>NW_024870935.1:3295000-3985000 GCF_019054845.1 Dipodomys spectabilis
CAACCTTCCAGAGTAGCTTTCTTTCTGAGGATCAGGTAATAGAGGCATGGCATCCAAAGAAGGGGCTGAGTAGAGGAGGGTTGGAGGGATGGAGATTTGAGACAGTAGAGCAGGCTGTGAATTGGTGGGTGGCCGCCTAAATCCTCTGTAAGGAGGAAAAGTTGGGGATCTGATTCAGTGTGATGCTGAGAAAGACAACAACAACAACAGAATGTCTCTTTCCCAGTGACCGTGTGAAGCCCGCTGCTGTGGCATTCCCCTGCCCCCTCCCAACTTATTTGGATTTGCCTTGTGTATCCATATTCGTGGAAGCGAGTCTTGAATGGCTTCCCCTTTCCCCTCAGATCAGCATACATTTGCTCACTGGTTGGTGGGTCCTGGCAGGTCTGGCACCTGACCTTGTGTTCCTTTGGGATTTGGGTACAAGCATGGAGGGTTAAGTATCTGCCCAGTGGGTGGTAGGAGTTGGGTATGAACATGTTCTCATAATCTCTAATGCACGCTATTACTCTCACCCTTCCCTCCTATGGTTGGTGGCTCCACCAGACATTTCGGATCCTCTTTTCGTGGACCTGGGCTTTGATCTCAGGAACTTAGGCCTGCTAGATATGTGTTCTACGACTTAGGTCACATCCCCAGCCTTTGGCTTCGACTCCCACGCCCAAGCTCCAAGTTCAGTGGCTAATAAAATTATGTCGGGGGAGTTGAGGCTTTGAAGTGAGGTTACATTTATTAAACATCCAAAAAAAATCCCCATCTAGATAGATGAAATGCAGATTTTAACAAAAAAACGGAAATAAAATTCAGCATCGGCTTGCTCCAGGGCCAACTTTCTAGACCAGGTCATCTAAGCGATGTGAAAAATAAAAAATAAAAAAACTTCACAGAGCCAATATCAGTTTGATTAGTGACCATTTTGGAAAAAAAATGTGGCAATGGAGGACTACATTATACGGACACTCAGGTCCTGAGTTCCTCGTCAGAAGTGGTTTAAGAAATAACAGGAAAGATTGGTTTGGCTACAGTTAATACTCCATTAAACATTAACAGCCATCTTGTGCTTTTTTTTTTTCGATGTTGGTATACGTGAGGAAAAATACAGCTTCTTGGCATCCCGTTCCAGACCAAACGCACACATGGCAAAACACGCGTGTGAGGTAGAAGCCGCATTGTTCCATTAGACTTCATCCAGAAGAGACCGTGAGTCCGTGCTGTCCGGTATGTGTCATCAGTGTTCTTACGCGTGGAACGTTCTGGAAGGGGAGCTAGGACACAGTCTTTCGCTCTCGACGTCAGCCTGCTCTACAGTTTTCACTTGAACCTCGGGGTTCAAGCCATCCTCCTGTTTCAGCCTTGTGAGTGGAAGGGACTAAAGGTATGCACCACTGGGCCTGTTCTCATTACTCTTTTTTATTTTTAGCCTCATTGACGTCAATTATAAAACATTCCAGCAAGCAGACTTGTCTCATAGAAGTCAGTGGTCGGTTCCCGTGGTTGAAGTAGGAGACAAGTCTTGTAGGTCCTTGTCGACTTTGAATTTTTTTTAAAAAATATCTTAGATAGGTTAGAAGCGTGGCTAGTTCTTTTGGTTCAGAACAACAATTCTCCAAATGTGGTCCCTGAGGGAAATAGATCATTATTATCTGCGGAGGAGCTTGTTAGAAATGTCAACATGGTTCTTCTACCCCAGACCCACGGAGTGAAATGTTGGTGTTCTGAAGAGCTAGCTAGGTCTTCCTCATGCTGCCGTAAAGTGAGAGCCACTGGGCTTAGGGGAAGTGTTGCTCAGTGGAATACAATTTGAATGAACGCAGATCTGGCCAGGCAGATGGTCCTTCCTCTTCCTGGTGGTTAAGCAGCACCAAGAAACCATCCGTGGTTCTGTGAATCTCCTGGGTCAAAGTCACCTCTCTAGCTTTTTGCTGAGGGCGGGCTGACTTTCCCTGTCTGTTGGAAAAGTTACTTACCCTGTGAGCTTTGTGGTGGGCCTTCCGTGCAATGATGCCATCCGACTGTATTTGGCCACTGGAGGTTTCAGTGAAAATTCAGGGAGAGTGTCTCACGCTGTGCTGTTGGTGAACGCATCGCTTTGTGACCTTGCAGGAAATGGTGATAGGGAATTCCATTAGACCAGAAGCCAGGCTGGGCTAGGGCCTGTGTCTCTTTCGCTCAGGCTTTATAACTCTTGGGAACTAAGACAATTGCTGACCTACAAGTTGCTCAAGAAACCTTCTTTAGATGAACAAAGAGATCAGTGAATGCAAAACGTGAATGAATGAAGTCACCTTTCTTAAGGCCCATTGGGTAACAGGGCGACTATGAGACATTTGCTTTCATTTGAGGCAAAAGTTAAATAGGCATCAAAGAACTTCTCTTTCCATGTTCTTGCCACCAAGATGATCTGCCCAAAGAATATGGGGTCAAGACATCATTTTACTCCTGTTGTAAAGAACAGTGCACACACACACACACACACACACACACACACACACACACACACACACACAAACACCACCACCACCACCACCACCACCACCAACTCTCTAAACTCTCATGGTAGAGGTTTACTCTATCTAGCTCATTGTTGTTTACTGTGTTTTCTAGGTAGTACCAGGTCCTGCTATAAGAACCTGGTACCTATTACTCACCCACCAACAATTCTACACATAGAGACAACGATGGTTTCATTCAGAAGATGAAAAACGAAGGCACAGAGTCTGCGCCGCTTCCTCTATCACAGGGCCCGTAAATATGCAGTAGAGTGAGCTCTGAACTCAAAGTCCGACCTGTCAATCTAGCCCTTCACTCCAATTCCTGCCCAAATAATATTGATCTCATGCTTAGTGAATGAAGACACAAGTTGAATTTTGCTTATTCGTGTTCTCTCTGGTGCCGTGGCTGAACGCACACACTCATGGTCATTTCAGCCTGCTTGCTGTCCCGGAGCTCTACTACTTGAGCCACCGTGTTAGTCAAACTTTTACTGATACATCGAAAATGAAGTCTTGCAGACTTTTGAGCTCAGGGTGGCTTTGAACTGTGATCCTCCTGGTCTCAGCCTCCTGAAGAGCTAGGTTTCTATTTTTAAGTTACAAAAATAATACGTGGCATACTAACCAATAATACTACACGTGCTATTTTTTTAGAAAAATGTATTCTGCATTTTAGTGGAGTTAGCAATCAGGCTTGGGTACATTGAATAAAATTCAAGCAAGTTGAATCTGCAGATTCGCTGTACAGACAAGAAAATCTCATTTTCAAATTTTACCTAATCCATGAAAACAAACCTATGATCAAATAAAGCAATAGCTATTATTGGAAGATGAAGGCATTGGAGAGCCATAATCCAACAGAGAACTAGCAGTGTACAGAATAAGGTAGTCGAAAGTATAGCAAGAGGCAAAACACATGATCTTCTTACGAAAGAATTTTGACAGACTAATAAGGAGGAACTTGTTCTTCAAAAAAAAAGAGAATAAACATATTCCCATTTTTTTCTGCTCTTAGTCTTACAACATTTCACAAAAAGAGAGAAATGATCACCCTGCTAAATTAAAAAAAAATCACACATACTGGTAAACTGATTAGGAAAGTTGCTGATTTCCTTCAGAGAGTTGTTATTCAAAGTTGGGGTTATGTTGTTTCTGAACTATAGATGTAGATACAGGCAGACATGAAATACACACTAATGACCACTCAGCAAGTAGATGATGCCCACAGCATCATGGGTTGTGCATAGCTTTCCATAGGAGGGCATTTGTTTCTGTCTCGATTGATTGCTTCTTCAGTTTGAGGTAGTGTTGTATTTGTTATCAGTATTTGTTCTATTTGTGTAGACAGTCTAGTATTCCCGGGGGGAAATTACATTATAATCCTAGGACAAGAGTAAACCAAAGGAAAATGACTATCTTCATCTTGACCATAGCTGTTAGATGTTAACTAACTAACTAATTAATGAATTACATTGGCTTTGGGCTGGTTAATTGGAGTTGAAGTCTCATGGGCGTTTCTTCCCTGGCTGACCTTTGAACCATGAGCCTTAGGGTCTCAGCTCACTGAACAGCTAGGATTCCAGGCTTGAACCTGTATCCATGCTGTCAGTTTTATTTTATTTTATTTTATTTTCTAGTTCAGGCTTAACATCATGTCATTGGCCTTGGTGACCCTGTCTCCCTCACGCCTCACATCCAATCCATCACGAGATCTTGTGCTTGGGAAAGACACGCGGACAGTGGCCATTTCTCAGCACCTCTTCCCACGGCCATCTTGTCTGAAGCACCAAAGGAGCACTGAACTGTATGGGGTCTTGCTGTTTCTCTGCTTTTCATTAGGAGCCAAGAATGATTTTTGGTTTTAACCCTTCATCTTTGTTCTCAAAGATGTGGAGGAACTGCCATCATCATCTTTTCCTGACCTTGGCCTCTGCTTTGCTCTTCCCTTGTTCATCCACACTACTTCTGGAATACGACCAGCATGACTCCTTAGAATCTTCTCCCTGGTTGTGCCCCCTGCTTGAACGCCTTTGAATCCCCCCCCACACACATATTTGTCTAACTCCCTCCCTTGTTTCTCCTTTAGGTCTGCCTTCAAATGCTTCTCCAACTCTCCCTCGGATGAGCTCTGAGTAAATATAGCTTTTCCTCATTCAAATAAAGATTTCTGGGAGAATAGATTTCTGAGAGTGAAATTGCTTACTTTTGACTCGAGTGCAATTATTTTTCCTTTTCAAATCCTTTCGCTATTATACTCCTTTTGCCTAGGCCTTTGCCTATTTTCTTCAAAAAAAAAAATTTTTTTTTTGAAATATCCTCCTGTCTCTGTTCAAAAATGCCTCCACGCGCCTGTCTACTGTTTGACCGCAAGAGCTGGCTGGCTTTCTCTCCCTCGTGGGACTCTGCAGAAAAAGCAGACATGAGGCAGCTGGTCCATTCCCACTGGGTCTCTTCACAAGGCTTCGATGTCAAGAGTGACCTTGGAATGGGACAGAGTTGTCATTAAACAATCTAATAGATGAAAGAGCCTCTTTTTCACACTTCAGTCACATCCCATTTATTTATCTCCAGCTATCTGGCAACCAGTGCATTGTAAACAGTGCAAATAAGAGTATTTAACAAAAAAAAAAATCCGACCTGATTCTATTGGTTGAAAATTCCTAGGCATATACATTGAAGTTGAACTAGATCGGAGAAATCGTGGGCTTTTAGTCACCGAATAAAACTCCATAGGTGTCCATCTCTCTCCCGCCCCCCCTCCCCACCCCCGTAAAAAACAAAATTCATTGCACTTTAGTTCATCTTTATGTCATACCAGACTGAAGGAAGCATGTGTGATCCCTGTTAATCATGCGGCTGTTTGTGATCTGGGTTATTTCCAGGAAGGCTAGCATTCTGGTGACAGAAGCGTACAGAGGGGGAATAATTCACTCGTGAAACGTTTGAACTGGAAGAATCTGATTACCCTGATTTTCTATAACACGGGGAGAAGACAGGTCTGCAGAAGGTGGGTGACTCATTCAAGGTCACACAGCTCCTTCATGGTAAGGGGGGGTGTTTTGGTGTTTTGGGGGTGCTTCTCTGTGTGCCCCAAGTAGCATTCAGTTCTAGGCATGGCCCAGTGTCTCGGAAGCCTAGGCTGTCTCTCCATGGTCCGGACACCCCACAGTTTATTTCGAGGCTGTGATTTGGCCTCTTATTTCTTCTGGAGCTACTGAGATAGGATCACCTTATTAGGGTGCTTAATTTTGTGCTAATGGCCCTCCTTTCTGTCTGAAGTCTTCTGGTTGCAGTTTTGTGTCCCCCCCCCCCCCCCCGCCCCAAAAGGAGCTCTCTGCTGTGTGTCCTTTCTGTCCACCTCCTGGCGTGTCCATCAGGGCTTCCCGCGGTCCTCCACTTTTTAATTGGCTATCCTTCCTAATGAAGGCAGCAGCAGCTCCAGTGCTAATTGAACTTCGTCCTTCATTCAGGCTGTGTTATTAAACAAATAGTCACAGTGTTTGGTCTCACTTTAATAGGAGCATTGATGTTTGCTTAACATCAAAAACTTATTAGTAATCCATTGAAAACGCAATTAATGGAGGACTTATGGGTAAAGAAATGGAACCGGATGGCAAAGAGACTGGGGCTCGCTCCGGGTTAACTCTCTGTGTTCTGGAAAAAGGGCAGACTGTTCCATTTGGGACCCCCCACCCCCTTAAAAAAACCAAGTCAACACGGCCATCATTTATGTAAAGTTGCACTTCTGTGTCTGATCGCAAAGTGGAAGCTGCAGTTTCTCTTCCAGTCAGACACACTTGATCTTTAACACATACTCCCAAGGCTTTAGAGAATAAAGATCGTTTGTCACCATAGAAAACATTGGCAGGTAAAAAAAAAAGATATTTGTCACCCGTAGTCTCACACCCAGAGATAACAGTTTCCCATGTGCTCTCTCTGGAATATTCTGTCATCTTCCCTCCTGCTCTTCCTTCCTTCCTTCCTTCCTTCCCTCCTTCCTCCTTTCTCCCTTCCTTTCTTCCTTCTCTCCCTTCCTCTTTTCCTCCTTTCCTTTTCTTCCTTCTTTCCTTCTCTCCCTGCATCCCTTTTTCCTTCCTTTCCCTTCCTTCCTTCCTTCTTCCCTCCATCTTTCCCTCCCTTCCTTCCTTCCTTTCCTCCTTCCTTCCTTCCTTCCTTCCTTCTCCCTCTCTCCCTCTTTTCCTTCTCTCCCTCCCTTCCTTTTATCCCTCCCTCCCTTTTTCCCTCCCTCCCTCCCTCCCTCCCTCCCTCCCTCCCTTCCTTCCTTCCTCCCTCCCTCCCTCCCTCCCTCCCTCCCTCCCTCCCTCCCTCCCTTCCTTCCTTCCTTTCTTCCTTCTTTCCTTCCTTCCTTCCTTCCTTCCTTCCTTCCTTCCTTCCTTCCCTCCTTCCTTTCCTTCCTTCCTCCCTCCCTCCCTCCCTCCCTTCCTTCCTTCCTTTCTTCTTCCCTCTTTCTTTCCCTCCCTCCCTTCCTCCCTCCCTCCCTCCCTCCTTCCCTCCCTCCCTCCTTCCCTCCCTCCCTCCCTCCCTTCCTTCCTTCCTTCCTTTCTTCCTTCTTCCCTCCTTCCTCTTTTCCCCCTTCCTTTCTTCCTTCTCTCCCTCCCTCCCTCCCTCCCTCATTTCTTTCTTTGGTGATATTGAGGTTTGAACTCACGACCTTGTGCTTGTTAGACAGGCACTCGACCACTTGAACATCATGGCCAACTCTGCACCATTCTGCCACACATATAAAAACAAAATCGGAACATCTCATGCCATCTTGACAGACTGGTTGTTTGAATACCTGGTCTGTTTACTGGGACTTGAACTCAGGACCTCTCATCTACCCTTGAGTCATACGCTAGCCCTCTTTTTGGGTTATTTTAAAGGAGGAATCTTACTTTCTGCCCAGATATGTGCCTAGATTATAATAGGCCTATTTTACGCTTCTCCTTAACTGGGAAAACATCCACACTGACATGCCTAGACTCTTCCATTTGACATGGAGTCTCACGGACTTTTCTGCCTAGGATCGCCTGGAACTCCAGTCCTGAGCTCTGCCTCCCATAGAGTTTGGATGACAGGGGTACTGTATCACCCCGCTCTTGGCTGGGAAGGAGTCTTTGTGTGTATTCCTTGGCTGTACTCAAACCCTGATCCTTCTGATCTCAGCCTCCAAGTAGTTAGGATGACCGATGTGAGCCAATGTCGCCCTCTTGCTTGTATGTCTGAGTATCTTTCGTGGCCAATAAATACAGATCTTTGGCCTTCTATTGGAAGGCTTTGCTGTATCTCCTTAGATGGATAGGTTGCAAGTTATTTCATATTATTAGAGGTTTTTAAATTTAAAAAAAGGGTTTCTTACTTAATTGTTGGCGAAGCCCGAAGTGGACATCGTTATTTGGAGGCACAGTAAAGTAGTAATATTAGGAGGTAATGATCATGATAGATGATTATTACAATGATAGATTATTATTATCATTGATAGATGGCTCCATTGTAAAACAATCATCTTCCATTGTGTGGGAGTATTCAATGTTTGGCCTTACGAGGGTACAAATGTGTTACCTTATGCAACAACTTTTCTAAATATCAAATTTCCTTTGCTTGTCATTATACCATCAAACTCATTAAGACACAACAGGAGGCTAATCACGGAGTATTCTTAAGATAATGGCTTGAGGTGGGGATTTCCTTCTATTGATTAAACTGGTGAGCGTACAGTCTATCCAAGTTCATAAGAAAAAGAAAGTTTTTTAAAAAATGTGGACCTAATGGTTATTTGACCATTGAGTGAAGCCTAGCCAACCAAATTCTCCTGGCAATCGCTGTTAAACAGATGGGGGGAGAATCAATAATGGGTAACTTCATTTCTTCGGCAGACCTAGGGCCTGACTGTGAAGCTCCCATCAGTGCTAGTCCCCAGGAGATGCTGAGAAAAATGAATGGCCTGACTGTTAAGCAGGAACCCTTTGGAAACAGCTGCTGTTGGGAGATTCTAAATGTACACATACACCCATATATATATATATATATATTTATATGTATACACACATGTATGTATATATATATATATATATACACACACACACACACATACACACTTTGGTTTAACTAGGATTATGATGCATAAAATGTTGGTAATAGGTTTAAAAGATTAGCAGAAGCCAGATTTTTTTTCTAGGAGATTGCACTGTGTATATGTATGTATGTATGTATGTGATTTTTGGAGGCTTTATCCTAAATAGTTTGATAAGCCACTCTGGAGCATGTGGCCCTGGGTTTTGCTGTTTACCTTGCTCAGGCAAATTGGTGTAATTAATGTTAATACCTTAAAGTTACTTAGTGAAGTTTATATCTTGCTGGAAAGATGATCACACAGCATTATTATTATGATGATGATGATGTTTCAATGAAAAGTCTATCATCATCTAAATAAGAATCCCATTAAATGAAGAAGGCAGAATGCAGGGTCTGTTAACATGTTAAAAACAGCGTGAGCTAGACATAGCCATGGACAATGGATAATAAAGAAAAGGAAAAACGCTAATATGTAGCTGCTGAAACAACCTATAAAAGAGTAAACTCAATGAGCTGGGCCAAGAGTAAACTAAATGAGCAATTGGGAGGCAGAGGCCGAGAGATCTTCAGTTCAAGGCCAGCCCAGGCTACACTTCGAAATCAAGGGCAGCCCGGTGTTACAGCAAAACCCCATTCCCAAAAGGAATTGAGAAAGTGACATTTTAAAGTGAGTTGTTTTTATTTAAATAAAGTGTTCCTTTAAAACAACAACAACAACAAACCAGATTGTGAGGATTGGACTTCCCTAGAAAAGATTTTCCTGGAAAAATGGTCATCGATCTTATTGACTGGCAAAATGTAATAATCTCCATGTTTTTATTTTGTGGACTTGTAAGAGAAAAAGGAAAAATAATGTGTGAAGGGAATAAAAAGATAACACTGGAGGAATAGCTCCTTTATTGTAATCCCTCTTGTGAGTCGTGGTTAAGTTGTTAGCTTGTTCATAGCTTACCCATAGCGGGCACAGGATTCTGCATAGGACGTATTTCTCTCAATATCTCTTAGGTTGACACCATATTTCTTTTGATTTGATAATTGAAGCAGATGCAAAATTAAACCAATGAAATTATTGTTGCACTGTAAACTCTCTTTTGTTATTAAAAGGATTTTTCTTGGGCATTTTAAAACTGATTTTAATGTAAAGCACATGGATTGATAACAATAAAACACAAATTACAGGAAGAAGGAAATGAGAGCGAGTGACAGTTACCTCCCTTCAGAGATAATTGAACATTGGTAATGGTTTTATTTCAGACCAGTTGATTTCCTTTACAACTTAGGTACATGTTTGTATATATTTCTGCTACTACGATAGGTTGATATTGGGTAAAGTCCTCTTGTACACAAATTTTATGTACAATTCTATTTTCTTAAGTTGAACTAGAATTAATCCCTCTGAAGTTTAAACGTTAGGTAGAGAGGGACGGATGGAACTGAACATATTGATTAGAAGGAAGATGAATGATCTTCTAATAACCTCCCCCCTTTTTTTTTGTAATAGCATGGAATTCTCTGGCTAGATCATAATTCTGATGTCCCCAGCTGGATATTTATAGGACTTGAAAAGAATAAGCTACTTAACAGGTCTTCATGCATATAAGTACTTATTTTTTTTAAAGTATATCAGGGTGATGTACAGAGGAGTTACAGTTACATGGTAGGGTAGTAATACATTTCTTGGCAACTTGTTACCCCCCTCCCTCATTTTTCTCCCACTTTCCCTTTCCCCCCCAGGACCCCCCAAATTGTACAGATAATTTCCAACCTATTATCTTGTGAGTATCGCTGCAAAATGGTGAAACAAAGGACAAAGTGGGAATCTATGCAACAGTGATACTCACAAGATAATATGTAAGTCACTCTTTAGTTGTGTAGAAACAGATTATCTGAGACTTTGGATGCTATAAATATTTGGTCAATAGATTCTTTTGTCACTGGGGGGTGGTGGAATATGAATCAGAATATCATGAGTGCTCTTCCTTTAAAAAGAGAACATGGATTCAATAACAGACTCACAAATAGAAGAATAAGAGAAATATGTAGTTCTGCTTTTGCAGACATACTGGAGTGGAAAATAGAAAAGCCAGAATCAACAATAGCAACAACAGCAACAAAAATTCCCCCATCCATTTGGACTAAAATACATGTATATATAACACAACTTTCCAAGCATAAAAATGAAAACCCTAGCCAAGGGAATGAAAGAAATACCCTTTGAAAAACTACTGAAATAGGGCTGTTTGTGGAAATAGTTTCATTTCCCCTTTAGAAGATCTATTTACTGCAATTCTGGGAATGAGAGGGATGACTGAATAAAGCAGAGAGCCATTTAAAGATGTTGTGCACAGTACCAGGATTTATGAAGACTACTTTGAATTAAAAACCGAATGTCACCTGGCAGTCCACTGAAATGTACACTTAGGTGGGCAGCACAGGGTTGGGCTGAGACTGAGTCCCAATTTTTACCTGAAAAACCACAGAACTTGCATCTTGGTATTCAGATTCATTTATGAATTGGCAAGCGTTGAAATCATACCTCTTACTTGGATATTAGTACAAGAGGAAAATTGTCCCATCCATTCATTCATTCATTCATTCACTCAACAACTCTGCATTCTAGAATCAGGGAGGGGTAGCATGCAGGGAGAAAACAATGATCTCTCTGATGGGTCAGGTTGGGAGGGATGCGCTCGAATGGTGAAAGGAGTGAGCTCGATCAAGACGCATTGCATCGATCCATGGATTTGCTGAATGCTCACCCCACTTGTATAACTACTTAACAGAGACAAAGAAAGGAATGGCGGTGGGCGGTGGGGAGTTAGGTTTGGGAGAAAGATCAGGGACTTCGTTTTGGATAGACTGAGGCCGCGTGGTCCATGGAGTATCCATACGGGGACAATGAGGGATTGAGGGTGTCAGACCAGAGGAATCATTCTGTGCACCATCAGCACTCAGGACCCTTTCAGGACCTACCTTCTAGGTCGTGTTATTTGTGGCTGGCATAACCAGTGGCTTTGCGTCTGGCTGGCGAGTGGCTGATCTTTATTTCTTTCTTTCTTTTTAAAATCAATATTCTTTGGCTTTCCCTCGCTTCCCCCGCTTACTGTCGAAATGCACAGGAAAGGGGACAAAGGTTTGGTATGGATTTACCTGTCACGGAAGAGTAATGCCTTTCTGATCTACCTCTGAGAGGAAGATCTTTTCTTTCTTTCTTTTGGAAGATGTTTTCACGTCAAGTTTTTGTTCCCTTTCCAATGAATCCTGCCCGGGATGGACTATGATTTTTTTTTTTTTTAAAGTTTATGACGACGATGCTGCAATAATTTGTAATAGTGATACAGTCCCATTAGCTCTTTCCAAGAATTGCCTGGCCATTTGTGAAATGAAGGCCGGCTTAGTCCTAGCTGCGTTCCTGCTCCAAGCTCCCGGACAGCCGGGGTTTGAATGATGAAGTGAGCGTCCATCAAACACCTGGCTAGCCAGGAACAAAGGGAATCATCATGCAAGTAATGATAGCAACCTCATCTTCATTAATGAATTATTGTGGCACTACTCATACAAAAAGATTAGGACGTCAAATGAAAGAGGTGCTTTTCATTCCCGAGAGAGAGAGCCCCTGATACGAGCACTTGGTGAACAGATGCGTGAAGGAGGATGTAGGCCCAAACTGCCTCAAACAATCCTCATCATGAAAGTGGAGAATTGTCACCCAGAGGACTGTAAAGCAGGGTACAATCATCTGGCTGAGGGAGAGGAAAAACATTGGCCGGAATCACCAGTCCCAAAGACAGCCTCGTTTTGGTTGGTACGGTTAGAAGTCCAAGGCATAACACAAACAAAACAAAAAGCAACAAAAAAAGTGTTCGCGCCTTTGTATTTTCAAACTTCACTTCTCGCCACGTGTGTGGACACCTTTTAGAGGATAAGCACATATACTCTTCAGGGAATATAGGAATATATAAAGTAGACTAACCTCTCTGCTCTCAAGGAACTTTCTAGAAGAAGAAAATAATGATACCGAGCATTGAGGTGCTGGCTTACCATGTTCCAAGCCCCTTTGCATGATTAGTACCTTGAACAAATGGCTTACAACAGGTCTATCACGGAAGCCGAGACACAGAAAGAGCATGCTGTTTGTTTTACGTAGTCACTGGTGCCTGGCAAAGTTCTTCAGTCCAAGGAGATTAGGCTCAGTGTTTGTGCTTTCTATATGAACTATTAGAGATGAAGTGCAGAGTAGCTTTGAATAATTCACGTGAGCTGTTTCCAATGATAAGATTCAACATATTCACCCAAAATGCATGCATCTACAATGATGTCATGGGTCCGACTATGAGGGGGAAAGAAAAAAAACAAAAAACGCTTACATTATTTTTCTCCAAGTTTTTGCCTTGGGCAAGTAGAGCTTGGGTTATTCCATTCTTACATCTTCTCGTTCCTGTTCATCTATATTTAATGAGCACTGCTGGTTTTTGGAGATTAAGTCTTATTTCTTGGATACTTGGAGATGATAATTCAGGGCTGGCCTTAGGCAAAATTGTAAAGCAGGTTGAATCAGGCATCTTAAATGTTCCTAGTTTTTGAGTATTGTGCTATACTCCTTTTACTTGCTCATTTATACAACTTCTGCTTCTGTCCTTTCAACAAGTAGGATGCATTAAAAATGATTTAAATTTAACTGTGTTTCCCTCAATCAATAACTTTGCTTTTTCCTCCCCCTCTCCTACCCCCTGGGTACTAGGGCTTGAACTCAGGACCTGGGCACTGTCCCATAATTTTTTCTGCTCAAGGCTGGTGCTCTACCACCTGAACCACAGCTCCACTTTTTGCCTTTTTGGCAGTTAATCGGAGGTAGGAATCTCATACACTTTCCTGCCTAGGCTGGCTTGGAACTACATTCCTCAGATCTCAGACTCTTGAGTAGCTGTGATTACAGGTGTTAACCACTGGTGCCTGACAATAATTTTT
Source organism: Dipodomys spectabilis (assembly GCF_019054845.1). Taxonomy (NCBI): domain Eukaryota; kingdom Metazoa; phylum Chordata; class Mammalia; order Rodentia; family Heteromyidae; genus Dipodomys; species Dipodomys spectabilis. Next base: position 3,308,536 of record NW_024870935.1, read on the forward strand.
TTTTTTTTAAACGTAGCTCCTGAGAGATTTTTACATTTCATGATGAAATTTCAGGCAAGCATTGGAGAACCTCTTGACACATTTTTGAGCATTCAGCGTGTTGGAATGGACGGAGCCGGGACTTCCTGTGTAGAATTGGATGTTACCTCTAGCCCAGTCATTTGTAGTGGAGTCCTGGAGAAAATATTTCCATGACTACAACCTCATGATCTTCCCCTAAGCTTGACTAAGCAATTTTGGATTGAAGTGGCATGACATTTCTGTGTCTAGCACTTGACAGGTGCTTGGTAAGGGCTCATCCTGGTGCACTAATATTCACTGAACACCTGTGTGGATCCCTTGTCTATGTGGATTAGGTTCTGGGGAAGGAAGGGGTGGTACAATGCTAGTGAGTGATAGTGCTTCTAACGGTGGTGTGTGGGTGCCCTTTTCCATGGAAGAAGAGTAATAACTAGAATGCTTTCCCTTTTTTTTTTTTTAAGGCATTTTAGCTAAGGATTGGTTCTTACCTATCAACTTGTTGTTGTCATAAGCATCAAGAAGTGGAACCGGAAGTGAATATCACCCTTTCCTGTGGGTTCCTCCCAGCTTTCTGCCCCAGCCCCTTGCCATATTCCTCTGTGGATCTCGGTGTGTCTGTGTGGCTCTACCTTCCTGAAATAGCAATGGCCAGAATGGAGCTCTTCAGGGAATAAAAGAGCGGTTGACTTCAAAAGCACTCTGCAGGGGGCTCCAAGAAGAGGAAGCTGTTTTGCTTATGACAAGGCCGGAAGGGCCTAACCTTCACCAACTGTCTGCATGTGCAAGAGAAAAGTTGCCATCGGGTGGTCAGAAAGGGTCACAGGTGTAGGCGATCACGTGGAAGACTTGGGTCGGGCTCACGGTTTCATACGAGAAATTCTGATTTTGTAATCCTCTGCATGGTGAAAACGCACAATGCTCCTGTTTAGGATGCTCCTCACAGGTCCAGGGGGAAACCCACTGGTTTGTTTAGATGATTGACATTTAACAAGTGTCAGACTGCTGGTCTGATACTTGCTATTTTAATCTAAAAGCAGGGATTGTAAAAGAAAATTAATAACCCATGTTTTACTATAAGTGTGTGTGTGTGTGTGTGTGTGTGTGTGTGTGTGTGTGTGTGTGTTGGCCCTGGAGTTTGAATTGAGGGTCTGGGTGCTATGCTGTGCCTGAGCTATTTTGCTCAAGGCTAGTATGCTATCGCTTGAACCACAGCTCCATTTCCAGATTTTTTTTTCTTTTTGCTCATATGGTGCTGAGGAATCAAACCCAGGGCCTCGTGCATGCAATGCAAGCGCTCAACCACTGAGCCACCTTCCCAGCCCTCCAGATTTTTTTTTATGGTGGTTAATTGGAGGTAGAGGTCTTGAAGACTTTTCTCCTCCGGATGGTTTTGAACCATGACCCTCAGATCTCGGCCCCTGGAATAGCAGGGATTACAGGCATGAGTTACCAGCCCCTGGCTCTCATTTAAATCTTAAATGTAAGGCTATTGGTCTGTCCTATCCGATATGAAAGGAGAATACAAGTTGGTAGTTTCCATGGAAAGTGGTACATGTCTGCTTGGTGTCTAGCATTTTATGCTGCATTGGTAGAGGAGAATCTCATTTGAAAATGAAATGAACATGAGCTCAAATATGTAGTGTACTGTGTAGGGGAAGGAGTAATCTGTATGAGCTGTCATAGTCTGACATGGTTTCCTTGTAAACTGGGAGCTTCAGAGAGATACCTGAGGATGGGGAGAATTGGAGATAAGGTAAAGATGAGGTTCCAACCATGACAATCAGCGCATGGATTTTATTTTGACTTGAAATCATACACTGTCTTTAAGAAATTCTGTCTTTAAGAAATTCTGTGCTGGTGATTCACACTTGTAATCCTAGCTACTCAGGAGGCTGAGATCTGAGGATCGTGGTTGGAAGGAAGCCAGCCCAGGCAGAAAAGTACCTGTGAGACTCTTATCTCCAATGAACAACTCAAAAACTGGAAGTGGTTCTGTGGTTCAAATGGTAGAGCACTAGCCTTGAGCACAAGGAGGCTCAGGGACAGTGCCCAGACCCTGAGTTCAAGCCCCATGACTAACAACAAAAAAAGAAAGAAAGAAGGAGGAAGAAAGAAAGAAAGAAAGAAAGAAGGAAGGAAAGAAAGAAAGAAAGAAAGAAAGAAAGAAAGAAAGAAAGAAAGAGAAATTCTGTCTGTATAGACATGGTTATACAAATCTAAACATCTAAAATTTAACCATTCTCTCGCTAAGATCAACATTCAAATATAAACATCCCTGACCTAGGATTGTAGTTTGGAAGAAATGATGCACAAAACGTCCTTTATTGCTTCAAACAGTACTAAGCTTATGTATTGTTGGAAGGTAAGATGAATTATTTTCTTATTTGTATTAAAATCAACTAGTTGTTGTGGACAGAACACTTGAATCATAAAACATTCAGAGCCTGGTACCAGTGGCTCACACTTGTAATCTTAGCTGCTCAGCAGACTGCGATCTGAAGATCACAGTTTGAAACTAGCCCTGGCAGGAAAGTCTGAGAAACTCTTCTATCTAAGAAACCCACCAAAAAGCCATAAGTGGAGAAATGGCTCCAAGTGGTAGAGCATTATCCTTGAGCAAAAGGATGGTTTGTTTGTTTGTTGGTTGTTGTTTTTGTAACAACAACCAAACAACAACAGCAGCAAAAACCCGACCAAAAACAAAACAAAAGAACTAAAGGAGTTGTTCCTGGACTTATTTCTTCAAGTTCTGCTTACTTCTTAGCTATTTATCAACCCTCATATACTCTTTTGGGTTTATCCTTTTCGTTGATTTAATAGCACTATGCAGTTTTCTTTGTTATGCTGCTATTAATGAATATGGCAATTGCTATTTGTTCATATAACCTCACATAATTATATTTATCTTTTAGTGGAAATTAGGCATCAGTTATGACTGCTATTTTTTAGAATCGATTGGTTAGTAGTACTCCGTAGAAGTGTATTTATTTGCATTCACATGGGCAAAAAGCTCATGGGTGGGGTTTCCTACTATTGATCAAATCAGTCTTCATAAGAAAATTCCCAAACCATGTTGAGTAGCCATGCATATTCTTTCATTAGTGACAGCAGGTTGTTAGTTTATCTTGAAATTCTTGAAGATACAACAACATGGAATGACAAATTTGGTCCAACATTATATGCTTTGTACAATTTTTTGTATAATGTTATGGTTTTAAGCCTGTCATGTAAAATCCCACAGGTGATACCTTTGGCAAAACAATTGTTTTCAAAATGAATTGTTTAGAGGTTGTCAGTCTACTAAATTTTGTGAATGTAAACTGTAATTGGAATTTTCATTTTTTTCCCCTGATGTTGAGAACAACTAAATTAAAATCAGATGTTCATCCCTTGCTATTTAAGTCCATAGTTTACCCATCTTGTCTTCTGAGAAAAAATAGGTATAATTAGATCTCCTGCATAATTTACTCAAGATTCTATAAAAAGCATTGTACAGATTAGTGAGAAGCTAAAGATGTTGGCAGAAAATACTCCCAATTAGAAAGTGATTGATTAATTTGTCATAGCTGATAAAGTATCAGTGTCATATTTCCAGATTTTAGGACTAGAAACTAAATAACATATTCCAGGGTGTCTAGCATACACTAAAATCAGAGAGGCCCATTGCTTTGTGGAGAGAACTTGTTTCTTCCATTTCCTTTCTGCTCCTCAGACACAAAGCCTTGTTGAAAAGTCACTGGAAGTCTCTTAGGCTAAAGAAAAAAATGTCTTTAGTACGCTGGACTTCGCTGGGAGACACTCAAAATGTGGAGCCCAGGTGTGAACAGCATTCACATTAGCACATGTCTTTGATTCTTATGAATCTATTTTGGCTGCAAAATAATATTGAGTTGGAGTTGGAATCTGAATATCCTTAACAAGGCATTGCTCCACATAGTTACATGCTTTTTAACCCGTCATATTTACACATAAGGGAACTGCTTATTTTCATCTTCTCAATTGAGTAGTTTTTCTTTATTCATAGGAGTTTTGGAAATATTTGGAGATTAATCTTTCTGTTATTTGGTGTTTCTAATATCTTTTATATGGCAATGATTGATCTTATCATTCCCACGTATTATAGAAAAGAAATTCGTGATTTTTGAGTCCACTATCTTTTTATTCAAGGAGTTGATTTCTACGCCTTGTTTGAAAACATCTCCTCTATTCAGGAAACGTAGAGATACTCTCTGACATTTTGCTCTGGTTTGTTGTTGACGTTTTATCTTTAATGCTTCAATTTCTAAGTCTATGTGAAGAGTATTTACATATATGCGTGTGTAAATGTATGTAAATAGATTTTTTTGTTAACACAGAACAAAATGTATCTATTTAAAGTTACAGCGTGGGGTTTGAGAAATGCGTACATGGTGTGTTAGCCCCATCAACAGCCCAGGCGTGAAATGCGTACACAATTTCTTGTGTTTCTTTGTTGTCAGTGCCCAGCCACTTAATGGTTTTATAACTAGATTACTAAATTGGAACAAAAGAGCAGATTATGGTTATGTCTTAGAAAGAAGATTACAGGAGATATTAATTTATTTATTAGCACAGGTAAATGTTAACGAAATAAAGTAAATTATAACCGGTTAGCTTTGGGTATTAGGCTTTAGTTCTCTCTCCTCAATTCCGTTTCTGAAGGAACTCCTTCTACATTTTTTTTTCTAGGACCACTATTAAATCTCCTCTGTTTGACTAGTGTTGAATTGTAAAGTTGAAAGTGAATTATATGTATTTATGTCCAGCACCCATGGCTCACATCTGAACTCCTAGGAACTCAGGAGGGTAAGATCTGAAGGATTGTGATTTGAAGCCAGAAAAGTCTATGATACTCCATCCTGAATTAACCTGCAAAAACTCAGGCTGGAGGTATGGGTCAAGTGGTAGAATGCCAGTCCTGCTGGCAAACTGAGCAAGATCAAGGTCCTGCTTTTGTAGATTATACATGCAAAAAAGTTTTTATACTATTGCGACTCTTTGAAACATTTCATTTAAATACAATTATTTTAAAACCTATAAAGGCAAACACACTGAACATGTAATTATCCAGTTATGGTTACAATTCTACAGCTTACAGTTCAGAAAGTATGCATGAAGGCTGTCATATTCAGCCGAGAACCATGTTTAGTTTTGGTTAGAGTCAGGATATTAAACTGGGCTAATATTTAGTTTCAGTTTTTACAACACAATTTTTTGAGGCTCCCTGAAGTAAAGAGTGTAAATCAAATTAATCTATTTTTATTTTCATGTTTCCCTGACAAGATGCATATTTTCACCCCCAGAGTAGAATCTTTATATTCATTTTCTAATATTTAAATTTCCTAGTTAAGAACAGAGACAACAGGACTTAAAATGTCTAATCTCTAAGGGTTTAAAAATTTGAGCAATTAGTGTGTGTGTTCCATTGATTACTTTTGTAGATTAAAATCAATGGGATTTTTTGCAATTAATGACAAAATTACATTTAATGGTCTTACAGTATTAATAGTCTTACTAAGCCATCTGTAGCAGTTTTCATTTCTCCGTATAATTGTGTAGAGTAGTTTATTTTCAAACAACAAATATCTAGATAGACTTGGCCTCATTTTAGTTCAGGTTTAAGCTCATCCCTGAAATCTGTAACCTGTGAGTTATTTTTGGAGTTTACAAAAGGATAAGCTGTCTCTTTTTTTTTTTAATTTAATTTAATTTATTTTTTTTGTGAACATACTGTACAGAGGGGTTACAATTACATGGGCAGGATAATGCGTACATTTCTTATCAAGCATTGCATCCTCCTCCTTTGTTTACCCTTCACATCCCTTCCCAGCCTCCCCCCCCCCCCCCAACTTTGTAAAGCTTGTTTTCGATATGACAACTTGTACTTCTCATTGTTGCAACAGGTCCACCTGTATCCTTAAACGACTTGTTTTTCCCCATCTCCTGATAGGCTGCCTCTTGTGATGAGAGACTGCCCCTTCTTTCTGTGCCGGTAGGACTCATTTATGTATTTGTCTATGGGAGTCGAAGGAGGAAATACTTTTTTCCATTTCTGTTTAAGTTTCTCCTCCGAATGTTAAGAATACTTCACCTGAAGTTGGGGACTAGTGTCTCATGCCTGTCATCCTAGCTACTTAGAAGGCTGAGCTATGAGGGTCAGAGTTCTAAACCAGTTTGGGCCAAAAAGTCTGTGAGATTCTTGAGTCCAATTAACCAGCCAAAAGCTGGAAGTGGAGGTATGTCTTAAGTAGTAGAGCACCGGCCTTGAGCCAAAAAACTGAGGAATTGTACTCAGACCAGGAGTTCAAGACCCAGTATTGGCACACACACACACACACACACACACACACACACACACACACACACACAGAGAATATTCCCTCCCCTCACCTGTCACCTGATGTTACCGACACCATGGAAGCTATCTCCTGGCAGGTGGATGGATGCATGATCGTCATCCATTGGAATGATGAGCCAGTTGTTTGAGTGATACTTGTGCCTTTCTCATTGGTCTCCTCCTCTGTAGAGCCAAGGTGGCCATTTCCCTCCCGGGGCTCTCAGGAGGCTGAAGTGACAGAGACCAGGTGAAAATCTTGGCAGTAAGGTCCTAGTTCCTCTTGATGGACTGAGGGTTGGGTATATCATGGTTGAATAATGAACGAATCAAGGGTCTCCTGGGAGCCTGCACCACCGTGTCTTATTACGACAGTGTCGACGTGGGATTTGCCTCCTCTCAGATAAAAATTACCGACCTCCTGGTGTGTTTGCCGAAGACCATCTTTTTCCTTTTCTAGAGGCCACCGTGACTTTAATTGGTTCAAGAGATAAACTAATCCTTTCTATTGAATTAGTTGTCTAATGTTTCTTTCTCCCAGGGCAAGTAAGTCTTAATCTATTTCAATGCAGAGACTCTTATAAATAATGAATCCTTTGTGGGAGTTTCCTGTCAGATTTAAAGGGATTTAATTTGGGTGGTAATTATTTTTAAAAGACTCTCTTTAAAGGTATAGTTCTCCTTGTGGGTTGAGCTAACCTTACTCCCATTTCCCTTCTTGGCCTTGTGAGGGCAAATGGTATGGGGTTTGCCATTTGAATAACTGGAAAGTCGGGTAGGATTCTGAGATCATTTTCAACAGCAATGGGTCTTGAATATCTCTTTGACTGATGGGCGTCCACATGGAGCTACACAGGTCCTGATGACTCCTGCTCTATCTGCATTTGCCTTGTGTCTTTTCTTACCTGCGTTACTATCTGCTTTATGAGTAACACTCAAAAGGATTCTCTGTGAGCTTCTGCTACAAACCCAGAGCTCTACATGTGAGTCTTCTTAGACATTTTTCCATTTCTACATTCCTTTGAAAGGTAAGGAATGGTTTTTTTGGTGAGTCCTCATATGGGCCACCAAATAAAATATTTCAAAAGGTTATTGCCATATACAGTCTCTAGATAAGGCCACAGAAAGAAAATTAACATGGATAGATATTAAAGGGCCCAACTCAAGGTATCAGAGCCAGAAAGCAGAAGCTGAAAAGCCAAAGCAACTGACTCTCCCTCCCACCACACCTTACTTTTAGATGTTAAGGTACAAAAAAATATAGGAGAAGTTCAGGGACCTTCTATCTGTACCTTCTGGTCCCTCGATTCTTTTTGGAACCCTATGGATTCTTTATCATGGGTGAAGAGACACAAGATTGGAAGATATGCCTGACAAAAGCATGTCCTAAAATCACCTATTATTCCTGTGTTTCCAGTAGGCCTCCCTCACCTCTCCATGTTTTAGAATAAACAGGACCCATATCTCACCCACCGAAAGCCATTAGGTACAGATTAGCATGTGGTCTAGCTCAGACACTATAAAGGTTACAGGGAAGAGCCACGTTTCCTGGGTCAGGAGCAGAAAACATTTTCCTCTTTTCTCCATTTCTTTTGGGTTTATCCTGATAGACTAGCCTACATTCTTGCTCAATGTCCACCTTGTGAGACTCTGCTTTTTGTGGGATACCTTGAAATATTTTTCACTTCACTTGTGGATCTCAAGAACTTGTGGGTTTGGTTTTTTTTAAAGTGGGTTGCTGAGGAAACCTCTCACCCCTCACCAGTTTTATTTATGTATTCATTTTCTGATGTTCTTTACTGATCTGGCCTTGTTTTAGTCAAAAGAGCAGCTCTGAGAAATACAAGGGAGAAAGAGAACAAAGCGGCCCTTTCTATACTTCATAATAAGCTACACAATGTGGACTCTCTCTTGAATGTAATCAAGCGAAGCGATCTTTTATACAAAGCAAAATCGGGCTGTTGGTGTAATTAGTGTGAACAAACCAAACCAAACAGGCTAATTACTGGAAGGGAAGACAGCAGAGTTCGAGCAACAGGCCGCGCCCCCCCCCCCCCCCCCCCAGCATTTTCCTTCTTGTGTCATTCCTTCAGCTTCAGAGAAGAAGAAATCTGGTGACATTAGCTCAGCTTATTAATGATCATTGTAACTAACTCCATCCACCTAATTAAATCATCAGCTACAATGGGTAACGGGGGAGTGAAATTTAAATGGAAGTGTTCTGACAAAGTAGTTGGCACTACACTCCTAAATATTTAATACTCCCCGTGGCTGGATTAACAGGAACCTTGACAGTTGTTTAGCCAGGCCTTTCCAAGGTGACTGATGCACATGTTCAATGCCTTGCCCTTCCTTTGTAAAGAGAAACAAACAACTGATCAATAGATCTATGCATAAAGTCTGTGCCGTGGTGATAAGTATAATGTTAGAAGGGGAATTTTATAATGAAAAGAAAATAGAACTATGGATTACCTCAGATGGAAAAGAAAGCATGGGGTGGGGAGGGAGAGGAAAAGAGGAGAGGGGAAGAGGTAAGGGAGGGAAGAGGGAGGAAGAAGAGGACTAGACGCAGGGGAGAGGGAGAGGAAGGGAGGGAGAGAGAGAGTAAAAATAGAGAGCTACCCAGGCAGGATAGCATGCTCAGAATGTTTAGAAAATTTCATCATTGAAGAGTGTGTGTGTGTGTGTGTGTGTGTGTGTGTGTGAGAGAGAGAGAGAGAGAGAGAGAGAGAGAGAGGGAGAGAGAGAGAGAGAAGGGTTCAACATGCCAACATGGTTAGAAACAACAGAGTTGAGCTGAGTTCAGGAAGTACGCAAGTAAGTAAAAGCAAGCCTTGTACATTTTCTTCAGATAAAGCAGAGCCCAAGAATAGATTGGTGATTGCCCAAAATACCATCCTTGATGCAGTTTAAAAAATAAACTCTTAGATTCTAGAATAGCTTGAGATACACAAGAAAGATGGATAGGTAGTGGATTTTCTACTTTTCACCAGTTTTCTCCTACTAGTAATCCCTTACAGGTGTAGAGTTCATTTCCCCTCTCCCCCACACAATGAGTGGCATGTTAAGCATACCATATTGATAATTTATTAGTAACTAAATTATGCTTTTTTAAAAAAATATTTTCTTAGTTTTTCAAACGACATTTGTTAACTTCATCTTCCAGTATCTGATGTGGGAGCCAGGCTGCATTTAGTTGTCATGTCTCTGGCTTCCCTTTGATGGCGGCAGTTTCTTAGACATCCCTTGTTGATGTTCTTGACAGTTTTAAAGAAGACTGATCAGGTATTTGGTAGATTGTCCTTCAATTGGGATCTGTCTTATGTTTCTCTGTTGATTGGACAAGGGTTAGGAGTGTTTTGAGGAAGGTTACAGAAGTGTCAGTTTCATCACTTCAAATCAAGGACACATTCCATCTAGGAGGCTCATCTGTGTTGATAGAAACTTTGATCATCCCGCTGAAATAGTCTTTGTTAGTTTTCTTCACTGTGAAGTTACTTTTCTCTTTTTTTCATATTACACTGTCTGAGCAGAAGTCATTTTTATACAGCCTAAACATTTTAAAAAAAAAAAAACGGAGAATTAAGCTTTATTTACTTGAAAGCTGTGCATCTCCGTACGCTTTTCAGGATTCCTCTGCCGGGGAAGTTTGTATTTTCCTTCCCTTTATTCAGCTTTAACTTGTTGTTCAACTTGTTCTAGCTCTGGTCATTGTGCTCCTCAGTTGGCTTTTCTTTCCCTCTGACATGCTCCTTGTATTTCTTTTCAGTTTTTGTTAGGGCTTTATTGCACTGGTAACGCTACAAGATACTCCATGTTCATCTTGAAGATTCCTTGCTTCAGCTTAGAATCTATTTCTCTCAAGCAGTCCCATTCCTCATGATGGAGAATGATACTAGAAACAAACATCTAGGTTTTCAATTAGCTTAGTGCTCTTGAGTTGCCATTATTTCTAGGACTAATTTGCTTGATGGAATATCAAACAAACATATCATAGAATGTGAAACAAACATATCTTTAAATATTTGCCTATGTATCCATTTTGTCTCTATCATGCTAAACATGGGTCATTACTGATGTCTCCAACTCCATTACAACTAATGATGCTCGTCTCTCTTCTGTGTTTGTAAACTGCCATTCCAACAGTGAAAAACCTGGGCCCTGCCATCTGCCATTCATTTACTTAAGCATGCAGCTCCAGTACACTCTGCGCGGCTTCAGATTCTACTCAGCTGTCCTCTTCTTGTTTCCCAATCAAGAGAGAGTGGTTTGAGTTCAATCTCCATCTGCCTCCATTCTAGTTGTCCTTCCTCTTCTCATCCTTGTCTCCATCTCCAACTCCTTCTACATCCACCCATCTATCCATTCACCCACCCATCCACCCACCCACCCACCCATCCATCCATCCATCCATCCACCCACCCACCCACCCATCCATCCATCCATCCATCCACCCACCCACCCACCCACCCACCCATCCATCCATCTATCCCATCCATCCACCCATCTATCCATCCATCCATCCATCCATCCATCCATCCATCTACTTAGTCATTTATTCAGTACACATTTATGGAGCTATGTGAATCACATTGATTCTTAGAGAAATGTTACCAGTGCTAGAGTTGGGGTAAATAAACCAGTGCTATTTATTATGGTACACTTTCAACTGTACTCTAGTAACTAATATAACACATTAGCCACCAATTTCCATTTCCCTTGCTTCTATTTCCTTTTGCTTTTGGCATGCTGCAGCTTCTCAGCGTGCTAGTCTTTATTATACTCATGCACATCTATTCCCAACATTTGAGTTTTGTGTCAAATAAGAGACAGTTGTATTTGTTTCAATATCACACTGATTTTTCCCTTTGTTGTAGTTATGAGAAGGAAATATTACAGAAGCTCATAAATTCACAAATGGATGAAAGTAGTAAAAATTAAGACCTACATTGGATGTTTGAAAATCTCAAGAACATAAAGAAGATGGCTGTGGATTAGTGTAGGCAATAAACTTGTATGATATCAGGGACTTACAAAAAATCTAGAAGGGTTTTGTGCCAATGATAATTTCTAAATATATTTAAGTTTTCATTTAATTTTCAACAAATAAAGACAGAGAAACTAAGTAGATGGGCTCTGGGAGCCATTTACAAGAGAAGGATTACCCACATTTTAAATTTGTGTAAATTCACCACAGAGAAAAGATATTAAATGTTTACAGAAGAGTCAAAAGTGAATGTATGGTTGTAAGCTAATTTATACCCACTTCGCTATTTTGTGACTTGTTTACTGATCACTCATCACGGGTGCTTTGGAGCAAAGTGTTGCTATTATAGTTTTGTTAAAAATGTTTAAGATTTGTGGCTTAGTTTGAAACACCAGTCATGACTAGAAAAACCATTTGTATTAACATTTTTAAGCAACAGCAGTGAGTTAGCACCTTTGAAATTACAATGTGTTGGTGACCTTGCACCTGTCCTGGAAATCCATGCTACCTTCCTTCCCTCTGTACCAAGCAGACAGAGAATATGCCAGTAGTGACCTCTTGCCTTCTAGCTGCAAGCTGGACTAGGTTAATATAGTATTCCTGTCTGGCAAGGAGTGAAAAACACAAGGAATAATTCTTATTTCCTCTTGCAAGGTCACCTGTAGCTAAATGTGTCCGTCAAACCAAGGTCAAATGAGACATCCCCTGATTTCATATCTGGGTTATTGCACCCCTCTCCCCCCCCCCCCCCCCCCGACACTTTGGTCTCCACATCTCTGAATGTCCGTCCTTTGTAACCCAACACTCCTTAAATAATTGAAAGGCGTTGACAATACATACACTGTAGAGTACATGAAACATAATATATAATGTTTGGGGGGAAGGATGGATGAGCTCTGTTCTTTGTCTAGTGGTCATTTATAACAAGTGGCCCCAGATAAACCACTTAACTTTTTCTCTTCCTTTCTACATGAATCTGCTGGTCTACAAAGTCATTTGAGGCATGTGTTGTCAAAAGTATGGAAGAAGGTATATGCTCATCTTGCTTCTAATTCTGTATTCAGGCAGGGAACTGAAAGGGACCCCCCCCCCCACCTTTTATAACACATATCAGGCATTGTAGTAGACATTTTTGCATCAAACTATCACATTTCATGGGTTTTATTTCTGCTACAGTCAACGTAAAACTGAGGCTTCAAGTTGCTAGGCCAGAAACCCAAATAGATTTTCAGTGTCTTTAAATCAACGGATGGCTCTGTTCCCGGTGCTCAGCATGGTGTTTAGCTTATTAACATTTTCAGGAAGAATGAGTGTGTGTGTGTGCACAGGGGGGTGGGGGGAATGCAGAGGAAGCAGGGATGCAAACCCATGCCCGAATGACTCCAAAACCTGCTCTAGTGGAGCGAACAAAACATAAATCCTAATATCAGGTAGATGATACTAGTCCATCATTCATTTATTTATTTATTTTATGGGCTAAAACGTGTGCTCTTCTTGTGTATGTGGATGAGACTTGATTTATCATTATTATTTTCAATAAGTTAACATTTATCAGGACAGTGACACAGTTGCTACAATGTAACAGAGGTTGTTCACCAAACACTAGCTAAACCTATTTCGCTTTCTTGACTGATAGCAACTTAAACTAAAGGACCTGGGCCAATTTTCTGTCTGTTTATTGACTTATTACGTTTCATCAATTTGTGCCTTTTTTGGTTTGTGTATTTTAGGTAGGAGGATGTAGTGACTTTTCTAAGATTGCCATATCCACTTCAAGGGGTAGCTTTTATTTCTCATATACTTAACACATTTAGATTTCAGTGTAAATATAGAAGTATTTTTATTTGAGCATTTTCAATCAAATCACTTTTTACCCCAAATATGCCACTGAGTTTTTAAAAATAGAATTTGTCCTTTTACTGACTTCCAAAGCAAGTCAAATGGACAAGCTGTTCCTGTTTAGCAATTTGTTTATTTGCACCTAGGATTGTTAAAATATGAGAACTAAGATGAAGAGGAGATTCTTTCCTTCTGATGGCACCTCAAGTGGATAACTTCTAGGATTTGGCTTGGATTTAATGGATGGAATTATTATCATGCTGTTTATCATTTTTCTCTTATACACACATGCACATGCAAATATACTTGCCTACACACATGCATAAGTGTGGAAGTATATGTGTGTATACCCCGATGCATAAATATGCAAATATATATGAATACACACCTAGGCATGTGTGCAATAGGTGTGCAAGTATATATGTATGCACATATTTGCATAGTTGGGCAATGTTTAAATTATCCTTTAATGTCTGTGACCCTTGTTAAAAAGTAACTTCAGCTCTCCCATTCAGTTTCTATAGCCAAAGTAAAGATACTTTGTACCTGACTTACAGACGATTTGTGAGTGAATTTTTTAACAAAAATTATTGTAAAGGTGGTGTACAGAGGGGTTACGCAAGTCAGGTATTGAGTACATTCTTTTTGAACAGTGTCACCTCTTCCCTTATTTTCTATTTTTCCCTCCTGACCTTCTTTCCTCTCAAGTTGTATAGTTCATTTCCAACCTAGTGTCTAGTGAGCCTCACTGCTGAGTTAGGTTGCCCTTTGTCCCACCACTTCTGTGTTTCCCCTTCCACTCTGCAAATTAGATAAACTTACATAGAAGGCAAAAGGTACAGAAATAAAAGATAGCAACAAAAGGGGAAAAACAAAAAAAACCCACTAAAAGTAAAATTAAAAACCTCTTGTTTCCATTTCTTGGAGTTTATCTCAATAAACTCAGTTGTGGGCCTGAACTCTGGGCCTGGGTGCTATCCCTCAGCTCTCCAGCTCAAGGCTAGCGCTCTACCACTTGAACCACAGTGCCACTTCTGGCTTTTTCCTGCTTATGTGGTGCTGAGGATTCGAACCCAGGGCCTCATGCATGCAAGGCAAGCACTGTATCACTGAGCCACCTTCCCAGCCCTCAATAAGCATTATTTTATATGATCATATGCACCTAGCTCTTGAGCCCTTGTGATCCTCTCCTAAGAATATCCTCCTTTGGTCTCACTGTGTGAATGTTTAGAGTCCTGTTTAACTTATGTCTAAGTATACTTTTTTGTCTTTGACTATTCATTTGGTTTACTTGTTGATTTATAGGCACACTCTAATTATTACAAGTGAGGGAAACCATGTATCCTGTGTTTCTTTGGGTCTATCTTACTTCTCAATATATTTTTTCCCAAGTTTTTCCATTTCCTTACGAATGGCGTAATATCATTCTGATGGAAGCATAGAGTTTCATTGTGTTTATATACCACATTTTTCTTGATCCATTCATCCACTGAGGGGCATCTGGGTTGATTCAATATCTTACCTATGGTAAACAATGCTGCAAAAACATGTTGTGCTAGTGGCTTTAGCGGGGCCTGGTTTGTGGTCCATTGGATAAATGACCAGGAAAGATTGCTGGGTCACAGGGAAGCTCTATGTTTAGTCTTTTGAGGAACTTCCATACTATGAGTGAAATTGAATGTCTAATCAATCACCAGTAGACCATCTTACCCTTATTTACTCTTAACTTTGCCTGGGTTAAGGAAAGAGGGACTTGTCAGTGATTGAAAGGATTCAAACAGATGTTCTGAGTTTGGGGTCTGTAGAGAAATCCCAAGCTAAATACAACCCTTTCTCTTTCAGTTTTGTTGAATTTACATGACGGGCTGTCAAATAAAAGGGCATGAGTGTGACACTTTAGTTTCCTATTAATCAGATCCTGCTTTATTATCATTACAAACACTTCTTGGGTCATGATCCAGTGAATCTGAGATTTGAGTCTCATAAATATTTTTTTATAATGTCCATGGGAGGGTTTTAGTGTTCATTGCTTATGCAGTGTTAAATTTCTCTGCTCCTATTTGTGGTTCATTCTGAACTCTGTGGTCGGAACTCCCAGGGTTCCTGAAAGCTTGTACTAATGGTGTACTTTTGAGTTTCGGTCTGCCATCTTGAGAGGCATGGGGGCTGTTTAGCCTCTGGGCAGAAGTCCAGAAACAAAAATGCTTGCTGTGATGCTCATTATGTAATTTTCTCTTTGTGCTCAGACATTTTTCTCTTTGGGGATTTGTTATAGCAGGATTTTAATCTCTATGGCTCACTTCCTTTCTGTAAATTGAAGATAATGGCAACCTACCTGACAGGGTTGTGGTGAAGATTAAATATGCGATGTTTGGAAGATAATGAACCTGATGTGTGGCATTGAATATGTGTGAAGGAAGCACCGCCCGCTAATGATATTATCCTTCCCAGAATTAGGTAATCAATTATAGCAAAAGTTTTTTCCCTTCCCCTCCCCGAATTAGAGAAGTCTATATACAAGAAGCAGGGCACTGACATCAAATACAGTGAAAATAGGGGTTATACCATGGGTGAGGAACATACAAAGCAACAAAAAAAAATCACATGGTACATTATAAATACGTTAGAAACAATAGCAAGAAAGAAAAAAGATATTTGTGTCCCTATCTTGGGGTTCATTTCACTTAACATCATCTTATATGGTCATATGTACATGGCTTTTGGCCTTTTCTGCTTGTCCTAGACATATACTAGTTATTGCACATAAGGGAAAGCATGAGACCTATGTTTCTTTGGGCCTGGCTTACTTCACTTAATATATTTTTTTCCAATTCTTTCCATTTCCTAACAAATGGGGCAATGTCATTCTTTCTGATGGAGGCATAGAATTCCATTGTGTGTGTGTTTGTGTGTGTGTGTGTGTGTGTGTGAGTGTGTGTGTGTGTCTGTCTGTGTGTGTCACATTTTCACTTAAGAATATTTTTTAAAACAGTCTCAGACTTACCTGTAGTCAGTTAAGACTTCCCATTGCACGGTTGATCTGTCTCCATTTGTGTGGTCATTGATTTTTCTTTTAAGTGGAAAATAGTCTGATAAGTAATTAAATGTGAAATATATATATATATATATATATATATATATGATATATATCACATTTTCTTGATCCATTCATCTACTGAGGGGCATCTGGGCTAGTTTAAAATCTCTCAACCATCCCTAGTTAGTCCTGGCTCTCAGCTTCAGAAACTAAACAGCCATCTAGGAAAAGCCCTTTAAGTTTCAGAGGATCTCAATTCACCATTGAGAGGACAGCTCATGGCCCTCTCTGAGTGACATCCTGGAAGAGTTTATGTTTTTTCCAAAAGGGAAAAGAGCTTAATCCCGTCTCTGTAGTGGCTTCAGACCCAGTAAGCTCTACGTAATGGGAAGGCTTCCATGACAGCTTAGAGAAATGTGCTGTATTTTTCACTCTTTCTCCGAAGGGTCTGGCTATAGCTCTGTCATTGTTTATTCTTTGATTTCCATCAAAGAGAGTTATTCCAGCAAAGGTTAGCAAAGGCCGTTCTCTGTCTCCCATATTGCCTTTCTATTATCTGACTTAACATTTACTGATTATAAGCAAGCTCAATAATCAAAGTGCTCATGAAAAGAATTAAATAAAATGAAAAGCATAGCATCTGTTGAAGTCTTAAAGGGCATCACGGTCTTTTTTATTTTTCTGTCAGTGTACACAGCTTAAAGGAGTGTTAATTATCAGGGTAACTCCTAGATTTTGATTAGGAGAGAAAGAGAAGGTCGTTCTGTGGCTAGAAGGAACTTGCAAGATACTTTGTACTCCATATTGCTGGAAATGAAACTTAAGAAACCCAGGTGAGGAAAGTTGCTTGAGAACATTTTGTGGGTATTTACTTGAACTCAGAGCCTGGACACTGTTCCTTAGCTTTTGACTCAGGGGTGATGCTCTACCACTTGAGCCACCGCTCCACTTCTGGGCTCTTCATGGTTAATTGGAAATAATAGTTTCATGAACTTTCCTGCCTAGGTTGGCTTTGTACTGCAATCCTCAGATCTCAGCCTTCTGGGTAGCTAGGATTACTGGCACGAGCCACTGGTGCCTGGCTTTCATAACTTTTAAATATTGAAGTTCAGATACAGGCTGCCTCTTAATAAGAACAGGTAGGCGTTATTGCTTTATCACTTAAGAATATTTTTTAAAACAGTCTCAGACTTACCTGTAGTCAGTTAAGACTTCCCATTGCACGGTTGAGCTGTCTCCATTTGTGTGATCACTGATTTTTCTTTTAAGTGGAAAATAGTCTGATAAGTAATTAACTCACACTCACATAAGTGCAATTTTATTTCTGAGATCAGTGTTGTCAAGGACATAGGGATTTAATATAATTCATCTTGTGCCTACTTAAGGGACTTATTTTTTTGTTGTGGTACTGGGGCTTGAACTTGGGGCCTGGGTGCTGTCCCTTAGCATTTTCACTCAGGTCTGGCATTCTACCACTTGAGCCATGCCTTATTTCTGGCTTTTAGGTGGTTAACTGAAGAGAAAAGTTTCATGGGCTTTCTTGCCCAGGCTGGCTTTGAACTGTGATCCTCAGATCCAAGCCTCCTACATAGCTGGGTGATTATAGGTGTGAGCCCCTGGCTGAGACCCCCTTTAGAGTGTGCTAGATGTGAATTCTAGGACTTGTGAATCCTGACAGGGAAAGGTGGTCTTCAAGGATGGTCTTCAATGATTTTAGGTATAAAATTTTTCCGTTGATGGCAAAACATACTAAATGTCATGGAATCCACCCTTTGAAGACTGCTTCAAGGCAAGGCTATTGTGACATGTCTGCAATGAGTTTTGCCTAAGGTCCTCCATTATTCTGGGAGATGCTTATTTTAGTCTTTTCTATTATACCTGATCTCCGTGAGGTTTCTTTTTCTCTGCTTCTGGCCAGACTGCTATGCTTTACATCATTAACCCTAAACTCTAGGGAATGGATCCCCTGCCAACATCTTTGATATTAGATTAGATCCCTTCCAGGCTGCATTTAATTGACTGAGCTCCTAGGGGGAAGAGAGGCCACTACCCTCTCTCTACTTCACTTGGCCACTCTTCTGGAGTAGTTGGCTTACAAATTCATTGCTTCCTTTAAGGAGGATATGTGACACATGAAACAAATGCCTCTGATTTCAAATTCACTTTTTCCCCCCTGATCCAAGAACGTGTCTAGAGTTATACCTGTCAACGAGTTCCTTTGTTCTATTTGAGTCTTCTTTCTTCGAGTCGCAAGAAAGTGGCTACTTTATGTCCGGGTCTTTCACACTGCATTCTATTTGTTGAAAAATCAAAGATGATGAAGCAGTGGTAACTGGAAGACCTGTTCATTTTCCTTGCCTCAAATGTCTTGACTTATTAAAGTAAAATCTTTAATTTTTTAAATTGGCTTTCACATTATGAACATTTCTGCTGATCATTCTCTTTTGTGCAGTGATTTAAAAAAAGGAAAACCACTTCATTTTTTCCTCCTGATATTAAAGTAATATTTGCTTAGTGTCAAAAAATTGAAACTTAGAGGCATATAACATTTACAGTGAAAAAGGATCATAACAACAACATCTCTCTTCCTCCTGCAAGAAAGCTACACTATTTTTTGGTGTGCAGTCTTCCTGAGGAGTCTGTATCTATAATGCCATTTGTTGAGGTAACACCCTTCTTTAACAATTAAAATTTATGTTTGGAAAGTGATAGTTAAAATTCATTTCTTTTCCTTCCCTGTGACATTTCAAAATGCCCTGAGCAAAGACCTTGGACTCCAGTTTGAATCCTGGATTTATAATTGTTGAAATAAAGTCTGCTTGAGTTTCTAACATTGCTCTCCCTCAGTTCCTTCCATCTTTCTTATTAATGCTTGAGGTGATATCTTTGTTCTTTGATATCACCAGCTGCTGCGGATAGCTTCTTAGTTATTTGCCCTTGCCCTTTGTTTTCCTTTATGTGGCTTGCCTTGAAATGGCAGTATGTGGTGAAAACTAGAGATGTGTTGGCTACTTACTATTGTATATCTCTGAGAGCATATCTTTATCTTTGAAATGGAAAAGTAATAATTTCATTATTATCATTATTTTGCTGGTCCTGGGGCTTGAACTTTGGGTCTAGGCACTGTCCCTGCACTTCTTTTGCTCAAGGCAGTAGCTCTACCACTTGAGCCACAGTGCCACGTCCAGCTTCTTTTGAGTAGTTTATTGGAAATAAAGAGTCTTATGGAGTTTCCTGCCTAGGCTGGCTTTGAACCATGATCCTCAGTTCTCAGCCTCCTGAGTAGCTAGTATTACAGGTGAGCCACCGGTGCCCAGCTACATCATCATTACTTTTTTGTGGCTGAATAATATTCCATTGTGTATATATTCTATATTTTCTTTGTTTGCTCATCTGTGGATGGGCACTTTGGCTGATTCTATAACTTGGCTATTGTGAGCAGTGCTATGTTAGTCAGAAATGTGCAAGTATCACTGTTGTATGCTATTATACATCCTTTTGAGCAAAAGTTTTTCCTTATTTTTGGTTCCTACTGAAATGCCTTGATCATTGTAGATATATGATAGAAATTGATTATATGGATGAAAAGAGTCATAGCTCATCGCTTCATATAGCATGTGGTTGAAGAAAACTCTTGCTTCTAAACATACGTAGTTTTAGTAGTTGGCAGGATTTTGGTCCAAGGCTAGCATGGGAAAAGTTAAACTGAAATCCTGAGAAATTAACTAAAACAAACAAAATAAAAGTGAGGAGGGTGGGTTAGGAGTGGTGGGTGGCAATGTGATCAGACACTGTGCATTCATACACTGTTTTGTAGAATGGCAACTTCTTTGTACAACCACTTAAAGATAATAAAAACTTAAAAAATTAAAGTGTTCAAGAGCTATTAAAAAAAGGCTCAGGGGCTGGGAAAGTGGCTCAGTGGTAGGGTGCTTGCCTTATGAGGCCCTGGGTTTGATTTCTCAGCACCACCATAAGCAGAAAAAGCTGGAAGTGGTGCTATGGCTTAAGTGGTAGAGCGCTTGCCTTGAGCTGAAGAGCTGAGAGACAGCGCCCAGGCCCAGTGTTCAGGCCCCACAACCACCACTGCCACCACCACCACCACCACCACCACCAACAGACTCAGAACATGGCTCAGAGGGGTTGTTGCTTGTCTAGCAAACTCAGGGTATTAAGTTCAATCCCAGTGCAGCTGGGAAAACATTTAAAAACCAAGACAAAACAATGTTCTTGGGGGTAAATATTCAGTGAGTTCAAAGCTGAGCAACTCATCAAATTGTTTTAGCTGTCTTCCTCCCTTCTCAAGATGGAGAATGGAGGAGAGCTTGGTTCACATGATGTCTTCTTCTTCTCTGAGATATTAGTCCTGGGTAAGTGATTTAACCCTGACATGCACATTCTACTAGTCTTTTTGTGGAGGTGGTAGTGATGGCCATTATATTGGTTCCAAGTTGTCATGAGGGAAGGCAACTCATGCCCAACAACATGGCCATATTCCAGTTGACAAGAGTGGTCTTGACTAAGGTCTTTAGTCAGAAGCCATTTGTGACTGCCAGGAACTGTTAGATGCCTTCAGTTTCAACTTTTCAGTCTTCCTGTTGAGGTTCCAGACAACAGGGACAGAGACCACATATTTGTGCTGTGTCCCATCACAGAACCCATGAGTTGAACAGTTATTTCATGTCTTAAAATAATTTGTTATGCGACCCTTTCTTCCTTATTTCTCTCCTACTTCTCTTCCACCAGAAATTATTTTTAGTAATTCAAGACAGTTGGAAATTAGTCTTACAAACAAGGACTGTTTCTTTGAAACTGTAAACATTAATATTTTGAAAATACATTGGAGAGAAGCATGCACTTTTTCTTTTTAAGGATTTTTCTTAGAGACAAATTAAAAAAAAAAAAAAAACTTGTCTTTTTTCTTCCTAGACTCAGGACAGTTCTACTGCCTTACCCCAAGCCCAAAGCTATTTTCATTAAAGAAAAAAATGTTTTTCATTTCCTCAAATGGTAATATGTGCACCCAAGTAAGTCCAAAGTTGAAAGTCCAAAGTTGTGATACAGCCGGCTGTATTACTTGATCTCTATCTGGATGTTAGTTGTGTGATTATTGGAGTTGCTGTCACAGCAGGGTGGGGAGACGATTCGACGGCATCAAAAGGAAATTACATTTGCTAAAAAATATGGGTGAAAATGTCTTCAGCAATTACCACAGGTCATCTCTGCTGCACACCACAAATGGCAAAGAATAAGGACTTCCTGTGGGAAGGTGCCCAGAGAGGTTACAACGATGCTGTTGTGTTGTTGGCAATCAAAAGAGACCCCATTATGAGGGCTGGGAGTAAACAGCAATATTACTAAAATGGCAGATAATAAATTACCAGTGGTTTTGAAGATTTCTTTTCTTGTTGTTTTCAGGTCAACAAAAATGGCATCATCTTTTCTTGCATTGTGTGGTGTGCAATATCCTTTTCAAACCAGATGACTCTTATTCTAGCTGGCTGCCTTTAGATTTTTGAATTAGTGCTCAATATGTTTTAATTCAATTTGGAAACTAATGGATGCCTGAACTTATTTAGCCCATCCATTCAAGCATCTTGAAGTGCAATTCTGAGTGAAGCATTTTTTTCCTAATTACAATTTTAATTCCTCATTTTTCTTTCTCTCTCTCAAAAAAAAATTTAAACTCTGCTCCATTGATGACTGAAAATTCTCAGATAAGGAATATTGGAAAGTAGAATATAAATGTCTTTTCTAAACTCTTTCTTGGCCTAGTGGAAAAGGTAAGTATTAAATAATGTGGGATTGATGTAGATGATGAGTCTCGTGTATACTGTCAGCCTGTTTGTATCTAGATTTTTATAGGCAATCTGGAGATCAAATTGCGTTTCTTCTAAACAGAAACAAAAAACACGAAATAACAGCATAACTTGACGTGGTTAACCTGTCAGACAGGTGTTTCTCTTGTAACTTAGCTCCTAGGGGTTTTAAAAGGGTTCGTATATTTGCATTTTAAGGACAAACTCAGCATCTTTCCACTTCAATAAGCTAAGTGTGTTCCCGGGGTTGCTTCGCTTTGCCTTTCCAAAGTGTCTTCCTTCACAGTGGGAGGGAGATGCTCCAAGCAGAGAGCAAGACACCACCAGCCACAACACAAACAGCGGCGGGGGACGGAGGGAACGCCGATCCGGAGTCACGCGGGGCCACGTCTGCACAGCCTTCGGGTGCAAACACCGATCCGGAGTCACCCGGGGCCACGTCTGCACGGCCTTCAGAGCAAGACACCACCAGCCACAACACAAACAGCGACGGGAACGGAGGAAACGCTGATCCGGAGTCACGCGGGGCCACGTCTGCACGGCCTTCAGAGCAAGACACCACCAGCCTCAACACAAACGCCGATCCGGAGTCACGCGGGGCCACGTCTGCATGGCCTTCGGGTGCAAACGCCGATCCGGAGTCACGCGGGGCCACGTCTGCACGGCCTTCGGGTGCAAACGGGGAGCAAACGCCGATCCGGAGTCACCCGGGCCACGTCTGCACGGCCTTCGGGTGCAAACGCCGATCCGGCGTCACCCGGGCCACGTCTGCACGGCCTTCGGGTGCAAACGCCGATCCGGCGTCACCCGGGCCACGTCTGCACGGCCTTCGGGTGCAAACGCCGATCCGGAGTCACCCGGGCCACGTCTGCACGGCCTTCGGGTGCAAACGCCGATCCGGCGTCACCCGGGCCACGTCTGCACGGCCTTCGGGTGCAAACGCTGATCCGGAGTCACCCGGGCCACGTCTGCACGGCCTTCGGGGGCAAACACGGCTGAGGAAGCGAGGGGAGGTGCTGGGCAGCCGTCCCGCGCCTCCCGGCCCGCCCCGAGCGCGGCCGGTCACCGGGGACGCGGCCAGCGCGCCCAGCGCCGGCTCCCCCGGGGTCCCGTCTGGTCTCAGTGGAGGCCGAGCCCCCCAGGGCCGTATTGCTTCATGCGGGGGGTCCACGTAGCATTTCCTGAAGAGGAGCCGTTCTGACCCCGGGTCCCGACGGCCAGGGCCGGGAGGACACGGACACCGCGCGGAAGGACCTGTGTTCTCCCCACCGGAAGTCCCCACCCTTCTTCCGGCTCCTCACGGTCGCCATTCACACGGGCTTCGCTACCCACAATGCCTCGGGCCCGAGCTCCGTAACCCACAATTCCCTCCTCTAGTATGAGGTACGGCGTGCGGGGGGCTACAATACATTACCCATCATTCCTCCCCAGGCCCGGCTTCACTACCCACAATCCCTCGGGCCTGAGCTCGGCTACCCACAAGCTCTTCTCTAGTATGGCTTATCTCATGACCCATAGTTCCTCCTCAGGCCTGAGGGCTATTACCCATAATTCCTCCTCCAGGACAGCCTACATAACCCACAATCCCTCTAGGGTGAGTTCCATTACCCACAGTCCCTTTGGCATGCGCTCCAATTACCCACAACCGCTCGGGCCTGAGCCCCGTTTCCCACAATCCCTCCTCAGGCCCCCCCCAGCCCCGCCCACCAACTCCATTACCCACAATCCCTCTGACGCAAGCGCTATGACCCCCGATCCAGCCTTCAGGCCCGAGCTGTTACCCACAGTCCCTCGGGCGCGAGGCCCGCGCGCCACTTCCGGCGGCGGCGGCGGCGTGTGCTGACTGTCGCGGTTGGGTCGGGCGCGGCCGCCATGCCTGGGCGCCGAGCTGCCCAGGTGAGTCTGTCCGAAAGCGTCCTTCTGCCTTGAGTGTAATGGGTTCCGGGGCCCCGCCCCGGGATTCATTTGTGCTTCCGCTTGGGCCACGGCGCCACTTCCGGTTTCCTGGTGGCTCCCGGGAGATGAGAGGCGCAGGGACCTTCCTGCCCGGGCTGGCTTTGAACCGCGATCCTCAGCTGCGGTGACGGGCGGGAGCCGCCGCGCCCGGCCCAGCCATCCCTGGCTTCTCGGATTCTATCCCACCCTGAGCTTGGGGAGCGCGGCCAGCCAGAGTGTCGGAGACCCCGGAAGGAGACAGAAGCCCCGCTCCTCTTTGGCCCGTTGACTTGCTGTGGGACTCAGAGCTCTCGGGAGAATGGCCATGTGAGAACCGAGGCACTTTTGGGAATTGATGCAGATGGCTTCGCCAGAAGTTAGGATTTAGACCTGACCTCGGTGAATGCATTTTATCAGCTCGGGGAAAGTTGTAAGATACGAAAAGCAGGAAAGCAAAACCAAAGCATGCTTTATCTGGGAACGTCAGACAAACCACAGCATGGGAAACGGTATAGAAAACAATATAACAAGAAACGTGAAAGGAAACCAAGATGGAGAAAGGTAAAGTTAAAAAAAAAAAAAAAATCTGAGTAATCCTAGCTGCTCAGGAGGCTGGGATCTGAGGATTGTGGTTCGAAACCAGCTTGGGCAAAAAAGTCTGTGAGACTTTTATTTCCACTTAACCAACAAAAACAAAAAAAGTGGAGGTGTTAAAGTGCCAAACTGGAGTGAAAAAGCTCAGGGATAGAGTCCTGCTTCTCCCCCCGCCCCCCCCCCCCCCCACACACATGAACAAAGGGAAATGATTGTGATCGTTTTAGTTCCTGGCCTCAACCAAGCTGAATCCAAGCAATTTGCTTCATGCTGTAGGCAGACCTGTAGTATGGATATGACCAAGAGAGGCTTTCCATCTGTATTGGTTGTTTGGAAGAATGTGGTAAGAGGTCACCCACAGGTGTGCATTAACTGCTGTACTTTTGTGTGGAGGAAAATTATGGCCTGTCCTCTGATGTTGGCATACTGATCTTCAGTTTTTACCTAAAATCCTCTTAAGTGTTTGGAAAAATGTGCAGGGAAAACCTAGTCATTTACCACTAAGGATGTGGTGAAAATCTAAACACTAGAAGAGGATTCCTGTGGATGCCTCTTTTCTTTCCCAGCTATTTGCCTTTCTCTGAAGCTGGGAGACACTAAATGCTGGTAGGGTACATCTGTTATGCAGAAGAGGCAGCAGGAAGAAAATAATCCTGGGTGTGTTCCATCATGGTTTTACATAGGGTTTCCTGGTCAGGGAAAACAATGCACTCTGAAACCCTCCAGCCTCTCCCCTGTGCAGACCCTGCATCAACACAATTCCATACCTCTTGTCTTTCAGACTGGGCCGTGTGTGTGTATGTGTGTCTGTCTGTCCTTCTCTGCTGTCCTGCCAACTTCTGTGACACCTGCAGTGCGGATGACCATCCTCACTGTACACAATCATGTTAGTTTGTGTTTCTAACTTGTTAAGTCTTTTAAATTCAATTACCGCTGTGCCATGGGAGGCAGAGGCTAACAGGCTCTTGGAACAGGAAAGAAACCACCCTACAGCTCTTCTCTGGCCCTATCTTGGTGTTCCCATGAAGCCTTTAGCTCCATACAATTTAAATTCAGCCCACAGCTAGGGTCACAAATCAGTGGCTGTTGGAATGGATTATGAAGAAATAAACATTTATCAAATTGCTTTTCGAGAAGGTGAATAATTTAACAAAAAAAAATTACCACCACCATCACCACAAAATTGTTGCCGCTGACTGACAATTTATTTTATTCCTCCGAGATGCCAGCAACTGAAGCATGCTGAGCGAATATTGATTAGCTGGATGCAGATAAATGGAATTCAGTGTAATTCTTGGGTTACTAACTTGTTGCCAATTAAGAAATAAAACATTGCAGTGCCCCCTCGGTATTAGTGAGTACCCCAAGGTTTCCTGCTAACCAGAGTGGCTGGCTTGTTACTGCCAAGTTAGCACTTAAACATCACAGAGCCACAAATTATTGTAGGAGTGCCAGAGAGAGAGAGAGAGAGAGAGAGAGAGGGGGGAGGTCTTTTCTTTCTGTGTAGGATTGTATTCCTAGAGAATGTTTTTCTCAGCATTTGTTTGAGTGATCTTTTCTAATATTTATTGAACACTTGAACTGTATTAGTTAGGTATACCTACACACATACTCTGTCTTTCATAGAACCTAATTGAAGCCTGCTAAAAACTTTGTAAAATAGATTCCATTTTTCTAATGTCCAGAGAGGTGAATTTACTTCCTGTGGGGGTGAATAGCTTGGGAGGCACAATGGTATGTTCAGCTCAGTCTCATTCCAAAGCTTTTGCTTGTGAACACAACTGCACCCCATGTTATTTAAATTATGAACCCTTTATGATGGGGACTCCAAGAATCCATAATGTTTCTCCATTTCCAATCAAGAGGGAAGAACTAGGATTTTCCTAAACTTAAACTGAATAGATCCTAGAAGCCTACACAATGAGATCTCACTCAAGAACAGAACCAGGGTGCTTATTTGGCGTTCTATCCAGCTCACTGGTCACATATTAGGCCCCTACTTAGTGCTCACTTGTGAGAGAGAAGGCAAGATGGTGAGAGATAGTGAGTGGAAGAATCAGTTATAGGTCTGTGTAGGTATCTCAAGTGTCAGCTTCCTTCCTGACTTGGTGAGTGGGGCTGGCAGTATTTAGTGTGTGGGATAATTTCTTATTTGTTGTCACAAATTGTCTCTTTTGTTCGTGTTTTGGAGGGGCTAGGATTTGAACTTGGGGTCTTGGGCTGGCTAGGCAAGTGCTCTGGCACTCCAGCCTACATTAAAGGCATTATTTCCCTTCCTTTGCCTGTAAATCTCAGTGGTCAACACGTACAAGTACTTTTTCAAGTGGCCAATGGAAGTCACTAGTGGAAGGTGGGAGGAGAGAGACAGAGTCCTTACAGAATTTCTCCTTCTCTCTTTAGCTTTTCTGACAGTGGTCATGTTCTCCCAACAGTTCAGTTCCCTCGAGATCTCATCTCACGATGTGGCTTCAGTTTCTCCTGTCATGGACACACCCTATTCCCAAGGACACACTTCCTCTTCCCAGCCTTGAGGTAACAGCTTCCTGAGTTCTGCTTCAGCTTGGGAGAGCCTTCTCATTCCCATCAGGCTTCTTCATCTCCCATTATCTGCATAACCAGTTTCCTTTATGAAATTCCTTCTGTTTGAAACACCTGGGGCATCTGGTTTTCTGCTGGGATAGAGACGGATAAACCCACCTTCTCTCAGTCCAGCAGTCAGTGAATTGCTACGTAAACGTTGCCATTTCAACCTCAAAGTGCTCAAGGATAGGGAGATTGAAGGAAGGGAGAAAGGAAAAGTATTGTGATGATGTAGGTTGTAGCTAAGGTAGTAGAAAATGCTTTAGGTGGAGATCTGAGCCCTTGGGATTTTAATTGGTGGTTTAGTTTTCTACCAGAAATTAAGGGACTATCTGCAGTGCTGATGGTCTCAGTTTACCTGTTTATTTAAATTAGACATTTGGAAACCATTTCCTTGATACAAAATGGTAGATCCTAATTTTATTGAAAATAAATAGTGGATGGGCTGGGAAGGTGGCTCAGTGGTAGAGTGCTTGCCTTGCATGTATGAGGCCCTGTGTTAGATTCCTCAGCACCACATAAGCAAAAAAAAAAAAAAAGCCGGAAGTGGCGCTGTGGCTCAAGTGGTAGAGCACTAGGCTTGAGCTGAAGAGCTGAGGGACAGTGTCCAGGCCCAGAGTTCAGGACCCAGAACGGACCCAAAAAAAAACTTTAAAAAAAAAAAAGAGAATAAACAGTGTAGACTAGAGAGAAATGTACAAAGGTGTGGCAGTTTGCCCAGGTCCCAAGGCATGATTAATCCAGGGGTCATGCAGATGTGACCTCCATCCCCGACTGCTGATCAAGGTATGACTTGCTGGAGAAAGGCCTTGAAAAGATGTGTCAGATAAAAAGACAGCTTGTGACAGGAATCAAACAGCGCCTAATCTGTTCTAGATGCTTTGAAGGCTCTAATAAAGAGAGAAAGAAAACAATTTGATAACCTTCTCAATTTCTCTCACTTCTCATAAACCACAATCTTACAGATTTTGGGGGAGTAGATCCACAGTAGAGAGCTTTCCTGCTAAGGGTGGACAAAACCTTGGGTTCCAGTTCCCAGCAACACATATATACACGCATGCACACAGACTGACATGCACTCATGCAGGAGTATCACCATAAGAACTGTGGCAAACTGGAATCTTCCATTTCATTTTTTCTCTTTTGGCAGTATTGAGATTTAAACTCAGGACCTGACATTTGCTTAGGAAGTTACTCTACCACTGAGCTATGCCTACAGTTCTTTTTTGCCCTGGTTGTTTTGAAATAGGGTTTTCTCCTTTGCTCAGGTTGATGCCTGAACCACAATCCTATTTTACAGTGTCTAACCTCATGCTTAGATTTTACTGTTGAGATATAGAATCGTACAAACTCTTAGCCTTGGAGTGGCATTTCTTCTAATCTCACTTTTTGTGGAGTTTAAATGACAGGTGTGTGCCACTGCGTCAGCTTTGGGTAGTAGTCTTGCGCTTTTGTTTTCTGTCAGTCATAGGGCTTGAATTCAGAGCCCGGGAGCACTTTGCTCAAGGCTAGCACTCTATCACTTTGAGCCACAGAGGTAAGAGTCTCAATGGGCCTTTTCTGCCTGTAATGGCTTTGAACCATAATACTCAGATCTTATTCTCCTGAGTAGCTGGGATGGTGGCCGTGGGCCACCAGTGCCTGGGGTTTGTATTTTATTTTTCTTGGCCTGGGTTGGTCTCGAACCTCCAATACCCCTATTTCAGCATTTTAACTCATTTCTCTGGGAAGAAAATTTCCCTGTAATTCAGCTACTGTATAATTTGGGCTAGTTTTGGCCTCTCAAGAAACATCATTCTTGGATAAAATGCAACCACTGGTGAACCAGACTTTTAGGTGGTAGCTGTCACCTCCATGTCACGCATGGACCTTCTCTTACAGTTAGGTAACAAACTATATGGAAGGTGTGGTGGTGCCTGCCTATAACCCCACATTGAGAGATTGAGGCAGGAGCGTTGTGTATTTGAGTCCAGCCAGTGCTACACAACAAGACTCGATCCTCCCCTGCCCCTCCCCAACACCAAGACAAAATAAACCTCAAACAATGATAAAACAAAACAACCCCATAAGGGGACAAATCAGGATTCCTGGGACAAGGATCCTGCTTCATTGCTATGATGTGTCTTCCTGTCTTGAGATATATTTGTGTAAAACACTGCAAACAACTCATTAGCTGGAGATAGGCCTAGGACAGTTGTTTGAAAACTTCCTTTAGGTTTTTTTTTTTTAATACATTAAAAATTCTGGCATTTGCTGTGGCTGGAGGCTAAGGTATATTTATTGGGTGCAGAATGTCTTTTCATCTGCAAGTGAAACCTGCCTGCCTTCTAAAGTTGGTACTTTCCCCCTCGGGCGTTCTCACACGATGTTAATGAGGACGAGGTGGCGTTGGGGTGGCGGGCCGGGATGGAAGGAAGGAGAATACACAGTGAGAGCTGTTGCACTTTCTGATTTGAGTTTCTCCTGCCAGAGAACTTGGCAGGCGCCAGAAACAGTTACTGCAGGCCTAGAAAGTTACACGAATACCAGAGGGAAGAAACGGATTTGCTCACTAGGAGGGTCTATTAAGTGAACATCTGTTAACTGTAAAAATCCCATGCACCAAATGGGAAAATATAATGAAATTCAGAGCTTTGGAGCAAATTAAAATCATAAAATACCAGTGGGCAGGAATCTTGGTGTGTTTACCATTCTGAAATTTACATGGAAACTCCCTAGCAAAGCAAAACAAAGCAAAACAAAGCGGAAACACTTAGGGTTATTTACTGGGATAGAACAGAGCGAGAGTGAGTGAGTGCTCTCTTTGGCTTTAGGAGGAAGCTGAGAGTTGTGGGGGAGGAGTGAAGGGTGGAGGGAAATGCACAGGGCATGGAAGGTCCTAGAAAGGCTCCCCAGCTGATGAGCATTGACACAATGAAAGATTGTGGCTGTCTAGGACTCCTCATCAGCACAAGGAAACCCTGGGACTTGGCTTTGTCCTTGGTAGAGGCAAGGAGTGATACAGATTTTCTGCTGTCCAGATGCTATTGAATTCCTAAAGGAGGAAGGCAAAGAAGCACAGAATGTGTTATGGGTCCATATGGTGTGGGCCCAAGAAAAATATGCCTTGGCAAGATGATGCGGGTTGGGAATTGGGTCTAAAAGGCTCATCCCACTTGCTACCTTGATTACAGAGGGCCAGACCAGGGCAAACCGTTAGACTGGGATCGTGTGCAAACGCACAGTTGTGCTACTTCCATTTGCTGTTTTGCTTTTGGTTGTTTTGAATTGTAGCCATCCTAGACTGGGCAAACGAGAGCAAAACATAGGTTAAATAGAAAGGACAGATCTCTACCGAAGACAGGGTGAGGTCAGATTCATTTCAATCCGACATAAATTCCTGTGGCCCCTTGGGCGTTTGTTATATTAATGGCCTTGAACATGTAAGCAGTGGCATTGGAGTTATTTAATCTTGTGATTATCTGTGCTGATTTCCTATGGGAGCCCAGGAGGGCTGAGGAGTTAACAAGGGAATGTGAAGTATGACTAAGGGTCAAAGGTACTTAGTGCATGAGAAAAATGTTGATTACTGTCAGGTATATATAAATGGAATGGACTTCAGGAGGGAGGCGTTCTTCTACTTTTTTTTTTTTTTTTTGGTTTTTTTTGAGCTCTAATTGGAGCCCTAGCTTTCCTAATTGTGTGGTGAGGTCTAGCTACTCTAGTTAAGAGGGAAGCTGTATATCAGGGGCCAGAGGGTAAAGCTTTTAAATATGGCCTCTTTCCCAAATGCCTAAGCAAGAAATTGGAACAGAAATATACTGTAGAGCTAAAAAGTCTTAAAGTGCCTCTTAAATCTTTACTACAATTACCATAATACGGAATAATAGGAGCCGATACTATTTTTAAAAGCTTTTGAAGGTTGCCATAAATTGTGGGTTGCAGAAAATCTGTAACTGTAGTTTTTCAGAAGCCTTTTATTTTAATGAAAGAGAAAAAGGTTTTAATAAAACCAGAGCGTACTAATAGGAGACATTGGGAGGAAATGGGGATGTTTCCTTCGCTCTAGCAGCACAAAAGAGTCTAAATGATTGGCAAGTGTGAGCTTATTTGAAAAAAAAATCAGATTATCCTACGTGGCCACTTGGGGGAAGGTAAGTTTGATTTATTAAGTCAACAATATGGAGGTAGCCAAGCATGGCAGAGAGAAATAATCCGACCCTGGTGGAGATGTAAATAGTTTGGAGAAGGTAAGACAGATAGTCTGGCTCTTTTGTTAAAAAAAAAAAAGTAAAATACCATTAGGATGCTTTGTTGTAAAAGAGAAGCCAATGAACACTGCCCTGCAGAAAACTGTTCCCATGTCTTTTGAGATTGTTGTGAGTAGGAATTCTCAAAGGAAATGGGATGCTTACAGATGCCTTCCTCACCTTCCTCCTTCCCTTCTTCATCCCCTGCCCATTATAAGATAAGAAAATGCCCTTCAGCACCCACGATTAGATTCCAGCCAACAGCATCCTTCCCCATTTTAAATCAATGGTAAATGTCTGCTCAGTTTCTTCCAACCTGACTTTTCTTTCTTTGCATCTGGAATTTTGACATATTAAACATTTTTGGCAAGAAGACACACTAGATTTCCTTGATCACTTTCATCAGGAGAGAAATGACCTTAAGTTGTTTGTATTTTGATGTTAGCAAGTTAGGTGATTATTGTGTAAATCTATTATTTAGCACTAGGTATGGACTTGCCAAATAGTGATACTGCTTTTTAAAACTTAGTGATGCCATTCCATTGTCTTTCAGTGGCAGAATATTTAATGATAATTCTTTGGTAATTCTTATTTTTTTTTTCCTCTTTAGATAGAACCTATCATTACTCTTCTCTGGCTTCTTTGAAGATCTCACTCCCTGATTTTTAGCAATTCGATTGTTTTATGGGTATTGGTATAATTTTCTTTGTATCTGCTTGTTGTTTAGTTTTTTTTTTTTAATCTAGGGGCTGAAAGTTTTCGTTATTTGGAAAAATTTAAACCAGAATTTTTGCAAACGCCTTTGCTGTTCCTACTGCCTTTCATTTGTATTGTACTCTCCTGTAATTTACTGTGATTGCTTATTTTTTCACCACATTTTTATGCTTGTTTGAGAGAATTCTCGTGGGCTTATCTGTGTTTAAGGTGCTAAGAAACAGTTTCCTTGCACTTTCCAACTGCTAAAAAGTCGCTTGCATGTCTTGGCTCCTGGCCCCTTTGTCCTTTCAGAGCCAGCAATTCCTGATCAAGATTTTCTCCCTGTACATCTGTATCATAGTCACTTCTAATTCCCAAGTCCTTTTCCCACAGTTGGGGCTCTTGGGGTTACATTGACCCGCCAAAATAATCCAGGATTCTTTCCTTATTTGAATGTCATCATCTTATTGGCAACCTTAGCTCTCTCAAATTCTCATTTGCTGTATAGCTGGACACACACACAGGTTCTAGGAATTAAGATATGAATATCTTTGGTGGAAGCATTATTCTGCCAACCACAATAGCTGTCACACTGATTTTCTTCTCTTTGATAACCATGTGAGTCTTTTTACTTCAGGCCTATTTATTGGGATCATCACAGTAGCCTCTGACTTTCTTCTCTGCCTTTAGTTTTTCATCTCTTCAGACATCCTAATTTCAGCTGGCAGACTAGTTTCTGATATCCTCAGATGTGAAGATTGTTTCATCTTTGCTCATAATGCTCCACTGGTGGCCTTTTTAGTCGGCAATACTCTCTCAACCCTTTTGCTTATGCAACACTTCAACATAAATTTATATGCATACTAAGTCTCCTGTAATTATAATTTATATTCATATAATGCCCTACTAATATTTAACAAACTTACCAACAGGCAAGACAAATTTTAAAAGATGCGTAAAAGATGACACAACATTTTATGACATTTAAACATTTTATCTGTAATTTAAAATTCTTCCTATTAGTAATATTTTCAGTGATACTATGATGACATTATGCATAATTATATTATGAAATCTTCCCTCAATACTTGGACTTAATGAATTGTTAATGGGGTGTCCTCCTGATTATTTTGATTGTTTCTACAGATTTTATAAATAAAAGTATTCCCTCCCTCCCTCCCTCCCTCCCTTCCTTTCCTTCCTTCCTTCCTTTCTATCTTTTTCTTTGGCACTGGGGATTGGTGCTAGGCCTCACACACACTATTTTCCTAACACCATCATCATTTTTTAGCCTATTTGGGGAAAATTTGTGAAAGCTTTTTTTTGGAACTCTTTTGGGATGAGGCTAAAATTTGAAATGTACATTTTACCTAGTTTTTTGACCTATTCTTGTGAATCAATTAAATTAGTATAGAAGATTATGCCATCATTTTGAGGAAGCTCAAGTCATCTGAAGCTGTTTGCTTTGTTTCATAAGTTATAGAAAAGTTTATTTTCATGTTTATGTGTGCTTATGTGTGTATATATATATATATATACATATATATGCATATAAATAAATGCATGCATACAAATATGCATTTTACCTGACATTTTTAAATCACTCTTGGTTAAAACATTCTTAATGGAAAAATTTTCAGCATATTCTATATTCTATATATAGATGTTTTCTTACATGCTTTTGTCTTCTTAGCAATTAAAACACTTTTATTTAACAGGGGCAAAACTGATTAAATACTCCATTGTTATCAGATACCTAAAAAATACCCTCATTTACCCTGAAAGGCTAGATTAGGCATGAGTACTATTTAACCTTTTATTGCCATAGAAAAGGTCTGAAAATTTAGATGTTTTTCCTGTAAAAGAAAGATATAGAACCCATTTAATTTTTAAATTTTTATTGTTTCTCAATATCAGAATTTGGCCGGGCTTCATGCTTGCAAGGCAGGTGCTCTCCTCTTCCGAGAGCCATGGCTCCAGCAATTTTTTTTTTTTTATAGCATTTGTATTTGAGGTAGAGCCTTGCTTCCTGCCTGGGCATGTGCCTTCTTTGATCCATTTATTTCAGCATCCTTGGCATTCTAGGGTGGCAGGCAATGTGCTACCACGACCAGCTCTCGGTTGAGCTCTGCTGAATAATGAACTGCTTTTAACAAAACAACGACTAGGAAGCTGAAACAGGTTTAGTCTGGGGGTGGGGCAGAGCTCAAGGAGAGGGCAGTAGGCAAATGGAAGGAGGAACTGTGGGGGAACACAGTCATAATACTCGGTGTACATATGTGGGAAAGCAATGGGGAAAATTGAGGGGATGAGTAAAGTTAAGATAGATGCGAAGAAGGATGGAAGGCATGGCATTGATCATGATGCTCTATACTCCTAAACTGACAGGCTGTATTCAAACTCCTTTGTTTATTTAAACATAAAAAAATAAACTTATGCCCGTACTTCTAGCTACTCAGGAGGCCGAGATCTGAGGATCGTGGTTCGAAGCCAGCCTGGTCAGGAAAGTCATTGAGACTCTTACGTCAAAAAGCCAGAAATGGAGCTGTGGCTCCAGCGACAAAGCTCTATCCTTGAGCACAAAAACTCAGAGACAGCTCCCAGGACTGGCGCGAACACACACACACACACGCACACGCACACGCACACACACACACTAATAAAATAGAGAAGTGCTTTTGGGCTTTGTTGCTTTGTTGCTGTGCTGTGCTTGTTTTGTTTTATGGTTACATGTGATCCAGTAGAGAAGGCCTAGGTAGAGTTTTGATTAAGAGCATGGTGTGGTTGAGATGGAAAGTTACTTGGAAGGGTGCCTGGCGCTGAGCACCAAACCTTTAGTCGTTCACTTACAAGGGCCATGTCTGTAACGTGCTATTTTACAGCACTGTGAAAATTGCTTATGTCTGCCCCCAGTAGAATGATACTCAATCTGAGCTCTTCCCAGCACTCAAAAAGCAGACCCCAGAGCCCAATACCACAACCGTTCTCTTCCGTTTTGATCTTCCCTCATTAGGGGGGACAGGATGAGGATGGTGTAATGTGTTGAAATCTGTCAATACTTTGTGTTTCTCATTCATTAAAACCTTCAGATCCTGTTTTCCTAGCAGCTTCATTTACCACGGTGAGGAGAACACTAAACAGGTGTTCTTGAGTTGAAAAACAGCAATTTCAAGCAACTCACAAAAGGACTTGGGAATTTTCAGATTTCAAGCTTGTCACTGGGAGATAAATTTGAGTTACATATTTGCCTCTCACAAGCAGACTTCCTTTAACATAAATATCTGCGGCATGTGAGCCACCTAATTTCTTTGAGGGCAGACATGCTTCCAGAAGCAATTGTGTTGCAGAGTTGGTGAACATTGTTCCTAGATTGCTCCCCAATCTACAGATGAGATGGAGAAGTATGCTGAGCAGCTAACCTAGAATTCCAGCTTTTGCTGGGAAGAAAAGAATCGATGTGAAACAATATCTATGAAAAATAGTTTGCATGGTTGTTGAGGAAGTATCTGAGCTTTGTTTGCATACTCTGAACTCCCACTTTTTGTAATCTCCTACTTGTTGTAAAAAAAGTTGACAAACATAACTCATCCCCCTGACAAAGTGATTTGTGCATGTGATGTTGAAAAACACCTTCTATTTCCTGTTATCAAAACCTCCTGACGTTTCAGAGTTCTTTACATTGCTACATGATACTGGACGCTCTATGAAAAAAAAGAACCATTTTACCTCTGTTATCTCTGTACAAGAGCTGTTTTAATCTTCCTGGAATGGGTCCAATTTTAGTATGTGCTGTGGAGGTAAGCATAGTTCTTTTTAAGCAAAAGTTTGAGTAATGAGTGCATGGTTCTTTCTTAATAGATGTTGGACTGCAACAGGCTTTCTTGTGCACTTTCTAAACCCTGAGTTAAGTCTTCTGTATAGTTGATGTGTAAATTATTTTCAGTCCACTAATTGGTATTATTATCGTCTGTCTCAATTTGCATTGTAGTAACCATATCACATCTTTTTGTGTCTGACTGTTCTGGGTGTATCTTGATTATACAGGAGTGCTGGCCTGCACTATCTTGCTATAGGTAACTCTTGCTTTTCAAACCTTCTGCTTTTGCCCTAATGAAAATGAGATTGTCATAATTGTATGTTGAATTCGGTCTTGGGGCTTGAACTCTGGGCCTGGATGCTGTCCCTCAGCAATTCAGCTCAAGGCAAGCACTGTACCACTTGAGCCACAGCACCACTTCTGATTTTCTGGTGGTTAAGAGTCTCATGGACTTTCCTGCCCAAGCTGGCTCTTTGAACTGTGATCCTCAGATCTCAGCCTCCTGAATATCTAGGATTACAGCACCCAGCTGTTCAAATTCTTTACATCCACATCTTCTGAGGTTTCTGTTATCCATTTCCCTGTGTATAGAGTACATGCTGTGTCCAGGCATGGAGCAGAACACTGTGTCTTTCAAGGAACTTGCAATCCCATGGGAAAGGTGACAAGCAAGTGAGCAGCTCTGATAGGGTGAAACAAGCTTCTTCATCACCCACAAACCATCAAAAGCCACTTTGTCACCTCTCAGGCTCAGAGATTACTCACCGGCGCTGTACTGACTCCATTACTGATCATCATCTGATCTATCATTGGCACATTGCCTTAGAGTCTTCTTGTTTCCTCAGTCACACTCTAACCTCCTTGAGGGTAGAAAACTTGCCCTATCTCTTCTCGCCCACAAGGTTTGATAATAAGATGCACATGTTAAATACCTGACAATTTATAGGAGAATTATGATTTACCTTTGGGAATTTTTCCTACGCCCTGCCATAACCACTTCTCTGTCCACATAAAATGCACTAAGGTGTTAAGAGGAAATGAGATTTGTTTCTACTCAGTTTATGTTTAATGATGGTTTTCAATATGTAAATTGAATTACTTATGCTATTTAAAGTGCAGTATGTGTTATAAAATTTGAGGTGCTTTTATTTTATATTCCCCTTGACACAAAATACTCAATAAATCTTACAAATGAAGAACATAAATTGAATTTTAATTCTAAACTCCCATGAAATTTCTTAAGTGTATGCTAATAACCAGAAGCCAATAACAAAGGAACTGTTAGAATGTACAACCAGATGTTGGTTTTTTAAAATGCATCTTTTATTAATATACAGATTTCTAATTGGATGAAGTGTATTTTTGATAGAGAAATTAAGAATAAAAATAAACTGTAGTCTTACAATACTTCCCTAATTAAAATTTAATATTACTGTATTTTAATCTAACCCTGGCTTATTCACAGATGTTGAGAGTGTTTTCTGAAAATTCACTTTCCCTAAGGAACTTTTCATATTGTTTTTACTTTAGTTTAAAAATAGCTCCTTTGAAATATAACTGCCCACAGATAAACTACTCATATATGAAACGTAAAATTTGAGGTTTTGATCTATGTGTATATGTATGAAACCAACACCACAATTAATATAATGAAAATATCCATCAATCTTGAAAATCTCCTCATATCTCTTTGTGATTTCTCATACCTACCCACTAACCTCTTTGCTGTCAATGTAGATTGGTAGTTTTTTTATTTTTTTACTACTTTATAAAGATGGAATTATACAGCGCGTGCTCTTTTTGTCTCTCTGCTTTCACTTCATATTTTTGGTTTAAAACTTTCAACATTGAATGATAGTGCACTTCTTTGTATATATCACAGTTGATCCATTTACCTGTTGATGGACTTAGAGTTATTTCTAGTGTAAGTGTACATAAGTAGTTAGAAATGAAAAGACCAGGTCATCTGGTCTATTGGAAGGCTCTTTTTCCAAGGTGTTTTATTGTTTGTATTTTTATAGCAGTGTATGAGAAATCCATTTGTTCCACCTTATTGCTTACATTTAATGTGATGGCCCCTGAATTTTAGCCATTCTAAAGCATACACTGTCACAACTCACTGTGGTTTTAATTTATGTGTTCTTGATATCAATGATATGTGTTCAGTATAGGGGATCAAATGTTTTGTGAATTTTAAAATATGTTGTTCATTTTTAAAATTAGAAAGTATTATTATGATTATTATTACCTTTATTGCATGGTAAAAGGTACATTCTGGGTGTGTCATTTATTATTTTCTTCTGATATCAGATTTTGAATTTAGAGCTTCACACTTGCTCAGTATTTTTGCTTAGCTAATGTTTCGCCACTTGGGCCATACCTCCAGCCTGGCTTTTTGCTGGTTTATTTGGAGATGTAGTATTGTGGAATTTTCTGCATGGGCTGGCTTTGTACCTGGATCCTCCAGATATCAGACTCCTGAGTAGCTAGGATAACAGGTGTGAGCCACTGGTGCCCAGTAAGGATATAACTTTGATCTAACATGTTTTATGATTGATTCCTATAATAAGTCTGTTACCTTGGTTTTGAAAAGCTTTTGAAGAGAAAATAATTAAAATACAATGCAGTCTGATTTTGTTTTGTGATTGATATTTAATATGTCCTGGGGAATGAACATGGGCACTTCCAAGTTTTGTATGCTTACGTATTAAATTTCAGTTTGTTGTTGGTTATCTGTATTTTATTTCTTGAGTCATGACATGCCAGCACCTTTGTAGAAAAGACTAACTCCCCCCCCCCCCAAGTTATCTCTGTGGCTGTCATCCCTTAACTGTTGATCTCTTCACTGTATTCTGTACCTGCTTATTCTGATCATTTCATGTGGATGTAAAAATAAAACATGATATTTTGTACTTGACTCATTTCCCTCAGACTGCTATTTTTTCATACTGGAGCATGTATAAAACTTTTATAGCCAGGCTGCAATGCTTGGTAAGAAATGTATGCATTATCCTGCCCATGTAATTGTAACCCCTCTGTACAGTATGTTCTCAAATAAAATAAAATAAAATTTAAAAAAAAAAAAAAAACTTTTATAGCCAAATAATATCTGCTGCATAGAGATGCCATGCCTTACTTAACCACTCATCAATTTCCAGTTTTTGACTGTGCTGACATGGACATCCTTGTATAATTTTGCATCGATGTATGTTTTTCCCTCCCCCTCCTCCCTTCCCTTCTTTTGCTCACTATATAAACATATGTATTGCAACTTTGGATCCTCAAAAATGTCACCATGAGAATTCTAATAGAGCCTATTCTTCATAAGTGTCTATTAAAATAAAAATGTTGCCTAAATAGGGAATTCATCAGGCAACTATTAGCATAATGTAGATTTCTTTCAAAATTGATTTTTGGCTGATGTTTCACTATGGAAGTTCTTTTGCTGGTTTGGAAGGTATTTTAACTGAATATGTGTGAGATTCTTTAAAAGGAGAAGTCCAACACTTCTAGCTGTTAGTTTCAGAATGCTGGAATTGTTATAGATCGTGAATTTATCTCTAACACATATTTAACATCGTATTAATGTACTAAGGTGAATGGTGATATAGGATGGCTGATTACGAGTTGCAGCCCACGGGAGAGTATTTTAAAGCAGGAGATTGAAATTTGGTATTGAATGTGTGCTCCATTTTTCTAGTATGGCAGGACTCTGAATGACTGTAGTAGCTAAACATCTGAAGAGATAATTAAACCTATATTTCTTATGACTTTAGGTTATTTGGAGGGTAAATACTTTAATGGGTACATTTTCTGTCTGCATTCTTTTCAGGTACTTGTGCACAGACTTTATAAAGCATAAAGAAACGAGCCCAGTCTAAATTGATGACAAGTCTTTTTATTCTTAATAGAATAAAGCATAATTTTACTTCTCTGCATAATATGTGCATACATCTCCTATATAAATTCGAATTATTTCTCTCTTTTTTTGTCGAGATGGTGACTTAACAAAGAATTTCTAGCGAAATGTCTGAAGTGATGCTGAGGGAGGAAAAGTAGGGGCGAACAATGAAGGTAGGTGCTATTTCATTCTTTGAAGCTGAAGTCTTGTACACACTAAATATATGTCCTGTTCACTGGAGTACTCTGAATTCTGGGATCCTTTTCTTTCATCCTTCCTGGCTTCTTAACAGTATAACTATGACCTTTCTGTTCTCAAGGGCTGCTGTCATGTGGTACAGGCTGTTCCTCATCAGCCTGGTTTTCACCCAGTAGATGCCAGTCACACCTCTGAATTGTGATAAGCCATACCCTCTGCAGACATGTGGTGATATCACCCCTGGTTGGAAAGTGTTGGAGTCCCTATGCATTTTCTGTTCCATGTTAAGTCTGTCAAAGAACTTTCAGAGGATTTGGGGGTTGTTGTATCCTTTGGGAATTGTTGATCTTCTGTATCACTTATAGAAGACTATTAGAATATTGTTTGTAATTTTATTCTTAAGGAGTTGTACAAAGAGGTTATGATTCCATAAGTCAGGTTATGAGTACCATACTTTTAATCAGTGCTTTGCCCACTATCCCTCCTTCCATCCTTATCTTCATGTGACCCTATCTCTTATCACAGTATTTGTGGATACTGTTATATATTTTACTTCTTCTAAGTATTTCCTTCTTCATTGTCTGGAGTTAATTCTATTCCAAGGACATTTCTAATTAAGTATACTACAAAAACTTAAATAGGTATGAGGTCCTTTTTCTCCTAACTAGGGCCTCATTTATTTGAATCAAGCCCTTTGCTTGAACATAATAAGTGTGTGTAACCATTGAACCAAAAGAAAAGTTTTCACACAAAGGAATTTTCAATATCTTTGTTACACAATTATCAGTTTTCTGATCATCTTTCACGGAGAATCTGAGTAGGTAGCCTACACCAGATCTGGCCTTCCTCTCTTCTCAGGTTCTTTTGTGTTATTTCTGTAGGACTTTTAAGTAAAAATAGGTATGATATGTTCTATGAGCTACCTTCTCCTATGAATATCCAAATCTTACCTTTTTCACCTCTTAAGAGTATCTATATAATGCTCCTTTCAAAAAATGAGGGTTTATCTTGTCTGTTTATGTAGGTAAACTCTTTGGTTATCTGGGGATTTATTAGACTGTCATAGTTAACCATGATACGCTTTTCAGTTTCCTGGGTCCTTTGGTCAGCTTGATTTAACTATTCTGGGGTTTTTCCTGCTACATCTGTAGAGACTTACCCATGAAGTTAAATGTGTTTTCAGCTTTGGTTCAGGCCAGGGCGCAGACCCCTATTTTATGAGATCCAGAGTCTCTCTTTTCAACTTCCTTTGCTAGAAAATATTGTCTATTTTAAATTTTTCTAGTAGCTTAACAAAGATAAAAAAAAACCCAGTTGAAATGAATCTTAACAATATGTTTTACTCAACTATATCCGAGTATGTCTATTTCAGCATCTAGTGAAATATAAGAATGATTGAGACATTTTATGTTCGGTGCAGCACATCTCCATTTAGTCTAGCTACTTTGGAAATATTGAGGGGGCAGGTGGTACCCTATTGGATTTAACATACAATTAATTCCTCATAGGATGACAAAGCATGAGGATAGTCAAAATACTCCATGTACATGTGTGAAAATGAACCATGGGGCTTACTGAGATTGGCTAGACAAGGAGAGGAGCACAGAGAGAGAGAAAAGTATGATGGAGGGGGTGAGTCTGACCAACAGACATTGTATGCCTAACTGGACATGTCAAAATGAAACCCCTTTGCACAATGAATCCATGCTAGTAAAAATGTAGAAGGAGTAATCTCATTAGTTCACTGACTCCACTGCGCCACAGATACAGGCAGTTCTAGCAAAGGGGTGGTGATAGCCCAAAGAATTCCCAACCATCTGTCGTGATTTATTATAATCATTGGGAAATCTATTCAAATTTGCATTCCATGGAAACCAAAGGGATGTTGCTGTTGGATTCTGCACTGCGGTGAATTCAGTAGTGTGAGGTTCACGCTATTATGTCCCTGTGAAGCATGCTGTATGTCTTCTAACAAGACTGCCACTCATTTTTTCAATAAATCCTGCACAAGGGTATTAGGGTCTGTGAACTGACAATTGATTTACTGCCTGGAAAATTATTCTTTATTGATTTATATTACATGGAGGTGACTGCAAATCCATAGTGTCTCTAATCAGAGAGAAAATGCTAACGTTAGTGTCATTCTTATTTAGACCAACAATTCCAAGTAGGAAAATTGGTTTAACACCCCTAGGTGACATCTACATATTATTCAATTATGAATTCCAGTAATCCATAAATTATAATAAATAAAGCAAGTGAGAGCAGGATAATGAATTTTTTAAAAAACCAACAACAGTGTCCTTTATACAAACAAGTTTTTAAAATGCCAACCCCGTACTCTGTCTGTGTGAAAACGGACGCCTCAGCTTGATTTTTCCCCCCCAAAAGATTCCACATCAGACCTGGCTTGTTATCTATGTATTGAAAATGCAAAAGTGTTTTTAAATGAGTAAAAGTTTTTAAAATAGAAATTTATAAGTTGATTAATCAGGTTATGGGTGCCTCCTAAAATTCATATTAACATGATTTACTAATTTCTAGGAGACACTTCAGGAAGCTCTTGAAAATTGGGAAAGGGCTGAGTGAGCTCACCTGCCATCTTACCTTGCCTTTGCAGATTTCTTTCTGTAACCTGTTCAGATTAGGAATCTCTGTCCAAGGCATAACCTGAATTTAATTGAGTGCAAAGAGATGAAATACAGCAGCATGTTAGATCAATGCTTGGCTGAAGGGCAATGGAAGTGGTTGGCCTGCTACATACATGTGTCCTGTGTTTGTGAATTGACTTCAGAGGGGTGCCTACAACATCCCCTACATGGTATACAGAATACGATCATGTTTAAATGTACTTTCCCTCCATGAGGAGATGGTCTATATAGTCTATTCTTGAATTTATACATGACCTTCAGAAATAATCATATATATACATATACATATACATATACATATATATACATATATATATATATATATATATATATATATAGTAGGGACATTATTGGATCCATAGAGCTGAGCAGTATGCTTATCGAGTGACAAGTGTCAGAAAATGTATGTTGGGTAAATGAATGTTCTTGAGTTGTGTCAGCATAACAGGTGAGTTTGTTGGAATATTCTGTTTATTCAAAATAAAATGTTTTATTCTATCTAGATTCTACAATGTCCACCAAAGGTAACCATCATTTAATTGTGTGTGTGTGTGTGTGTGTGTGCTTGTATGTGCATGTGTGTGCATAGCAGTGATTGACACCTGGTATCTCTAGCTCAAGACTGATCTGATTGTCCTAAGTGACATTTTCCCATTTCCAGATTTTCCCTTTTCTCTTTTTTCCCCTGCTTTCCATTGATACCTAACCACATTCTCTCTTCCTTTGATGTGCTCTCAAAATAGGAGATAAAGTGGGAGCTTGAGAAGTTTTGTATCTCAGAAAAGTTCACAATGAAAGATGTTATGTTTGACATCCACTCAAAGACACTTTGTATTTAATTAAATGAGATATTCTGTGATGGTTAATTTGATTGTCAATTCAATTGGATTGAAGAACACCTAGGAGATGAATAAAGCGCACCGAGGATGTGCCCTGTAATAGCATTCCAGGAAGTGATTAGACCTTGAGGATTTGGGCCTGATGAGTGGACGGGTGCTCTGATGGCATGATTAATAGGATGACATAACTGGGAGGTGATAAAAGGTGGGAGGCAGTCTTGGTGGAGGAAATGGATCACAGGAGATGTGTTTTGGTGGTACATCTTGCCTCGTCTTTTTTAAAAGATATGTTTTTTTTATTGTAAAAATACTGTACCAGAGGGGTTACAGTTACATGAGTAAGGTAATGAGTACATTTCCTATCGAGCACTGTTGCCTCCTCCTTTGTTTTCCCCCTATCATTCCTTCCCTCCACACCTCCACA
Organism: Dipodomys spectabilis; assembly: GCF_019054845.1. Classification (NCBI taxonomy): domain Eukaryota; kingdom Metazoa; phylum Chordata; class Mammalia; order Rodentia; family Heteromyidae; genus Dipodomys; species Dipodomys spectabilis. The sequence continues at coordinate 3,352,455 of NW_024870935.1, forward strand.
ACTCCCCTTCTACCCCCTCTGCGTTGAACTTGTAAAGTTTGTTTTCATAGTGTCTTGTACATCTCATTGTTACAGTGGGTCAACCTGTATCCCTATTTAAGCATTTTGTTTTTTCCCTTTCCCTCCTCAAATTAGAGAAGTGTGTGTACAAGATGCAAGGCACTGACATCAAATACAGTGAAAGCAGGGGTTATACTGTGGGGGAGGAACATTCAAAAGAAACAAAAAAAATTCACATGGTACATTATACTTTTTTGGGGGGGGGTCCAGTTGTGGGGCCTGAACTCTGGGCCTGGGCACTGTCCCTCAGCTCTTCAGCTCAAGGCTAGCGCTCTACCACTTGAGCCACAGGGCCACTTCCAGATTTTTTCTTTTTGCTTATGTGGTGCTGAGGAATCGAACCAAGGGCCTCATGCATGCAAGACAAGCGCTCTACCACGGAGCCACCTTCCCAACCCCCATTATAAATACTTTTAAAAACAATAGCAAGAAAGAAAAACATTTGTGTTCCTATCTTGGGGTTCATTTCACTTAACATCATCTTATATGGTCATGTGTACATAGCTTTTGAGCTTTTCTGCTTGTCCCAGACATGCACACTAGTTATTGCAAACAAGGGAAACCATGGGACCTATGTTTCTTTGAGTCTGGCTTACTTCACTTAATATTTTTTCCAAGTCTTTCCATTTCCTAACAAATGGGGCAATGTTATTCTTTCTGATGGAGGCATAGAATTCCATTATCTATCTATCTATCTATCTATCTATCTATCTATCTATCTATCTATCTATATCACATTTTCTTTTTTTTTTAAATTTAATTTAATTTTATTTGTGAACATACTGTACAGAGGAGTTACAGTTACATGGGCAGGATAATGCGTACATTTCTTACCAAGCATTGCAGCCTCCTCCTTTGTTTACCCTTCACATCCCTTCCCAGCCCCCCCCCTCCCCCCCTAATCCCAATCCTTCTCCTTCCCCCCCCCCCCCCCCCCCCGCACCAACGTTGTAAAGCTCGTTTTGGACATGACAACTTGTACTTCTCATTGTTGCAACAGGTCCACCTGTATCCTTAAACAACTGGTTTTTCTCCATCTCCTCCACAAGTTATACTGACATCAAATATAGTGAAAGCAGGGGTTATACTGTGGGGGAGGGACATACAAAGCAACAAAGAGATAATCTTATAAATGTGCTAGAAATACATGCATAAAAGAAAAAAACATTAAAATGCACATCTAAGGGTTCACTTTCCTGACATCACATTATCTGACCTTTTCCGCTTGACTCATACATATACTAGATATTTCAAATAAGGGAAACCATGGGACCTACGTTTCTTTGGGCCTGGCTTACTTCACTTAATATAATTTTTTCCAAGTTTTTCCATTTCCTAACAAATGGGGCAATGTCATTCTTTCTGATGGAGGCATAGAATTCCATTGTGTATATATACCACATTTTCTTGATCCATTCATCTACTGAGGGGCATCTGGGTTGGTTCCATATCTTAGCTATGGTAAATAATGCTGCAATAAACATAGTTGTGCTGGTAGCTTTAGTGTGGTCTTGTTTGTCAACATTAGGGTAAATGCCCAAAAGTGGGATTGCTGGGTCATAGGGGAGCTCTATGTGAAGTCTCTTGAGGAACCTCCATACTGCTTTCCAAAGTGGTTGAACAAGTTTACATTCCCACCAACAATGAAGTAATATCACATTTTCTTGATCCATTCATCTTCTACTGAGGGGCATCTGGCTTGGTTCCATATCTTAGCTGTGGTGAATAATGCTGCAATAAACATAGTTGTGCTGGTAGCTTTAGTATGGCCTTGTTTGTGATCGTTTGGGTGAATGCCCGAAAGTGGGATTGCTGGGTCATAGGGAAGCTCTATGTGTAGTCTGTCGAGGAACCTCCATTCTGCTTTCCAAAGTGGTTGAACAAGTTTACACTCCCACCAACAATGCAGTAAGGGTTCCCTTCTGTCCACATCCCCTCCAGCATCTGTTGTTATTAGAGTTCTTGATTATAATCATTCTAACTGGGCTGAGGTGATACCTCAGTGTTGTTTTGGTTTGCATTTCTTTGATTTGCCTTGTCTTTTTCCTATATTCTCTCTGCTTCCTGACAGTCACCGTGGACTAATGCCTCTGAGCCATGAGCCAAAAGAAATGTTTGCTCCTAAGTTGCTTTCCTGAGGTATTTGATCACAGAGGCATAGAATGACGGACACATATTCACACAGCACATGTTGCTTGTAGGCTTGATTCTGTGATGTAAACACGCAACGCACACAAGATTCTTCCTTCTAGAACTTCCACCTCTGTGGACATGACTAAACATTTAATTTTAAGCCATGTGCTTTTATTTCAGATGATTCTATCCAAATAAAAATTAGATGGCTTTTAAAAATTATTTTCATCTCTTTTTAAGTGATGAAAGTTTCTTTTTTGGCATTCAGGCTTCTTGGGCCTGAATGACAGATCGAGTCCTGATGAGGAAGGTCTGAGCAATTGTGCTCGTTCTTGAGGCTCTGAATAGTCGGATCAGTTGGTCAAAAACAAAGCCAGACCAGCCCTCTCAAGAAAAGCACGGTTATCTCCGTAAATAATGTCTAACTCTGTAGATCGAGCATAAAACACATACCAGGTCTTTTATTTACTATATAGTGTACTGTTAGGTTTTGCATTTTTCCTCTTTCTATTACTTTTACTTTAAAAAATACCAACAGCAGAGATATTGGGTCTTTAAAAAGTGAAAACCAGATATTTTTCGGTTGTTGTGGACAAGTAATTTAATGAAAATGCTACTGAAATGCTTTTTCCTCTATGAAAACTAGTAAATCAATTACAAAAGCAATTTCCTTACACAGTATGATTTTATTGTGTTTGACCAGGGCATTTGATAAGTATTAGTTCTTGCTGAGAGCAAAGAGTAAATTTTATTTCAAGCCTTTCTTTCATGCAAACAGCAAGAGAAGCATCACAGGGGCCGCTGGACGTCAGACTCACCCTGGCTGCTCTTGCAGATAGGCTCGCGGAATCCAGCGGCTGGTTTGGACTGAATCAGGATCGACCCCAAAGCCCTTCTCTTCTAATGTAAACGATAGAGAACTCTACTGTCTGGACTTATTTCAGATAGGAGCAGGTATTTTGGTATTCTTTCTTTTTCTCTAAGAGGTATTTTTTTTTACAAACACATGCCCCCAAACCAATTCAAACAAAACAAGTGTCTTGACAATAGAAAGAAAAAAAAAATTCAGGTCTGATGTGTGAACATATTGGAGTAGATTGTTAGCAGCTCTGGATTTCATTTCTGCCTCTGAGCTTGCTATACAGATTGTCCTTGGGCCTAAATATATAAAACCAGAAAAAATATTCTTACAAACAATTTATTTTATGTCTAGTACTCTTTTGAGATTGATGGGACTCATGTGTCTTGCTTTCCTTGCCCCAGTGTATTTTATTTATTGTGAGTTTGCCTGTTTTGCGTGTGCTGGTACTAGAGCTTAAGCTTGCCACCTTCTCTCATTGGCTTTTTTGCTCAAGGCTGGCTGGTGGTGCTCTACTACTTGAGTCATACCTCTGTTTTCCCCAGTGGTTTTTATATCACCCAACAATAATTGAGATTTTGTCACAATTTGGCTAAAAGCATGGATACAGATCCATTGTCTCCGTCTATGAAATTCTAACCATAATAGTATTTACATCACTCTAGCTCATAAAGTAGTACTTAGTGTTAACTTCGTTTATGTGATGAGCATCAAATATTAACCAAAGCAAGTTCTAAAATTAATGGGACATGATATTTTATTATAGAAACTCAGATAAGAAGGGCTAATAAAGCTGGGCACTGGTGGCTCATGCCTGTAAATCCTAGCTACTGAGGAGGCTGAGATCTGAGGATCACAGTTGGAAGCCAGCCCAGGCAGGAAAATCTGTGAGACTCATCTCCAGTTAACCACCAGAAAACCAGAAGTGGTACTGTGGCTCAAAGTGGTAGAGCACCAGCTTTGAGTGGAAAGGCTGAGGGACAGCGCCCAGGCCCTGAGTTCAAGCCCTACAACTGATTAAAGAAAAGTCTAATAATTTTCTTAATTCCGTACCTTCTGCCTCCCATGTTCCCTTCTTTTTGATCCCTTATCACTTTCTATGCAATCTTCACAGTATTCTTAAATTATTCATGTAAATACTGGCTGTCCCTTCCTCCACCAGCGTGTTTGCTCTTTTATGCTAGAGAAACTCTACATTTTATTTTGTCAGAACCTAGCTCTATTCTTGGAACAGAGAGAGAATGGAAATATATTCCCAGGGAGAAACATATTTCCTCAAAAGTAGGAAAGTCAAGAACTGAAAGGATCCTTTGAAAAGTACATGAGAATTACCTGGTTGCATAAGGGGGTGGAGATGTGACTCAAGCAGAAAAGTGCTTGAAAGCACAGGCCTTGAGTTCGAGCCCCAGTACTGACATAAAAACAAAACCAAGGACCTTCCCCACCCCTGCAACCACTCTTTTGAAGTAAGGCTGGCCAGCAGACCAAGAGAGGTAACTTGCATTACGAATTGCAAAGTGGATGTTGGCATCTGGAAAGGACAGCATGTGAGCCATGTTCCAGAACCTATGATGTTCCTTATTTGCCTGTCTGTATCTCACTCAAGGCTCAGAGCTCCTTGAGGGCCGAAATAGCATTCTATTTCTCTTTGCATTCCCCCATAACACATAACATAATAGGTGCTCGATGACTCTTTGTTGAAAGAATGAAACAATCCAGGGAGGTGATAAATTGGGGACAAGGTTTGAAACACGGAAATAAAATGGGCCCTGTGTTTGAGCACTGACTGAATACTGATTAAGGGAAGGCAGAAGACTTGACGTTGTAGCTGTGGCTTTTAAATGATCTCTTCACGGTGCAGTGACAAGGCTAGGTTTATGAGTGGCTGACGCTTGCTAATGGATACTTAGGGATTTGGACTAAGTGTGAGACCCAGGCTTATGTCTGGTGTTTATGGTATCTGCTTCTGCTGGGGGGTGGGGTGTCTTAGGCACATCTTCGCTCAAGGCAGGGATAGTACTCACAGGCTGTGAGCAGGTCTTGCAAAGCGGAAGGTCATTTTTCACAGCGGCTGCAGAAAGGTAAGAGGGATGCGTGGGAAGGCTTCACACTGGCCCTCACCTGCTCAGGGTGCTCCTGGAAGAGGCCTGTTTTCTGTCTTCCCACACATCCAGGGGCCCGACTCTGCCATTGGACTTGAAGACCACCAGGGAGCAACCCCAACAAGCCCTTCACTTCCCAGGTCGCCTCTCAAACCCCTACTTGTTTGTCTGCACACATCTCTTATTCTGGCTTTGTCTTCCTTCACGGAGCTTGTTTTACTCTGGGTCTTCTCTGTGAAACATGGTGAAGGACTGCTAATGATCTCTCTCTTCTCCAAAACATTTCTAATCTTGAAACTTAAAAGGTCACATTACAGCAACCCTGCCTCCTTTGTTGCAGAACTCTGCCGGTATCTTACTTCCCAGTGAATTCCTTGAAGATCTTCGATGCTTGCTCTCCTTTTCTCCAACACTTCCTGTCACTGTCACCGATTTTACTTGCAGTGCTAACCATTCTCCCACCAATTGTGACATCCAAGTTCTGAAACTTCTACAACCATCTTGTCCTCTACCTTGGTGTAAGCATATATGCCTGTAGTTGAGTATTCCGTACAATTATAGTCCTTGCATAATTTTTATGTTCCCATCTCTCACTTCTCAAGCTGGCTCTCTTTAATATCCAGACCAGCAATTCTCTCTGTAGACTTTACAGGAATATCACACTTACGCTGCTATTCTCTCCCATATGTCTTTGCTTAGCTTGGGTTCTCTGGTCTGCTAATAAAATATCTTTGCTCACATCTAACTGTCACTTCAGGATTTGACCTCTGGATGACTCTTAATAAGTCTGCTCTAACCTTGTAGTTGCTTATGATGACTGGATTATTCTTAACCTAAAATTAGTTTTATACTAAGTTAACCTAGATTGGTCAGAATTGGGCTTCGTTCCATCTAACACTTGCCCAAATGGCCAGTTTTATGCTGAGATGATGACAGATCATAAGAAAGACTAGCTACCATTTTGGACAATCCAAACTTTGTCCTACTGGGATAGAATTTCTTGCTAGTTGTCCTTTGCTGAGGGTCAGACTTTACACTCAGAGAAACTCATTGCCTACTGTACATTCCTTGCCTAGAAAGTGAATAAATCCAGCATTCATTTATTTATTTAGAGACAGGGTCTCTTTGCATAGCTCAGGCTGGTCTTGACCTCACCTATCCATCCCATTGTCTCTTAGCCTTACAAATGCTGGGAATAAAGGTGTGAGCCACCAAGCCTACCTTCTTTGGTTATTCTTTAAAAGGTCCATCATTTTAGTTCCTTTTTCTATGAACATCATCAGATATATTATCCTTTCTGTCTCTCCCTCTTCATCATATCTTCTAGTAATGGCACCTTTTTACTTGCTCGTTTCTAAATCTGGGTAGTTGAATGTGACTGGGAAAATCAAGCTGTGTTAAATGGGCTCACTTGGAATTCAAGGTTACTTTCTTTAGATTGGTAGTCCATTTGCTGTACCCTCCTAAAGAACCTTCTTTATTTTCATCTCTGTTTTGTCAGACTTTCGGCATAAACCTTCTGATCTTCATTCTCAGGTGATAAGCTTCCTCCCTACTTCACTGAGAAAGGAGAAGTCTATGCTAGTAGAGCTATGGGTCAAGAGTACCAGCCTTGAACAAAAAAAAGCTAAGGGATAATCCACAGGCCCTGAGTTCAAGCCCCAGTACTGACACAAAAAGAGAAGCAAACAAACAAAAAACCATATGCTTCCTCTATGAAATCTTGTCCATCTGTTTGAAATGACCCCTTCCTTCATTATTGGGGATGAACTCTGTACTTTTCTCTAAGACCAAATTTGACACTTACGCCCCCGCATTTCCCTCCATATTTAATTTTTTGCTCATTCTTATCATGCTGAAGCTATAATTCTCACATATGAATGTTTTCTCACTCTTTTCCTCTCCGCTTCTGTCTTTTCTGTTCCTTCCCACACCCAACCAAAGTTCTTGACCCATGTGTCTACTTGCTTGCTGTCATATTCTTCTAGACATCCTCCAAGCAGTTCTACTCTCACTTCTCTGCAGAACCTCCCCCATCCCCCGCTCCAAACCACCAGGGATCTGAATCGGCATTCACCTCCTGGCCCCCATCCTGGATTGCCTCAGTTCAACTTGGGAGGGATGTTCTTCTCCTTTTTACAGTAACTAAATGTTCTGCATCTTTGCTAGTGCTTTCTCACATGCCCTTCGTTGTCCTAGATCTCTTCCTCTTTCTAATTGCTCTTATTCTAGAATGATCTCTTACAGACTGGTGACTGAAGAGCCATTTGAAATTTGATGTTTTGTGAATTTCCTTTTCCAGCTTGGTCCAGGATGAGTTCATATTTCTGGCTACTCTCTCTCAGCAGTTCCGTTTGAGTGACAATTGAGCTGCCAACTCGAGTTTGTATCTGAACGCTTTCTTTCTTCTCAGTAAAGCGTAATGCTGTCCTTGCAGTTGTTTATGCCAAATACTGAATTTGTCTACAATTCTTTTTGCACCGTCTTAGCTTTAATATATAACAAATACAGTCCTTGTGGTTCTACTTCAGGTACGCACAGAGGGAAACAGACACTACAGTTTCTAACTACCGCCATTGTTGAGGTCCTGATTCAACTGCTATGCTTTCTCACCGCGATTATTGTTATAGCCTCACAGCTATTGTCTTTGTTATTTTGACACACTAACATCTACCTGTCGTCCATCAGCCAAAATGCTTCTTTTTGAGACATGTGATATCACAGCAATATCCACTGGCTTCTGGTGATAGCAATATATTTATATATCATTATAAAATTCAATCTTTCTACCTCCCTCCCTCCCTCCCTCCCTCCCTCCCCCCCCCTCCCTCCCTCCCTCCATCATTCTTCCCCTTGATTTGTGAATTTGAACCCTGGCTTGCAACATCTTTTAATAGCTAGTTCTTTGTGATGTCTCAGATCTTTCAGCTGTGTTCTAGAACTTTTTCTCTGCTTTCTAAACTGGAGACACACTGGCCTCCTTTGACCTTCTTCAGACATGTGCAGTGCGTCTTTTTCCGTGCCCCAACCTCATACATTCTTTCTTCTCCCTGCATCTTCCTCTTCTAGTTGCTATGGCTTGACCTCCCTCTTATTCATGCTCAGATATTTCTTGTTAGGCCTTCTTTGGCTCCCCCTGCTATTGCTTTCTTTTTCTTTACGATCTTGCTTTAATATTCTCATTTATTATCACATTTTATATTTGCCTCTTGCTTGTTTATCATCTTCCTTCTCAACAATACATGTGGAGTTGTGAATTGCAGGAGGTTAGGAAACTTGTACTCTAGGGGCCATCACAAAGCTAGTGCTTTCTGTATATAAACTAATTAAGATGTTATCATTGCCTATCTTGATTGTCTGGTTTTTGCTTACAAAATGCTACTCCCTATTCATCACTAGGTTTAGTAATTTAACTTGCATGCCATTTCCCAAGTGTTTTTCTACTTGGTTAACAACAACAACAACAAAAGAGCAAGAATAAACAGTATGGAAGCAAATAGAAAATTTTCTCAATGAAATTTACAGGAGGGGGGTAAAATTAAGAAATATTAGTGGAGTGATGTTGACTTGTGGTGATGTTTCAGATCACTGGGGGTTTGACTAATCTGGGAAGATCTGACTTGTCTGCACTAGAATGTAAAGCTTATGGAATGGACGAATATTGCAGAAGTAAATTGGAATCCATCCCGAGTGGATCATCAGTATTCTTTGCAGGCATTCCCACTGAATTGTTGCAATTAGCACTCAAAGCCATTATTTATCTATTTCAGCATCTTAATAGGAGTGTCATGGACTCATTAAAATGCACAGTTGTCTAACTCTCATGATCATCCCGCCCCTTGGCCTGGGAATGTGGAGAGGAGGAGGGCGTCTTCCGCAGTGGCAATTGGGGAGGTGCAAGCTTGGCCCAGATCACAGATGGTGGTGGAAAACAATGCAATTCAGCCTTCTTTACGTGACCTTCACTACACTGCACGGGGCTCTCTGTGCCCCATAAATTACAGGTAATTACGCCGAAATAGGAGAAAGGCTCATTCCCCAGAGTCATCAGTGAAGTGTAACTGATTTCACTTAAGGCTGAGCAGCAGTAAAGTATATTAATATCAGCTTAATTTGTGGTAATTGAGGTAGCAATATAGAATTATCCATGGAATATTTTATTCCCATGATTATCTGAGTGTTTAAACTAGAAAGTGGGTTTTTTTTTTTTTTTTGGTCATAGTACAAAATGTCCCATTCTCTCTCATCAGGAACTTAGTATAATTAGTGTCTGGCATACAACACTGTGCTCTACCATTTTCTCTGTCCCTTGGATGCGTTTTTATTAGCTGAACTATCAAGTAACCTTATTTATTATTCTAGATAGAAGCATTTTTATCTCATTAACATGGATAATTTTCTCCAAACCTATGTAGTCACAGTACACCCAAAGCTCCCTTTATGACAATTAAGATATACTGTATTTTTTTCTTCGGGTGCCCTACTAATACAATTAAGATACCATTCAAATCAGTAAATTTATTACTATATTAACACGTTAATTGGATTACAAACACAGCCTCTTATTCCTGAAATGTTTATGATTTAATTGACTTGTTTAAGCCAATTTTCATTTCCCTCGTGCAATTATAACCTGTTGTTAATTGAACTTATTTACACATGGAATATTGATATTGCCTTCCCTTCTACCATGGCAATATGTTTAAAGGTCTCATCAGAGGGCTGAATTTTGGGATTTATTCTTTAGGCTCCTGAAATTGTATCAGAGATAATAATAATCATGTAATACTCATTTACTGAAATTTGTAAGAATTAGTTGCAAGTAACTTCTAGAAGAAATTAGTACAATCCAATTGGTTTATAATTATTCATTTATTCATGCATACACTATGTACAAGTGCTATTGCTGAAAGAACTCACTCTTTAATGTATTCCTTAATTGAGTTTGGGGCCTGTCACAGCAATAGCTAAGGAAAATATCACAGAACAAAATGGGACACAGCGACCTGTTTGGGAATGTTGGATTCTGTACTAAAGTTTCCAAGTCTGTAATGGTGTCTGAATTAAAGATTTTATATAGACACAAAGGGGTGTACATAGACCCTTATGAAGAGTAATTTTAAATGCGTGATAATTAAAAATTGTAATGTTCTCTATAGAGCAAAATTTCATAGTTCAAGCCTACAGCTATGTTGTTCTACAGAAAGATAGTGATGTGTAGCTGCTATTCATTCATTTTTCAACCTTATTTTTAGAGCTAGAGTCTTGATAAACATCCCCTGCGGACTTTGAACTTGCTGTGTAGCCTGTGTTGGCCTCCAACTTGATATTTTCCTTCCGCAGCCTCCCACATGTTGGAATTATTGGCATGAACAACCATGCTCAGCCTATTCTCATATTTTTATTTTTGTGTAGTATTGTATGTTATGCAAAGTAATACAGTAATACAACAATACAAATGACATAGCCAATGTGCTGATGAATGTCGTGGTTGTTTGCAGGTTGGGGCTGTCACAAACCATGCTGTTCTTGGGTATGGAAACTGATAGAGCCATTTTGTATAATCCTTAAAAACTGATTAATAAATGGGCTAATGAGGTAGAGTCTTCTCAGCAGAAGTAAAAATAGCCAATGGACCCATGAAGACATGTTCAACATCTGTGGCTATAAAGGAAAGGCAAATCAAAAAACACCCTTGAGATTTCACCTCACCTCTGTTAGAATGACCATTATCAAGAAAACAAACACAAGATGCTGGTGAGGATGCAGCCATAAGGGAATGTTAATACACTTAGTAAGAACGTAAGCTTGTTCAACCACTCTGGAAAGCACTACAGAGGTTCCTCAAAAAATCAAATAGAGAACTACCTTGTGATCCAGTAATTCCACTCCTGGGCATTTATCCAAGAGATTACAGACTAGGATACAGTAAAGACACCAGGACAACCATGTTTATTGCAGCACTATTTATTCACCATAGCCTAGAGATGGAATCTACTCAGGTGTCCCTCTGTGGATAAATGGATCAAGAAAAATGAGATACACACACACACACACACACACACACACACACACACACACACACACACACACACACACACACACACACACACACACACACACACTGGAATTTTACTCATCCATTAGAAAGAATGATATTTTACTACTTGCAAAGAAATGGAAATACTTGGAAAGATGAATAAATCAAATCTAGCCCAACAGACAAAGGATGCATGTTTTTACTTGTATGTGGGAGCTAGATTTAGCTTACAAATGCATAAGTAAACACATTGAGTAGTATGCAAGTGTATATAAATGTATTAAGTGAAATATGGTATATTCAAGGGAGAACTCAAACAGTATAATTCCCAAGAAAAGGAAAGTCACAATTCAACAAAGTAACCAGGAAGCAGATACTTGAAACGTGTGTGTGGTGGGGTCAAGAGGAAAGGAATAGACCAATGAAGAGGAGAAGAGAGGGAGAATGTTTTCAAGGCTCCAGTGTATATCCTACGAAATTAGGAAGAGTGAGGGAAGGCAGGGGGGAGGGAGTGATGGGTGAAAATGTTGAAAGGGATGACACTGATTGGGATGCTTTGTATTCATAAATTGCTCATTGTTAAATGGCAACTTCTTTGTACAATTATTTAAAGAAAACAGTAATAGTAATTTAAAAACTGACCCAAATTATCTTTAAATGAATGACTTTCCCTTTTGGAGACACTAAAACAAACAAACAGAGCTTATGGAAATTCCTTTTTTCTCCTCACATTTTGGTTAACTCTCATCAGTCTTTTTACCTTGATTTTTAATGTCCATTTTCCTGATAACTAATCAAGTCTAGGACACTCCTGCTTATACTAGCTGTTTAAATAACCTTTCTTGTGCATGTCTACCAAAATTATTTTATAGACTTTCTCTGCCTAGTTTTTGGAAAATTCAACTTACTCTGCAGGCAAAATATTTTATTACATGTGTAAGTGTGCTTCTTTTCATTTAAACATCTTTTGGTGGAAAGAAGCTTCTTCGCTGCGCCTCCCCCCCCCCCCCCCTTCTTCTTGCTTTGCCTTTTCTCCCGTTCCCTTACTTATTTTTTTCTTTTTTTCCCCCCAAATGCTGAGATTTAAACTCAGGGCCTCAAGCTTGCCTGTGGTATTTGTTTGACTGGTGTTCTACCTCTTGAGCCATGCCTCCAGCTGTTAGGATTTAAAGCAAGATAATCTTTAAATTTCTTTCATCCTCTCATTTCCCATTCCATAACTCCATCCATGTCTTCAGATATTTCTTATATTATCACCCTACTTTATATTTTTAACCATTTGCCACTTTAAGAGATTACCATAAATTTAATGGTTTAGAAAATACAAATTTATTCTTCTGAAAGTCAGAAATCTTAATAAGGTCTCACTTGAAAAAAAAAAAATCTCTCTCCACTGATTCATCTGGTGCCCTGTTTTTCATGTATAAGGACCATTGTTATCAAACTGAGCCTGCCAAGATAATCCAGGATAATCTATCTCAAGATTACTTGACCTGCAGTCGTAGGTCCACCTAAATTCTTAATAACCTTGATGTGTAGCATGATATATTTCATTATGGGATTATGGCCCATAGTCATGTTTGAGAATATGTAATTCTGCGTACCACAATTGCCTACCTATGGGGAAAGGGTTAGAAAAGCCTGATGAATTACCAAATACATTCTAGTTTATAAATGAATACATCTGTGCTCTTGAGTTTATGTATTACGTGGCTTTAAAAACTCAGAAGTTATCTCAGTATCTTAGAACAGTGTAGATACAGCTTTCACAAGAGTCCACCTTCCTGGTAGACAGTGGGTGATCTTGGGGTGAACTTCTGGTCAGAATAGATCAAGTCTGGAGTTGATGTAGTTTATGTCAGATGTTCCTTTTACCTTCAGGCAGATCAGGCAGTTTAGAACAGATCTGTTACACTGCAGCCATATTTATCATTTTCGCCATTTTGTTCAATTTACATTATAAGAAATTCATTTGGGGATGCAGGAGAGGACATGGCAAATGCGTGCCATTGATTAAAAAGGGCAGAGGAGCTGTGGACCAGAATTGGTAAAAAGTTATAGAAGGAGAAGGCAGTGGAGATTGCTGTGAGTAATGGTGTCTATCCATGCCTTGAAAAATCCTCTTTAAATTACACTTGTGAGGGAATGGGAGAGTACATTGTCTTGGAGCTGCCATCAATCCTTTGCTGAGGTTGCAGTTCCCTTTAATCTATCAGAGTACTTCCCTCTCTTGCCTCCACTCTGCTGCTACCTAGAGACGATGAGCTGAAGCCTTCACAGTGACATAAGGACGCAAAGGCCATTGATTCCAGAGTGAAAGCAAAGGACAAACCATTTAGTCTCAAATCCTCTGGACAATTAAGCCAACATCCCAAGGTAAGGATTTTCTTGGTAGAGGGAAATGGAGTTGAATAGAAAATTTGGCTGATGTTTTTAAAAAGAAGGGTAAATACTCATGAAGAACAAGTTGGTTCCTTTTTATGGTTTCATGGAACATATAGTTATCTTTTTAATCTATGGTTTGGGGGATCATTTTGTAAATAAAGACATCTGCCACACAGTGTTCCAGTAAAAGCAATACAATGTGAGATACAGGCACACAATTTGGGTAAGACTTAGAATCAAAGACCAGCTCCTACCAGTGGGAGATGATGCTTTAGGGAAATTAATTGGTGCCTTTATCTGCAAAATGGGACTAAGTGTGATTCATTGGGTGTTTGTTAGGATTAAATGAATAGCACTTGGGTGGCCTACAGTGCAGCTAATCTGATTACTATTCCTGTATCAAAACCAGTCATTTGGGGCTGGGAAGGTGGCTCAGTGGTAGAGCGCTTGCCTTGTATGCATGAGGCCCTGGGTTCGATTCCTCAGCACCACATAAGCAAAAAGAAAAAAGCCGGAAGTGGCGGTGTGGCTCAAGTGGTAGAGCGCTAGCCTTGAGCTGAAGAGCTGAGGGACAGCGCCCAGGCCCAGAGTTCAGGCCCCACAACCAGACCCAAAAAACAAACAAACAAACAAAAAACAAAAAAAACCCAGTCATTTCCACCCTTTGCACCATGCCATTTGTCATCATCAGCTGAACTTCTTAAACTCCTTGAAGAGCCATAATATTGGTAGACATGGTGGGGAATGCCTGAAATACTAGCTATTTGGACAATAGAGACAGGAGGATCTCCAGTTCAAAACCAGCCCTAGTAAAGATAGAGAGCCCCTATCTAAATACACCAACCAACCAACCAACCAACCAACTTCCCACCCATCCAACCAATCAACCAACCGAAACCAGAACACAAAAGGGCTAGGGGCATGGCTCAAGTGGTAAAAATATACTTTCCTAGCATATGTGAACCTTGGATAAAATCCTCAAGATTAGAAAAAAATCCACAAGATTATTGTTACTGTACTGGGACCTGAGTGTAAGGGGTAGTGTGAAGGAATATGTAACAAATTGGTGAACTCAGAAACTATAATCAAAAATTACTTTAAACACCAAATAAATACGATAGTGACACAACTCTGACCTTGACTTTTCTGACCTTCTTCCATCACTATACCACAGTGTATGCTTTGGTCTAGACATAGTAGGGGCTGATTCTGGTACTTGCTTGGTCATATGAACTACTTTTAACTTTAACCCTAATTTTAAAATAAGAATGATTATATAAACTGTACAAGGATTCTAGGAGGATGACAGGTAATACCTTTAAAATGCCTCGCAAGGATTCAGAAGTCATAGATGCATAATCTCATGGGAATATAGTCCCTCAAAAATAAACATGAACCAGGTCCTCATGTACTGCTACATGTACTATGGTTATTTTAGTCTTCTCAGTGGTGAAAATGATTCTTGTTTTACTCTCTTATTATACCACAAAGTCCCACACAATCAGCTACATTCAGGTTTAATAGTGCACAAGGGAAAGAAAAGGCATTCTATTGCCTGGCTATATAAATAGAAAATCTATTCCTGCTATGCCAAGTAGAAATGTCTAGAATACATTGTTTCCCAGACGAGACTATACACATTATGGTTGGGTTCACTATGACCGAGTTGGTACTTTTTATACAAATGCAATATGCTTTGTTGTTACTTCTATGCCTATAAATACTATCTGAAGCATGTTTTTTTAAAGGGAAATTTGCCCAAACCAAGCAGCTTTTATATGAAATATGAGGTAATAAAGTGGTTAAAAGTGTAGGTTTAGGAGTCAGAGAGCCCTTCCTGGGTTTACCAATTACAAGCTGAGTTTCTTAATCTTTCTGCCTCTGGTTTCTCCATTTACAAATGCAGGTGGCATAAGTACATCCCTCATGCTGTTTGGGGAGGAATAAATGAGATATTATCCATTAAATACTTAGTAAGCACATAGCACAATATCAAATGCTAGCTTTTAAAATGATCATTGTCACCATAGGTTATTTTTAAAAGTCTTTTTAACACCAGCCAATGGATCAATTAAGGTTCCTGAAAGGGAGAATGCAATTGAAATAGGCCCTCGGAGATGCAAACACGATCGCTACATGAATATGTTATTTGATGCATTTGTAAAATACTTAAGAAAAATAACCCCAAGGATGGAAACCTATGATGGTCTTGTATTTAATGATTGCTGCTCCTAATTTTAACCTGGAACCAGGCTGACAAAGGAGAGAAATCACAAAGAAAAGCATGCGTTATCTTCGAACTGGTGATAACTATTTTGCTTTCTTGTCGTAGCAGCGTTTATTTTAAGGGAAATATATTTTGGAGTCAGTGTGCCCTTTTCTAAATGCTTTGCACAAAATGTATATAAGCAAACATAATGCTTTCTACTGCACTGTAATTGATTTCTTCTGTGTCTTCACATGCACAGACGCAATTGTGTTTTCTACGACCTTGCATCACTGGTTAAATGAAATAACATGGACACAATATTAAATAAAAGAAGAAGGGTAAAGATAACACGGTGGTTCTTGTCTGTGGCATTTTCTGTTACACATCCTGGCCTGCACGGAGGCAAAGCTTCTGTTGATTCACAGTGGGAAGAAAAAGGGAGGGAAGTTGGCTCTGTAATCCATCTTTCCATACACAAATTAAGTATTTCTCTCCATGTCTGTGTCTTGCTTCTTGCCTTAGCACCTCACCAGAGCTATTTTTCACTTCACATTTAGCAAGATGTTGGACTAATTTTTTGAGACTAAAATGATTGTGAGCACCTCGATAACCTACAGGGCCCTTCTCATTTCATTCCGAGGTTTTTCATATAGCATAATAGATCTAAAGGAAACGTCTGGTGTGAATTATATCACCTGCATTTTCTGAATTCTTTCTTTCCTGGCTACCCTAGGATTTGAATGTTAGCCCTTGTGTTGGCTCTGTGAGCACTCTTGTACTGGGGCTCTTTGTTGTTGTAATTATTTTTCAGATAAGATATACTATATCTGTGCTTAGACTGACCAAGACCCAAAATCTTCCTGTTTCTACTTCTCAAGTAACTGGGACTACAGACACACACTACTATACTTGCTTGGTTTTGAGATAGGGTTTCGTTAACCTTTTGCTCAGGCTGGTCTTGATTCCCAGTCTTCCTATCTCTGCCTTCTGGGTAGCTGGGAATTCAGGCATGTACGTCTTGTCCCTCATTTCCCGGATCCTTTAATGCTCTGCCTTGTGGGTTCATTGGCCTGGACAGAGACCACTATGGCCAATAGTAGCTATTCCCTAGAGACAGCAAAAGTTTGTTTGTGAACAGCTCTTTGATATACAAACAACCAGTTATGAGGTCATACCCTTACCTGCTTTCCTATTTCCTGTTCTTGTACACAAGGACACTAATACACATCAAGTGCCTGGCCACCAGATTGAGCTACATTGGAATATAATCCATTAAAAATGGTTGTTACATCTTACTGACTGACTTTATAAAGTCAGCAGGAAATGTTTTTGTATTGGTGATGCTTTTTAGCTGATTGTAATTGTTTTAAACAAACATTTAAGAACAGGAAACCATTGTAATGTATTGCTATAAAACAAGGGCAGATCAGAACAAGTGAAATTTCTCAAATGATGTACATGACTTAGATTTGAAATTCCATAACTGTATTCTGAAACATCGCAAATGATGGTGCTCCTGGTTTTTTCCTAAATAATTTATATTTTATACTGGAAAAGATGGAGTTGGAATAGTGTTGGTGTTCAACATTCAGATTTGGCGTAGTGTGCACAGAAGGCATAAAATATAGGCTAATATGAAAATAGAAATAGGAGAATTGAGGGAATAGATGAGGTTAGGAGAGATGGAGAATTATGAAAGCGTGGCACTGATTAACATTCATTATAAAGTGACATGTTAGATTGAACTACTTGAAAATAAAGATGTAAAGACAAAGATTTATTTTTTCAAAAAAAGCTTTTTTGCTTTTCCTCTTCCAACGTTGTTAATTTGAATGGTAAGTGATCATCCTGCACATCAGTTTAACATTCAGGTCATTTCAGTGAGTAAGTAATCCCTCCAAAGGTCTATGTCTATAATATTAAAAGTAGTTCAAGTGTAGTTCTTCATCTTGCTATCACTTTCCTCTTTAACTCAAATATAGCCTCAGTATAATTTTTTATATTTTCTATATAACTATATCTAACTCAGCATTAATGTAATTCCTCATTTGAGAAACTTCAACTGATTCTATTATCTACAATTACAAACAACCCGTGACCACTCCACAGAGTTAAGTTTTGCACATCTTAATTCATTTCGTCTGCGGTGTCCAGGAGTGTGCTTTAGAGCAACAGGCGTATGCATATGTAAAGGTCTAATTTTTTTTTAATGCTGAGTAGCTTTTCATTGCAAGGCTAAGCCACCATTTGTGTATGTGTGACTGTCTTGTTCAAGGACATTTGGGTTGTTGTTAGTGTTTTGCTGTTAGGAACAAGGCTGCTTTAAACATTCTGGTTCCAGCCTTTGTGTAGATGTATGTTTTCTTGTCAGTAAATACTTAGGAGAGGAAGCACTAGATTACAGAGCATATCTATGTTTAATTTATCAAAAACTGGTGACAGACCACCCCAATAACTGCGTCGTTTATATTCCTCCAGAGAATGAGTACATTTCTTTCTACATTCTCAACAGCTTTTTATCCTTCACAGCAGAGTAAGAAGTAGTATCTGACTATGGTTTTAATTTGCTTATCCTTAGTGATTAATATAATGTTGAGTGCCACTCCCTAATTTTCTTAGTCAATGAAATGTGCGTATATTTGAGTATCTGCAGGATCTTATACCCATCCTTTGCAAACTGAAAATCAGGGGAGTATTTTTGCTAGTGTGTTATGTAATTCCTTTATTCTGAATAAACGTTCCTATTCAGATACTGGTTCTGCTACAAGTATTATTTACCCCAGTTTGTAGCTTGCATGTTCATTTTCTGTGTGTGTGTAGGTGTATGTGTGTGTGTGTGTGTGTGTGTGTGTGTGTGTGTTTGTGCGTGCGCACGCGCGTGCGTGTACGCCAGTTCTGGGACTTGAACTCATTGTCCTTGAACTTTTTTTGCTCAAGACTAGAGCTCTACCATTTGAGCCACAAGTTCCCTTCTGGATTTTGGTGGTTAATGGCAGAGAAGAGTCTCATGGACTTAACTGCCTGTGCTGGTTTTGAACCTCAATCCCCAATTCTCAGCCTCTTGAATAAGTAGATTATAGGCATGAGCCACTGATACTTGGTTTATGTAGTGATTTTTGATGGAAGGAGTTTAATCTTAAGTAAAAACTTTTACCTTCTTATTTGACTTATTATTATTATTAATCTTTAAGTAGTTGTACGAAGGGGTTCAGTTTACCACAAGTCAGTTTCTAAGTACAGTGTATCTTGATTAATGTTACCTCTCCCATCATTTTCCCCTATATTTTCCAACCCCACCCATCCCCTCAAGTTATGTGGTTCCATTTTCACATACATACATTGCTTAGACAGAAAAAATTATTTTTTATTGAAGTCAAATTTACCCCCTTTTTTGGGATTTGGTATTATTTGTTCTCTTGTGTCCCGTTTGAGTCTTTCCCAGATCGCAGAAGTATATTTTGGTTTTATGATCCATCCTTATTTTTCTATATAGCTGGGTATAGGAGTTCTGCTGAGTTTCTCTCAGTTTCTGTATATTTCCAGTTGGTTAGCAAATGCCAATTGAGGTGATTGAATATGTAACACTGAATGGCAGGCTCTTGATTAATAAAAATGAAATCCTGATTTCTAGTTGTTCTCAAGAGGAGGTTTGTCCAAAAGAAGATTGTCTCATCGTACCACTGAATGGTTCTGGTTCTTCAAGAACTTCTGTGTTCTCCCGTATGTCTGCAGACTATTCTCTGTTTACTTGTAGCAGAACGCATGTCACATTTGTGTAGTTTAGTCTTAAGGTCAGTTCTTAAATCTAGATGATTTTCTTTTTAAGTAAAAATATGTTTCAGACGAAGTCACAGAAAGGAAAAGGAACAGATAGATTCTTTCACTTTCCCAAGCCATTGAGAAGGAGGAAAGACATTAGAGATGGCTGGAAATACCTGTGGGGAGAATGATTGTATAAAGTTAAAGAGGAGTTTATTTTGTGTCTCGCTGAAGTCAGCTGACACTCCCTCTTCTGTAATGGCCCAGGTAGGTCCAATCTGGCACCATCTCCTGTTCTATGAGGTTCGCTTTTGTGACAGGTACCTGCCCCTTAGGACAGTAAGATCCCCAGTGTGCTTGACCTAAACATTCTAGACGTTTTATTAAGTTTCTCATTTTTCCCACAGCTACATAATAAAAGCACCTCTACCCCAAAGCTTGTTAGTTTAAAACAGCAAACATTTATTCATTTTTTTTATCATAGCTTATGAGCTTTTTAGTTAACAATGTAGATGCTCAGGTAGGTCTAATCTCATGTGAAATCATGTCCAATAGTAAACGAGGCTCTTTTGAGTTTACTTCCTTGGGCTCAGTTCCACTTACAATTTGGGAACTTCCAAAACAATGCATTGTTTCTTCAAGACACACATGCAAGAACACAGAACACACAGAGCCCTCTAAGCTTTCCCACTTGTAATGGGATCATGGCGAGATAGGGGAGGGAAGAGGAGGAGAGAAGAGGGTTTATGAGTACAGGGGAACAGTGGGGTAAGAGGAATTAATTTTGAGTGATCTGTAACATTAGGGTAGCTATGGTTGACAGAACGAAATAAAACATTCAAAAATAGCTAGTAGATTTTGAATGTTTTCATATGAAGAAATAATAAATATCTGAGTTGCTACCTGAATCCGATCATTACACTAAATTACATACATTTACTGCAATGTCACACCATGCCCTATAAATATGTACAATAAAATATGAGTCAATTAAAAATAACAGGAATAACAGGAAATCCAACTAAGCTTCAGGAATAAGGCTCAGCCTTGCTCCCTGTCAATTTTTCTACCGTTCTAGGTCTTCCATCTGAGCAATTCATTTTCCCTCAAATATAGGAAGTTTTATAGCTAAGTATCCTTCTTGGCTCATTCTGTACCCACAGACATTTGGACTCACAAAACTCTCCTTTTATTCTTTTTATTGTCTCTGTCCATTTTTAGTTAAAGTTGATGTGCCATGTTGAGAAAGTCTTGAGATATTTTCCCATCAATACATGGATCAGCTTTATTAGTCAAATTACATACACTCAATGTCAAGGACAGAGCCTTCTCTGGACTCCGTGTTCTGTGCATTGGGTAGCACCTCTCTTTGTTTTGGGAGTATTACTGTCTAGCTCTGAGGGTCTGGGGCATTCTTTAGTGTCTTAGGAGGCTCTCTGTATACATGAAAGTGTGTCTGCAGTATTGACTTAACTCCATGTGCCATCTTAAGAAAGAATTCTGCTGCCCAGCCTTGGATTCCTGGAGGCTGTGTAGCATTTGCAGTGTTCTGTATTTGATCTTTGCCTTCAGGCTATCTCTTTGATAACAGTGTGTGGCTTGGAAAGATTGTTCCAGGATCCTTTACAAATTCTGTTGAAACACAGAACATTCTTTTGAGTCTGTCTCTCTCCCCTTCCATTTTATTATAGAGGAAGATAGATGGTGTATTAGAGTCAGTTTTGTCGTGGCTGTGACCAAAATACCTTGAAACAACTTGAGGGGAGGAATTATCTATTCTAGCTCATGGTTTCAGAGACTTCAGGCTCCAACGCTCCACTCCATTGATTCTGGGCCCAAGGGGAGCCAAAACAGCATGGTGGCAGCAGAGTTCCTTACCTCACAGCATGACAGGAAGCCGAAAGTGAAAAAGCAACTGGGGATCAGGTATCAGCTTCAAAGCCACAACCGGGAAGACCCACTCCCTTTCATCTCCACCTCCTAAGTTTTCTAGATCCTTCCCAAACAGCACCACCAGCTGGGAACTAAGTATTCAGCATATAAGCCTGCAGGGGGGTAATTCATATTCAATAATAATACAATAGATTGCAGCTCTGACATGTCCTAGATTATTGAATTCTTTAGGTATATTTCCTATTTTCCATACCGTCAGAAGTGATAGGGCTGGGCCAACCTTCTGTGAGTACATCAAAAGGACCTTTTTCTTTCTGGCTTATAACCAGCAGTTCCTTCCTTCCTTCCTTCCCTCCTTCTCTCCCTCCCTCCCTTTTTGTTGGTCATGGGGCTTGAGTGCTATCTCTGAGTTTTTTTGGCTCACGGCTAGTGCTCTACCACTTTCAGTTGCAGTGCCACTTCCAGTTTTCTGGTGTTTAAATGGAGATAAGTCTCACAGACTTTCCTGCCCTGGCTGGCTGTGAACTGTGATCTTCAGATCTCAGCTTCCTGAGTTAGCTAGAATTACAGGCGTGAGCCACTGGTGCTTGGCTGGTTCATTATTTCTTAACGGCCCTCTGCTGCTTGAGGTCCACTTTGCTCTTTGATTTCCTGTTCCCATGTGATATGCCATACTTCTTATCACTTTGGTTATCAAATCCTGTCTGTTGTTGCATACCAAGCTGTTCCAACATGTAGGTACTTAAAACAACTTTCGTTATGTGAATCAATTTTGGGGGGGATGATAGGAGGGGGGGACATACTCAGGCAGAACTAGGTTGTGTGTGTGTGTGTGTGTGTGTGTGTGTGTGTGTGTGTGTGAAATTGGTACTGATGGAAGTAAATCCATTACATTCAGTTTCAGAAAGTCTGATGAGGGGCTGTGGCAGGCTCTTGGCAGGCATGAGTGGAGACAGAGTTCTGTGGAGGTGGAGACCATAGTGTGACACTGGGATTTCCCAGTGTGACAAGTCTCAGGGCAGCAAGACACTGCATGAAGGATAAGGGATCCTGTAGAGAATGTTACACAAAGAAGGCAGCAGGTCGGGGTTGTAGCCGGTTGTAGAACCTTGTAAGTCCTATAGAATCACTTAGGAATTGCTCCGTTGGTTGAAGCCTCCATATGCTTAGTCTGACTAAAGGGATTCCCCGGTGGACGGCAGCTGTGGAGAGTGCATGGATCTCATGCCCAGGGCCGAGAAAGCATCAGCAGCCCTGTGTAAACACAACTTCACTAGAATTGCTTCCAGTTTGTTGGGGGGACACTTTCATTAGTCTCAATTTTGAATTTCCCCTCTCATACTGGAAATTTGACCCATTCTTTCCTGCCACTGTTTATGGAATTCCTGCAAAATATCCAGCATTGATATAGAACTTCTTTTCTTTGAAACTTTCAAGCTGTAATACAGATTTGGCCTAATGCTTTTTTTTTAAACGAATGCTGAGGAAACATATAATGCTCAAGTTCTCCGAGGCTCCTTCTGGAACCTGAAGATTAAGCAATATCTTAAAACCATGTTTAGAAGCAAAGGATAAATTAATCTTAAAGACATGTTCAATTTAAGATACCTGAGGGAATATTCATAAGAGGATATTTAATTGCTACTTAGAGTCATGAGTATATTTATTTATTGGAGAAGCAAACTTTAATATTGTAGTGTGCTCGACTAATTTCTATAAATGACAGAGGCCAGCTTCTTCTGTAGTTTCAAAATTAAATTAGCTTAAAGAAGCAATGATAGGACTCCTACTGCAATGAATTCACAGTTTAGTTGAATATAATTAAATCAATATCCTAGAAGTCATTATTCTGTTATATAAGAACCTTCTGGGTTTCTTGCAAACTGTAATACTTGTTTTAAGGAGTTTCTGTTAAGAAAAATATTGGAGAGAGAGTAAGAAAGATAAGAATAATACAAATAAACCCTACTTTCCTTTTGATTCTTTATTTTTTCTAGTCGTTTAGCTGTCAATCTGATCATTTGTGTAGGGTTCATCTCTCTGAATATCCTTTGGTAGGATTTAAATTCCTTCCTTTCTCATTTGGGCATCTTGGTTGTAAGTAATGGAGGTTACTACTGACTAAGATAATTAGAAGGCAAATGTATAAGGGGCTGGGAAGGTAGCTCAGTGGTAGAGTGCATGCCTTGCAAATGTATAGCATGCTATGTAGTTCATAGTATAAAAGACCTGGATTTACATGATAAGAAGATATCATAGATCATACCCCAGGAGGTACAAGAACTCATTCATAATCTTATGACTATGACTACCAACCAGGCTCATGGATTCCTGACAGCACACAGTGTCTGTTTCACATTTGAAAACTGTCTCATTGGGGGCTGGGAAGGTGGCTCAGTGGTAGAGCTCTTGCCTTGCATGCCTGAGGCCCTGGGTTCAACTCCTCAGCACCACATAAGCAAAAAGAAGAAAGCCGGAAGTGGTGCTGTGGCTCAAGTGGTAGAGCGCTAGCCTTGAGCTGAAGAGCTGAGGGATAGCGCCCAAGCCCAGAGTTCAGGCCCCACAACCGGACCCAAAAAAAAAACAAAACAAAAAAACTGTCTCATCCCCTGATGGGATGGGAGTATCCATTTGGCCATGCCTAGATCTCATGTTCACTCCTAACTTCTGCATGGCAGAGATACAATTCTGGGTCTCAGATGTGTTCTACCATTCCTGTTTTTTTTTTTTTTAAACCAAGATTGATTTGATGACCGTTTCATCAAAATCTAGAAGAGCTATATAGGATCTTGAACAAATTAAAAAAATGGCCTATTTTTATTATGGCCATTCATCAGCCAGAGCCAGTCCCTCTACTGGTTACCAGACATGTAATAGTGATCAAGAAATTTTCTCTGCTTTAAGGAATCTGTTACCATTTTTTTTAAAGTGAGAGAGAGATTAGTGGTTTATACCATATTACTGCACAGGATATAGTTCTGGGGCAAACTTGGCCTTCCCTAGTGCTTTTATTTTTAACGAGTCCCCCTACCAATGGCCCATGTTGTACTGCTGGGAGATGGTGGGGTCTTTAGGCAGTGAGGCCTGGTGGGAGGAAGTTAGGTCACTGGGCGGGAGGGGGGGGGGGTTGTCCTTCCAGGGGAGATTAAGATCCTGATCCTCCTCCTCTTTCTTCCCAGATGCTGTATGAGGAGCAGGCCTCCTTCTGCCTGTGGTCCTTCGAAGCATGGTGTACTGGATCACCCCAGGCACAGGGAAACAATAGACCATGGGCAGAAACGGTAAGCCAAACAAACTCCCTCCCCCCACTTTTAAGTAAATGGTTTGTCTTAGGTACTTCATTGCAGTAGTAGATAGCTTCCCGAGGCAGGTCACAGTCAGTAAGAGGAGGCTTCTTGGAGCTTTTACGTGTAGGACCAAAGAGTGAAGAGAAGTCAGGCAGCCGCGCACGTGCAGAAGGCAGAGCAGCCATGCCGAGGGAAGACCCTGGATGAAGTTGTGGGGATGGAGAAGAAGAGCTTTATTCAGGACACGGTAAGAATAGCCACTTACAATATAGGCTAATTATTGTTTGATCAGAGACGAACAAAGACACGAAGTGCCTCAGTTATACTTCACAGTTCAACTTTCTTAGTTCACTGCGGTGTCTTGGAGGAGTCATACCTCAGGCTCAGACCCTGCTCTTTATTCCTACTTGACCTTCAGAGCTTGTAATAGTAATTTCTCTGTGATTGCATTCTTTTCAACAAATAACTCAGCGTATATTGGATAATTTGTTTTTTTTTTTTTAGTCACTGGGTAAAAATACCAGTAGAAGATCTTACATCATAAAATCCCCACTCGTGTCTTCCACAGGAACTTTATAGGTAACAAAATTTTGATAGATGATTTTCTGATTACCAGAATTGCCAAGCAGTAGTTTTTCCTCTTCTCTTTAATAAATGACTCTGATGAAATTATTCTGAATCTGGTCTGTGAAAACTGAGGGGAAAATGTGCAGTAAGTATTTTTTTTTTGTTTATTTTGCATCACACATCGTAAAGTGCTAAGAGAAGAGCAAATGCTTTAATTAAAAGGAACAATTTTCTTAGGAAAAACAATTGCTGTGTTTGCTAACCGCGTCTAATGTGTTCATAGCCAAACTGGGGCTTTAATATATGCCATCATTTTAAACGCCAAATGAACCAGCCGTAGTTGTGACTGCATATTTATTCAGTGTAATTGATAGAAATGTTTAATTAAGTATTATGAAGGGTAATTCTCTAGCTTTCTCCGTCAGACAAATTGAAAACCACAACTAGCGTCTCAGATTATTCTTATACAATTAAATAAGAATGGAAAAAGCAATGTTACCAGAGTGTAAGATGGTCTTGAAATACCTTGGTTTGTAAAAACTCTCGGTAAGAATTTCCCTAGTTATTTTATTTAATCTTCCCCTCTCCCTCCTTCCTTCTATTCTTTCTTTTTTAATACATTTACCCTGGGCAATGACTGCTGGTTATGGTGGCAAGAGTTGAAGACAAGGTGGCCTTTCACCAAACATTCTTTGAACTAGTTGTAGGAAATTAAATATTGAAGAAGTAACTCAGATAATGCATGAAACGGGGAAGGGGAATGTCAATCATATTTTCAAATCAAAAGGGGGACATCCTATTCAAAGTGATTTAAGTTTTCAAACTTTTCAGGTACAATATTGCTTTTGTGGACTGATTTTAAACTTACTACCTTGCTTGGTAAGTAGAGGGAGGATATTTCATTAGTAATCAAATTTAAATAGGCTTCATCACAATCTTAGCATGCATCCTTAGGCTAAATATTCATTTTTTAGCCTCATCTACTTTAGTGAATGAACATTACTATGAAATATTGTTTTTTGGGGGGGATAGGGTAACATATACAGGTGTTCAGATGTAAAAAATACTCCTGCTCTTTGTCTGACCAAGTATTATTGCCTAGAAAAATAATTTAAAATAGCTCTATAGAAGACCCAGAAATAAGCACATGGCTGCAGCCATCTGACTTTCAACAAGTGTGTGGCAAAACTATATATTGAAGAAAAGATACCCTCTTCAACAGAGAAAGAGTGTATAAGATTGAAGTACATATACATATATATACATGCACGTATATGTATATGTATATACATATATATGTATGTCTATCCTGCCTATTAAAAAGGAGAAGTTAAGAAAGATTAATGCAGATGGGGTCAGTTTGATCAAAGTACATTATATATCATAATATAACCAGTTTGTGTATTAATTTATGCTAATAAAAATTTAAAAAATGAATCTGTCTTACATGGGAATTGCTTCCATATCTTTAAATGGTGAGGTTGTCCAGCATAATTCCTTTTTGAATGAGAGAGATACACTAAGGGTGATTAGTTGGAAATTGTTCTATCATGAGTGTCTATGTGGTCTGTTTTCAGAAAACAATAACTAGTTAGCACTTTGTGATTTGGAAATTAATTTACACCTGAGCCTTTCTGAATGATATAGTATGGTTTTACAATGAATAGCTAACCAATTTTTCCTTAGGTGTCAATTTAATTTCTACCAAATTATTTGTGCAAAGTAGAAAATTAATGATGTCAGAAGGCCAAATGTTTTACTTTCATTATGTTTGGTTGGTGATAACAGCACTGACAGGCCAGGATCTTAGTTTGGTGAAGTATAAACACATCTTGAATGTGAATGTTATTCTGTAGGCAAACGTACATATCTTTTACATGACCAAGCCCTATTGGTATACTGCATGAGCATGAACATCTCTCTCTCTCTCTCACTTTCTCTTTCTCTCTCTCTTTCTATGACAGTAGTAAGATTGGAAAATAGGGCCCTGCCATTTTTAGTCAGCTGTTGACCTTCTATTTCATTTAGTGAAATATGGCACATGAAAAAAATCATGGGCATATAGAATATTGTCTGGTTTGCGGGTGGCGCTGTGAGGGAGGGAGGGGCGCATGACATGCCCT
This sequence comes from Dipodomys spectabilis, assembly GCF_019054845.1. Lineage (NCBI taxonomy): Eukaryota > Metazoa > Chordata > Mammalia > Rodentia > Heteromyidae > Dipodomys > Dipodomys spectabilis. Next base: position 3,379,872 of record NW_024870935.1, read on the forward strand.
TCTGAAGTGCTGAAGGTGGAAGACTGCCATGCACTCTCCAGAGATGGCAGCACCTTTACAATGAGTATATCCATTTATTTTACAGTGTAATAGCGTTTGTATTCTTAAAAACCTTGCAGTGTCTTCTCAATCACCAGTGGTATGAGAAAGATATTCCTCCACTTCTACAGCAGCAGAGAGATTGTATATTGTATATATGTATATACATATTATATATGTGTGTGTATATATATATATATATATATATAAAATAAGATATCTCAAGAAATGTGGGTTACTTATGTCTGGGAGGATGATGATTATGTATTTTTTATCTGTAATCATCAAACCTTATATAGAGAAGAACATCCCAATAATACTGAGGTATCATGAATATGACTTAAAGACTTTTGAGAAAGAAGTTTTCATTCTAATAAAAGGGGGAAAAAAAGAAAATTATCATCTGGATATATCCTGTGGCCTAGTGATATCTTTTATCCATGGGTTTTGTGACCATCATCTTTCCTTAATACATTTTTTCAAATGACACAAACTCCTAGAATTTTCACATTCTAATTAGTTAGTGCTGCTATATGAAAAGCCAAATAAATGGCTAAAGTTGCAGCATTGCCATTTAGACACCTCATTGTAATTATGAAGAGCAGAATCAAAAGAATTAAAAGAAAAAAAACAATCAAAAATACAAGGTCTGATATCTGATAGGTTCAGGGGGGTTTCCCTTCTTTCTTTTTCTGTCTAGCTAGTTTGCCCAGGAAATCAGCTATTTATAAAGTTAGTAAGTTTCTTATTGATGGTCTAAATCATTTTTAATGAAATTTACTCATTAGGTGATATACTTTGATCATAATTCTAGTTACCATGACAACACATTGTTATTAGTGTCAGAGCCTGGATTTTATTCTCAGAATAGAGACCTAACACAGGATACACCCTGTCCCACACATTTTACAGAATTTGTGAGACGTATTTTATGAGTGTTTTCACCAAACCCATTTTCTTCTTTTGGGTGGGTGGAGAAGGCATGCTACTCCAGATTTCTCTGTGTGTTGTATAGAACTCAGATAATGATCACTCAACTGCCATTAGCAAGGCAGAGCTGGACACAAGACCCTAAAGCTGATTTTAGGATCTGTGTGAGGCCCAGAAATGTCACGTCCAGCAAACAAAGCAAGGGTAGTCTGCTCATTGTGGGAGGCAAAGACAGCGTCTTTACTTGTGGAGGTAGCAGCTTATCGCTAAATCTGTTAGCGATTAACTGGCTCATTATTTGAATATTTTCTTCAAATTCCAATGGTTTCTTAATTATCCATGGAATAGAGAGTTTCTCAGGGTTTTATTTGTATTGCACTAAGGTCTGTCTTCTTAACAACTTTGGAGGTACTGTTCATCCTACAGTATTGTGTAGGAAAGCTCTAGAACTTTTTTTAATATTGTATGACAGAAATATCTGTTAAACTAAAACTTTCATTTTATTTCATCCTACTAGACTCTCCTAGATGATTTAAATGGAACATTTCTATTGTTAAAAAAAAAAAAACAAACCCAGATGTTTTCTCTATTCAGTTAAGTCGGCCCAGTGTCATAAATTCAATTTGTCCATTCAGTACTCTGGTCCTATGAAATAAGCATGAATAAGCATATTCATACTTTCCTTAAATGATTTTTGACCACCTATATTATTCAATGGAAAGCTGTTTTATATGGAAAGAATTTGAATGAACGGTAGGCTCTCTGAAGAACATTATATGAGTTGTGAATTACTTTTTTTCTTTGGAAAAGAGTGTAGGAGAGTAATAGATTTAAGCAGGTACTAACACCTGATGGTTACATTTGATTTTGTTTTTCTCTGAGAATATGTTCTCAGGGCTTCTTTTACCTGGGAAATATTTGATTATTATCTATGCAGCGTAACTGTGTTCATATTAGCCACATAATTTATTCCATTTCTTTCTAGCTTTTCACTGACATACCAAATGATGCAGCAATCAACAAATATGTAATGGCTCAAAAGCATGCAAAATGCTCCTAATAGCAAAATTAGGTGGTAAAATCATCTTTATGCTCTAAAAAAAACCCTTATTGACATAACGACGCTTGTTATGAGTGCTTTGACATTGTAAGGTAGCATTGGGATCAAGATGCAAAGTTTTCGAAAATCAGACTCAATTCTCCACCTTGGGGTTGTGTCTTTGGAAGGCAGAGGGGGAAAGAGGGAGGACGAGGGCAGAGAAAAAATTGTGAAGAAAAGACATGATCCTTACAGCAAAGCTTTCTGGAAGGAATTGAAGTTCAGATGTTTTCAAAGAAGCCCTGACCTTTCCCTCCCTTTTCATGCAAATGACAGAAATGAGCAATGAACAAATGATAAATCCAACAAGCCCACAGAAGGAACAGCGATTTCATAACCCTTTTGAAATGGAAGAGTTGGCAGTGGAGAGGGGAGGACCGGGCCTTGCTTTGTCACTTATAATCTATTCCCTTTCATGTCCATCCCTCGGGGAGCCATGGTTTCAGAAAAAAAAATGTGCAGAAGAATTTGCTAAATTATAAGGGCAACTCATTTTAAAGGTTAAAGGATAAGATGCAATTAGCCTCTAAATTCAGACCTGATTATTGAAGTCAGATTATCTTTGGTTCAGAACAATAGGACTAGACATTTTAATGCACTAATGTGTCCACTAGTAGACAATCAGAGTTGTCAGTTTAAGTAGTCAATTGAAAAGGCAGGTTAAACTGAAATTGGTAGTGTCTCTGTGACCTTGTACTTAGAAACATTTTTTTTTTCTGGAAATATAATTATGAGCTTTGAATGGGTGAGGGAAGTAAGGGGAATTTAATTATGACCAATGTACCGATGAATACACTCTTCGTATACACCACAAACAAATGGCCCGGGAAAGGACAGACCCTAGATGGATATATTTGAGAGAGGCAGCAGTAATTGATACTCAGGTAACCAAGGGGTGCCAGCAATTTTTGTACCCTATAATATACTTTGGAAATAGCATCCTGATTGTAGAGAGCATGATAGGAGCAAACATTAAAAAGAAAAAAATCTGCTATCATTGCTCTGGCATTTTATAGGTGTATTTATAGGCATGTGTGTGTGAAATCTACAAGAACTTTGGTTCTCACCTGAGCATGCAGATAACAGCTTCCTGTTTGAAGGCTAATTAGTCATTTTTAATGATGCTGTTCACTCTGAGACACTTCATTCAAGACGATGGCCACTGTAGAAACCAGTTATTTGGAAAGGGCATCAGGCTAAACAGAAATATTGGTGTGGGAAGAAAGCAGCAAAGTACTCTTTCCATCCAAATTTGGATTTAATTGAGAGGTAATAGGAGATGAGTGGAAAGCAATTAACCCATACTACCAAGAGTTTCTCAGAGTAAAGACCCTTGTAATAGTACCTAGGGATAGAAGAGATGAGAGGCGGAGACTTTAAATGGGTGTGGCCACTGCATTGGGACAGAAAAAAGTATATAATCAACACTGAGTCATGTTCAGTGTTGAAGACTAGCTGTAGTCTGTAGTAGTCTTTTCCTAAAATAGATTACCCTTACTAATTAGATATCATTTAATTTACTACTTAAATATCTTTTAATTAGATACCAACACGATATGGCTTAATTTTATACTTCAGCGTGTCTATAAGGAATCTTGTCCGCTCTTGAGAAAGGAAAATGTGAAAATGGCTCTGCAGGGAAAACTGTTAGAAATGAATGTTTATTAATGATACTATCGTTTTCACACTGTATTAATTTACTCTTTGTTCTTTTTTTCTCTTAAGATATATTGTGCTTTGTGCCTTCACATAACCTGTTTCTGTATCAGTTTGATGGAGTGTACTTTTCTCTAGTACTATGTAAAATTAAGACTAAAAACATCATAATGATATTAAACTACATAAAGGCAATTGTTTTACTTTGTAACTCAGTAATATTTTGTGTTAAAATTTGCAATCTATAAGACACTCTATGGAATAATTTCTCTTTTTTTTTTTTTTTGCTGATGGTGGGACCTGAACTCTGGGCCTGGGTGCTGTCCCTCAGACCTTCAGGTCAAGGCTAGTGCTCTGCCACTTGAGCCGCAGTGCTACTTCCGGCTTTTTCTGCTTATGTGGTGCTGAGGAATCGAACTCAGGGCCTCATTCATGCAAGGCAAGCACTCTACCACTGAGCCACCTTCCCAGCCCCTATAGTATAATTTACCTGCTGAAGTTATGACTATGAGCTGGGGACATTTTTCAACTCTTTTTTCCCACTTTCCCATCTGTGTATTTATTTGTATTGTGATTTGAAATTAATTTATAAATTAGTAATTAGATTAGATGAGATTGATGTTATTTTCCCACAAAGCTATGAGAAGAATATCTCCTAAAATAGAAAGATGACTATCTTCAGCCATTTCTCATGACTCTTAATACGTATGTTCATTACAATTTTGTGTAAGGAGGGCGTATGCTATCACAGAAGAATATACACTAAGCAGTGGTTTGTGTAGCAAGATGTTCCACTCAAATGGCGTTGCTGTGAAATCCTAACAAAATCAATTACTGGGGAAGGAAGAGTGATGATTAAATGAATATTTAACTTAACAGCATCTGAATCACAAAGATGTTTGTCTTGATTTTCTTGCTAGAGTTCCAAATTTACATTTCCTATGTATTTTTCTGAAAATTTATGTAAGTTATAATTAGGTTATATGGCCTGTGAGATGCTCCCTGGGGCAAAGTATTGTAATTTTGAATACTAAATTTCATTATGTAATACTCCAGATGTAAATAATAAAAAAGAGGGAGATGAATGTACTCTGACTTCTGGCAAAGAAATTGCCAAATTCTGTGGCCTGAAGCAGGGCTGAATGAATACGCAAATTGTCTTTTCCAAGTATAGCCTATGTTTCAAATATGGGTAGTTCTTTAATGGCTATGAATTGTATACTCCTTTATACATGCTATAGAATTCATTACAGTGCCATAATCTTCTCAGTAACTGTAGCCCAGGTAGTTACTTCTACTATACAATTAGAGAAACTGAGGTACAGAGAGATAGTTAAATCAGGTCTCTTATTGTTGAGGCTGGATAATGAAGGAGTTGTTACAAATAAATTGTGCTTCAAAAGACTTAGGGCCCCATTATTCTAGATGAAAGTATAATTAAAAGAAATTCTTGTGGGTTTGGTAGCCTCTCCTGTCTGAAGGGATAAGAAATCTGGGCTCCAGTTGGCTGCATTGTGTTCTGAGTGCGGAGACTCGTTACCGGTCTCTGTGGCAACCGGGAGACACACGTCAATGGCACACATGGCGCGGGTCGGTGGAGGCTGCTTGGTATTCCGTGAGCACACCTGAGGTGGCCATTTGAGGTCTTCTGCGCTGCGCCAGTCCTGGTCTCTGGGGTCTCAGCAGAATCGTGGTGCTTGTTTGCCAGGCAGACCTGAAATAACGGTTATTTATTTATAGCCTCTGGCACTGTCTGAAACATTCTGCAACACAACTAGGTTAACAACTTCAAGTTAATGTAAACACTTGGAAAATGAAAGCCTCCGTGCTGAACTGCAGATATGGCCGGCCAGGCAAAGGAGAGGAGTGGGAAGAGGCGGAACACACAGGCTACACACACACTCCAGGCTGCGGGAGACACTCTCCTAGGGGACATTTCAAGATGATTGAAGGTCTCTGGGGCCATGTGCCTCTCTCCATTTGTATATATCACACCTGAAGGAACAGGACGAAGACAGAATCTCATGACAGTGTGTACCTAGTCAAAATTTTGAGCCATTGCTTAAAACTCTGCAAGTTGCTTCCCAGTCAGATTCTGAGCCTTGTAGCGGTGGTCATGTGAGAGTACTGTGGTTCAGCTTCCTACATTCTTTTTTCTTTCCTTTTGGGAAGCACTGGGTATTGAGCTCATATTTTCTAGGCAAGTGCTATTCCACTTCAGCCTTTCAGGTTTTTGTTTTTGCTGTTATTATTTTTTTTTTAATTTCACATAGGGTCTCTAGCTTTTGTCTGGGCTGGCCCCGGATTGGAATCCTATCTACCTCTCCTTACTGAGCAGCTAGAGTGAGGCATGAGTACCACATCGTGTGTGTGTTTGATAGTCTTGTCAACTTTTACTTAGGCTGGCCTGGAATTACGACTTTTTTTTTGTCTTCACCTCCTGAGCAGTTAGTATTACAGGCATGAGCTACCACATTGGATGCCCCCCACCCCCAACTTTTTTCTTAGCTTATATCATGTCCCCATAGGGCTACTCGATTTTCTTGGAACATGTCTAGTGTACTTTCAACGAGGTATCCTATTTACAATTTCCACTGTGTGCTGCTGTCATGCTCACTTGCTCAACTGTCACCTTATCCAAGAAGTATTCCCAAGTAGCTGCCTATCAAAGCACTCCCCAAACGTAATAATTTGAAGTAACAACCAGGTCATCTTAGATCACTATCTCATGAGTCAAGAGTTAACATAGGTTTGGGGGCTGATGTATCTTCTATGGTAAATAGGTCATGAATGGTTCCTGTTCATCAGCTTTATGTTACTGTAATGCATGTGTGAGATAATCAGCCTATGAAGAGTGAAGGTTTATTGGGGCCTTATGATTTTAGAGGCTTCAGTTCCTGGTCCCAGGGTCCCTGTTGTTTTTGGATTGTGGTTGTATGGTCAGACACTACCTCTCAATATACAAATACATGAATATATGAATATATTCATACATACAAACTCGAATATATGAAGACTCTGCAATCGTCCTTCACTGGCTGAATGATTCTATGTAAAATATATGACTACCCTTGAAGGCATATATATTATATTCCTTTTAAATCATTTACAATCTAACAACAAGAAGGCAAATCCCCGAGGCCACGAAAGTTTGCCTTTTTCCTCCTCTGATAGATCCTCAAAGTTTAGAACAGTGCTTGGCACACAGTAGGCCTTCAATAGATATGTAGCACCTTTGTGTGGGCCTGTGATCCCTTCCATGAAGCAATCCCTCTAGGTCAATATTCTCTAACCCCATTGGCCTTCTAACAATTATTCCTCAGATCTGCAGAGCATACTTCTGTTTCACAGCCTTTGAATCAGCTGGGCCATGTTTTACCTGATTTATGAAGAATGAGGCACTTTATGTTACTCAAGCCTAAATGTGATACATGTGGTAACTCAGGAAGGACTGCATTATTAGATCCTTGATCATGTTGTATCTTACCATTTACTTTTATTTTCTTTATGGCACTTACTAGTAATAATTGCTGCTATCTCCGCTCATTTATCTGCTTTATTCCACTTAAAGATAAATTCTGTGAAAACAAGGGCCTGTCTTATTCAAAGGTCTATCCTCTAGCACTCAGGACATCTGAGTGCTATCTGATTCATTGTAGTGCCACAGTATATATTTTTATGAGTGAAATGTATTTTGAGACTGTACAGAAATGCCGGTTTTCTTCTGTATGTTTCTTGTCATATTATTAGCTCAAGTTCAATGTCTGTTAGCCCTTCTTTTTGTCATTCCCCCCCCCCAACACTTTTATTGCTGCAATCATGAGATCATTGAATGTCATTATGTTTCCTTTCTTAATGACAACAAAAATATCTACTTAAGATGGGCCTAATGACCTGGAAGTAATTTTAAGAGTGTGAAAACAAAGAAAGCTGCCAGTTGCCCAACAGGGTTGATATTTTATGCACACAACCTTGTCCTCACAGTGATGAATCTTGTTCTACACTTGGTTTTAGATCCATCATGTGGCTTGATCGTTAAAACTTGAGAGAGCTTGGTAAAAACCACCGGGAGACTAAGGTTCTCCTTCTGGTATCTCTGTAAAGTGTTGTAAGGAGAATAAAGAATAGCATCTCTTATCTATGTAAGCTGTATTTTGAGTCTAGCAAGTTTTCAGTCAAGGGGGACACCTTATTACTTAAAAAAATCCATCTTCTGCCTCTCCCGCTTTGTTTCCTAGTCATGTAGCTATTTAGAGGGTAAGACAATGAGATATAATTTCCTCGGTCATGCTGAAGGTGTGGAGAAAATGATAAATCCAGCATTAGTGGGAACTTCTTCCTCCCCAGTGAGCATGTCTGAAATACCTATGGTATACTGCCAAGGTAAAAGAGCTGAGATTAGTGCAGTTCAGGGAAGTCTCATTTCTGTTCATACTTCGGAATGTGGAAATGCAGTCACTCCAAAGCAGTCTACTTGAAGCAGTTATATTTTCCTGAAGTCAGAAGAAAATCATGTATGTTGAAAATTGTTTTAATTACATTTATCAAAAAAAATAAATAAAAGATTCAGCTGCGTCATGCCCTGTAGTCTCTGGTCACTAGATTCTGTTCAACTGATCTCTCTCTCCAGTTGAAAGCTTAACCTAAACTAGATGTATTGGATCCACGTATAATCCCAGCTCTGTGGGGGGTATAGATTGGAGGATCATGGTCTGAGGGCAGCCCAGATAAAGGCAGGATATCTGGAAAACAAAGTAAAAGCTCAAGGACTCAGTAAGTTGGGTCAGGTATTAACAATGCTTGGCCCAGAGAGCATGAGATCCTGAGTTCAATTCCCAGTACTACAACAACAAATCAAGAGATTTATGTACACCATTTGGTGTGCAAGTTCTGTGAACTAGGGGCATATATAATGCCCCATGTTCACAGTGAGAAGTAGTCATGTATGCATGGGTGTATATGTACAACATATACATGTGTGTATATATACACATATATACTACATATATGTATTGAGTTGCATATGCTTACTGGGGAATCTATCATCTCTTTGATGAATGTATTATAAGGTTTACTGAGACACAGAATTGCATTGAACCCAACTTCTGGAAATGTGGCATTTTAGCAGCTCACATGGGTTTAAAGGTTATAATTTGCAGGTAAGCAGCACCAGGAGTTATTGACTAGAGTTGCATTTACAACTTAGGCTTGCAATTTGCCAACAATAGCTTTTTCATCCTCCACAAGAAGGTAGTAAATCTTTCACTCTCCTGATCTTTCTCATTTCTAAATTCCAATCTTCTGCCTAAATGCTCCTTCAAAGCCCCTGTGAAAGTGACAAATTGCACAATGACTCTTAGCAGGCAATGAGATTGTGGTAGAAAAATCACTGCACTAGGAGTTGGAAGTCCTTTTGTATACGCCTCAGTTCTATCTTTTGGTGGCTTTTGGCTATTCCCTCTGGCCATATTTTTTCTCTCTCTCACATTCTGGCATTTTAGAAGATACTGAGTTTAAAAGAGAAAGGGTATGAGTATTATTATTATGCCCATGTGTGCTAATAGGTAATGTTTGCTGAAACATACAACTACTAGTTTGTTGAAGATCCAGAAATAGAGACTCTAAATGAGACACTAACCATTTCATAATGGATTTTCTATGTATGTATCTGTTCTGTGCTGGTTAGTGTTTTGTGTTATATCTCTGATGCTTTAACTGCTATCTAAAGTTACGCTTCAACATGTATAATATTCTGGTGGGTGTTAACATCCAGAAAGGAGGCATTCTTTTTTTAAATTTTTATTTATTTTTCATTGTGAAAATACTGTACAGAGGGGTTATAATTAGATGGGCAAGATAATGAGTGAAAAGGAGGCATTCTTAAGAAGGAATTTGGGTCAGACAAGGGAGATGTAACTGCCCCAAACAGACTAGGCTGAAGTGGTCATTCATCTCTGGTCTCAAAGATTAAAGTTGTTACCACAGGAGGAAGGTAAAAAATAACACCCATGTGATCTGAAAGATAGTAGGTGCTAACAAGTGATTGGGAATAAGGCTACTAGGGTATAGTAAGGAGCAGTTACTACTTGGATGTATCTGAAGTGTAGGAGTAGTGAAGGGCGATTTTATAGCTAAAGCTAGATAGGATGGTGGCTTCTAAATAATCTTAGCTTCTCTTGGTCCTTTCTTTGTCAGTAAGTCATTTTCTTAATGCTCACAAGGGTGAAATCATGATAATAATCCCTAGGTGTATTTTGAATTATCTTCTATATTCTCAGTTTACAAGTTTTGGGTTATGAGATTCCAAGAGGCTAGGTTATTTGCCCAAGGCCAGTGCTGGCAAAGTAAGAGGCAAAGTAAGAGGAAACATAGGCAGAGACCTGCTGGAACTCATCCTTTTATGTCACTTTTACTCTTTGATTACAATAGTAAATAAAAAAACCACTTGTTACAGTAAATAAACACTGAAAGCTTTAGAAATGCACATGTAAAAAAGCACCACAATGGGAAAGCTTAGAATTTGCATATACTAATCTGTTCTTCACATGAGAGCAAGCCTTTTTCTGTATGTTTCAAAAGCTACTTTTGTGGGGTTTGCATTTATTCCAACATATCTGACTAGTATATAGTCTGGATAAAAAGAAATAGAAAATATGAATACAGATATAGAGCAAGTGAAGAGGTTAAATTAGTAACAATAAAAAATGCACAAAGAAAAGTCTAGGCTCTCCTGGCATCATTGATAAACTATACAGAGCATTTAAAGAAGACTTAAAAGGCATAGGAGAACTATAAACCAATATCTCTTTATGAATATAGACATATTGATAAAATTCTCGCAAACCAAATGCAATGACATAACATATTTTTACATTATGACAAATTAGAATTTCTTCCAGGAACATAAGACTGGTTTAACATGTGCGAATTAAGTAATGCAAAGGACTGTATCAACATAGTAAAGTATCAACATAGTGAAAAAAAAGCTATGTACTCATCTCAATAATGAAAATAGATTTGAGAAAGCACGTAAGTTTGCAAGAACAATGCATCTTGATATATATGTATATCTATCAGTGTGTATATATATGTATATATATTAGCTTTTTATCATTTTCCCACATCTCTATGATCCCGTGATCCTAACCCTTCCTTCAGTTTCTCCCAATTTTGCATTGCTAGAGTGTACAGCTACTATTGATTATCTGTCTTTTATATTGTTTCCTGAAAAGTCACTGACCTTATAATAGTCCTAGGATTTTTTTGGGAGAAGGGGGGAGGGTTAGGTTCTGTGTACAATCATGCCATTTGTGACTCGGGGTAGTTTGACTTTTTCTTTTCTTAAGTTTTATTTTCTGACCTGAATATCCAGGTTACAACTTTCCCTGCAGACACAAACACCATCCTCTGTTCAGTTGGTTGTAGCAGATGTGTGTACACAGCATAACAGATGCTGCCATGGCTTGGCCATCCTATTACCACGTGATCTTTCTGGTGACCCTTGCTCAGAGGACTTCATTCTTAATTTCCTTGACTACAGATTTTATTTCTATATTTTAAAGCACCTTGGCCAAACAAAAGAGAGGGAATAATGGATGCTTCCAAATTCTATAAAAATGTGAAATCCCAGTAAATGAAATCTACATCTTAAACAATCAATTTTCACAAGAGAATGTGTGAGCGCAGAGAAAAACAGCCTGGCAAATTCATCTGGTGTTCTGCATAAATATAATTTTTAAAATACCTCCTGTTTTTTTTTTTTCATGCTATGCCATCTGCCCAATGGCTCTTGGAATGGAATTTTAATCTCTAATTGCAAATGCAGGGATTAAAAAGGTTACATTCAAAATGTGCTGGGAGACCAACTAACAATTCAAAAAAGGCAAAAAAGAAGTCTCTGTCTGCAGGTTTTCCTGGCATAGATGTTCTGTGAAGATGATAATCTAGCGCTGGTCTGTCCCGGCCGGAGGTAGAAATAGATGACCTTTGATTGGGTCAAAACCTTGTGGACCCCGTAAAAACTCTAGCTGCTTTTGACTGTGGGTAAGAGTAAGTAGAGACAAGTTCATTCTTTCACTTCTTTAGAAATGAGGAGGAGTTTTTACCAGCCACTTACATAACTAGAATAAAGTAAAAACAATAGGTCATGCTTTTTATTCAGGGGCCAGGCAGAGATTCAGGTAGATAAAGTCAGGAAAAAATAAAAGTTGGAAATGGTAGATCTTACACATGAATCTAGAAGAAAAAAAATCTACTAACCCAAGAAAAACGATAACCCTGTTTCTAAACTAAGTAAAGACTTACGGAAAGTCTTCAGCCTTGATTTTCAGTTTTAGTATTTTTCATATAGATTTCAAGATCAATTTTCTTCCTTGCTTAATCATCCAGCTCTTCCTTCTGTTCCTGTGTACACAGATGTTCAAACCTTTCTACCATCTTCCTGTCCTTCTCCTTGCCTTTCTTGGCACTACATTTTGTGTGTGTGTGTGTGTGTGTGTGTGTATGTGTGTGTGTGTGTGTGTGTGTGTGTGAATGGTCAAGTTGGATCATTGTGGAAAAGGATTATGTATACTTGTGTGCATTATAGAAACTTGAGCTGGATTTTGTTCCATTATTTTATATATAGATATTTGATTTACACAGGTCTGGATCAAGTACCATGACTCTGTTTTTGTTCCTTAATGAGAGATTACAAAGGACTTAAAACCATTTAAAAAATTCATCAAGAGGAACATTAAAAATTATAACGTCTAACCTTTTTGGTGACAGAAAGGGTACTTTTTAATAATATTATATACTTATTTTCCCCTGTCCATTGTGAGTGGAACACACACAGACACACAGACACACACACACACACACACACACACACACACACACACACACACACACACACAATGATAACCCAATATCAAACTTTAGTTACATAATATCAACGTTTGTAGCCTAAAGTTATATTTCTCAACATTTACATTTTATCCTTTGTAAATCTAACCATCTCTGCAGTGACCTAGGAATCCCATGGAAACTAATATTAGTTTTGCTAAAACAGGAAAATGCTACAGGTCCCCAAAGCTCAAGCCAGGATGGCTGTAGTAAATTGACAGTGATTTTGTTCCAGAGTACTCACCTTGGTGAGAACCAGATACTGAAACTTAATCAAAGCTTATTCTTAGACCAAAGGAGGAAAATGAACCTCTAAAACATGTACCATGTAAATATTAGAACTCAGAATATGAACAGACATTGGAAGTTTTGCTGTGGCTCCAACTGGTAGAGTGGTAGACTTGAGCAAAACAGCTCCAGCACAGTGCCCAGGTCCTGAGTTCAAGTCCTATGATTGACCAAAAGAAAAAAGCAATAGGCATTGTGAAAGGTTGGATGTGAATTCTTCAGTGATGTGAGCTTTATTTTCATTAGTCCAGAAAAACAGGCTTGGGAAGTACTATCTTGCTGTTGAAGTTCAAATAATATGTTAAAATGGAATGAAGAATTTTCCTCTAGTTGTAGTGTTAAACAAAGAAAACCATGTGAAAGACAACCTCTGACTTCAGTGTGGGATGATCCACAACTTTTTTTAAGGGTTAGAAAATAAAAAAAATTACATGCAAAATCTTCCCTAAATATCTCCCTTACCCTTTAAACCTTTCTTTATCTCCCTCTCCCCATCCACATAGTTCTTCTATGGCTCATTTTTTAATAATCCCTACAATCTTTCAAAACTGTGTAATCAGCAGTCTCATAAGATGGTGACAGGGATGGCATTTGAGTTCTAGGCAAAGCTTTTGCCACAAGTCTTCCCTCCCTCCCTTCCTTCCTTTCCTTCCACCCTCCTTTTTTCCTTCCCCCTTCCCTCCTTCCCACTTACTTGCCTGCCTTTTAGAAAACACATCTCTGTCTTTCACATACACAGACTCTCTCAACCTGGCAGTGAAACCCAGGGCCTTGTGTGTACTAGACCAGCACTGGTCACCAAGCGAATCCCTCAGTCCCAGTAATGCAAGTCCTCATCACATCTAAGCATCTGCTTGAGCATGGAAGACTTCACAGTTCTTCAAATCTTGACCTTTTGTCTTTCCTGCTGCTGATGGTGTTTGACTTTTGTTCTAGTGTCTTCTCAGTAGACACTGTTGCAGGGGTATGTTGCTTTCCTTCTCCAGATCAGCTTTTGCCAGATCAGCTTTTGCTTAGGAGACTACATTTTCTCCTTAGACAACAAAAATACCCCCAAAGCCAGGTGCCAGTGGCTCATGCCTGTAATCCTAGCTACTCAGGAGGCTGAGATCTGAGGATCAAGGTTCAAAGCCAGTCTGGGCAAGAAAATCGGTGAGACTCTTATCTCCAATAAACCGCTAGAAAACCAGAAGTGATGCTGTGGCTCAAGCGGTAGAGCTCTTGCCTTGAGCTGAAGAGCTCAGGGACAGTGCCCAGGCCTAGAGTTCAAGCCCCACGACCGCCCTCCCCCGCAAAAAATACCTCCAAGAAGATCTCCATCCATTTTGGTCAGATGAGTAAATTTCATAGTTCAATGTAACTTTATGTTAGCAAATTAATCACTTCTCCCTAAAGTATTTTTGGATTGGCTTACTAGCTTGATCTAGAAATGTATCAACTTGAATTTGGATAAATGATAAACAATGGGCATACAAATGTCCAAATCCTATGCCTCCTTTTCTCTTGCCTGATTCTTTTTGGAGAATTTGGTTTGTATATGCCTGAGGAGAGGTTTAAGATAGTTTTCATGACTAAATATGTAACAATGGTAAATTGCTATAATCTCTAATTAATGTAACTGAAATTGTTTTTTTTTTTCTGTGATGATTTTAGAGTTCCAATAGTAATCACTGATCCCTGGTGTATAGCTCAACATTCAAAATGTGATTTCATAATACACCTGCTCTGTTATTTTTCAGAGTGCATATATACTTGGTTATTTATTTTGGAATGGCTGAGACAGTCAATAATATATTTTGTAAGAAACACTTTGACAGTAATCCATGGAGTAATTCTGTTGGCATGTGCCAGTGCCCATCAAAGTAATGACAAAACTTATTACCAACTATTAAGGCAAATCAAAAAAGGTACCAAAATCTCTGTCTTTCCTCCAACAAAATAAACACAAATCCCTCCATGGTATAAAACACCATCAAATCAATTGGTTGAGTTTAATAATAAATAGCTCCATCCAATTAGGCTGAAATCAAATAAAGGCACCCAGATTTTTTTTTTATTACCAATGTGTTTTCTCCTCATTGCCATGAAATCACTCTTGTTAAAGCTTTGAACTACCTCTCACATGCCTGGGGTTGACTTCAGAATGGAACACACTAGCAAAGCCAGCTGTCAGCATGGAGAGATGAGGTGTGAAATGGAAGAAATAGCAAAAATGTTCTCAGTGTCTATTGGAAGTGCTTTGCTGAGCCACGTCGTCCAGTACTGCCTATATGGAAGGCGTAGTAAAGGCATGTGTTCCTGCACTCACTCCAGAGTCTGTCAATCAGAGCCCTGGAGTTAAGGGCTCAGGGAGGGGACTTGGAGGGACCAGGCCATGGGATGTTGGAGGGAGGAAGGAGAAAGGCTTGGAATTTGATGTTCCAGATGGAAATGAAGGGAAAATAGGAGAGGTGGAATCAGCAACAAAGGCACATTGATGATCTTGTTGAAAGGCTCTAGAGCAGTCACTCTACTTTCCAAGGTGATTGTCCCCAGTAGTGTGTGGTTGACATGTCTAAGGTTGTGTATTTGATAAGACGATCAAGATGAAATATATGTTAGGGAGAAGAGTCCTTTACTTACAGAATGGTCAAGGGAACTGTATCATATCACCTTACCTTCCAGCCACCAAGTCACTCGCTCTTCTTTGTATATGAAGGGTATCTGTGTCTTAATCGAAGTCTTGGTGTATATATATATATATATATATACACACGGAATCGTGCCTTACCATTTACCTTGTGCACACAGACATTCCTGAACCTTGGAGGGTCTTTATAACTTGAATTGCTGAGGGTCTGTGATAATGAATAAGCTTCTAATTGTTGCCGATGTGCTTGTGATTGACATTTCAAACAAGGATGGGAATTTCTTCTTAAGCAACTTCAGCAAAACAAACAAACCCCAAATGATCAAAGAGAGGCTTTCCTTTGGTGTGTCTGAGCATGGTATTTGCTTCTAAAGTGCTTCCTCTCTTGAAAAGAAATGTTTCTAGTATCAGACTGGCTTGCCTGGGTTTGATAGCTGTCCCTGGAATCAGAAGACATGGGCCTGAACTTAATCTGACTCCCTGGCATTTTTGGGAGACATCAAAAGAGCTGGATTGAAAGTCTTAATCTTTAGTTATGCTAATATCTACATTTCTTTATCTCCTTGAAGCAACCTCACAACAGGTAAAGGGATTCTTGCTTAGCCCTTATATAATTCTTCAGACAGATAAATTTGAGAGTTTCTAGTTCATGAATAACACCTCCAGGAGAAACCTGGCTTGCAAATGGAGCATAGAATAAAACTTATTTAAGATTGGTTAAAAAAAAAAAG
Organism: Dipodomys spectabilis; assembly: GCF_019054845.1. Classification (NCBI taxonomy): domain Eukaryota; kingdom Metazoa; phylum Chordata; class Mammalia; order Rodentia; family Heteromyidae; genus Dipodomys; species Dipodomys spectabilis. Next base: position 3,396,130 of record NW_024870935.1, read on the forward strand.
AACCAACATATTTGTTGGTCGCTGGGGTGAGGAGAACCAGCTCTAAGAATATTTGCAGAAGGAAATGACTTCTTTGATACCTATGGAAAGCAAGTTCTCCATCTTCTTTCACTAACCCACACCAACAACTATTTCTGTGTCAGACTCTGGGATAGAATTTGGGGATGGAAAGTTGGATATGATGATGTGTTTACCCTCCAGTCACTCGTGGATGTGATGGCTGTTTGAAGTTGTATTTCTTGTTCAAAAAAATGGATGAAGGGCACAGCGGAATAATTGAAAACTGTGCAATTGAAAAAGGAGAGGAAAACTCAAAATTGAAGATTTCTTGCTTGTGTGTCCGTTGCTTGGGCCAATTCATAAGCAGCTGGGAAGGAAAAACAGAATCCACACAACTGCAAGGAAGGTTACTAAGGGCCATGATTTGCTCCAGACTCAGGGGCTTTCCCAGGCTTGAGTTTTTCAGTGATAAAACTGAGAGAGTAAGGTTCACACCCTAGCATTTTCTAAAGTCCACTGTGTACTGTGTAAGTCTTTCAGTGTCTTATTTATAAAGAGGCTGATGATGAGTAGTCATTTTCTTTTGTTGTTTATTTTCTGAATGGGAGCCTTTCTCAATGGGGTGAGGTGGAAACTCAGCTTAGTTTTACATCGCCTTTGGTATTGTCTGTTGTTTTTTTTTTTTACTTTGACTTAAAGTTCCCTTTTGCTGGTTATTCTTTAAAAACAGATCTGCTTGACTCTTCATTGCCATAGGAGCACTCAAAATTATTTAACGGTATTCACATGGAGAAAGTGTAAGACTTTTTAACCTGGATCAAGATTTGACAAAAGTAAATATAAGATTGACAGACTAATTACTTTTGGCATCGAGACTGGAAGAAAAATAATCAGTGTTAGCTGTCAGTAGGAAAGTAACAGCAAATATAGACCTCCTAAAAATTAACAAAACAGTTACGATTGAGATCAGAAAATATGGGTGCACAGAAAGCATAATTTTTCTTTCCATAACTGCAGATAGTTTGTATCTTAAATATCTGCTGTTAAGAAACAAAATCTTATATTTGACAGCAAAATCTTATGTTTGACTTATTTTGATAATCTCAAAATATCATGGTCACTGAACTGATTCAGCTTATAGGTATGAGAGATTTTTCTGAACCTTATACTATTCTCCATGTTTATGGATTTATATACTATCTATCTATCCCTCTATCTATCCATCTGTTAATTTATTTTTACAAATCCCTCCTATCCCCAGGAAGTAATACTCAAGGTTTAAATTTTGATGGCAGTGGATTTATCACAGTGTGTTCTCCAAACATGCAGAATTATTGGACTATTGTTCATAATACACATTCTCTCTCTGCATCCCCAACTAATTAATCACAAACGTGGGCAGAAACAAACTTTGAGTATTTCTGACTCAAGCATTGTGTGCCTTGTTCTCTGCCAGGAAGACTTAGGAGTTTTCTCTCTGAAGGCATCAGCCGGGAAGAAATAGAGACCAGAAGACACAGAACATGCTTCCCAGTCTTGTAGGGAAAAATAGAATGTTTCTCTTCCTGTCCTGAATGCCGTGAATGATTCCTGAACTTGGATAATCCAGGACTTAACAGCGGGCATAGCAGACCCCTTGAAGAGAAAACCTACCTGCTGTAACTTAGTATTGAATGACAGCTCTAAAAAAAGTTTTAACTTTTATCTGAAAGCATTACAACTTATGATTATTTACCCAAGGGGAAATTTGGGGGTTCAGATTAGCTTGGGGGACATGAGGAGATAAATTGTTGTTTTAAGATATGCTAGTGCCTCGTTCTTTCTGAGAGTGATAAGGGGTGATACCATCAACACGCAAGGAGCAAACCCAGATAAATGATTTGCAGCTTCCAAAAAGGGGTGGGGGAGAGGGAATACTGGCTTGTGGGAGACTGACCTTGAATTCTATCTCTTATTTTCAAAGGAATTTCTGTTTCCCATTCCATTCCACAACTGTGAGTTGCACCTCAGTGAACTCTTTAAAAAGAATATCAATAATGATGCTTTGCTTTGCATTCCTAAGCCACACAGAAGCTACTTTTCTGTTATCTCTCACTTTCCAACTCCTCTAACTATGCCCGGCATCAGCAACAAAACTAAAGGAGCTGATAGAAATCAAAGAAGCAATTAAATGGAAAAGTTTCTTTTCCCTCTCCTCCTTGCAGGCTAGTTTAGACATAGCAAAAAAAATCTCTTGGGAGGTGAGGCAGAGCAAGATACCTCTTGACAAATGTTCGGCTTTAAATTCTTAAATGATACTCAGAAAGGCAGAGATATATGGATTTTTTGTTGAAAGCACAGTGAGAATAAGCTGATTTTATTATGTCCTTGGATAGAAGGTGAATTACCTCATATATACACAATACATGTTTAAAAATATCATAGGTAAAAAAAGACAAAAGATATATGTTATAATATCCTAGCTGATAGCATGCCAATATGAATAATGGCATTGCTATTATTTTTTATTCACACAAATTATGTCTGTCTGTCTGTCTGTCTGTCTCTCTCTCTCTCTCTATTTATCTATCCATCTATCGCTCTATGCTTGACATATATCCTGTGGATATATGTATACATTCAGGTCATATGAGTTAAGAAATCTCCACCAAGTTTACCTTGGTTGGTTCTAAGCAAACTTCTGCTGCAGTTGGACTGATGAGCTCATTTATGATTTATGATTATCATCAAGTTGGATGTCAAGATTTAAATCCAGGTTAGCTAACTCTGAATGTTATAGTCTTCTCATTCCACCAGCCATACTGGGATTCCATTATTTCAAGAGGATTTTCTCCCGGAGCTAAATCCACCTATTTCTTTTCCTCTTTTATCAACTTAATGTCTTAAGCTGGGGAGGAGGGTTATTTAGAGAAGTGTTGTGGATTCTTGGAGGACAGTACAGGGCACTCTTAAATGTTTCATCACTGGAAATCACATTTAACATTTGCCAGGTACCCAGTAAATATTTGTAAAGTGACTGCAGTTCATTGGCTCAGAGAAGATGCATTTTAATTCATTTGGGCTGTTATTAAAAATGACCAGAGACTGGGTAGCTTATAAGTAAATGAAATTTATCTTTCTTAGTTCTGGAGCTTGGTGAACTCACTTTGTGGTACCAACAGATTGTCTAGTGAAGTCTGCTGTCTTCTAGATAGACAGCCTCTTGTTCTAACTTCACAAGGAGTAAGGATGAGGGAGAGCTCTCTTGGACCCCCTTCCCCCATTCCTCTCTCTCTCCCTTCCCCTGTCCTTCTCCCTCCCCTCCCCTCCCCTCTCTCCCCACTAGGGTTTGAACTCAGGGCCTTGTGCTTTCCTTACAACTTGAGCCACATCAGAAGCTCTCTTTGCTTTAGTTTGTTTTCACAGAGTTTCTTGCCCTCTATGCCCTGTCTGGCCTTGGACTGCCATCCTGATGGTCCTCTCGCCGTCTGGGCTTACAGGCTGCTCCATGTGGCTTGCTTTTTGAAATAGGGTCTGGCTGGCCCTTGCTATCCTCTCCCCTCTACCACTTGGATCTCCTTTAAAAGGCTGTCAATTCCATTCACCATTCTATAGTCTCATCATTTGGCAAACACCATGCTTCCTAATACGGTCACCTTGAGGGTGAAGATTCCAACATGGGAATTGAGTTAGCATTTCTCACTTTCCCCCCATTTGGAATACAATGAAAAGAGAGTTGATACTAAAAAACATGTCTGCATATCCTATCTTCAAATGGCCCCAGGGCCTGAGAACTAATGCAGTCTTACCAAACGCCATATCTTTTGTTAATTCTGTGCTGCACTTCTGTGAGAGTTGGGTCTCTGGAGTTTCTGGGATTCAGCCTGTCAGCATTTCAATAGGTGTAGAAAGTGGATGTTGAATATTTATTTAACACTAATGACCCCTGTTCAGGACTGCCTTTGTCAGATGTGGTTTCTTCAGTTTCATTCTATTTTCTCCCATCATTTTCTGTAACTTTTGAATACCACACGAGTGGTATTCAAAAATAAGAACACTTTTGATTTGGATAATCATTCTGTAGTTACCTATAAGAATGATTGATTTTTAGAAGAGGTATTTAGTTTTGGTGCATGCTGCCTATTATATGATAGGTATTTCTTGTGGGTTACATATACAGCAAAATTTACCCTTTTTCTTGCGGGGGCTAGTCATACTGGGCTTTATGCTTACTGGGCAAGTGCTCTATTGCTCAGCCACCTCTCCAGTCCAGTTTTTGTGCAGGTTATTTTGAAACCGAGTCTTACTTTTTGCCATACCTTGTACTTTGCACTCTGATCCTCCTATTTTAGGTATCACTCCCAGCTTCTCCCATTGAGACAGAGCTTTGTGAACCTCCCAGCCTCCCCTCAACCCCAGGCTGGCCTAGAACTTTAATCCTCCCAATCTCTCAGCCTCCTGCTAGCTAGTATGACTGAAAAATACCACCAGGTGTGGCTTCCAATTTACCTAATTCTATCAGTCTTTCAAAAATTAGCCTCTCAGTAGTTGGACAGGTGGTTTCCACATGTTGATTCATGTGTGCAGTGCTTCTTGGTCAATGTTACCCCTTGGCCAACCCCCTTCCATCTGTCCCAACTTTCCCCACCCTCTCTTTTGATTGTTAAACACAGCGAACTCCAGGATGAGTATGCCAGCGTGTATAAGCAAATCCTCAGAGGACTATGAGAGGGGAGAGTATCTTCGTGGAATATGCTGAACATGTTCTGGCTTTGGGTTGAAGCTGGGGACAGATACTAGAAATGAGAAAGACAGTACTATAGGAAAAAAAAAATAGGGACTTTGAGTTTCTAGTTCATCACGGAAGGAGCTTAGAAGCAGAAGCTGCCGTAATCCCAGCCGCAGATGAAACACTGAATAAACTGAAAAGTTAACAAGCCTTTTTAGCTGTGTCAGAAAAAAATGGAGGTCACAGGGCAGGTGACAGACGGGTGACGCAACTTAATGGAGCGGAAATGGTGAGTAGAAGCCCCATGCTATCAGTAACTAATTGCTCCCGGCCTGGGTGGCCAAGTCAGAGTTAAAAACTCAGGGCTTCCTGGCCACTGAGGTCCCTGTGCCTTTTTTGATTTTTCCCTCCAGGAGCTCATGCAGGTTCTCTGTTAACATCAGAGCAAAATCCCCCCCTTTGCTTTTGCCAGAGAAAGGAGAAACGTTCTCAGTTTGAAACATATCAGAGCATTCCGCTCTTAACAAGGCATGCCCTCAGGAGAAATTATTTTTACCAGAATTTAAAATATTGGATGTGTAGTCTAACTAATCCAAGTTCCAAAGCTACCCAACCTGAGTGAAGAGAAATACCTCACTCCAGCCCCTGTATCCATTCATGCAGGGAAGAAGAAATATTTAATTCAGCCCCTCAAGCCATCCAGTCCCACGCAAGGGCAAACCAGCTGGGAAGCATTTGTGGAATTCGTTGTCCGAGGCACACTCTCAGTAAAGGACAGATAAACACAAGGAAAATTGGCACGTGAAAATATGATGACATCATATGCCATCATGGAAACACAAATTAAAGCCATAATAAGATATAACCCAAGACTTAACAGGATACAGTTTGAACAGAGCTCATTTAGCACATAAGAAGATAGAGCTAAGATACAATGAGATTCATTGAATAAGAGCCTGGCTTCCTTGCCAATAGAAATTCTAGACTCTTGGATGAAGTGACTTACCAATGTTGTTGTGAAGGTGTTAATAGTGTCTTTGTCCCCTCCAAAATCTGTGTAATGAAACCTTAAGTCACTCATGAAGCAGTGTTGGGAGATGAGGATTAATTTTAAAAACGTTTTACCATGAGGGCTCCTTCATGAAGACAATTAATGCTGCTGTACCACCTATCAAGTGTGTTTTACAATCTCTTACTTATCCATGTTGGGACCCCAATACTCCTTTTCTCCAGGGAGCACAACAATATTCAAGCTACCATCTTAGAAGCAGAGATAGGGCCTAGTCTGTTGAAGGCTTCAGAACTGTTAGAGGATAAACTCATCATTTTTATTTTCTTTTCCTGGCAATACTAGGGTTTGAACTCAGGCCTCACGCTTGCTCCACAGATGCTCTATGACTTGAGACATGCGTCAGCCATTAAGTTCCTATTCTTTATAAAGTACTCAGTCTGTAATATTCTCTTAGCAGAGATGGGCAAGGGCAGAGTGTCTTGTTTTATGTTTTTGGTACTGGGAATTGAACTTAAGGTCTTGAAATTGTTAAGACAATATATGCTGTACTATTTAAACACACCCTAGTCCTTTCGCTTTTTTAAAAAAGTTAATTTTATTGTCAAGGTGATGTACAGAAGGGTTACAGTTACATATGTAAGGTAATGATATTACATATGTAATATCAAACATTGTTACCCCCTCTCTTATTTTTCTCCCACTTTCCCTCCCTGCCAACCCCTCTGGTGCAAGTTGTGAAGTTCATTTCCAACAGTGTCTCTTGAGTATCACTGCTGCATTGGTTCACCCTTTGATCTTTGTCTCACCATTATGTTGTTCTCCTTCCCTTCTCCAAATCAGATAAACATATATATATGACACAGTGTACCAGAATCAAATACAGTGACAAAAGGGGATAAGCCAAAGTGGGGGGGGGGGGGCGGGAAGAAAAAGCAAAAGAAAACAGAACTAACTTCACACACAGTACATTAGAAACAACAACAAAGACAAACGTCTTGTTTCCATATCTTGGAGTTCATTTCGCTTAGCATCATTGTATATGGTCATATATACATAGCTCTTACGCTATTGTGATCCTCTGCTAGGACTATCCTAGACATATACTAGTTATTACAAATGAGGGAAACCATAGAGCCAATGTTTCTTTGTGTCTGGGTTTCTTCAATATAATATTAGAATTCCTAGCTAGAGCAATAAGGCAAGAGACAAACATAAAGTGGACACAAATAGGTAAAGATGAAGTAAAACTCGCTCTCTTTGCAGATGACATGATCCTGTGTTTAAAGAACCTTATAGACTCCAATCCCAAGTTACTAGAGATGATCAGAAACTTTGGCAAAGTAACAGGGTATAAAAGTAATCCACAAGGGCTGGAAAGGTAGCTCCATGGTAGAGTGCTTGCCTTGCATGCATGAGGCCCTGGGTTCGATTCCTCAGCACCACATAAGCAGAAAAAGCCAGAAGTGGTGCTGTAGCTCAAGTAGTAGAGCACTAGCCTTGAGCTGAAGAGCTGAGGGACAGGGCCCAGACCCAGAGTTCAGGCCCCATGACTGGCAAAAAAAGAAAAAAAAAAGAAAAAAAAGTAATCCACAAGAATCAATGGCTTTTCTGTATGCCAACAATGAGAAGAAGCAAGGCTGAAATCAGGAAAGCAACTCCTTTGGCAATAGCCTAAAATGCAAAAATGCCTGGGAATTAATTTAACCAAAGAAGTGAAGGACCTCTATGATGACAACTTCAAAATTCTTTTGCTTTTATGGTTGGATTTTCACCTAGGATTTCACACTAACTTTGTCCAGTTTACCTTCAAATCCCAGCTCCCAGGTAGGTAAGATTATAGGCATGTACCTGCGCTCCTGGCTTGTTTTTGAGGCAGTGTCTTACTAACTTTTACCCTGATCAGTATTTCTGAATCAAGATCCCATTAGCTTCATGTCCAAGTTTTTCTCACTCTTTAAACTCATTTCATTCCTTTAAATCTGATTTGAGTTTTCTATCATTTGTAACAGAAATCCTGAGGACCAAACAAATCTCTTTAGGCTGGAGAATTCGAAACAGGCGAACAGAGAGGACCCATAAACCATCCCATTCTTCAGGATTTGTAGACACATGAATTACATTCATGGACTGAAATGAAAATTGCCTCTTTTAAAGTTGTAACTCCAATGGAAGCAAGAGGAAAATAGGGATTCTTTTTGAAGGAAAAAATGTGTAGAGATAGAAGTCGCCATGTGAAATACTAGGGCTTTCAAAATGGCATTTTCAGTACTTTCCTATGTTTTAAGTGCTGTGGGAATGCAACATAGAAAACTTAAGGTGATTTCTTCGGTTCAAAAACTCAGTTTTGCATCATTCTATGAAAGTAGAACATTGAAAATAAATTAACATATGTCTCGACATTTTTAAGCTTGTTTCCTTGAATGGTGCTTCAGGCACCATTTTACTCTTTCTTCTATGACTTAAAACTATATTCCTAGAATAGAATATTGGTAATCGTCCCTCTACACCACAGTCTGAACTGCTAGCACCTGTGAATGTGACCTTGTTTGGTCACTGGGCTTTTACAGATGTAATTAAAGACACTGAGATGACATTGTCTTGTCTTACATTGTCCTTGCCCTAAATCCAATGGCAAATGCCTCCTATGGGCCAGACGCCAAGGAAAGACCACTCTGATGGAAGAAGAATTGAGTCTAATGAAGCCCCATGGATATGCGGTGCCAGGTATCTGGGAGGGGTCAGGAATGATGCCTCCTAACAACTTTGGAGGAAGCAGTCCCTTGACACTTTGTACGCGTGACCTTCAAATCTGTGAGAGCATTAAATTCCATTATTTCCAACAGCCAAGGCTGTGGCAATCTGTTGCATCAAACACAGAAATTAAGACAAATCCTTCTTAAAACCTGAGTACAATCAAATTAGAAGACAGTTCCAGAGGAGAAAGTAAAAATAAATTCTTTGACTTCCACTTATTCATTTACTTTGCAATCAGTATCTGTTAACCATTTATTAAGGGCCAACACATCTCTGGTATGAGTGTGCGATAGATTTTAAGGGTTTGAGTTGATATGGGCAACACTAATGATTAATGCCAAGAGAATAAAGAAAAAAAAAAAACCCAGCCAGGCATCATGGCAGACACATCCAGTCCGGGTTCCTAAGGAAGTTGTAGCCTGAAGATTTCAAATCTGAAGCCAGACTTTCCTGCAGAGTAACACCTATCTCAGAATTAGCGAAAGCAGGGAAAGGATTGGTATGTAGCTCAGAGTTAAACATTTGCCTAACATGTATATGCCTTAGGTTCAGTTCCCAGTAACTGGACAATACAAAGGAGAAAGAGGAGGAGGAAGAGATTAAACTACACAATGCAGGCACTCTGCGTAGATTAAAAAATGTGAATTTAATTCTGAAAATGTGTTAGGGTTCTTGATTAAAGCACACTACTCTAGAACTTTTCCACTTAGTAGTGAGATGGCTGTGGAGATCTCCCTGGTCAAATACTTCCAGGCTCACATCCAGCACCTCGCTCAATAATTGCAGAAAGACTGTGAAATGTGACTGTCAGGACTTCACTCCACCAGATGCATTCTTTTGAAGCAGTGCCAATGGCCATGAAAACAAATAGAGAGATTCTGATTGGCCAGGTTTGAGTCACATGCCACAGGTGGAGTCTGATTGGTCCGATTTGAGACACATGCCAAAGGAGGAGCCAAACATCCACAGATGCATGAATTGAAGGTTCAGTAGGTGACCTAAAGGAAGATGGCTTCAGAGGAGTCAGGATGAGTAGATACTGAACAAAAGCCTACATCCCAAGCTTGCTTTCTTTCAGTCTAGCGTGGTTCAACTGTGCATGAATAAAGTGCTGAGATAGTTTGAATAGAGGAAAATTCTAGAACCCAACATTGCTTTTTTTCTCTCATCGTGACTTAGAAATTGGGTGAATTTATACTTCTTAAAATATGCTAATGATGTAAGGACATTACTTTTGTCTTATTTCTCAGAGTTTGCTCCAGCCTTGACATGGAGAAAAAGCGGTGGCTCGTCTACTAAAACTGAAATGTTTCAGGAGGTCTGGAATGAGAGCGAATCACATGCTGGGCGCGCTTGGTTTCCATTGCCTACATCCGACCCAGCTAATCTCAGCCGCTAGCCATGCCCCCTCACTGGAGGAGCTCTTCCACCAGCAAGATCTTTCACTCTGAAAGAAACCTGAAACCCCGGACCTGACTGCTCTTCCCCCTGCCGCTCGAAATCAGTACATGGTATTTGACCAGAAGAGACTATCTGAAGAGAAATTGTATATTTGAAGAGAACTTGCAAATATTTGCTTTTGCAAACAGCTCATTGAAAATCAATGTGTAAAAAAGTGTTGCATACATCTGCACCCGTGCTGCGCCCATGCACTCTAACATCTGATGCCAAACCAACATCACTTTGGAATCCATCAGAGCCTCTCACCCTTTCCCACAGTAACACTGACGTCTGTACAATTGCATTTTCGCCCAATTTCCAGTCTCCATTTTCCGGGCCTTATCAGCAAAAGATGATTTTCTCTATTCTAACTGTGAATCACGTGCCAGTGTTTGCTTGTATTCTTTGTTCGTTTGACATGTCACTTGCATATTCGGAGTCATCTTCCGTATTGTTTATGTGCTTTCTCAAAAGCATACCTGGCTAACAATAGAAGAGCAAAGATGTAGCTCAGAGTGCCATTTAGAAAACATTGATTTCAAATTTTTACCAAGACTTTTTGTATGTTTTCCCTAATAACTGCTTTGTGAGGGTATGTGGAGTTGCCTGGATGGTGCTATTAGCAAACAACCATGTTTGATGGAGGGACTGGTTTGGAACGCCTCTTTTCAGCCGATTTAGAATCAAAGCTATACTTCTGAGAAATTACCTAAGTATTGGTTATCCAATGTTTGCAAGGCAGTCTGAAATATCGTTATGTGCTTCAACTTCCTCTATAATTTAGTATACAACGAAACAAGAGAATTCGCGTGTATTTTTTGTAAACAGTAGCGTTGATAAAAATTACAAACAATAGTTTCTCTCCTACCCTCCCCTTCTTTTACCCACCTCCTGTAAGTAAGCATGTATGGAATTGGAACCATAGACAATCCATCAGAAAAGACCCCCTGTCTCATCCAGCAAATTACAGCACAGCAGGAGTGTATTTCAAAGTGACATGTATAGAAGAGATTGCCAAGTGGTTTTGTTCCAAAGCCATGTAATCTATGAATATGTCACAATAACCTTATTTTACAGCAAGCTCTTCTTTCTTTGCTTCTCTGTTCCTCTCCCATTTTACAATGCATTCTACACTCTCCTACCGGGCCACTACAATTATGTAAAGACACAAGAAGACACACATTGTTTCAGTTATCCCAAGAGTAGAAATAAATAAACACTCCATATTGATTGTTGCAACTTTTTATCTTTCCCTAAAAGATACTTGATGGTTCCTTCCAGTAGCCTCCGATGTGTCATCACTTTTCCGCCAAGCATTGGTGCAGCTTTTTTTGTTGTTGTTGTTGCTAGAGCCATCTGATCTAATCCATTCTGTCTTCTTATATTGAAATTAACAAGGCATATACCCACAGGCATAGGCTGTATCTACAACAGTGAGGCACAAATGAACTTGAACATGAGGTCAATCAAGTGCACAAAATACATCACACAGTTACTCCGAGTCTCATGCTGAGTCTATAATTGCCCCTTGTTCTGTCATTAGAACTCCCTTACAAGTCATTATTTTGAGTCAGCTGAGCTGTGGGGAGTATTCTTCCTGATGGTTAGTATAAACTTGAATTGATAACATAAATATCTCCCAGCACAAAATACAAGGAGCAGGTATTTAGATTAGATCTAATAAAGTGTGCAGCTGCTCAGCCTCTTTATTATGAATCCCGGCTTCAAGCAATAATTACAACTTTCAACGTGGCTTCTCCTTTGACAGTGCTCTGTGAAAGGCAGACTATGACTTCCTGATGAGTGGACATATGCCTTATTAGAATTTGTCTGTCTGCTTTTATTCCAGATGGTTTTTATTTGATGAAGACCAACATGAGAAGGATTTTTGTGGGAATTCTGTGTTAGTCAGCATTGTGTAAAAATGCGTTTTAGGCAGTATAGAGCAGGTAATTATTTTAGGGGAAGGGACATCAATGAGGGCAAGTTAAATACTTGAAGCAGCAGGCCCATGAACACAATCAGTACTTCCCTACCTCGATTTTCTTATCTATGTGGGGAGGTAATGTTTACAAATGTGCAGCACAGGTCCCAAATCATATTATAAATGTTCACTGTTCACTGTTATTATGTGAGAACTATTATTATTACTTCTGTACCTGTCACTTCAAGAATTGTGTAGAAACACAAAAATAGAATTATCATAATGTGGGTGTGTTTTTTAAACATATTTCTAATGCTTTACTCCATCCAGATTCCCCCCTCCATTTAATTTTACTATTAGAAGATATTCCTCTCGGTCCTTTCTTGGAGGTCATTTTGGTTTTCTTATGTAAGGTGTACTTCAGGAACCATTTTTCTTACAAATGTTTTTGAATTTGGGATGTTTGAATTAGGGATCCTGAATCCATAATTGACGACTTAGTCATACTTCTTTATTTGGTAAGTCAAAATGGACATATTCTTATTAAATGATTTATATAGATAAAGTTGATTTATACATATATGCCCATGCATATAACATTTCATTTTTTGAAAAATGTAACGTAATTTTTATAAAGTCAACACATAACATTAAAAAAAAAAAAGCCACTTTGAGCTGAGCGCTGGTGACTCGTGTCTGTAATCCTAGCTACCATGGTGACTGAGATCTGAGGCTCCAGCCTGGGCAGGAGAGTCTGTGAGACTCTTATCTCCAACGAACCACTAAAAAGCCAAGAGTGGAGCTTGTGGCTCAAGGGGCAGAGGGCTACCCTTGGGCAAACAAAGCTCAGGGACAGTGCCCAGGGTGTGAGTTTAAGCCCCAGGACCAGCACCAACAACAACAAAAAAGCTACATTAAATATTCAAAACAATAATGTACACTCCCCCTCCCACACACTCACCATGCCATCACTGGGCTGCTGGGGACACTCGTAAGAGACTCTTATCCCCTCCCTCCATACACACACACTCTTCTAGTCTGAGGAAACTTGCCTGGTCTGCCAACTCTTTGGGAAGATTTCTGCCTCATCATAAGCTTGAGGTTGCTCCGATGTCGTTCTGTGATTCTAGATGCACCAGAGGAAGGCCGGCCATGGAGGACGCTGCATTTTCCCATACCAGGAGTCAGCGGACCCTAAGTGGTCTTAATGCCAGTGTAGTGCTTTTGTGCAGAGGTTTCATTGTCCCTCTAAGGCCACTCTAATGCTCTTAGTGGTGTGAACACATGGAGGGGGAAGGGTTATTCCTTCTTCCTGGGTGATGTCTGATTGAAGTCTATAAACTCTTGTATTCCATGGATATTCCCTTCCTTACTCCCTTACTACCCAGAGCAGTGTGCCTCCTGCAGAGAACACGTGCCCAGGGCTGTTTGGCCAAAGAAGAAATAAATGCCTGGGCACATGTTCATGAGACGTGTTGGAAATGGCTCCCCTGGAGTAATCTGGCACAAAGGAGGATTCTAGCTAGTGAGCCTGAGGAAGAGCCAGCATAGGGAAGAAACCCAAACAGCCGGTCTCGTTGAAAACAGGAAAGCCCCACAGCAGGAATAAAACAATGATGCTTTATGACATTGTTTTGTTGCTTGATCGATTGATATTGGAGTTTGAGCTCAGAGACTTACATTTTCTAGACAGAGGGTCTACTGCTGGAGACACACCTCTCATCCTTTTGGTTCTGGAGCTTATTATCATCTTATTGTTGTAAATTATTTATATGGTATTAGGGTTTGAACTTGAGAGGGTTTTGTTTGCTGGGCTGGTGCTCTACCATTTAAGTCACCTGCCCACAGGGATTTTTCACTGACACCTGAGGTGCGATCTGCCTACTTTAGACCTCATTGCTGGGAAGATAGCCAGTGATCACTGTACTTAACTTCCCTCTGTGGAGAGAGTCTTTCAGATGGTTCTTCCTGAGCTGACCTCTAGCCTTGATCCTCAACCTTGATTTATTCTTAACCTCCCAAGTACTGGGTGTTACAGGCATGAACTCTAACATCACTCTGAGACAGTGATTTTTTTTTTTGGTTGAGTGGAGCTTTTTGGGAGAGAAGGTGTATTCTGAGCTTGGGGAAGGGAACATAAACGGGGTGTTCTGATGGAAAGTCCCAGTGTTAGTAGCATGGTTTTTCCAGCATGAGGGATGAAGAGGCATCAGGTGTATCACGTGCTTCGTCTGGGAGCAGCATCATGTTGCTCTGAAGATTTTCCTCAGAAAAGAACTTGCACAGCCTCCTTTTCTTTTGGAAGTTCTGAGATTTGAACTCAGGGTCTTGCACTTGCTAGGAAAGAGTTTTACTGCTTAAGCCACATCTGTAGCTGTTTCCACTTCAGTGTAATTTTCAGGTATGGCCTTATACTTCTTTCCCAAACTGGCCTGGGACCACGTTTCTCCTACCCTTGTCTTCTGCACAGCAGGTATCTCAGCAATGCACTACCATGCCCAGTCCCTTGGTCCATCTTCTAGTACCCCAGCCCTTTTGCATATTTTTGTTTATTTTTAATTCACAAAAATTGTACTTACTAGTGAGGTTTCCAGGTGATGCTTCAGTTACACATATACATGGTGTCATTTTCAAATAAGGATAAACCAGTGTTCTCAAAACAATCCCTTACGACTTTATGTTAAACACACTGAAAAACTATGCCATGTATAGTTGCTGTTGATAGTCACCCACCTGCACATTTCTTGTTCCTATCTGACCATAGTCAAGTACTCTCACCAACCTTGCTTCTCCTTCCCCCCACCCTTCTCTTCTCAGCTTCCGCCTCTGAGTTGTGGTGCAGTATTTGTCTTTCTGGGCTTTGCTTATTTTGTTTAGCATAGTAACTTGCAGTTCCATTTTATAGTGTGTGTGTGTGTGTGTGTGTGTGTGTGTGCGCGCGCACGCGTGCGTGCGTGCGCGTGTGCGTGCACGTGTATGCCCAGGAGAATTGAAAACCCTTTGGGACATCTTCTCTTGGGCCTCCTCCCTTATCCTTGAATGGATTTGTCCTATGCTCTGTGCTTCGATTTCCTCATTCTTTGATAAGATGAACTTGACAGTTTTCATATTCTAAAACAACTTCCATGGGTGGTTCCATGGGTTTTGAATAACACAAAGGTGCTGCTTTGTGGTCATCTTCCTTCTCCCCCATCTACCCATTTCTATAGAGTCTATTTGAAAAGTCCTTTGTGCTCTTCGCTGTCTTTTGAGCATCCGCTCCCAGTCTTTGGGCCGTTCCTGTCCCTATACGTGAGCCATGGCATGGTCTTCTATCTTATGCTTTCTCTGCCCTCCTTGTCCTTGGTCTTGAGGTTCTTCCTTACACTCCAGCTGGACATGTTCTGCAAACGCTGCCACTTGCATGGTGGCCCACACCTCCCTGCCCCTTTGCGCGTATGGCGTTTTCCCTAGTGATTATTTAATCATCCTTCCATCCAGGGTCCTGAAAAGTTATCCTTTTTCAGGTTGTTTCAGGATTTTGTTTGTAATAGAGATTTCTGGACAAGTAACAATCCTGAGAGGAGAGAGAGTCAGAGAGAGGGAGGATACGATCCGTACAGCTTTTGACAATAATAATTGTTTACCAAGTGGGAAGCCAGCCACTTGTCTGGGGGAGAACAGAAAAATACCAGATTTCAAAATACAGGCACACGCGTGCCTGCCCGCGACCAAGGCTTGCCTAATGATGGCTGTCTTAGGCTTCTATTAGCATGAGGCGATCATTCAGGAGCCGGCACTGCCTGGCCTGTGGGCTCCAAAGGCCTACAAAAATCATTTGGTTCATGACAGAAAAGACAGGCGTGCTTCCTGACAGCTGCCTGCAGCCTGTGCCCTCGTATTGACAATTCTGTGCAGCCCGTGAGTGATGTTATAAATATCCAAATGGCCCTTTGCACGGGGAGAAGGCCCCCACCCCTGGATGCTAACCTCTGATTGGGAGAAGGAAGAGTTATCTACATCTATCAACCTGTTTTCAAAAGACTTCATTTTAGCTTTCTTTGCTGCCAATTTCCCAAAGCCTGTCTCCCATTCTATTCTGATCTTTGATCTTTTGCTTTAAAATTGGAATGGAGATATAAATTGGCTGCAAGAAATAGAACCTGTGTTGTTGTTATTATTATTATTATTCATCCCTCCTTTCCCCTCAACACCACGATAGCATATTACTTGCAACGGCACCACTTTTAAATATTTATTTAATGAAACTTCTAGTACAGCATAAATGGGTGAGTAAATACATGGGAAGGAAAAATCACTCTCTGATTTTTTACTTTTCCAGTGATTCTATTTATTCTACAGCTACAGGCAATAAATCTGAAGGGACTGTGTTTGGTTCTCTTCCTTGACTTTCTGCTATTAACTTTAAACTTTTGTAAAGGTATTTGGGTTTTGTTTGGGTCGCATCAGTACATCAGTACAAGCTATTTTGGCTTTCTTCATGCTTTCTTTAGGGATCTCCTCTGAAAAAAAAACCCTGACTTGCCAGGTGCTAGTGACTCATGCCTGCAATCCTAGCTACTCAGGAGACTGAGAGCTGAGGATTGCATTTCAAAGGCAGCCCAGGAAGAAAGTCTGTGACATTCTTATCTCTAGGGAACCACCTTAAAGGCAGAAGTGTAGCTGTGGCACAAGTGGTAGAGTGCCAGCCTTGAGTGATAAAGCTAAGGGAGAGTGCCCAGACCCTGAGCACTGGCACAAAAATGATAAAATAACAGTCATAATTTAGGAGAAAAAGGGCAAGCTATGATGGAATGAATTTTTTTTTTTTTACTATTCTTTGTGACTCTGAACACATAAAACCTTTTTTTCTGATTGTGGATATAAGGATCAGAATGTCCATATCCAGTAGTGACAACCAGCCAAGTCAAAAGACTTCTGGTTGGAGGCTAGAAGTCACTAGATGATCCCATGTATAGATTCTCATGTTTCCTTTAACAGTGAAAGGCTGGTCATAGTGAACATGAGGCCAACCAGCCCAGCGGCAGCTTCCCTTGCAGCTATGTTAGGCCTTGTGACTAAGTCTGTACCAGGAGCACGAGAGATGTGATCTGTGCTAATCCTGATCTTTATCTCCAAAGGAAACTCTTCCTTTTTCATCACTTGATGTTGATCAAATCACTCCTGAATTTAGTGGATCCAAACGGCAATTCATCTTCTTCACTCCTAATTGTATGCAGGTGGGCAGCTTAGTGGCCGAAATCAGCCACTGGATTCTTTGAGCTGAGCACGTGACATCTGTCATCAGTTGTAAGAAGGTCTAAGAGGTAACCTAGTAAGGCTTCCTTCTTCACATAAAGAGTTGTTTCCATGATGGCTGTCAGGGTCTCAAACCCCATGGAGACCGAGACCTAGCTGTGGAACATGCAAGTTTAGATCATGGACATACGATCCATGTGGCTGGTGTGCGTGGATGCTAAGAGTGGTTACACTGTGAAGAGAGTGGACAGTGGTGGCCTTTTGTGTACTGAACTCATCCTATGGCTCTTCCTTGATGATTTTCCCACTAGCTGACGCGTGTGTACCTGACGTTGAGGACTTCAGCAGCTTTTTTTTTTTTCATTCAAAGTATAGAAGGTGTGCATTGAAAATGACAGAGCACTAAATGTAAGGTCTCAGTCACTTATCGATAATCCAGGAAATACTTGATCTTCGTAATTCAGGGAAAAGTGCACAAACATTAGTACTTCGACCAGTGGCTCTTGTACTTCATCCTTTATGAGTTATGTTTACATAATTATACAAAACAATGTTTTAGTTTAGGGCATTTATATATATATATAATTAAATTCACCCCCTCCCCATCTATTCCTCTCGTCTTTTCCCGCTGATTCCCATCTTCTTAAATACCCTTCTACTTCCATGTATTTTTTTGGGGGGGTGGAGGAGCAGGATTATGGTTTCATCCCAGGGCCTGTCACTAACTAAGCATGTCTTCTACTATAGCATTATTTTTTTAATTTTAAAATATTATCTCTAAGTATTTATACCAAGAGGACTCACTTCAACATGTCACTGTATGAGTCCAATGAATTTTGATCAGCGTCACCCTTTTTTAAGTCATTCTCCCCCATCTATTCCAACCCCACTTAGTCCTTCAGATTACCTGCTTCCGTTTGCATGTAGATTTTTTTCAGTGAGGAAAAAAAATGTGATACTTTCCTAAGTGTGATTCATTTCATATGATGACCTCCAATTCTATCCATTTCCCTACAAATGATATAATTTCCCTCTATATGGGTAAATAAAATATGCAGCCATCAAACTCAGGGTTTAGGGTATCCAAAGTTAGGACAACTTCAGTATGTGAAACTAAAGGCCCCCTGGCTTATATCTGTAATCGAATAATCCTATTTCATGTTGGGGGACTGTGTGCAGGTTGGGTGTTGAAATTGGTCATGAAAGCCCACTCCTTTGTTGAGGTTTGATTTTTTTTTTTTTTGGTCTTTTGTCTTTTTTTTCCCTTCTTTTTCAGTGCCGTGGAAGTGAACCCAGGGCCTTGCACATGCTTGGCCAATGCTCTACCACCGAGCTAAGCCTCGATCCCATTGTTGAAGTTTGACTTTTTTCTCAGGTGATAAGTAGAAAAATTTCTGATCCAGAACAACTGGTCACCAGTCCTTTGCTCCTGTATACTTTGGCCATCATATTGTCTCTTGGGTTTACTCCAAAGACTTAAAACTAGATACTGCTATATTCAAGTGAAGGTTTTTCTATGTCAAGTTATTAGGGAACCAAAACAAAAAAAAAAAAGGATTCAATGCTGGCTGTGTAAGAACTGCGAATCTTCTACAATTTCTTTCAATCCTTTGTGTACATGATGAGCTAGAATAACCTCCCTGAACTGAATTATCCTTCCATGGCATGGTTCAGTGAATACCATTATATTTCAGCACAGCTTGAGTGATTTTTAATGCCAAAAACATCAGCAAGAAATACAAATGTTACAAAAATATTGAAACAATACCATTAAAAAGCCCAGGATCATAAATACTTTACTTTGCAAGGTCTCAGAGGTCAAAATAGCAATACCACGGAAAATTAAAATGCTCTCTGTGTGAGAGCATTTCAGGAAATGCATACCACAACTGCACACACACACACACACACACACACACACACACACACACACACGTGCACACATGCATGCAAATGTGATTCACTAACTAAATGCACAAACCCATTTTCCAAATCTATTTTAGACTCGATTAATAAAGAAAAAAATAGCTATTTTTCCAGAAGGAAAAGAAAAAAAACCAGCTTATGAGGGTATGCATCTCCATGTTTCTTTATTTGGTTTGAATTACAATGTAAATTAAAGGAGAATTACAGCCTATGATACAGGGAGATGATTTTTAGATGAATTAAGCCCTTTACCACACAAAAGAATATGGTCTGCAGATGGGAGCTGGCTGAGGAGTTGGGCGTGGCCAGCTCCACTGTCACTAACTGTTGCATGAGAACAAAAGCTCTAAATTGGGGAATCTGCTTTCAGCTGAGTGCTCCTGGAGAGACTGGTTTGTAGATGTGTAAAGTGATTGAGAGAAGAACCAAACCATCATCAACTTGCAAGTTCTGTGCTAGGAGCTGCAAAAATCTTTCCTTGGCCTGTGAGATGTTCAACAACACGCTGGCCTCTAATGGATATGCCCACATGGTCCTATTCTCCTGTGCACTCCTTTTCTGGGTGATATGTCAGCTTCATTTCTGATAGAAGCAGCTAAGGCGCTTGAAAATAGCAGTTTAGCCGAGCAGGATGGCTCTGTGCGCTCACCAAGGGCATCTCACGAGAACGATGTGTCAGCACCTGGCAAACTGCTTCCTCCTCATTTCCCCAACTACTTAGTCAGGTCTGTGATATTCTTTATTTTTGTATGTGGCTCGTTTCGTAGACTTTCAGTATCATTGAGTTCCACTGTTTCACCATTTTAAGCAATCTGAAAGAAATTCTGCCTATATAGCTAACTGCTTTTAGACAGTGTATGAAGAAAATTCAGTGGAATCTTTTCAAGACATGACGCTGAAACACTAGAGTATCTATATGCATTTTAAAAAATCATCTAGGTTTATGGCAAGTATTTATATGCAAATTTACTCAAAATAGTTCCTGGATATAAATATCAAGCCCTACACTCTAAAACTTCTAGAGAAGGCCAGGCACCAGTGGCTCATGCCTGTAATCCTGATTACACAGGAGGCTGAGATCTGGAGGATTGCATTTTGAAGCCAGCCTGGGGGAGGGGGAAGGAATGGGGAGACTGTCTGCTGGACTCTGTCTTCAACACAATCACCCGAAAAAGCCAGGCTGGAGGAGTGGCTCAAAAGATTAGAGCACCAGCTAAGCAAGCAAGCTGAGAAAGCATGAGACCCTGAATTCAACCTCAGTCCCCCCAAATTGATGAGCAAAATCAGTAAACAAGCTGTGTGGTGGTCCAATAAAATGGGGTATTATTAGCAGTGAAGGTGAGTGAACTAGTGGTCATGCAACTGTGTATGGATGTGTGTCATCCATAGCTAAATCTGGTCTCCATCAAGCTAAATGAAAGAAGCTGTAATCAAGAGATTACAGACTATATGATTATATATATATATATATATATGTATATATATATTACATTCTGGAAGAGGCAGAGCTTTGCAACAAGCATCAGCTGCGTGGTTGGGGTCTGGGGCACGACCAGAAGGGAATTTTAGGGGGACATGGAAGGGTACTCTAGTTCTGGTAGTTACACAGCTGCACATGTTTCTTTTAATACATAGGGCCTTACAACACTGATCTTTCTTCTATTGCATATATTATAACTAGATAAACAAAGCGTATTGGGTAATTTGTTGAATCCAGTCTATCACTAGGGCCAATCATCATCCTAATCAAGATGAATCTGTGATCATTTTTTATCTTACTCAATTATGTGTGTCTTATTCTGGGTCAGTTATGTCTCTGCTTGTGAGTGAGTTGTGGAGAGAATTACATTGAGATAGTGGGGCAGGGACATTACAGTCACAAGCTCTTACTCCTTTTTCCCCCATATGAGTATGGGGGAAATGAGTAAATAGTTCTATTAGCCTTTTTAATGTTCAGAAATGAAGATTTGCCTTATTCATATTCATAGGCAAACACATGGACAAATAGCACACACTACAGACACACAGGCACATAGACATACAGACTCACACAGCGCAGTCCTGACTTAATGCCTAGCATCATCAACACTTGCTCTCCTTATTCCTCCATTCCTTCTCATGTTCCTTGGCCATGGACTCCGATTCTTGGGGGGTGGTATGGAATGGGAGAAAATGACAGAGGGGGTGAGTGACTGTTCAGAAAGAAATGCATTCATTATCTTACTGATGTAACTGCAACCGCTCTGTACATCACCTTTACAATAAAATCTTTTAAAAAAGAAAAAAGAATAATATAAAATCATACTGTCTTAGAAAAATGGAAAATGCTTGCCAATGATAATCCACATTTTTGTCTTTTAAAAATTTTTTTTAATTTATTTTTTAATTGTGAAAATACTGTACAGAGGGGTTACAATTACATGGGCAAGATAATGAGTACATTTCTTATCAAGCATTGTAGCCTCCTCCTTTGTTTCCTCTTCCCATCCCTTCCCATTTTTGTCTTTTAAATAGTTCCTTCCAGTTGAATTACAAATACGCCCATTCATCTTCATAATATGGAGAGTCATACTTAGATGTCTATCGCAGTAGTTCACTTATCTTCATTGCTAATAATATTCCATTTTATTGGACTATAACTATTCTAGCTTGCTTATTAATTCACCAGTTTAAGTACATTGGGTTATTTCCAGATTTGGTGTATTAATAAATTTTGGGATTGCTTGAATTTGAACTCAAATCCTCACGCTTGTTAGTTTTGTTTGCCTGGCTGGAGCTTTACCTCTTGAGCCACTCCAGCCCTGCTTTTTTTGCTAGTTATTTGGGAGTTTAAGAGGTATGGGGTAGAATGTCTTAAAATGTCTTTAGTGTTAAGCTTGAATCTTCCCATAAATGTAAACAAATCCAATCAGAAAAGTAAAAAACGCTCCTTCCATCTCTGCTAGAGGAGGCTTGGAATACTGATTCCTGTGTATTTTAAGGCAAGTAACTTTAACCCTTTGTCCAGGATTCCCATGCGGTACGTGTTCTCCTCCTCCTATTAGCCATTTAATAGTGATCTCTGTTTTTCTTTTTCTAAATTGGAATTTTTTCCTTCTGTAAAGTATATATCACTGAGCTTTTTTCTTGTTTCTGTTTTTTATTGTCAGAATAGTATACAGAGGGGTTACAGTTACATGAGTAAGGAAATGAGTATATTTCCTATCCAGCATGTTTCCTCCTCCTCTGTTTTTCTCCTATCTCCCCAACTTTCCCCTCCCCCCAATTTGAAGATTAGGGAGCAGTGCTGGGGCTTGAACTCAGGACTTTGGCACTGTGCCCTGGCTTTTTGATCAAGGCTGGATAACTCTGTTACTATGTTGGCTGTGGTAGCATTACAGTGCTGTGTGCTGGTACCCTTTCTGAAAGAGAGTGAGAAAGAGAGAGAGAGAGAGACAGACATTGCATAGCTTAGTACATTGCCATACTGACCCTAGTTCATTATTGATTTTTATTGTTAATCTCTCACAGTGTCCAATTATGGATTAAGCTTTATTATAGGAATGTGTGTATAAGAAGAATAATACACAGTGCTCAGTACTATCATGGTTTTTGTGTTTTTGTTATCCATTGGGGGGCTCTGGAAAAATGTCTCCTGTGGCTAAGGAAGTCCTCTCTCTCTCTGTATATGTATATATATACACACATACATATATACACACATATCATATATATAGGGCATATATATATATATATATATATATATATATATTAGTGTTAAAACTTGATCACCAGCTTTCTAAAAAATACAGTCAGTGGACTGACATCTTTATTCCTTTCTATAGAGTACACAGAACCTGGAAAAGCAAGAGATAGAATGATTTCCCATCCATTGTGAAACATAATTTCTTAATCACAGCCATGGCATCATAACTATGTTTGTGAATAGAAAGGTCAGCAACTATTTTCTTTGATGGGTGGTCAAGTCTTACAAGTGTATAAAAAGGTTGACACCCCTTGACTGGTGGTCATTACTAATTTAATAAGCAGTCTTCAAAGCTCTTGCCGACACAAAAGAATCTGAAGTTACATGTGTAATATGCAGCGTGGGCAAAATGCTTAATTCTATTCGCTTTGAAACCTAGAGGACAGTTATTAAAATTTTATGGGGCAAATTAAAATTTAAGATTAAAATACAAGATCAAAAGAATCCTTCTCTTTCCTCTCAGCACTATTAAGGATTGGCTTTCTGAATAGAGACTCGATGTGCAATGTCCTGTCCTGTCCTTCTGGAGAGCTCGATTAGAGCTAATCAGAAGTGATGAGAGAAACATTATCTTCTTGTAATTTTCTTTCAGTTTGGAATGGTTTTTTTTTTTATTACCTTTTAATATATATGTAACTGTAGTTGCAGGGTAGAAAATGCAATTTGAAACGAGACCGAACAATTTTGGAGAAGAAAATGGGACATGGGGAAATGTTTGCAGCAGGCACTGTACTTACTTCCCGTGTGTATGACAGACAGCTATAATTGGAGCAGCTACATGTCTACTCACACCAGAGCTTATGTATAAGTTTTTTTAAGTTATTAAGTAATTGTACAAAGAGTTTACTGTAAGTTAGATTATGAATGTAATGCATACTTAAAAACGAATTGGAATATTGTGCTACTTTGTGATACTCTGGCAAAGGATCCGCTATCATGGAATATAAATTATGAAGAATGATTGGAAAGAACCAACAGCGAATGTTTAGCTTGAGTTGGTGAGCTTACACCTGCGACCAGATCCCATCTCACACCATTGGCGTGAGTGTCCTTGGTCTGGAACAGAAGGGCAGAGAAGCTACTGAAAAGCAAACGGCAGCAACAGCAAAGTCGAGTGAGTCTGTTCTGAGTTGTCCTGCCATGATGCTGAAGGAGCTAATATATGCCAGCATATATGTGCTAAGAACAGTATACATCTGGTCAAAAGGCGAAAGGGTCCTAACAGGATGCCATGTTTACAATGGAAGGCTAGCCAATAGCTCTCATTTCATTGGGAAAAACAGGCAGTTAAGGTAACTTGTGCAACATTTTTGCCATTAATCGTGAGGCTTCATTGTTCTCAGAGGTCAAGTATGGAGAGTGTTTCTAGTTTTGAGACCATAAAAACACATTCTGGGCGCCATTTTCTTCAGACTCTGGCCTCTACCTTCACTTCCTGTTTTGTGAAGCAACCAAAGAAGCTCTGGATCCCTAGAGTCTATGCTCGCTGTACTTGGGCATTATCTTGCAAAACTCAAGTGACTATATAATTAATTTATTTTAACCAGAATACTTTTGAGGCTGAAAGTATGCCTACTAATGTATTCGCCAAGATAAGAGACATGAACCTGTTACATTGAAGGGAAACTAAGAAGTATAGTTTCCCTATAAAGAATATTGAAAGGGGTGACATTGATCAAAATGCATTGTATTCATAAACTGCTTTGTTGAATGTTAACTCTTTTGTACAGCTACTTAAAGATAATAAAAAATGCTAATTGTTACTCAGACTTCAACCTAAATTACTACATGATCCTAAAGTGCTTTATTTTATTAAGAATGTTATATTTACTGTGAATATTTTATTTATTGTATTACATGCTAAGGGAAATTTACAGAGTAATAGAGACTTGCCTCTGGAGTCTTGGTTCAAAGCTTCTACAAATGGTAGTGGAACCATGGTTAACTTTCTAATGCCATCAAACTCTAGGTCGTCGTATGTATTCTGGAGATAATGAAACTATGAATGCATATAATATTTCCTATGAGTACAAACTGAAATTTCCATGAGTAACAGACATAAAATTGGTGAACTAGGAAAATGTTTGATAGATGGTTAATTATTAATAAAGCTTGAGTTGTTTTCCTGTCACCAAATGAAAAATAGAAGCTATGATATTCACCTTGCAACTATCAAACTAAACATAGACTATAGAAAATAGCACATGCTTAATGATTTCTTACTGAACACAAAATGAAGATGAGAAATTATTAAGTTGAGCTGTTGAAAAACATTATTGAAATTATTAAGTTGAACTGTTAAAAAATATCTCAAATAACTCCAAATATAAACAAGTTTACTGAGTGTGTTTTTCAGCTTAAAAGCTCAAAACTCTAATTCAGAGTTTCTCAAACTGGTTTTGCGTTAAAATTTCATTAAATTTTGACATGTGGGCCTGGTTCCCAAAGAGTTTGGTATTACGTTTAGGGTAAGATCCAACGTTAGAGTTCGTCACCAGTATAGATCCAAGTTATTTACTGCCCCCGACAGCCTAGGTTCTCTGGCAAGAAGGTAAATCATTGCTTTGGGTGTTGCCATCTTTTTAGGAGGGAGTAGAGCTGGTATAGAGGAAATGGGTCAGGATGACAGAAGGTTGAGAAATTATGGCCTAGAAGGAATTGTTTGAGGGACACAACAGGAAATTTAGAGATCTCAGAAACTGAAATCACATACTCCAAGACAGGTAAGATTGAAGTAGGCCAGGTGTGGAATTCATGTTCCATCTGTAGTTGTAAATCATTGCACTTTGGGAATATCAGTTGAGAGATGTTCAAATTTTATGACCGGTTAGAAAGCAAAGTTTCATTGGGAACTTT
The DNA here is from genome assembly GCF_019054845.1 of Dipodomys spectabilis. Taxonomy (NCBI): domain Eukaryota; kingdom Metazoa; phylum Chordata; class Mammalia; order Rodentia; family Heteromyidae; genus Dipodomys; species Dipodomys spectabilis. The sequence goes on from NW_024870935.1 coordinate 3,421,733, forward strand.
CCTGACTTTTAAATGTCAGATTATCAGTGTTTTAAAAATCTCTTGGATTTCAGAAGTTACACAGATGCTGTCTGCTGGCTTATTCCAGAATAATGAATGGTGAAATTCAGCTCACCTGTTTTTGTATGGCCAGCTATATCAGAAAAATTCAGATTTCCACGAGAGGTAGCCGCACCTACTCCTTTATATATTATCTGGAGCTGCTCACATTCTGTCCCAGTAGAACTGAGTCATCGTAAGCAAAAGTTTGTTCTTACAACAAACTGTAATGATTCTGTTGGAGATCGCTGGCACTTTAGAGCATATTATTATACAAGGTCGTCTTCATTTGATTTTTGTTTTCAGCGTATGGCCGTTATGTCAAAATGAGGAAAAAATGAATTTCAAATGTTTCCCAGAGGTATCTACAGTCTAAATTTTGGAACCTGTACTGTACATGGCAGAAGGAATTTTGCAGATGCAATCAAATTAAGGGTTTTAAGAGGAGATTACCTTGGATTCTCAGGCTGTGTTCAGTACAATCACAAGGGTCCTTATAAGAGGGCCATGGGAAGTCAAAGAGGGAGACAGGGAGCGAAGGGGATACAATAACAGAAGCAGAGCATGGAGTGATGTACACCAGAGGCTCAGACATTCCAGCAGCCTCTACAAGCTGGAACGGGCAAGGGAAAGATTCTCTCTCCTGGAGCCTGTGGAGCACTGGTGCCTTGCTGCCTTGGATCTAACTCTAGGAGACTCATTTCAGACTTTTAGAACCATAAGAGATGACTTCTGCATTGTTTTAAACCATTGATCATGTGGTAATTTGTTACAGCAGCCAGAGGAAGCTAATACAGAATGCTATCCACAGTGGAATATGAATGATTTTCACAGTCGATGCTGTTTAGTGCCACAGTTAGGTATGCTCAAGGACTACAGCCTATAATGCCACTACCAGAGCAAAGGCTTACCACACCATTCCCAATGCAGTGGAAAGCACTGGCCAGAAAATTAGAAAAGAAAATCTCTTGTTGGAAAAATTCTTTGCAATGAAAACTAATAGGAAGACACAAAGTAAACTTTAAAATGACTTATTTAACTAAATAGTTACTTATTAAGGATGAGTTAATTAAGTCATGTTTGCAGCAACCAAAGAAATGTGTTTAGGGAGAACAAACTTATTAATAACTATTACACTTTTAGTACGAACAGCTGCTGGGAGAGTTGAGGCCATTTGGAAGAATATCAGTAGTCAATTAGCCAAACAAAGCAATCAATTTGGAATAGATATCTTGGGTTATTGGTGAGTTGACAGATGTTATTATACTGCTTAGTTATTTGTTTGAGAAGTCAATCTCAAGTTTGGAAACTCTGAAGAACTAGTCCTTATGGAATTTCTTTTTAGAGGAAAGGACTTTTCAATGCATTTAAAGCAACACTCTACAACCTGAAGTAGAATCTACTGAGTTATGTTATAAAGGAACGTTGTAGAAACATGAAGCAGAAATAGAGTTGTTAGATAAGTTAGATAAGTTTATAAAGCTTATAGAAATGTGAGATATCTAAAGTGTATGGTTATGCTCTGTGTTGTTAATTGGCTGGACTTAATGGAATCTCGACTTTTGCTATTGTGTGGATGTTGAATTGTCCTGATTCTTAAGGACTTATGAAATGTTATTTACGATGGTGTGTGTTGGTGCTTTTCTCCACTTGGCCACCCTGAGTATCTTTAACAAAGACACTAGAGCTCATTTGTGAAGAGTGTGTGTGTGTGTGTGTGTGTGTGTGTGTGTGTGTGAGAGAGAGAGAGAGAGAGAGAGAGACAGAGAGAGAGAGAGAGAGAGTGTATATTTGAGTAAACATGAAGAATAGATCTGAGAGGCTGGGAAGGTGGCTCAGTGGTAGAGCGCTTGCCTTGCATGCTTGAGGCCCCTGGGTTTGATTCCTCAGCACCACATAAGCAGAACAAGCCGGAAGTGGTGCTAAGTGGTAGAGTGCTAGCCTTGAGCTGAAGAGCTCAAGGACAGTGCCCGGGCCCAGAGTTCAGGCCCCACTACTGACAAAAAAAATAAAAAAAGAACACAGCTTAACTGGCTGTCAAGATGGTATAAGGAAATGCTACTCTATGCAGTCTGGAGTTGAGGCAGGAAGTTCTGAAATGCTAGCATGGGGGGACAGAGCTAAACCAAACAAACAGAACAAATGTTTAGGAAACGTCAAGATTTTAGAACTATAGAATCGGAAGACTAAAGCTGAGAATACCAGGAAATAAAGCCTGACCCAGTTCCTGTCTAATATGAGGGATAATTATCAGAGTGGGGTACAATGATGAGATGGGGTACAAACTTAGAGGCAAACAGAACAAGACTAAGAGGATAATAACAGGTCTAGGGGTCCAGGCAGTGCTGGGAGATCTGCATGCAGGGCAAAGAGTTGTGTTCCATCTTCCCCTTATTCCTCTGCTGGGAAGCCTGAGCATCTTTATAGTTGATCCATGATTCTGTGATTGAGACCTGTCACTTTGCCCCAGAGCTCACAGGCTCAGGGATCAGAGTTCAGTGCTACCTGAGGCAGAGGTGAGCTGTGGAAGGGGGGGAGGGAGGAGCTCCACTTCCTGAAGAGGTATACTTCTTGCATGGAGGAGCTCAAACTAAACCAAATGGATTGTTTTACTTCTTGTATTATTTTCCTGTAGGGTGTGTCAGTCTTCCATCCTTTTCTGTACTTCTTCCAGAAGAATCGTATTTGTGGAATAAGAATACTCTCAAGCCCCTGCCTAGGTGGACTCTGGTTCTCTCTGTTTCTCTACACACTTACCTGGATTAATTGTGTTTCCTAGGAAGGTGGACTTAAGGAAGATTGCTGCCATTTACAATTCATGTAGAAAAGACGTTAAGTAACTACTGTGCTAGCAAAACAACCATCTGTCAGCCCCTGCCCTGAGTCCTACTTGTAGTTCTTGCTAATTTCGATGGTGTCTATGCTCTTACCAAAAAATAACAGATTTCAAACTCTCCATGGTTTTACCAACTGGCTCAGAAAATTCTAGAAAATGTAACAGCTGGTTCTTACAAAGTCAGTATAATCCAGATCTAACACATCAATGCATTAAATGCCTATCTCTGGATTTCTTTTTACTCTCTCTATATTATATGTATATATGTACACATATGTGTGTGTATTATACATCTTTATATACATCTATCTATACATCTTTACTTTTTATTATAGTTCACAGAAGATTAATTTGCTTCTTCCTTTCTAGAGAAAAAAGAAATCCTAAATTGGAATTAGACAATGCTTCAGAACAAGGTTAATGAACTTTTTCTGTAATATGCTAGGCAGCACATATTTTGCTCTTTGCTTGTTGCACAGATGATCTGTTGTCTACATTCCTTTCTCTTCCTTCTTCCTTCCTTTTCCCTCAAAACCTTTAAACATGGAAAGCTTATTCCACAGCTGGCCCACAGTTGGATTTAATCCAGGAATCTTGTCTTCTGACCTCTACCTCTGCTTGCAAAACTTTATGATTGTTTCTGCCTTAAGACAAACTTTTGCAGAAATATCAGCGTTAATAAGAAAGCCATAGGGTCCAATTCTTAGCATCTTGGATCATTTCCATAATTATAGAACTAAGAAGTTTCTTCTAGGATCGTATTCTATGACAATGTATTTTTGTTCTGATTCTTTCAAAACTATCTTTTAAAAAATGAATGTAAAAATTAATGGAGGGAAAAATGATTTCATTTCTAAACATTTCCTTTTAAGATATCATTGGAATATTTGGTGTTTTCCCTCTTTGACATTTTATTTGAAGGCTCTCCAAGTAAAGCTAAACATTAGAGCATGTGGATTATTTTGTCCTAATCCAAATGCTTGAGGCTATTAATTTTTCTTTGTATAAAAATGTTTTTACAGCCTTCCAAACATGACTTAAGCTTACTTCCAGTGGTGGGTAAGTCTTGAAACCCCATGGCTTAACTGCTCTATATTATTTTAAGGAGTAGAGAAATGGATGGATTATCATCAAGAAAATGAAAACAGTTTTCAGAACTACTTTACTGGGAGAATTGAGCTTTTCAAAGCATCCCCTACCCCCCAAACACCAAGCATTATGTGGTTTAAGCTCCTGTTATTTCTGCAAAGAGCTTAAAAGACTGGCTGACCAGCATGAGAAAGCAACAGAGCATTAATTGAACAGATTTGAAATAATCGAGTTCTACATTTGTTAAGAACATAATAAAGGATGTTATCAAAGTTTCACAGGTGGACATACCATCCCCAAAATGCTTATGAAAATAATAGACAGATGATAAGAACAAAAACTTTATGCTTTAAAATTCATTAGGAAACTTTGCATACAAATGAGGCACAGAAATTTCTGTCTTGTTAGAGAATTACCTTCAGAGAAGCTCAGTTTCCATATTTATTTGTTACGAAGCAATATTGATGAAGATATAGGGCATTGGAGATTACAGAAAATTCCACTTTCTGTCAGGAGTCAAAGATTGAATGAGGCAGAATGAAGGATAAAAAGGCAAACAGGAGAAGGAAAATGGACAAGAAGAAAAATCCACACATAAAGTCAATCTACATGTCAGAATGGAAAAGCTAGTGAGGAAAAAAATGGAAGAGGGTTCTAAGGCACATTGTGTTCTTTGTTAGCTGATCAATCTACTAGCTTATTTTTAATCTGTAAATATAATCATCACAATTTTTATATTGTAACTTATTTAGGCTAAACTATTATTTGAGTAGCTGGAAGATTTCTCTGTTTTTTTTTAAAAATGAGAAAAATCTTTAAGATACAAGTCAATGCTTTTTACAGTTCTGACAAACTAGGCTAAATTTGGAAATCTTTTAAAAGCTCACCAAAAGCTTTTTCCATGGCTTTATTGAATTCTGAGAAATAAATGTCTTTTTTAAAGAGTGATCATGATAAACCATGTAATATGTATATTCTAGAAGAAAAAGCAATTTCCACATGTTGTCTGGTAGAAGATCATTTCTAAGTTCACACATGAGTGACCAAATTCCCTGGTATATTGCTTGTCTTTGTGTTAAAACAATAGGCTAGTTTATCTCTGAAGGAATATAGCAAATCAGGAAGGTATTCATCCATTCATTTGGGAATTGACTTAACCAGTATAGCAGAGGGAGTTAAATTCAGAGAAAGAGAGAGAGCGAGAGAGAGAGGGAGGAGAGAGAAAGTTAAATAGAGAGAGGAGAGGAGAAAGAGAGAGAAAGAGAGGAGAGAAAAGAGAGAGAGGAGGCTAGACTAACCAAATCTTGCATTATAGGTGAGCAGATTGTTTTTACCCAGCATAAACCCAACACAGGGGGCACTAACGGGTTCTAAGAGGAGGTGGCATATCCTAAGCAGGAGGAAAATTAATTTGATAATATAGCCCAGTGATGTTGTTAGAGGCAAGATTAATTTGATAATCTAGTACCGTGACGTTGTTAGAGGCAGGACAGAGAGCTAGACTATTATTGAGATAACATTTCATTATTTCCATGTAGCTAAGGCTGCCTGCTATTAACTAAATTGGAAATTTTGACATTTTGCCAATGACGATTGCTTTTTTTAAAAAAAAAAAAATTATCTATTTAATGTAATTATCTTGCCAAAGACTGAGCTGCATATGACAAAATGCATGCTGGGAAAAGCTTGTCAGTGGTTTACCCTAAAGGCTGGAGAGGGTTTTTTATACAACATCAGGAGTCCTTTTTTTTATTTTAATTGCAACTGAGCCATTTGGAGCATTTCTACCAACCACTGCATTAATGACCATCATAGCATAGGTTACCCAGAAGCAAAGGTATGCCCAGGGAAACCTATTACTTTATAAGAAGTTCATCTCTTAGTGTCTCCAGGACACAAGACACATTTAGGGTCTTGTTTATGTCTCCAGAGTGCAGAAAGGGGAGAGCAAATGGACTTGGAAAACACAAAATTGCTCCATTTCAAATGGTTGCCGTAAGTTATCAGTTCCATGCTGATGGCACCCATAAAATACCTCATTTTTGCGTGTTTCCCTAGGGAATGCCTCTCTTCCACATATAAATAAGAAAGAGATTGGTTTGAGGAAGTTATAATAGATGATCCGGCCAAGTGGCAAAGATGGAGAGGATATAGAAATGGGAGCTATCACACAAATGTGTCTCTATGTTTGCCTATGGAATGCATTGCACAAACTCTGACCTGTTCTATAAGTTAGGCCTTCGTTGACTATTTCACTTAATTGTGTGTGTGTGTGTGTGTGTGTGTGTGTGTGTGTGTGTGTGTGTGTGTTGACACTGGGGCTTGAACACAGGGCTATGTCCTTTAGCTTTGAGGCCAGTACTCTACCATTTGAGCCATACCCCCCTGTCCATTTTTTTGATGGTTGATTGGAAGAACAAGTCTCATGGGACTTATTTGCTTGGGCTGGCTTCAGACTGGCATTCTTAGATCTTAGTAGATAGGAGTCCATGTGTGAGCTGCTGACCCTGGCTTATTTTACCTAACTATTCAGCTGGTCCATCTTCTAAAACGGACAACACTGAAGAAACCATATGTTATATAACAAACAGGTGAGTTGACCCACATCCTGTGAAGCATACGAGAAGCAATATTAAAACTAATCACGAAAGCCCTAGAAAGATTATTTTCATGTCACAAATGACACATTCCAAATGAGCAATTAAAAGAAAAATGTTTGGATGATGGCCTTTCCTTCACTTCTACGACCACATATATTTGTCTTTCGTGTTTTCCTCGGCATTGTCTTCAAATAGAATTTTGTAATGTTAATTCATTTTCTGCAAAGGAGAAGCTGGCCATAGATGATGAGTTTGCTTTTAGATAGGCATCATTCTGCCATGAGAAAACTCCACAGAAGATGATATCTGCTTGGCTTTGTTCTTTGGTGGGATGGGGGGTGGAGAACCAGTTATTTTCTCCTCATTTTTCAAGCCTCCTTTGAGGCTTGGGGGCCTAGGAGTGTTGAGCTGGCTGGGTACAGGTTCTGGGCTTGGTGGGAGGTGATGGTCTTGTTTAAGACTTCTGTCTCACCTGTGATAGGTAATATGTGACTTAAGAAAATCTAGGACGGTGCTTGTCACTGTGTGTGAAGTTCAGCCCTTCAAAGGGACTGGCAGACAGGCTCAAAGAAACATAGGTCCCATGGTTTCCCTTGTTTGCAATAACTAGTGCATGTCTAGGACAAGCAGAAAAGGTCAAAAGTTATGTACACATGACCAGATAAGATGATGCTAAGTGAAATGAACCCCAAGATAGGGACACAAGAAGTTTTATCTTTGTTGCTGTTGTTTTTGATGTACTTATAATGTACCATGTGATATTTTTATTTCTTTTGTATGTGCTTCCCCCATGGTATAACCCCTGTTTTCACTGTATTTGATTCTGGTGCCCTGCATCTTGTAAATACAGTTTTCTAATTTGGGGAGGGGAAGGGAAATAACAAAATGCTTAAATAGGGATAAAGCTGACCCATTGTAACAATGAGATGTACAAGACACTATGTGGAAAATGAACTTTACAACTTCAGGGGTGGGGGTGGAGGGAGGAGTTGAGGAGGTGGGGAGGGAAGGGATGGTAGGGGAAAAACAAAGGAAGGGATAACAATGCTCAATAGGAAATGGACTCATTACCTTACTCAGGTCACTGTAACCCCTCTGTACAGTATCTTTACAGTAAAAATATATACTTAAAAAATAAGATGCTATACTGAACAACAACAAGAAGGGACTGGCAGAGAATTGCAAAGCAATCCTATGATGCCTTCATTTGCCAGCTGTTCTGAAACAGAGCTGCAGGTTTAGGATTGATTTTGGCATGTATTTGGATTCATGGGGAGACATTTCATAGTTCTGTCTCTTCACGGCTGGGGAAGGAGTGCTAGTTCTTCTCCAGGATTGGTATTTGCAAAGCTTCGTTTTGCTAGCACTGGTAATTTTGCTTCTAACTGTGTAGGAGATGACTTGGTGGCATACACCTGAGGAAAGTGTTTGACTCTGCACTTCTAGGATATTGTATTTATCTATAAAGTGGTTTGGCACTGTTTGTACCTTCGATGAAAAGAAGAAACCCAGTGGATTCCATTTTTTTCTGCAATTAAATGATATTATTAGTGATGCCTGTGAGCTGGCATAGTGACTGACAAATGATTTGTTTTAGCTGCCTCCATGGATGGTATACAGCAGTCCATAGTGTACACGTGCCTTTGGAGCTCTTGATGCAACACGGTGCTTGTAGATGCAGTGGGCAGATGTGAAGTTGAATAGGAGGTTTAGGGTTTTTTTTTCTGATAAGGACTGCTACTTCTCTTGCTAGCATCTGGAGAACAATAGGAATTCTGCCAGGAGCCTGCATTCATTTGCATTATTCAATATATTTTTTCCAGGTGGTTTCTTAAGGTGCCATTGAAGCAATAATATGCACTGGAACATTTTATTTGAGGTAGGAGCAGTGAGGGCCGTGTGAGGACCGGCTGCACGTGTGATGAGAGTGGGTAAGAGAGGGCAATGGTGTTCCATAATTTTGCCTAAGGTTCTCACTGGATTTGTTGGCAAGGAAGATACAGATGGCTTGATTATGCACTAACTGGAGTAGCCAAGGGCACCGATAATATACAGTGATATGTTAGATGTAGCATATGAGTACATGCATAGAGCATGCATGCACATAGACAAATATGGAAATATGTATCTATGTACTCTATACAATTAAGTATCTGTCTGTCTATCTATCTATCTATCCATCCATCCATCTAGTCTTTTGACTTAATGCATATTCCAATTTGTGGATGCATTTTTTTTGGAGTTCCTTGTTTGATTCTTTTTTCTGCGTATTTTATTTTATATAATGAAAAGGGATCTCATCATAGTCCATGATAGGATGATTGACAGAAACACAGTCAAACCAACTTCTGTGTCATCTCATAGGGTTACTTTTGTTGGTATAAAGGAGCACATATGTCTAATCTTTTAGATAATTATAATGTTCATTATAATATAACCCCATACTTCCTAGTATATGTATATTATATATAACTATATATAACTATATATATATATATATATATATATATATATATAGTTAAATCTCTTGATTATTCATTTTGATCAACAGCAACTCTTTCCTTAATTGTTAACTGTTTGGCAATGGCCTCCAGAAACTACCCTCTTAAAGAGAACATGAAACTTGGTATATATCAATGTGTGTGTGTGTGTGTGTGTGTGTGTGTGTGTCTGTATGTGTTGTGTATATGCCAGTACTAAGGCTTGAACTCAGGTCCTGGACACTATCTCTTTTTTCTTCTACCACTTGAGCCAAAGTTCTACTTCTAGCTTTTGGTGGTTAATTGGACATAAGAATCTCTCAGACTTTCCTACCTGTCTTTGCTTTGCATCTCAGTGCTCAGATCTCAACCTCCTAAGTAGCTGGGATGACAAGTGTGAGCCATTGCTACCTGGCTTTACAGCCAAGATTTAAGGGGAATATAATTCTCTATACAAAGAGTTATTGTTTTCTTGTTAAGAGGTAAAAAACCAACCTGTGGTTAAAAGAAGCATGTCACATTAAGTGACATACTCTTGTTTCCTTACCTAAGATCTAAGGAAAGAAGCATTTGGTTTCAAAGGTGCAGAGGAGATTGAAGTCCTTTTCCCTTTGCATTAAGTATGCTTTTGTATTGTTATTATAATGGTGATGTGCACAGGGGTTTTCTGTTAATAAGTCAGGTAAAGAGTATATTTCTTTCTGAAGTGTCACTTCTTCTCTCATTCTCTCCCAGTTTTTCCCTCCCCACTTCCCTCCTCCATAAGTTGTATTGTACATTTTCAAAATAGTGTCCAGTGACTGTCACTGCTGCATTGTTCTCCCTTTGACCCACCATTTCTGTGTTCCCTAACCCTCACCAAAACAGATAAACTAAGTACAGGACAAAAGGCATAGAAATCAAAAACAATGACAAAGGATGAAAACAAACAAAAATCAAACTAACAAAAAAACTCATGTCCATTTCTTGGAATTCATTTCTGATAAGCATCATTTTATAGGATCATATGCACACGGCTATTGAGCCTCTGTGATCCTCTCCTAAGAATATCCTCCTTTGGTCTCACTGTGTGAATGTTTAGAGTCCTGTATTTTTGCATTAGGTTATTTTTAAGTGAAAAAGTAATGTGAAGAAAAATGGAAACAGAATTATCTCTTTGAAGCAAGTGCTCAGCCACGTAGAAGGACAAAATGTGGTCGCTGGGATTAAAGTGTCTGTCATTCTGGGTCCTGTGTTGGGACCTTGAATTATACATAACAAAACAGCATGAAGACTGGGTATGTTGTGAACATAAGAACATTTCCCAGCCTTGGCAACTTGAGCCTCATTTCCACAGAGCCCCAATGACAGATGAGAGATGATGGCTGGAGGAGATAATTTCTTTATCTTTAAAGAATGACATTATAGTCAGTAATGCAGGGCATTCAAAAGCTATGATGAGGGAGCAGGCCAGATCTTATTATGCTGTGCTGCAGCATAGTGCAGAGACCGGGTTTATCAGATCTCTGAGCAGACTGGCCCAGTAGGGCATGCATCTGATCATGGCTAATGTAATATTTGCTTTGGGGTGGTAAAATTTGACAAAACCATGCCGTGTGGTGGTCATTACTAAAATTGAAGCCCCGACTCCATCTCTCTATCTGATACCATGATTCCCCTAATTGTTTTTCTTTGTCCCTAAAGAAATCTGAGGCCCACTTCTTTTTTTTTTTCCTAAATGATCGTTTTAGACTATGTCCTAGCTCTTTGCCTAACTCCCAGTTTTGCTGCCTTTTCAATCTTTCCTCTCCATATCTCTTTCCTTTCCTGCTTTCTTCCTCCTGTCTTTCTATTTCCTTCCCTTCCCTTCCCTCTGTCCCTCATCCCCTCTTCCTTTCTTCTTTTCTCTCCTCCTCTTTACGCAACTCACTTCTTTCTATCTTTCCCGTTCTTTCTTTCTCCTTCTCTACCCCTCCCTTCTCTCTCTCCCTCCTTTCTGAAGAAGGAGGAGAAAAAAAATTACAGATTTTTCCTAGGATAAAGACAATAAAATAGTTCTTACCAAGCAAAATTGATCAACTTTAACAGTATAATAGTTCATCAGGAAAGTAACCTTCATCAGGAAAGCGGAATGTTTTTTCTTCATCTGAATATTCTTGCCTTAATTTCCTAGCATTTCATTTTAATAATGAATCCTTCTCGAGCAATATTTAACTTTCTGCTTCCTCTCTATGTTCTTAGACTACATTGAAGAAGATAAACATTTATTATACTCAATTTTACCAATATCTTACACCAGACTAATTACATATAACTACAAAATATGCTTTTTTTTCATTATTCTTACAGAGGAGAACAGGTTTGTGGCAAATTCTTAACAATATTTAAGTTGTACAAAATTATGGAGTGTTTACTTTGAAGGATATGTAAATGTAAAAATGGAAATAAGAGATGTCTTCTCAAACATTACCAGTATTTATAATATTGGCTATAAAGACTGTATCAAAATCCTGATTATGTTCATAAAGATATCAAAAGAAAAATGAATAGCCTTGTAGTTGTGTTTTATGCTTCTGGTGCTCAGGATTCTCAATCAGCATGTGGGTTATGGAATAATTTAAAGTTATCTTTTGTCTCCGTTCCTATTTATATTTATAAGCATGCACTTCCTTTTCCTGTTTCCTTGTCAGAGTAACTTACTGTCTCATTATAAGGTAGCAAAAGAAATGGCCTTGGAAGCAAGCGAGTCTCCTTTAACATATCCACAACACATCTTGCAAGCTCTTCCAATTGTCAAGACTCTTGCTGTGTCTCAAAAAAGAGAAGTTCAGAGCATTTGGTATTAATTAACTATTAATTAACTGAAAAAACAATTACGCATTGGTGAAACAAAACACTTTTGCATCTTCAAGAAGATGCCATGGGCTAACATGATGATGTATTCCAAGTGGAGAATAAACCCTCCATGATACACGGAGTTGCTCTGCAATGAACGTGAGCATTGCCTGTTTGCTGCACCATGGAATGCAGGCTGTTAGTCCACGAGTGTTTGGTAGTTATCTTCCAGAACACTGGTCTCAGGAGAAGGATGGTGTTAGTTAAAGAGGGGGGTGTTAGAACGTTGCAGATGTTTTTATATCCTAGGGTAATGTCTGGAAAGCAATTTGTTGCTCATCTTTTAAACTAAATAGTATAGCTTTTCCAAGCACTGAGTTGAAAGTCACTATGACCTTGAGATCTAAGTCAGGAGCCAGTGCTCCTCTTCTAAGCCCTTCTCGTCTTTGTAGATCCCAATTTGTAATTCTCAGACCCAAGAGTCTTCGTTTTCTCGGGTTGGCATAACAAAATGCACAAAATACACAAAAAGTCGTTTTCTCCTCACAGTGACAGAGACTGCAGATTGCAAGTTCAAAGTGGCAGAGTGTCGTTTGTGGTGAGCACTCGCTTCCTGGTGTGCAGAAGGTGGGTTCTCACCGTGTCTTCCTGCAGCAGCAATCATTCTCTGTGTCACTCTGAAGGCCATGGTCCCCATCCTTTTGACCTCTGTATTCATCATCACCTCTAACCATCCTCGCTCCAGATCCAATCACACTGAGGTATAGGGCTTCACTTTGTGGATTCTAACAGCACCGGGCTACCAAGAATTGCTTGTTCTGCTACTGTTCTATTCCCGTGTAGAAAGTCGTGCATTTATCTATAAGCAAGTCACTGGATCTTTGATGAGCAACGGACACCAGCATCAGATCAAACCAACGTCACTTCTCCTGAATGATACCAAAATGAGTAGTAACCTTCAACTTCTGTTGTTTATGTTCTTTTATAGTAAGCAGGCCCTTTCAGCCTTGACATTACCAACAATTGGGTCAAATAAGACCCTTCCCCTGTTTTCGTCTGGAAGCAGCTTTGTATTATTTAAAAACATCTCTGTCCTCTACTGAATAGATGCCAAAAGTACCCTGTGAACCTGAGAATACAAAACATTTCCAGCTATCTGAACATATTCTCCAGGAGGAAAAATCCCCTGCCCATGTCTGCCCCCCTCACCCCCCCTCCACCCCACCCCAGCCAAGTATCCTTGTTTGACGGGAAGAGAATCAACATTTTTTGGAATTTTTTTTTTATTGTGAAAATACTGTACAGAGGGGTTTTTTTTTTAATTTTAATGATGTTTGATAAGCACTTGTATTCTTTATATATATATTTTTATTATTTCAACTTCTCTAAAACACAAATAATTAAGGACCTTCTCTTAGGTCCTTAAAATATTGATGAAGTATATTCTGTTCCCTCAATCATATTCCTTAACTCTCAGGCCTACAGCTTTAACAGTGTCTTCTCAGGTCACATCAGATAAAGCCCACATGGTGTTACTGAGGTTTGTTTAGCTTTGTTGCTGTCTTTTCCATTCACTAGCTTTTCTGTCTGGTCTTTGACTAACTCAAGCATTTTCCTACTTAGAGGATTTTCACAACCCAATTCTTCTCTCCATACTCCTTATCATTAAGGCTTTTAGTTCAAATTCAACTCCTTTGCAAAGAACTGTGTGCCCACCCTTCTAAATACCAAATACTCAGCTCCCACCAGTACCTGTTCGTGGAGTGCTAGACCATTCCATGCAGCATTAGCATTGCCTGAAATCCTGTTGTTTCTTTATGGTTCTGCTCTGTCTTTTCCTCATATATGAGTTTGTATAGCTCTTGAATTGAGCTTCGAGGGCAGGGGTCTTGTCTGTCTTTGCTGTCAGGCGATTATGCCCTAGACTCACAAGGTACCTGTCTCAGAATTGAGACTTCATCCAAATGTACTGTCTGGGAATTAATTGAAATCCTTAGACTTGCTTTTAAGGGCTATTTTATTTTGTTTTATTTTTACTGAAGTCAGAAGCTTTCCTCTTCGTAGATGTTACCCTTCTCTACCTCAGGTGTCCGCCCTTCCCCGCCACCTCCCCCCCCCCCCCCAAGAAGATAAGGACGCATAGTCACCTAATACATAAAACATATGAATTATGTTTGCCTTCTTTTTATATTAAATTAGTTACTACAACCCAAGAGAGAGGCTGTAGGCACACGAATCCTATTTTTATTTTTTAAAAAAGAGATGCATACTTCTCATACGTTTGCAAATGTGTCATTGGATTTAAATGAAAAATAATTTGAGCTCTATCCCGGTCTTCTTTTCCAGATTTAAAACATCTTAAGAGAAAGAATCTGTGCATCCTCAAGCATCAGAGTGTATTAACAGTACCAAAAGTACTTGTAAAGCAGGGTAATAGATAAAAACTCCACAGAACTAGATTTTATTTGACAGTCCTGAGACTTTTCTCAATGACTGCACAAAAGCGTTAAATAGAAATGGCCTAGAGATAGGCGCTGAATCAATATGCGCCAGTAAGTTTGTGAAATCAATTTTTTTTTTTTTGCTCCTCAGATACAGGAAAATTGATGTAACCGATGCTGTGTAACTCCTATTAATTGCCTACAGTGACAGAGAATTTATCAATTACTTATTGACTTCTTTAAGATCATGGGAAGCTGGAGATAGCTCCAAGGTTAAGTGTAAACTAAAAAAGCCCCTGCCTAGATGAGCGAAGGGGTGTAACTGAAAGCAGGCAGGCTTTTGTCCCACTAAAGAGCTACAAAAGTGAATATCTCTATATTTGAGTTTACAAATAAATGTATGTCTCTCCTCTCTACGTGTGTCTTCCTTCAGGCAATGGGTATCTCAGAATTGTCTCTGTGAATGGTCACAATAGAGTCCCTGCTAATCACATCACTAGTTAACCTTTGCTGACACCATATACTAGCGATTGGTGACATTATTATCTTCAGATGATGAAACTCTCAGCTCTGTCCCAAGCACCAGGGAATCTAGAAAACGGAGGATTAAGGAAAAAAGATTACAGGAAAGAATCAAAGTTTGCCACAGAGAAAGAATCTCTACAGACATTAAAATAATCTTCAGTGATCTAGAAGAGGTTTATAACTCTGTCCATTTTTTTATTACCAGGCTAACTTTTGGATGACCTATTCCATGGCCCCAGAAATGTTAACTATGTCATATAAAATCTCAACCTTGTGATCATCATAGTGTGAAGCATTATGGAATAAGAAATGTGAGCACAGGGTTAGGATGCATGCTAATGTTATTTTCATGGTTTTTTTTTTGTTGTTGTTGTTGAAAATTTGACCAAGGAGGTTAATGCAAAGGCATTTCAGAATAACATTTAATAAATTTCAGAATGCATAACTGAGCAGGGCTCTGGTGGCTCACTCTGTAATTAGTTACTTGAGAGTTGGAGGATTAGTCACTAGCCAGGCCCTGAATTCTAACTGTCCCTCACACACACACACACACACACACACACACACACACACACACACACGTAAAAATAGGCACTTAATGAATTCTTGTGAATTGAAACCAATTCATTCAGTTGGATTCCTTGAAAGTATTCTGGGGGAAAATATTATAATGAATTTCACAATTTGGTTAACAATGCATGGCTGATAAGATTAGTTATTTCTTTTTAATAACTCAGGTTCATTGTACAGAAAATACACTGCCTATAATTTAAGCTTTTCCCCCAAAGAATGACTTCCCAAGGTCTTAGCGGAGATTGTATGAATTAAGTTAATATAGTACAAATGGTTTCCATTTTCTTCCATCTTAAACATGATTCTTCTCAGAGTCTGGGCATGGGGTGGGTAAAGTCTGCACATAGATGCAGAAGAGGAGCTGGGCCTTTGTTCTCTGTACTCTTTGACTTTCAGCAACCTGAAGTTGTCTATCCAGTTGGCTTCAAATTAGAGAATTACATTTTAGGGAGCTAGTTTATATATATTTATAAAGGTGATTTTTAAAATTAAAAAGATACCTCCTGTAACATTGCCATTTACCCTCTGTGATTCAAGATTTTTTATTGTTGTTATTAAGTAGTTGTACAAAGGGGTTACAATTTGGTTAGTTGGGTTATGAGTAAAATGCTTCTTAGTCAATGTTTTGTGATTTTTGAGTTTTTTTCTTTAGCTTTCATCCAAGATGATCTATCAAGTACTCCATTTTCTTTTACATAATTGTTCAGACTCTACTAATTCTTTATAGTCCATTCTT
This sequence comes from Dipodomys spectabilis, assembly GCF_019054845.1. NCBI lineage: Eukaryota > Metazoa > Chordata > Mammalia > Rodentia > Heteromyidae > Dipodomys > Dipodomys spectabilis. The sequence continues at coordinate 3,437,866 of NW_024870935.1, forward strand.
CATTTAGAGGGGATCCAAAGTTTTTTCTCTTTAAGAACTTACAAATGGATTTGGATATATATATATATAGTATTAAGAAGAGAAATAATATATTAGATTCAATGGACAAACAACTTAGTGAGTGAATTAATCTTCAGTTTTTTCTATATATTGTTTTTATGACTACAGTGAACCTTCCTTAGGACAAACTTTGGAAATGATTTTTATGTGGAAATTTGATATTGTTGTAAGAAATACACTTAATTTTTTTAGGACAGTGGGTGGTGCTGTATGGCTCATACCTGTGATCTTAGATATTCAGGAGACTGAGATCTGAGGACCAGAATTTGAAGTGTGAGACTCTTACTTCCAGTTAATCACCAAAAAAGCTAGAAGTCTACTTCTACTAGGATTCAAGTAATAGAGCCCTGATCTTGAACAACAAGCCTAGGGATAGAGCCCAGGCCCGGAATTCAAGTGGATTTGTTGAGCAAACCTGCCTGCCTGCCTCCCTGCCTGCCTGCCTCCCTCTTTTCTTTCCTTCCTTCCTTCCTTCTTTGTGCTGGTCCTGGGACTTGAACTCAGGCCTGGACAACTGTTTCTTAGCTTTTTTTTGTTTTCTGGGAGCAAGTGACTAAAGCCAAATAGCATCTCCTCTTAAATGGAACAAGCATTCAGCTGGGTGAAATTATGAGAAAATAATCATACATCTCTGCACTTATCCAAAATATTAAATACAAGAATTCTAAGAGCTGTCTTTGTATAGGAATCATTAAATGAGCATCGGCAAAATGGTGAGTAGAAGAAATGGACAATGTAGATTAGTCAGAAATCTGTTAGAATAAGGTTCCCATTAATTGAAAAAGGCTTATATTAGACAAGATGGCAGAAGAGTGGTCACAAGGAAATGTGTTTTAATTTTGAGGGACATTTAACAAAGGCCTTTATTGGTTCCGCCATGTGTGCCAGATCTCAGAATCCAGACAAAGGCAGCATTTAAATCTATTTTCACTGAGTTTTGGTTTACCTCACGTCCCTCTTCCTGTTTTTAAGTCACCAATGAATAAAATAAGCCCACATCATTGCTGACTCCCCATGATTGCTTGCCAGCTTCAAGCATCAGAGAAGTTTCCCTCAGCTTTTAAAGGTTGAGTTCTAGAAGAGACAAGAATGAAGGACTAGGTTTCTGTCATATGAATGATATGCTAGACATAGATTTCTCTTTGATGAATCACTTTCCTTAACCCCTGATAAATTCCAGCATGTCTTTGTAAACAAGCTGATGTGTGAGAAAGTCAGCCAAGCCCCATTTCATCCCATTTTGCAAGATGTCTCTAACAGTCTGGGATGGATAGAGAGGATTTGTATGTGGCTTTAGCCACAATTAGTTATGTTACATGATTGCACATAACAGGAAGAGGGCTTAAATTATAGGACAGTTTATTGACTAAGGTTCAGGTGACAATTACACATTAGTTACCCAGATTGTTCAATTAGGATGGAAGGGTAACTATAAGGTACTTATAAGTTAAGCATTACTACAATCAGGCCTAATGTAGGTCTTGTTGGAAGAAAATAACTTAATATCACAGAAACTTTCATCAATATTTCTAACATTGCTTTTAAATGATAATGACCCCAAACCGCCTGCTGTTTTATGAAGTTATTACAATTAAGGGACTGTGTGGTTGGCATCAGATTTATTGGAAAAGCAGGGTTGCTATTTTTAAACAAATGTAATGGCATGAGGTGAGCAATATTATGATACTTAGTAATGTTAGAAGTCACATTAAAAAATATATATAAACCCAAGTTTTAGGGTGAGAATAGGACATGCTTGATTTTGTCCTGAACAGATTAAAACTAAAAATTGGTATTATTATGAGATACAAGGTGATTCTCTCTATGTTGGGAATAAAATGGATTTTTTCTAATTTACAGATAAAGTGGCATATTGCAGACATGGGAAAGGAAAGCATATATGGTACTACTAATCCACTAGTGCACACTGCCACAGCAGTAATAACCAGTTTTTAGTTTGTGTGGTTGCACTGATCATTGTGCTATTATGCACCGAAGAAATAGCTGATACCTTGCACATTGTCTGGAAGGACTGTTGCACATATGGAAAGAGAGCATATTTCACTTATAATTTCAGAGAACATCTTGTACAATATTCTTCCTTGTAATCTTATTTCAACCTAGGGTAATCATCATCATCATCATCATCATCATCATCATCATCATCATCATCATGAAAAAGCTAATAAGATTCATTATTGTTATTGCATGCTATTATTAGTCTCACTGCTATTTCCAAGGGAAAGAGTTGAAGTATATATTAGTACAATTGCTGTCTCATTCATTGGCTGTTGGCTTTGCCAATCTAATTCCAAAGATGTAAAAAAAAAAATCAATCCACGTCTGAATATGTTTTGTTCTTGTAGTTGTTACTTTGCTGATGGATGTTTAGTGAGACTCTGTGAAACTAGAAGAGAGGATTTTTTTTTTAAAAAGCATCTAGTGAACATGAGACTGTATGTGATCTGAAATTACTTAGATTTGTTTTATAATAATCCAGTGTTCATACAGGTACTTCTGATTGGAAGTTGTCCCACTGTTATCAGTAGATTCCTTGAGGGAATATGATACCCAGCATCCTTGAGTGTCAGCTAAAATGATACTCTTGGAGTTCAAAGCCAGCCTAGTCTACTTAGTGAGTTCTAGGCCAGCCTGGACTACACAGCGAAACTTTATCTTCAAAAGCAAACCTCACACCTGTCATCTTAGCTACTCAGGCGGCTGCGATCTGAGGCTCGTGGTTCAAAGCCAGCCCGTGCAGGAAAGTCTGTGAGACTCTTATCTCCACTTAACTCCCAGAAAACTGGAAGTGGCGCTCTGGCTCAAGTGGTAGAGCACTAGGCTTGGGCGAAAGAGCTCAGGGACAGTGCTTAATTAAGCTTTGAGTTCAAATCCTGTGACCAACAACAACAACAAAAGGGAAAGTAAAACAACTATTTCCCTCATTAAGAAACCCCAGAGTCTCTGGGTGTATATGAAAAGGTGCATTGGAATATAGGTGGATGATTTGCTATATGTTGGCAGTTTTTTACATTTGGAGATTCGGTTGAAATTTGTTATATTTTGAACTTTGTAATTTAATTAAAAATCACACTGTACCTGCTCTTTGCTCTTTAAAAATATCAAAAAATCAAACTCTTCTGTGACCTAAAGTGCTTCCATATAAACTATGAGCATATAAAACACAGGTTTGGGGTTGAGGTCCAGATGCTTTGATTAAGTTTAAAGAAATGTGGATGATTTTTAAAATAGTTTACAGATCTGAGCTGCTTACCAAATTTTACTTTATATTAACGTACTGTTTTCTTTTTTCCTTCCATGGAGGTTGCCCCCTATCTTTTGGGCTTTGAAGTTTGATGTTTTTCTGTTTTATAGTAACGTATCATTACCACCATAAAGTTTAATCTCTCCTACTTTTAAACTATTTTGGCTTTTGTTCACTGTTGCAATTATTTTTCTCCCTATTATTTTCCAGTGGTGTTGTTGTATTATGGGTACTACCTTTGTAATTTTATTTAGGTGTTTCATAGATTTTCTGCTCTCTTCTTTAGCAATATTCTATATGAAAAAATAATATCAGGACTGGGTGTAGATTTGACAAGTTAAACAACAATAGACTAAAGCTAAAAGAGAAGAAGAAGAGACAATTGATTCTAAGAGAAAGAACTGAAATATCGACTATTGAGAGGCTGAGTATATTTCACATATAAAAGAGATAGGAAGCCAGGTACTACTGGCTCACACTTGTAATCCTAGCTACTCAGGAGGCTGAGTGATCATGGTTCAAAGTAAGTCCTGGCAAGAAAATCTGTAATCTGTCTATATGTGAGGGATATGGCTGATACATTAGAAAGTTTAGAACTATTTCATAACACGTGTTATTCAAAATTACTATTGATTAGAAACTCAAGTCTTACTGTTACAAAACCCAATTAAATTTCTTAACCTACGATTTTTCAGCCTCGTGGAATTTAATGAATACCCTTTTTTCCAACAACTTTATCTATTCTTTGACTCAGTGAAAATACAGGGTCATCTCATTTTGTGAAGTGTTCAGTCACAGCCCTGGGAAGATTACCGGATATATATCCAGGGGTCTTATTTTTCTAAATAGTTCTCAGATTGTGTTCTAGTGTTTTGAGATTTTGTTTTGTCAAGGTAGGCTCCACTCCATGACAGGCATTGTTGAAAGGGATGGGTTCAGAGATTGTAGTTGTTTTGCATTTTGTGTGGTGTGCTCAGTTTCAGAGAAAGAATTTGGGACCAAAATAAAGTCCCTGTTGCAACAGGGGTCCGTTTTGCTTAGAAAGTGTCTCTAGTGCCATGTGTCTGTTGAACCAACACCTATAGCTGGTATATTTCAAACACAATTCCCCAAAAGGAACATAATTAAACTAATAAAGCTCATGCTAATTATTTGAACATGTCAGAACATATAAAATAGTTACTAAGTTTACCTATTTCTTTTGACTTTATAAAGCTCTTCTTGCTAGGAACTCTTTTTTTTTGGGGGGGGGGTCTGGTCGTGGGGCCTGAACTTTGGACCTGGGCGCTGTCCCTCAGCTCTTCAGCTCAAGGCTAGAGCTGTACCACTTGAGCCACAGGGCCACTTCCGGCTTTTTACTTTTTGCTTATGTGGAGCTGAGGAATCGAACCCAGGGCCTCATGCATACAAGGCAAGCACTCTACAACTGAGCCACCTTCCCAGCCCTTGTTAGGAACTCTTAAATGACATATGTAGCTTATGTAATATTTCTGAAGGCAGCTGTTGAAAAATTGTTACAGAGTAGTTATATACTAGCATACCCATATTATAGAGTAAGCCCCTTATTCATAGGAGGTCACAAATGCTGCCGACCCCTATAGAGACAGTGGTTTTTCCTAGCTATCTATGTCTCTGATAGTGTTTAATTCATAAATTACGACTATGAAAGTTGAACAATAATCACCAATAGTGAAATTACAACAGTGCACTGTTCTAAAAGTTATGTGACATAGGACATGAATGGATACACTGGACAAAGGGGTGGGACAGAATAAGATAATGAGGGATTTCATCGTATCAGTGAGAATGGCAATTGAGAACCTATGCATCATTTATTTCTAACCACTGACACCATGGAAAATGGAATCATAGGTCATCATCGGTAACTTTATTTACCTAATGAGAGAAAATTGTCATCTTTAACCTTGAGACTTGAATCATTGGGAGATAGACTGAAATCAAATGTCTGGTTAAAGATGGAAATTTAAGTATGATTAGAAAGAATCCCAGTTCTATCTATGTATGAATATTCCAGAAACAGCACAGGGCAGGTATAAATGGCACATGCCTTACATTTCGAGCTACTTGGGAGGCTGAGTGAGACAACTTCACTTTCTCAGTGGTAGTTTTCTAATGAATCCTTTCATGGAGTCTGGTTCTGGCATTCTCACAAGACTTCGTTAGATTTAGTAAGAATAACGAAATCTCAGTATTATCCCGCGTCCTATTTCTTTTTCCTCATAATTCTTTTCTTTGGTATGGCCACACTGAATATGCACCTCATGGTGTTTCTGTTTTAATGCTCCGCTGGGCTTCTGTGGTTGAGTTTACAAAAGTGGGAGTGACGAGATTGATTGACGTGTAGAGTTGGACATTCCAGAAACGTATCTTGGATATTATAAATCTCATATTTTCCTGACTGAAGTACAGCTAGTCTATGCGTACCCTTTGTCAAGAAATCACACGGCAAAGGATTCTTAATAGAGTCAAATTGTTTGGAGGTCCGCTTGAAGTATATGTTAGACCTTGATTCCAAGCATCTAAGTGAATTTCCTTCCTCTTACCTGTTTCACCACAGGGTTGATTCTGATGTGTCCATGTCACGAACCTGACTTCACCTATGAACAGGAAGCACCCAAGAATATTCTTTATATTCTAAAGGTATTCTTCAAAAATGCCTTGAAATGTAGGATTTTCATGTGGATACGTTGTTTAAATTGCTGATGATCAAATTATACGCCAGAAGGAAATAATTGCAATCATTTGTGTCACCGTTAATTTCTTGCTGAAATAGGGAAGTACTGAAAATAGGCCGCAGGAGAGCTACAAAAAAAAAAAAAAAAGAGTCCAAATTGGCTCCACAGATGTTATTCACAAGTCCTAAGATAGCTTTATACAATGCAGTTCACTTTAGCCTGATTGTGCCAGAACAGGATTTCCTGAAAGACTCACATTGGCCCCAGTGACCTGTTTTGTTTCCCGGTGTGTCGAAGGCTTTTCATTTGAAACACTGCACCTCGGAATGTGAGCATGATTGACACAAATGGACATGACCTAATCCATTTCTTCTCCCTGTTTCTAGCCTTGTTCTGTTACACTCTAAACCAATTTCTCTAGACTGAAAAGAGAGAGAAGTTGCCCCAGAGCCAGGTTATCACACTTGCTGGCCTGTCGCTGCCAAGGGTTCTCTTTGGCACCCAAAGAAGGCCCTCTGACCTCACAGTGCATGTTATTATAAACACTGGAGAGAAGATGTCAACAGTCAGCCGGTGGCAAAGCCTCCTTTACATATAATATTTTATAGTAAAGAAGGAAAACACAGCCTCTTACTCAGGCCAGCTCATTAAGAGTTAGCTGTATTTATCAGAACCCTTGGGTACAAGTGATAGAAATATAACCTTAGATTGGATTTAAGTTGAGGAAAATGGGAGGAGTGATTTATTGATTCCTATAATAAAAGAAAGGACTGGGGGATCATGTGTATCTTAAATATGGCTTGATTCAAGAAGTTCAGATGGTGTGTTTCTGCACTTGGTTTCTCCACGTTGTTCATCAATGCTTGCTCCTGTGATGTGTCTGTTCTTGGCAGACAGTCCCTTCGTGGTGATGTGCTGCCTGCCATCAGCCAGACTAAGATGTTCCTCTCATTATCTTCAACGAAGAGGTAAGCTCTAGTTTTAGTAGCTTCCTAAAAAGCCCTGGGACTGGCACTGGATCATTTACCATAGCACAACCATCATAGATGTCCCCAGGACAGAATGTTTGGATAGGGAGACCTACTGTAGAGCTGGGGTCAGATCAGGACATGCGTTTATTTATTTATTTATATGTGAAGATACCGTACAGAGGGGTTACAATTACGTGGGCAAAGTAATGAGTACATTTCTTATCAAGCATTGTTGCCTCCTCCTTTGTTTACCCTTCCCATCCCTTCCCATTCCCCCCCCCACTCCCCGCACCCCCCTTGCCAAAGTTGTAAAGTTCGTTTTTCGACATAACACCTTGTACATCTCATTGTTGCAGTGGGTCCGCCTGTATCCTTATTTAAACAATTTGTTTTTTCCCTTCCCCTCCACAAAGTATACCAACATCAAATACAGTGAAAACAGGGTTTATACTGTGGGGGAGGGACACACAAAGCAACAAAGAAATAATCTTATAAGTATGTTAGAAACAATTGCAAGAAAGAAAAACTATTTGAATCCTTATCTTGGAGTTCATTTCGCCTAACATCAACTTATCTGACCGTTTCTGCTTGTCTCAGACATATACTAGTTATTGCAAATAAGGGAAACCATGGGATCTATGTTTCTTTGGGCCTGGCTTACTTCACTTAATTTAAGTTTTTCCAAGTCTTTCCATTTCCTAATGAATGGAGCAATGCCATTCTTTCTGATGGAGACATAGAATTCCATTGTGTATATATACCACATTTTCTTGATCCATTCATCTACTGAGGGTCATCTGGGTTGGTTCCATATCTTAGCTATGGTAAATAAGGCTGCAATAAATATAGTTGTGGTGGTAGCTTTGGTATGACCTTGTCTGTGATCATTTGGGTAAATACCCAAAATTGGGATTTCTGGGTCATAGGGAAGCTCTATGTGGAGTCTTTTGAGGAACCTCCATACTGCTTTGCAAAGTGGTTGAACAAGTTTACACTCCCACCAACAATGCAGTTAAGGTTCCCTTCTGTTCACATCCCCTCCAGCATCTATTGTTATTAGAGTTCTTGATTATAGCCATCCTAACTTGGGTGAGGTGGAATCTCAATGTTGTTTTGATTTGCATTTCTTTTATGGCTAGGGAGGTTGAGCATTTCTTCATGTGTCTATTGGCCATCCTTCTTTCCTCTTCAGAGAAGTTCTCTTTAAGTCTTTAGCCCACTTATTTATTGGGCAGTTGTTTCTTTGAGGATGTGTTGTTGGGGATTTAATTTTTTGAGTTCCAGGTATATTTTAGATATGAGACCTTTGTCCATTGTATGGCTAGTGAAGATCTTCTCCCAATCCATGGGCTTTCTATTGATCTTGCTAGCTACAGGACATGCTTTTAAACACAGGACGTATAATATTTGTTCATTTCCAAAGCCATATGTGAAGCTACTACCAGGAAATGGTCCCAGAGGTTGACACATGAGTTTGATAAATACATCTTGCCTTCAAAAGAACAGGTCTGTCTGTCTGTCTGTCTGTCTGTCTGTCTGTCTGTCTTTCTTTCTTGCTTGCTTGCTTGCTTGCTCTCTTTCTCTCTTTCTTCTTTCTCCTGCTCCCTCCCTCTCTCCCTTTCTCTTTCTCTCTCTCTCTCTTTGTCCTTCCTTCCTTCCTTCTTGCTCTCTTGCTCTTTCTTTCTCTCTCAAATAACAGGAATCCTTAATCTTCCTACTGTGATATGTTCTGTGGAAAATTGTTCAGACAGTTACTAACAGAGGGATGTTCTCAAGATCTAGGTGCTATTCTAAAAAAAATTATGGGGTTTTTATGCCGGTGAACAAATACTTGCCTTTTAATATTCGTAGCTTTTAATCAAAGAATACATTAAATATTTGTGAAATAGAATAAACATAGTTTCTTCAGTCATAGTGGGAAGTGGATGCAGACAGTAAACAGCATGCTTTACCACAACAGAGTTGAAATATGGAATATATGCATAGGTGTGTGTGTGTGTGTGTGTGAGAGAGAGAGAGAGAGAGAGAGAGCGCGAGAGAGCGAGCGCATTGAGGCAGTAAAGCAAGGAGTACAGCCAGTAAAGGCATAATGCCTGCACCTGTTTTGTAACACCATATTACTCATACGTGGAAAAGTTTAATACTTGTGTCGATGTGATGAGCTTTAACAATGCCCTGAAAGCACTCTCTAATGACACTAATGTATAGATTTATCTTCTTAAATAGTACCATGGTATCCCATCTGACCTTAAGAAAATGCCAAGTAATTCTCTAGAAATAGAACTACAAAATGGTAACCTCTTAGAAGGAAAGCTCCCTCAGTTAAAGGATCTGCTAATCATTTCCGAGTCTCAGTAGAAATCAATACCTAACTATTGTTTAATTGGTGAATTCAGTGTGACCTAATCATCTTGATGAGGTCCTCCATCCAGAAAGTGTATCCCTTGGGGAAACAGGATGAGCCTCAGGAATAAGGAATTAATTGCAGAGCGATAATGTACATGGTTTCAATCAGGCAGACAGAGAGAGAGAGAGACAGACAGACAGACAAAGAGACAGAGAGAGAGGAGAGAGAGAAAATAGGGTAGAGAAACTCAAGTCTCAAGGTTCTGATTTGCCCCTTTTATTATTAATTAGCATGAACTTTAATTAAGCATGACACCAAGCTAGGTAATGTACCAGAGGCATAGACTAAACTTATTAGCAAGGTCTGAGAAAGAAACTCAGAACTGAAATCAGATCTTAGGGTTGTCATTGAGAGTCTAAGTCAGAAGGGGAAGGTACATCTTGAATGTAAAGACTGAAGATGCTTTCAGACATCTACCTTTTTGCTCACACTACTTCCTTCTTTCTCTTGAACCTTGCCTGCAGGAAGGATCACATACACCTTTAATTTGCTGGTGTTAGAAATAAAACATATAAACAGCAGCATGAAATGGTCCTCTGGTCAGCCATGTGGATAAGCACACACTTCGTATTGCTTGAATGTTGAACGTTGGCAAGGACCATATGCTAATGATGGGATAGGGCAAACACTTAACCTCTCTAGACTTTTAATGTATTGATTAGGAAACGGCAACAAGAATACCTCTCTCATGGGCGGGGAGGGCTGTTTGGATGAAGGCGATGATGAGAAGTGCTTAGGACAGGGTGCCACAGGTGTCGGTCAGTCCGTCAGTGTTGACAATGGTATTATTAAAATAAGATGATTTCTATTTCGTGCCTACATTTCAATGTCAGTCTCTAAAAACTGAATATATTAAAAAAATATGGCAAAAATATACCCATGTTCCGAGCAGCCAAACACAGTTCATAATACTACTGGAGCCACATTATAAATCCTGCCTACCTACATGTATTTGGGATCAATAGCAAAGTACTCACATTGGACTGACATGATAATTTGTTCTCTGAATAGTCATTGCACTTTGGCTAATGTAACAAGAAGTCAGAGGGAAAGAAATGAAGTTGTTGACTTTGCATGGATTTACATGTTGGGAGGGTAGAGGTAGACCAACAAGGAGCTACCATCAGTCTGTTCTGACATCACATAGTGTTGAAATGAAGTTGTTGACTTTGCATGAATTTACAGGTTGATAGGGTAGAGGTAGACCAACAAGGAGCTACATCAGTCTGTTCTGACATCACATAGTGTTGAAATGAAGTTGTTGACTTTGCATGGATTTACATGTTGGTAGGGTAGAGGTAGACCAACAAGGAGCCACCATGCAGTCTGTTCTGACACCACATAGTGTTGAAATGAAGTTGTTGACTTTGCATGGATTTACAGGTTGGTAGGGTAGAGGTAGACAAACAAGGAGCCACCATGCAGTCTGTTCTGACACCACATAGTGTTGGTATTTCACCGGGGACCCTGTGAGAGAGCACTCGAGCTGGGTAGTCTTCTAGGTGGTCAAACGGGGGAAGGGTTTCTCAGCAGAGCAAGGTCACTGTGCCGCCGGTGACCTCTGAATGTCAAAAGCAGTGCATGTGCTCAGGGTCGGGGAGGGAAGGAGGTGCAGGTGCGCACTTGGTAGAGATGAAGGCTCATTCACGCTGAGGAAGGGATGGTGAAGTCCAGTGTCTGCACAGAAAGGGGAGGGTGACCATCGAAGACACCATGCTGGCCAGAAGATCAGGACTGAGATATTTCAGGGGCAAACTTCAGTCCAGACTGGAGAAGAGGAAGGAAGAGTGTGCAAGGTGTCCAAGAGTGAATCATTGACAAGATTCTCTCCATCTCTGCCAGGAGTGTCTGGCAATGCTATTGATGGGATTAAGGAAGGAAGAATGGATGCATTTGAGAGTGAGCTGGGAAATGTCTCTATGCCTTTAAGAAGTCTGATATTAAAAAAGGGCTGGGAGGTGGTTTGAAAATGAGACTGGATAGAGGAAAGCTGCTGCTTCTTCTTCTTCTTCTTCTTCTCCTTCTCCTTCTTCTTCTTCCTTCTTCTTCCTCTTCTTCCTTCTTCTTCCTCTTCTTCCTTCTTCTTCTTTCTTCTTCTTCTTCTTCTTTTTTGAACGTGGGACTTGAACTCAGGGCCTGGGCGTTGTCCCTGAGCTTTTTCTCTGAAGGCTAGTGCTCTACCACGTTGAACCACAGTGCCACTTCTGGTTTTCTGGTGGTTAACTGGAGATAAGAGTCTCACTGCCCAGGCTGGCTTTGAACCTGATCCTCAGATCTCATCTTCCTGTGTAGCTAGGATTATATACATGAGCCACTGCCCCACCAGTGAGCTGTTCTTGATTATTGGAGAGATTTGTACCATTTATGGATAAGAAGGGGTGGAAAGGAATTATGGTGTATGGGATAAAAAGTAACTCTGTGGTGAAGAAGGGCTTGGCGTAACACCAGAGAGATACACAGATCAGGGGTGGTTTTGGCAAAAATGAAAATCAACTTTGCCTCCAAAAATTGAAGGATGAATTGGTGCTGGTAAGCATAATTTTCTTCCCCTCCCCTGTTCTTTTCTTATTACATTTTGTGACAAAGTTGGTAGGGTAAGACATGACCAATTGACACATAACACCTGTGTCACACCTTTCCATGAATGTGGACAACAAGAGTGAATATATTTGGAAAATCAGGGAAAATGACAGTAAGTGTGGATTGTGTCTGAAAACCAAGTTCTTTTGTCAAATGTAATTTCAATCCTATGAGCCCCAGGAGGTAGCATATTTACATGGTTTACCTCTCCTGGGTCTTGAATTCCTTTTATATTTCATCAGGGTTATAAGATTTGTCTCCTTTGTTATAAGAGCTTTGCAAATCCTTTTCAGAAAGTAATGGATACAACATGAATAAATACTGAGAATGTATCAGAGCCAGTCAACAAATAGAAGAGCCGGGGCCATAGCACTGATTGCTTCAATATGATAAAGACTGAGTTGATATCCTAGAGCTACTCATGCTAACTCTCGGCACCTTTAATAGAAGAAAAGGCCTTTACACCTTAGCAAGCACCCGCCCAGGAGCAAGGCAGCCTGGGAGAGCACAAGGAATCTGGAGGTACTCACAGCTCTCAAGGCTACTGTGTGACAGATTTCTTCAGAAATTCAATTAAATCAAGTTCAGAGTCTCCTAAGACCTTTTAACTTCAAGCCCTCATTTGTTCCTCTCTGGGGTGAAATTACCCATAATGCTAAAAGATACAATCCTCTCATGCTATTATCATCAATTGACTTAATCAGAAAGCCAAGAGAAGTGACATGAAGTTTAGCCATGTCCTTTCTAAGAGACCAATTCTCTAGACATGGGAAGACACAGGGATATTATTTTTCAGAGTCTCTGATTAAGCACAGCAAATTAGTTAAGCACTACCACTGAGATTTGTCCTGTAGAAGAAGAGTTCAGGACTCCTGAGAGCTTGTTGAAGACCTGACAAAAAAGGAATATATTGTGTATGAGAGAACCAACCCTGCCTTTCCACAAAGAAACAGACAAGAATCCGTAGATATGGGAAATTATAAATGCAATGTTGTTTGTTCTTAAAAAGGAGAGAGATTTTATTTTCCAGATGACATGTTGAAGGCTTTAGAAATTTGACCACTCCTATTCCTTCAGGCAGAAGTTTGACAATTCACAATCACGGCACTATCAGAATGCATAGGTCAGGTGACTTATTTCTGATCCACTAAAGCTTCACTGATTTAACTGATGACATCTTACCTGTTCTCACCTTTCGCAGTATTATTGAAGTAGCTCTTTTTCCTTTCTGTAGTCAAATCTTTCAATGGCCCCCATCCATTCCGTTCAATGGAACAGTAAGATGCCCTTTTGTTTGTTGTCTATAGGAATTGAAATTCTCATTGGGTAATAATTGGTAACCAAAGCTGAAGGCTTAGCAATTAAACTCCCAATGAAAATATACAAATACAAGCAGAAATGTTATGGGCTGTTTTTTTAAAATAAACTTCTGCCAGCTCTTGCAATGTTTTATGCAGAGATGTTGGCATATTCAATACATCTCCACTGGCTGTTGTCCAGGAGAAATTATCACCAGCCCGTTGAAGGATCTCTGGCTTTTTCTTAGGAGAGAGGAGGGAGGAGGAACAGTTCTGGTTCATTCTGAGTTGTGCATTATACATTAAATTAAAATATATGTTTCACCCATTTAGTAGTCTGAATAATAAAAGCTGTATACAGCTGTAAGGACTCTGCTCTATGCATTTTAATGACTGATTTGTGAATATACTAGAATTATAGCTGCTATTCAAATATTTTCCTATTTTAAGAAGTCACAAATCCCTCCCTTTAAAAATGCACAGACAAACACTTTATAATCTTTTAATAATTTGTACTAAAGAGTTTTAAAGCTTAGGATATGTGGAAATTATTTGTTTTAGGACCAGTAAATACAATGGGATCGTCAATATGGTTTTCAAATAACTGTGAAAATATTTGGAGTGTCTCTCACAAAGGGAACCTAACTCAATTTCTGCATTCAAATGAATTCCAAATAGAAAAAGTGATATACAGTTCAAAAGGCAGCATTAGACTATAAAGCACCTTTCCATTTCTCCTAGGAATTATGATCTACTGCTCAAATAGACTTTTAAATGGTTGCTGAGTTCTCAACTTTCTCAGTGCTCATGCTTAAATCAGTTTGCACGACTTAGGTAGAGTCACAATTAGAATTGTAATTTCTTTTCTCTCTGTTTTTAACCAATTGTGAAGAAAGCTAATAAAATTGGGAAATGAACATCTGCACCTTAGGAGAATGAAACAATGCTTTATTAACCTCCCGTTGCTCTTAATCTCTCCAACTTCTTTACTACCTACGAGAAGATACCCCTTTCTGAAGCCTCCCTATCTTCTTTCTAATCATTCTAGACAGGCAGATGCATAAAGTCACAATTCCAAAAGTCAGACAGGCACCAGTGGCTCATGCTTGTAAATCCCAGCTACTCAGAAGACTGAGATCTGAGAATGGTGGTTTGAAGCCAGTCCAGGCCAAAAAGTCCCTGTGAGACCCTTATCTCCAATTAATACCTTGAAAACTGGGACTGAAGCTGTAGTTCAAAGTGGTAGAGCGCTAGACTTGTGCAAAAGAGCTCAGGGACAGGCCCTGAGTTCAAGCCCCACAGCCCAAAACAACAACAACAACAACAAAAATTGCATGGAACTTGGAAATGAAACCTCTGCTTTCGTTTCTGATCCTGGAGGCTAACCTCTGGGCCTTACACATGCTAAACCAGTGCTCTACCGCTTGAACCATAAACCTCAGCTTTTCAGTTTTTGAGACAGGGGATAATTATGCTTTTTCCTAGCTGGCCTTGAACTTGTAATCCTCCTCCCTCCCAAATCACTAGAGCCTCCCAAATAACTGTGAGCCAGTGAAACTGAAATCTTTTAAATATTCATGTGTGAAATGTTAACCAGTCTAACTTCAGAGGACTTGTCTCTTTATGGGGCTTGATATAGCTCTCATGTATGGAAATTCACACCACGAAAGTAGTAATCTAGGTGTAGGTGCTGTTCTATGACTGATACGATAATAGGTACCGTTCACACTCCTGATGTCGTTTAGTTATAACTAAGAATCTGAACTCATCAGGCTCCAAGAGTGTCTTGATTTAGTGAACTTAGTACTCAGTTACTTGATAATAACTATTATTCTAGGTACTTTACTTAGCTTGCATACGGTACCTAACAGCTCCATTACAGAAGTGTTAGGGAAACCATTGCTTTACGGATAGGTAACCTATCCAAGGTCAGACAGCTCCCAAGGGGATCTCTTCCGTAAAGTCACTTGTCAAACTCCATTCAGTTTGGTCGGCTTTAGAGTCTGCAGTGTGAACTGCTGTGCAGAGCACCTCTCTGTCTCTTTCTTATGGGTCCACTTCACTTGACATAGAATATTCGAGCATTTTCTCTCCTCGACTACAATTCCTACTTCTTGGCAGCGGGGATTGCCTCCCTGATGCTTTCTACCTGCGAAGGGTCAACATGAAAGCGCGTATGGCAAAGAATCAATAGGTTAAAAAGAGAATTCTGAAATTCAGGAACTTGCTATAGATTCTTCAGATTAAGTTCCTTTTTGTTCTATCTTCTGTGAAGTTTGTTTAACTTTGCGTGACCTGACAGTTATTAAACTTTACCTCCCTCAGTGAAAATAGTCAGGCACAAGCAGATAGGCTGTCACATTAGCTACAATGGAGATGGGGCTGCCTTCTGGCCCCCACTTTTTAAAATGCTAACAGAGCTGTGCAGTGGGAAAGAGATGTGTCTGTCTTCATTGATGTCACAGCCTACAGTTTTGTGGGCATTTCCCGGGGTTCTATCTATAGTCCTGTATTTCAGATGAGAAAACCGAGATTTGGGTATATGGAATTCTGACTCCAGCAATGGGGAATTGTTTTGATATTTGGGTACTTTGGTCCCAGAGCTCATCATCTTCCTTGCTGTTCTTTTCTTTTTTCTTTTTTTTCTTTCTTTTTTTTTGTCTCTAGCTTGTCGATGTCTATTTTCCAGGATGCTGTGCTAAGGTTATGTTTCCCAGACACAAGTCAACATCCACCTTCAGTCTTACTTTCGGTTTAGACCTCCGGTCACTCAGACATCAGTGGGCATGACAATCTCGGAATTTTCTGTCTGCTTTCAACGTGGAACATACACATTAGTCCCCATAAGAGTATTACGGGTTTCTGCTACTGGTGTTCTTGTTGAACCAAGTTAGAACCCTGGCTCATAGCCATTATGTAATTTACTCACACTTGTAATGTAAGTACATTTCTGGCTGAAGTAGAATTGAAACTCAGGTCAGATGGTATAAAACCTCACACTTTCACCTCCCATTATCCTGCCTGTCTTTGAATTAGCTCATATGATTTTTACAATTCTAAGAACAAATTACAGTTATTGTTTAAAATACTCAAATAAGCCATGGAGCTGCTTTTAATTGAACTTCCGAGTTATTGAATTCAGTGGAAGGGCATGAGCTTAATTGAATAGTTTCGGGTTTACTAGTGCAATATTTCTACTCTATGCCTAAACACTACCTGTGTGCCATTATTTAACCTATCTATTTCATTTTGAATGACAGATTCCTTTTCCAGTTGATCATGTTTTTTAAGCTAAGTTACTGAAACAAATAATAAAGGAAACAGGAAGACAAAGTTTAAATTTATATGTCCTAGGCAAAACAGAAATCCCTTTGACCACAGATAGATGCCAGATTGGGAATTTCATTTTCTTTCAAAAGTCATTCATCATCAGCAGTCACTGGTAAGCAGGAATAAATATTTGTACGCTGTTGCTTTATACATTAAAAAAAAAAAGAATCAGATCAACCCAGCACCGACTCAGTCTGTTTGACTATTGAAATTTTTAAAAGAACATCAATGTAGTTGAAAAAAATAAAAAAAAGACTTTGTGAGCATTCTGATTGATTGAAAGTTAAAAAGAAATACAGCCCTTTTCTTTTCCTTGGACTTTCGTCCTATGGGGATGTCTCTAGATCTTCAAATAAATCCCTCTAAGGGAGAAAAATCCCAGCCCTTACAACATAAAATCCCCATGCCTGGGGGCTGGTGGTCACCTCATGTTGGAAAAGTGGTTGTTGAGCTATGCAGATCACGAAGGAAGATTGGGTAATAAAACTCACCATCCTCAAACCAGGGGGCACTGCAACTCACCTCCTCTAGTAATGAGTTAGACCTCCCATTTCACACTGCAGAAAGCTCAGATTCAGTTTGCTTGTTTGAATTTCAAAGCTTGAGTGGTCTCTGATTTGGGAAATGTAAATTCTGCCTCCTTTTAAACGAAATAATAGTCCTATTTATAACACCTGTCATACCCTTTACAGTGCTCTTTTGCTTATAAAAGGCTGGCCTGGAACCTTCTCTAACGTTTATGGCAGGGACTGTTTAGTTCACCAGTTTGCTAGAAAAACATACAATGAGAGCCAGACTCACTTCTGGGGTGCAGGTGTGAAGCTGGGGCGGGGGGGGGGGGTAGTTTCTCCTACTTTGTAAATGAAGGTAGAGCCTTCTTTGGGTTGAATGGTTCCAGAGCAGAAGCTTGTTGAGAGTCTCGTGTTAAGACAATTCCTTTTCCTCAGGTTGTTCCCCACCTTTTATGAATCTATTTGGGGTGGGGGGGGGGGGAGGGAAAACAGCGGCACAGTGGGAAGCAGCAGCTGAAGAGCTCATAAGCAATTCCAGTTTCCATTTATGTGTGTGGGAGAATTCCTGAGCTAAAATGGCCACAGTTCGCAACCTGCCATTGGGTGGCAGTGTGACTCCACCGAGTTCTTGGTTACAGAGCATTTCTCTTCTGCTGAAGAAAGAAACAAAATGTGGTTAGTGTGCTTTAAAGAGAGTGGTGTGGTTTCAATGGGAAGGTTGATTTTCTTCCCTGTTTTTAAATTCTGTCTCTCCACTCAATGTCCTTTGACCCAGGAATGACAAGCCCATATTCAAATCAGCGACAATGTTTGGATTATTCTTATCCACAACTTTGCGGTTAGAAAGAGTCTGATGTTATATCCGACCCAGTGAAGAGAGTATTGTGGATTCATTAGACATTTTTGACAAATGGGTAGTGGCTTCCTGGCCATTCTTGTTTGAGATCTCCATTTTGAACAACATGTACTGAGGCCCAGTTAAAAATAGTACGTTTTGTAGCAACCTGGGGGCTAGAATAGAGAAAATGGTGGAGAGAATATAAATAAATGACAAACAGCATCTTGAGATTTGGAGTACTGTAGCATATTGTCTATCCCTGATAATGTTAATATGACCTGAATTTAAAATGTCCACTTTCCCTGCCTCTCCTCGTTGACACCAGAGGTTTATTTACGAGTTTATTAAGATTATGAAAAAAAAGTGGTATCTTTCCTAGGAAGAAAATAGTGTTGGGCTAGCTGACTCTGGAGAGTACAGACTAAAAGGTGTCTTCATCTCATGATCTCGAACCTCAAAGCCTGAACTTCAAATTCATCTTGTATTTATTTTTTCTTAAATTTTACTGTAAAAGTGATGTACAAAGTCAGCGAACGGGTCTATTTCCTTTTGAACAGTGTCACCCCCTCCCTCATTCTCTCCCAGGTTTCCCCTTCCCAGCTTCCTTTCCCCCAAAGCATCACAGTTCATTTCCAACATAGTCCAAATTCATCTTAGCGCTGAAAATGCTCTATTGATTGGATTCAGCTCTATTATGGTGTCAGGTGTGACTCTCTGAGTATATTAAACTTTCTCTACTCCTCTAAAACCTAGTGATATTCCCCGACAATAGCATGTATATTGCATGTGATTGTAGAAGTGCCCCTGCTCATGTCCTTGAATAAGCTGATGGCTGTTGAGGAAGTGGGTTTCTAATTTGCATGGAACTTAAACTCCCTTGAATGCAAAGATGAGTAGCCAGGTGTGGCCAGTAGCTATTTGAGGAGGCAGTGTCTTTGTAGCCACTGTGGAATTGGGGATTGGTGGGTACAGAGCCGTCAAATCACATGACATTTCTGCAGTATAGCGGACCACTCACTGTACTGTGGCCTCATCCTAAATGTTTTATGTGCATCATTTTCCCCACAGCGAGTGGAGAAATGATCTCTGTTATCCTCATTTACAGATGAGGAGATTTATACAAGAGTGACCTCTTTAAATACAGACAGGGCTCCAAACAGGATATGTGGCCTTTCTGTGTTGGCTGATAATTTAGGTTCCTTTGGGGCTCAGGAAACAACACCTCAAGAGGAAGAAGGCCTCTGAAGCAGAGTCCTTCCTACTTACTGTCTTGTCTCTTACCCCCATCCTCCTCGGAGGCAATTACTAGAAACAGAGCATTTTCCCCTGAAGCCAGCTACAAGCTTCCTGTTGCTATGTGAGGATTGGCCTTCAAGAGTCTTATTGAAGAATGGGTCCTCCATTCCTGAGCAAGAAGAAAGTGCTACAGCTGGACGTCATAAGGAATCTGAGCGGAGAGGCTTGCTGGGTTTCTCACTCAGTCTATATATCCATGGGCCTGAACACACACACACAGACACACACACACACACACACACAGACACACACACACATGCACACACAATTTTAGTCTGATCAAGTTTCTACACAGATATCCTTACGTTGTCACTGAATCACACAGCTTCCCGCATCTTTGAGTCTGTAAGCTGAAGCTCCCTGTTTTAAGTAACAATGATTAGACAAGTTTGTTATGTGTTGTGTAGTGGTCATGGCCCTTATGATGGGTGAGGAGCAGCATCAGCTTTCCCTTCCCTACACATGGGCATCACTGTGTTGTGTCTACCAAGCTGCCTTAGAAAGGAAGTTGAGCCTGTGGTTGCAAAGGGCAAAGGAGGAAGGAAGCAGCCACAGTTGCAGGCCCACTCTTCCAAAACGAGAGTGGCCATTTTTATATTTATTTAAATATGTATTTTTTTTAAATAAAGAGAATATCTATCTTCGGAAGACTTATCTTGCTCCCTTCTCTCTCAGTAACTTATTAAAGTTTTCCTGGAGGATTTTCTAGAACAAAGGAGTATTCTCTTTTGGTCCAGTCGTGGAGCCTGAACTCTGGGCCTGGGCGCTGTCCCTCAGCTCTTCAGTTCAAGGCTAGCGCTCTACCACTTGAGCCACAGCGCCACTTCTGGGTTTTTTCTTTTTGCTTATATGGTGCTGAGGAATCGAACCCAGGGCCTCAGGCATGCAAGACAAGCGCTCTACCACTGAGCCAACTTCCCAGCCCCAAAGGAGTATTCTCTAACTTGATACATGTTCTTCTGATATCTTCCATAGATACCAGCCTTGTAGCGACAGGAAGGGGTACAGTTCAGGTTCTGTGATAGCCAAGGGAGGCTGAAGCTCTGCGCTAGATGAAATTACTGTAGTCTTTGTCAGCCAAGCTCTCCCAGTTCCAATCATCACAGCCATGAATGCCTTGCTACCTTACCTGGTAAAACGAACTCTTCACAAATGGTTCATTTAAGGATCTTGAGATGAGGAGATTCTATTGGATTAGTTATCCAGGTCCTGGCATAGGTCTACACAAGTGTCTTTATAAGAGAGAGTCATAGCCATAAAAGAAATTCAAATCAAAGCAACATTGAGATACCACCTCACCCCAATTAGAATGGCTGAAATCAAGGACTCTAATAACAACAGATGCTGGAGGGGATGTGGACAGAAGGGAACCCTACTGCATTGTTGGTGGGAGTGTAAACTTGTTCAACCACTTTGGAAAGCAGTATGGAGGTCTCTCAAAAGACTCCAGATAGAGCTCCCCTATGACCCAGCAATCCCACTTTTGGGCATTTACCCAAATGTTCACAAACAAGACCACACTAAAGCTACCAGCATGACTATGTTTATTGCAGCCTTATTTACTATAGATATGGAACCAACCCAGATGCCCCTCAGTAGATGAGTGGATCAAGAAAATGTGGTATATATACACAATGGAATTTTATGCCTCCATCAGAAAGAATGACATTGCCCCATTTGTTAGGAAATGGAAAGACTTGGAAAAAATTATATTAAGTGAAGTAAGCCAGGCCCAAAGAAACATCGGTCCCATGATTTCCCTTATTTGCAATAACTAGTATATGTATGAGTCAAGCAGAAAAGGTCAGATAAGTTGATGTTAGGGAAATGAACCCTGAGATATGTATTCAAATTTTTTTTCTTTCATGTGATTGTTTCTAACACATTTATAAGATTATTTCTTTGCTCCCCATGGTATAACCCCTGCTTTCACTGTATTTGATATTGGTATAATTTGTGGAGGGGAGGGGAAAAAACCAAATCATTTAAATAGGGATACAGGTGGACCCATTGCAACAATGAGATGTACAAGTCGTTATGTTGAAAACAAACTTCACAACTTTGCTGCGGGGGGGTGGGTAGGGAGTAGGGGTGTAGAAGGATGGGAGGGGTGGGGGGAGGATGGGAAGGGATGGGAAGGGGAAACAAAGGAGGAGGCTACAATGCTTGATAAGAAATGTACTCATTATCTTGCCCATGTAATTGTAACCCCTCTGTACAATATTTTCATAATGAAAAAAAAAGAGATAGTCATGCATTGAAGAGGCAAAAGACAGGAGATAAAAAAGAGAGCCATTGGGCTGGGAAGGTGGCTCAGTGGTAGAGCGCTTGCCTTGCATGCCTGAGACCCTTGGTTCGATTCCTCAGCACCACATAAGCAAAAAGAAAAAAGCTGGAAGTTGCGCTGTGGCTCAAGTGGTAGAGCGCCAGCCTTGAGCTGAAGAGCTGAGGGACAGCGCCCAGGCCCAGAGTTCAGGCCCCATGACTGGCCCCCCCCTCCAAAAAAAAGAGAGAGAGCCATAGCTGAAATAAGGATAGAGGATGACCCATTGTAGCAATGAGATGTACAAGACACTATCTTGAAAACGAATTACAACTTTGTCCGGGGCGGGGGGGGGGGGGGGGGGAAGGGGAGGAGGAGTAGGGGAGGTGGGGAGCAAAGGGATGGTAGGGGAAAAACAAAGGAGGGGGGTAACAATTCTCAATAGGAAATAGACTCATTACCTTGCTCGTGTAACTGTAACCTCTCTATACAGTATCCTTACAATAAAAAAAATATGTATGTATTAAAAATAAAAGAGAGCCACAAAATGCCACACAAGTGACCGTTAAGGAGTAAGAGGCCAAGAGACAGGAATGTGGGTGTCCTCAAAGCATTGTGAAAAGCATGGAGACAGACTTTCTCTAAGAGGCCATACAGAGGGCGCATCCCTGCAGGTCTGTTTCAAACTTGAATCATCGTAAGGTAATACCTTCCTGTATCCTGATGAAGTTGGTTGAAGTTGCAGTTAAATCACTTATACCCCTCTTGGATAGGGAGGTGTGGGTAATGTCACAAGCTCTTGGAGCTTACAATGAACACCAGGGACTAGGCATGTACATAGAAGAAATGGATTGCTTAAAGATGTGGAATGGCAGAAAGCTCAAGGTCAAGGTGCCAGGAACTCCAGTGTCTGGTGAGGACTCAGCTTCACATGGTAAAAGGAGATGTCTTAAGCATCCTTTATCAGGATACCAATCCCATCTTGGAAATCCCATGGTTTAACTGCTTCCCAAAGACCGCAGCCCTGAATTATTTTTTTTAATATATATATATATTTTATTGTAAAGATACTGTACAGAGGGGTTACAGTTAACTGAGTAAAGTAATGAATACATTTCCTATCAAGCATTGTTGCCCCCTCCTTCGCTTTTCCCCTACCATCCTCTTCCACCTCCCCGACTCCTCCCTCCCCACCCCCAAAGTTGTAAAGTTTGTTTTCAACATAGTGTCCTGCACATCTCGTTGTTACAATGGGTCAACCTCTATCCCTATTTCAGCATTTTGTTTTTTCTCTTCCCCTCCCCCAATTAGAAAAATGTATATACAAGATGCAGGACACTGGAATCAAATACAATGAAATCAGGGGTTATACTGTGGGGGAGGAACATACCAAAGAAACCAAAAGAAAATCACATGGTACATTATAGATATTAAAAACAATAGCAAGAAAGAAAAAAACCACTTGTGTCCCTATCTTGGGGTTCATTTTGCTTAGCATCATCTTATCTGGTCATATGTACATAGCTTTTGACCTTTTCTGCTTGTCCTAGACATAGACTAGTTATTGCAAATAAGGGAAATCATGGGACCTATGTTTCTTTGGGCCTGGCTTACTTCGCTTAATATAATTTTTTCCAAGTCTTTCCATTTCCTAACAAGTGGGGCAATGTCATTCTTTCTGATGGGGGCATAGAATTCTATTCCAATGACTATGGTAAATAATGTATAGCCCTGAATTCTTTTAGGATGATGGACACTCATATTTAGAGCATAGCCAGGATAGTACTTTTTTTTTGTATATTTATTCATTGCATTCTAGCCAAAGAAACTAGTAAAATGTTATAAACTTCCAAAACAAAGTTCTGTACAAGGGAGCATGTGTATCACAGGCAGCCTACAGTTCAAATGTGTTTCAGGAAAATAGGAGGAGAGTTCTGGCTGCATCCCAGAACCTCTGTGCTACAGGACTCAGAGCTGCCAGTCAACAGCTGCGGCCAGTCTTTCTGCCACGGACCACACATGGACCTCAAGAGTCTCCTGTAGTCTTGCTCCATGTATTTGTTACCCCCACAGAGATCAAGAGAAAACCCCATAACAATTTGCCACACAGAAGCGATGAAAAGATCCAGAGCACCGGTCACCATTAAAAATACGAAAGTAACTTGAAAGAGATAAAACTGGCATTTGTAAGTGAATAGGAAGAGAGCAAATTATCAATTTCAGATTGGACAAAGGCACCTGATGGAACTTTTTCTTCCTTTCTTTTTGACTCTTACAATATATCTAATGCTTTTTATTACAATATACTATAGCTGGATGGAGAAAAGTAAAAGGGGCAAGTGGATTTTTTTTCTTGAGGAGTTTTTTTTTTCTAGAAAGTTTTGTGACAATCATGCCTTCTTTTCGGAGAGAAACTAGTTTTGCAAACTTGGGTACGTTGGCCTCCATTTTTCCAAATGGTTTGTGGAGGCTGAAGAGGTGGGGCAACCAGATAGAGAGAGGAGATCAAAGGCAATTTGGTACTACATGGCTTTCTCTCCCTGAGCTTGCACACCTAGAGGGAAGATTCCAGATGTGTCTGCATACAGATAGGGAGGTCTCCAGAGGTCAGGGAGGACTTGGCTGAACTTCCTGAGCCCTGCACCCAGATTGTGTGGGGGAAACTATAGACAGCAGGAACACACACCAGCAGAGCACACGCTGGTGAACAGCAGGGTCTGTGTGACACATGCTACTTTCTACCCTGCATCCAGTAGCTTCTTTCTGCTGCCTTAAAACAAAATCTGCCTCGAGTATACAGACTCAGGTTTGCTTAGCGTCTTTAGGGGCTCAACTGATAGACAAGGCAGGGGCAAGGGACAGGTATGTGAGATGAGGGGAAAACTTGCCTAGGGCTCAACATTTAACAGATACCCCAAGAAACTGCTCAAAATCAAATAAATGACACTTAGATACCATGTTTTCTAAAAATCCAAATTAATGCCAACAGGATCTACCGTACCCTACTGAAGCCCCAGGCAAATTTAAAAACAAAATCAGAGCTACTGGTCCTGGCTTGATTTTAAATTTTTGATATTTTAGTATTTTCATCATCATAGATTTTTTTGTATTGTTTGTTTTTGAACATACTCCATTAGCCTATTATATATCTGGGGAAGCCAGGTGAGTCAAGAGCAAGACTTCATCATTTGAATATTTTCTAAACTCGGTGATAAGAACGGGTCGTATCACCCCATCCATTTGGTAAGTGTGTAAGACACAGGCAAACTCTCTTACATGATCCGTGAGAGCTAGCACAACATTCTGTTCTTAGATCTGTGCTTCTGCCACAGGTCAGGTAATTTTGTGGCTCAGCTCTGTTTTCCTTCTCTCTCTCTCTCTCTCTCTCTCTCTCTCATGTACTTTTCCGTTCTAGGGATTTTGTTGCTGTACTTTGCAGAAGGGACTGAGAATATTGAAGTATGTGAATTGTTGCTTCTTTCTATTTACTTATGTTGCTGTTAGTCCACTGGAAAAACAGGGGGAAAAATGCTGTTATGTTCCTTTGGTTTTAGAAAAATAGTTCTGGCTAACTGTGTAGAAACATAAGAGCTGATAGTTTCTAGCAGAAGTCATCATTTAGTTTTTGGCTGCATTATCGTTTAATTTAATATGTGTTCCACTGGCCTTTTCCTCCCATTTTCTTTACGAGCAAATGGCTCATATAGGGAGAGAAGTATAGATATATGAAGATATATGGCTGGAAAGAGAATAAGCAAAACACTTAACCATAATAAAAAACATACCAGTTATATATCCCTTTTATTTTACTTGAAAAATAACAATTGCATATATATTCACATGATACTTTAAAAATACATGTACATTATGAGATGGTTCTAGGACTAACATTTATATCACCTCACATGCTTATCATTTTTTTTTATAGTGAACTACTTAAAAATATCTGAGGGATCTGAAAAAGAACAGTACAAAATGCAATATAAGAAGCCAGGTGCATACAAGAAATGCAAATCAAAACAACATTGAGATACCACCTCACCTCAGTTAGAATGGCTATAATCAAGAGCTCTAATAACAACAGATGCTGGAGGGGATGTGGACAGAAGGGAACCTTGCTGCATTGTTGGTGGGAGTGTAAACTTGTTCAACCACTTTGGAAAGTAGTATGGAGGTTCCTCAAAAGACTCCATATAGAGCGCCCTATAACCCAGAAATCCCACTTTTGGGCATTTACTTAAATGTTCACAAACAAGACCACACTAAAGCTACCAGCACAACTATGTGTATTGCAGCCTTATTTACTATAGCTAAGATATGGAACCAATCCAGATGACCCTCAGTAGATGAATGGATCAAGAAAATGTGGTATATATACACAATAGAATTCTATGCCTCCTTCAGAAAGAATGACATTGCCCCATTTGTTAGGAAATGGAAAGACTTGGAAAAAATTATATTAAGTGAAGTAAGCCAGGCCCAAAGAAACATAGGTCCCATGGTTTCCCTTATTTGCAATATCTAGTATATGTATGAGTCAAGCAGAAAAGGTCAGATAAGGGAAGTGGTGCTGTAGCTCAAGTGGTAGAGCACTCGCCTTGAGCTGAAGAGCTGAAGGACAGCACCCAGGCCCAGAGTTCAAGCCCCACGGCCGACCAAAAAAAAAAAAAAGAAAAGAAAAGGTCAGATAAGTTGATGTTAGGGAAATAAACCCTAAGATATGTATTCAAATGTTTTTTTTTCTTTCATGTGATTGTTTCTGACACATTTATAAGATTATTTCTTTGTTGCTTTGTATGTCCCTCCCCCACGGTATAACCCCTGCTTGCACTGTATTTGACGTTGGTATAATTTGTGGAGGGGAAGGGAAAAAGCAAATCGTTTAAATATGGATACAGGTGGACCCATTGCAACAATGAGACGTACAAGTCGTTATGTCAAAAACGAACTTTACAACTTTGGTGGGAGGGGGAGGGGCCATGGGGAGGATTGGGTAGGGTGGTGGGGAGGATGGGAAGGGATGGGAAGGGGAAACAAAGGAGGAGGCTACAATGCTTGATAAGAAATGTACTCATTATCTTGCCTATGTAATTGTACCCCCTCTGTACAGTATTTTCACAATTAAAAAAAAGAAAAAAGAAGCCGGGTGCCGGTGGATCACATCTGTAATTCTAGCTACTGAGGAGGCTGAGATCTGAGGATCATGGTTCAAAGCCAGGCTGGGCATGAAAGTCCATGAGACACTTATCTCCAAAAAAGCCACTAGAAAACCGGAAGTGGCACTGTGGCTCAAGTGGTAGAGTGCTCGCCTTGAGCTGAAGAGCTGAGAGACAGCGCCCAGGCCCAGAGTTCAAGTCCCATGACCAACAATAAAGCCATATAAAAATGTCTCAATTTCAACAAGAGTTAAGTGTTGCTACCAAATGCTTCTTTCTTCTTCTTTATGTCTCATGTGTCTTTCCTGATCTGAATTTCTTGTCGATAATATGGATCCGATAGATGCAGAAGTAAATAAAAGGAAGAAGCTGTTTTAATAGAACAGCATACCTGTCAAAGTGCTCATTTTTATCTGCACATAATGCCTCAAGTAGTGGAACTCAGCCTGGATGTGTAATAATAGAGCCCCTTGGCTCTATGAAGACACATAGAGACCCCATAGAGACTAATGACCAGAGGGCCTTTCTCTGGTGGCTCAGGCAGTGTTCAGAAGGAGAAGGAGCTACAGGATGGATAGTCAGCCTGGAGGACAGGACAGAGGCAAAGTCACCAAAAGGCCTGGAATGAGAACATCTTCCTGTAACATCCCACATTCCCCAGGATGGTAGACTGATGGATCTTTTTCAGAAAGAATCTTTTCATCCATGACCACGAGTCCCTGATGTCTTTGAATGTAGAAGTTTCTTTGTAAGAAGCTGTAATACTTCTCACGAAGACTTATAGCCTATGATTACACAGACTGAGTTTGGGGCTCGGTGTAGCATCTCCAGTAACTAGTTCTGCCTTGGGCTAATCTGTTCAACCTCTCTGAAGAGGGAGTGGCGGTAGCTGTGTGGGTGGAGGTTAAATGAGATTACAGTCAGGTGCATCCCCACAGGGTGGCCAGAGGGTGTTCGGTTCATGTCACTATTTTATTTTGCGTCGTTATTGTTATAACAATTTTGTGGTGCTTAGGATCAACCTCAGTATCATGTACATGCTAGGTAAAAGCTCAACCAATGAGGTACACATTAGTCCTAGAATAATATGTTAAAACAGAAGTTATATAACAGTACTTACCTAGGCACATGGAATCAGGAAAGGCTGGGCCCTTCCTGGATGACCTCATCTCTGAATCCTTCAGTGATAGTGATGGTGACCTTGACCTTCATTCATCATTCTCCAGTCATTTGGGCATTTGCTCTGTCTCCTGTATGCACAGATTTGTTCTTACAGTGGAAGCCTACATATCTACTTCTCCATAGCATAGCACCTGTCACTATCTGAAATTTTTCATTTGACTCTGTTATCAACGCTTTAGTTTCAGTGAGGACAGAAGGCCCGGTCCAGCTTAGGACCTCACGTGGAACCTTCACTCTCTTCATCAACACAGTGTGTCCAGGGCATAGAACAGCACTTCACAGTCATCACTCACTGCAAAATGCATTCAGTGCCTGAGTGAGTGAGCACAGTGTGTGTTGCTCCAGGGAGCTTAGCTCCTACTGGTACCCAAGCTGGTCAGACTCCAGACACAGATGGGACATGGAGATGGGGTCTTGTGGGCTCCTTGCTCAGTGTGTTCCCTCTGTGAGGACCAGGATGTAGAGCCTTTGGTCTCAAGATTACAGGACAGCTAGCTTTGATGGTCTGGAATATGGGTGCTGTCATATCTGACCATTTGAACTTCTGTGCATTCAAATGCTGATGTGTATTTTGTAAGTGTTTGTATTTTTAAGATTTTAATAGACCAGGATGCCATAAAGCCACCAACACAACCATGTTTATTGCAGCACTATTCACCAGAGTCAAGGGATGGAATCAGATCAGATGCCTCTCGATGGACAAATGGACCATGAAAAGGTGGTATAGATTCATAATGGAATTGTACTCATCCATTAGAAAGAATGGTATTGTACCATTTGTAAAGACATGGAAGGACTTGGAAAAAAATTATGTTAAGTGAAGCCAGGCCCTAGAGACAAAGGTGGCATATTTTCCTGTATATGTGGAAGCTAGAAGCAAATGTGCTATGTGGTATGGAAGTGTATACAAATGTGTCTCCTGAAATACTGTAGATCCAAGAGACATCTCAAATAGTATAATCCCCTAGAAAGGCAAAATAAAAGGCCAGCAAAATAAAACACCGAGAAGTGGGTACTAGAAAGTGGTGGGGTGGGGTCAAGGGAGAAGGGGTTCATTAGTGAAGAGAAGAAGAGGGGGGAAATGCAACCAGGAATCCAACGTATATCTACAAAATTAAGAAGAGTGAGGGAAGGGGTAGGGGAGGGATGGGTGAGAATGTTGAAAGGGGTGACATTGATCAAGGTGTATTATATTCATAAACCATTTTGTTATGTGGCAACTGCTTCATACAACTACCTAAAGATACTAATAAAAGTAAATAAAGAAGCTCTTAATAGCAAAGGTAGAAGGAATATTTACATAGTTCATAAAAGGACACCCTGTGCGACAATTCTGCGTTTTACAGCACCCCATCACCGCAGAGAGCATTCGGCGGGAGCACTGAGCCTTATATTATCCCAGACTTCCACCACAGTCAAATGACCACCTTGGTTTTAAAACTTTGTGAAGCAGATCAGAGCCATTGCCACCGGTGCTAAAATGATACTTCGCTCTTAACTCCCAATAAATCCCCCAAATGTTATGCAAATTGAAAAATACTCCTGTCAAAAGACTGTCAGATAACACCTCTCATTCCCAAGGACTATTTGTAAGCATAAAGAAACATCCAGAAAGAAGTAATAAATTGTACTCATACGGCGTTCTGGCAACCGTTAATAAATCAATATGAAGGGGAGTTCTGAAGGGCAAAATGTTGCTGTCGGTGGGTGTCCGATTTAATTTTGCTCTAAATTAATATTTCGAATATGATAAGTGAGCTGGCAGGAACAGATTTCATGATTAATTCTATGGAGTCAAAAATGCTTTGATGGCACTTTAATAGCTACTCCACGGATCTAAAAGTGCCTGAAACGGGCTCACAAATTGCATGATAATGCGGATCCCACCCAAGGAGGAGATTTACTTTTTATTTTCAAATCTCTGGCGTACCTTAGGATAGGCACGTTTCATCACGCAGGCAGAGACGTTTTTATAGCATTGTGAGACATGGGTGAATGATACGTGTAGTATGAGTGAGCAGAAAGAGCCATTAGATACCCCCTGTAATTCCTGCCTCCCCAAAGCCACATAATTCAGCCAAACAATGGAGTTATTGCCTCCCTGGAAGTGTGGATTCCTAGGATAAAAACATTATGTTTCCAAAAAAAAAAAAATCAGAAAGATAGGCATAACCTGAGCTCATGAATGAGAAATAAGAATGGAAATTGAGTGTTTATCTTGGAGATGATTGTCACGTAAAATTGGGTGGTATGTTAGGCTTACAATTAGAGGAGCTGGGGGACTCACATTGGAATTCAGTATTTGGTAAAAAGCTTTTGGAGTGCACTGGGCATTTTGCTAAATGATACAGCACCGAGGAGAAAGATGACAGAGAGCCTGCAATTGTGGATTTTATATTCCAGCCTGTACAGCAGATATATTGACTGAAGGTATACACACACACACACACACACACACACTTTCTCAGTACTGCACGGAGTATTGAACCATGCAGACCAGGGCTGACGTGGTTATGTCTGAGGGTGTCCATGTTTTATCTCACTCTTACTTGATGGGGGAATGCAGGTATTTCCAGCACAGAACATGAAAAACAAACATAGAGATGTGAAAAATCTTAGTGTGTCTGAGGAACAGAATTGAATTCAACACACCAGGGCACAGTGCCTTCGAGGAGGAAAAGAAGCAAGTGAAGAAGTTTGAATATGGTGTTAAAATGGACCACAGCCCTGGACAGTTCCTCTATCCATCATTTACAGGTTCTTAAGGAGGTAGGATCTGGAATGCACACTTTAGAAAGACTCTTGTGGCAGCCATATTTGCATTAGGATTATATTGGAGGAAACAGAGGTTAGTTATCAATGCAATTTCAGGACCCATGGCCTAACACATGCTTTCGATGGGTCTGTGGGAGAGGTGAGGGGTTTATCTGGGACTCACTTGCATTTTGTGAGTCCCTCCAAATTCACTGAGTGTGGACGTGAAGGAGGCTCAGAGGAGAAATCTTGATTGCAGACAATGGTGGACGGTGGTCATGAGCCCAGGTGAGATCACGCAGGGAGAGTGTGTAGCGTGTACAACGAAGAGTTCTCAATTCCAGGCCATGAAGGACATCAACAATGAGGACTGATTAGGAGGAGAGAACAGTAAAAGCGTGGGGGTATTTAAGAAAGTAAAGGGTCATCAATATCAACTATTGAGATGTCAAGCGACCGAAGACTGAACCACCCTTACTGGAATTACCCACGAAGGAAAGCAGGTCACGCAACCACGAAACACTGGTGGGAATGCAATGTGAAACTAGAGCAGGAAAAAAAATTTAAGTATGGGAGCTGAAGAAATTCTGAAATAGCAACTGCCTGGATTGTATTCAGACTCAGCCGCACCCCCCCCCCCCCCACCTCTCCCCTTCTCCCTGCCCCGCTTCCTCGCCCTGTTAGGAGGGCTGGCTGCTCATGCATGGGCTGAGGTCATTCTGGTCCTTGGAAAGTGTGTATCATGGACAATTATTAGAGTGGAAAGAAATCCTCTACTTGGCAGTCATTTTTTTTACATCTCCCAAGGGATTATTGACTTCAAAGTGAGCTCCTCACTGTCATAATCAATCTGTGTTCACTGAAGAGTTCATGGAGTTATGTGCAAGGCCCCATAAGGAGGAAATGGCGAGCTGGGACTTAAGACTTACACTTGACAGATTGAGTTTAAATAGAAATATATCCTTAAATAATTAAAGCTGTCAAGCAGAGGATGTGAAAGAAACTTGCTTAGCAATGGCCACTTTTTTTTTTTTTCTTTTAAGAGCGTTGTTCCTCTTCTAGACTTTTGTTTTTTATTTAGTTTGGCTCATAGCTGTGTGTGAAAGATCTGGGTCTTTGTGTTTACATTTGAGAATTTGTGTTGTAAGGTTACGACTAGAGGCTTTTATAATATAAATAAATTTCAGTCGTACTTACCATGATTAGTTCTAGTTGTACTTTAAAAAACAATATCAATACTTTGAGGGATTTCTATTGGGACCACAGATGATAAAAGTAGATCTTCACAGATATTCAATAATTTATATTATGGTTTTCTTCAATTAATTTTCAGACAATATTTGATCCTCACTAAGGAAATGCTTGATTATTTTATTGTGCATCTTGATGACCTCCACATAGAAACGTATCGTTAGGTCCCAAATTAATCTTTATTACAGTATTAAATTAGTTTATTGGAAAGAGTAACAATAATGAAGAGAAAGTGATCAGCCAGTTTTTTCTTTTACATAGCTTGCTTGGAATATGGTTGAACATTTCAATGAGCAATCATTCCTGGCTCCCCAGCACCACAGCAAAAGGAAAAGCATTGTTCTCTGTTTATTTCTGAAAAAATAGATATAAATTTTAAGTTAGGAAAAAATTTTAAGTTAGATAATGGCTGGGTAAATATTGGTTAAATACAGACTTCTGATTCTGTGTGTGTGTGTGTGTGTGTGTGTGTGTGTGTGTGTGTGTGTGTGAAGAAAATAGAAAAAACGAATAACATCAATTAAGTCCCTCACACTTTGAAATCTGCTGCCTTGTATGTTGCCTTTTCCTATATCCTTTGGGTTTTCTTATTCTTGTTTTGTTTTTGTTTCCTCCTCCTCCTCCTCCTTCCCTTCTTCTTTTCCTCCTCTCCTCTTCGTCCTCCTCCACTTCCTCTTCCTCCTCTTCTTTGATGGTACTGGAGTTAGAATTCAGGCCCTTATATTCTTGCTTAGCTTTTTTGCACAAGGCTGGTGTGCTACACTTGAGCCACATCACCCACTTCCAACTTTTTGCTGGTTAATTGGAAGTAAGAGTCTCTCAGATTTTTCTGCCCCAGCTGGTTTGGAATCTCAATCCTCAGGCCTCAGCCTCCTATGAAGAGAGGATTACAGGCGTCAGCCGCCCAATGTTTCTTTTTTCTTTTTCTTTTGCCATTCACAGTGCACACGCACATTGGTGATGCTTCTAATTAGTTGCCATGCATTGGCATTACATCTTTGATATTAATAGTCATCAGAATCCTTTTAAACCCATTAGGCAATAAGTGCAAAGCTTGTCTGAGCCACTGCTCATTCATTCTTTTCTTCAGTATGCCTCATATAAAAAGTATCATTCACCCAGTTTTCCCATGTGTCTCCCAAGGCCTCACCCAATCAATTATTACTCAAAAAGCTCACATAATCTTGGGTGGCACTCTAAACTATCTAGGTATAAGCCTAATGTCTGAGTGTGTACATTGATGAGGAAGAATGAAAAACAGTTGCATATAAATGAATCTCTTTTATTCTTTTGTGGGTTTTATTGTGGTGGAAATAGAATTTGAACTCAAGGCCTTGTGCTTGCTAGCCAGGCATTCTACCACTTGAGCCAAACCCCCACCTTTCCTCTTGTCTATTTTACATTGAACACAATGGAAGCTTAACAATAGGACCTTTAAACTGAAGTCTTTTTTTTTTTTTTCTTTTGTTGGTCGTGGGGCTTGAACTCTGGGCCTGGGCGCTGTCCCTCAGCTCTTCAGCTCAAGGCAAGCGCTCTACCACTTAAGCTACAGCGCCACTTCTGGTTTTCTAGTGGTTTATTGGAGATAGGAGTCTCACGGTCTTTCCTGCCCGGGCTGGCTTTGAACCGCGATCCTCAGATCTCAGCCTCCTGAGTAGCTAGGATTACAGGCGTGAGCCACCAGCGCCCGGCTTAAACTGAAGTCTTAAGTATTAATTCAAGTTGTTCTTACCTATCAGTAGTTACTTGTTGGGGATGCAGGTGATAACAGAATGTGTTCCTACTCTTAAAAGTCACTTTGATGACTGAAATTCTTCCACTACATTTGAATTAGTTTGAATGTCAAGCCAGTTTGATGTCAAACCCCAGTCACCTCCATTTGGCTGTTTGCTGCACAAAACCCTGGTGTCTTCTGTTTCCAGAGTTTCTCAGACTTGGAAACATTTCATGGAAAAATGTACAGGAGGTTGAAGTGGCAGAGCAGAACTGACATATAAATAAACCACCAAATTATTTATTTACTTTGAGCAGTGGAATCATCCAGAGGCCCAGCTACTATTCTGCCCTAGCACAATCTCTCTCTCTGTGGGAGTTGGGGAGTGAGGATGGTCTTCATAATCTCATCCCAAATTGCATGACATTTGCAGCTGTATAATGCAATCTTTCTTTCCCCCTACTGGGGAGGAACAAACTTTTAATCCTCAAAGTCAAGGACGAATACAGGAGGTAAACATAAATGAAATGTTATTCTTGATAGATTTTGCAAGCATGGAATAGAGAAAGAGGGAGGTAGTTAGCACAGTTAAATGGTACTGCCTCCACAAGCTTGCTGTGTGACCCAAGTGTTTGGTTAGGGGGTACATCTTCTTTATGGCTTCAGTGAGAGAACCAAGTCTCTTGTGTTCCCAAATTTTCCTTGAGGTATGCTGCCTTCTCAGACCTCATTAAACTCTACCTTTCTGAGCCAAAGAACTCTTTAATCTCTTAAAAATCATGTTTATTGCATACATGAAACTATTTGCTTTTATATTTAAATTTCAGGGAACAGTCTTCATTGGCTTTTATATATTGCACAGTCAAGATACAGCAAATCATCACAATCTTGAGGAACAGGCAGTAGGAAGAGATTTGTTCTTCCAAGACTTTTGAGGCAGTTCCTGCTAACTATATACATGAAAAAAATAAAAATACAGGTTTGGTAATGTGAACCTCAGTTTGAATTGATCCATTTTGTTTCCCTTGAGTAATCTCACCAGGTGAGTGCCAATTTTGGTGTTCCACAGTCTCTCTCTTTTCTATTTTATATTACTTCATTACATCCCATTATTTTACAGATTTAAAATTATGGCAGATTAAAATTGAAATATTCAAGAATAGTGACAAAAGTGATAGTTATGTATGTTTTCTACACAATTGACTTGAGACTTTTATTTCAATTGACCCATTTGAAAAAGAAAACTTGATGTAGCAAAGTTTCATAGAAATCCAAGAAGAGTTTGTAAGTGTTTTATTTTTAAGATTATGGTTCTGGGGATCTTTTTTATATCATTTGCTATTGGGATGCTTACTATCTTGGATCCTAAAATCAGATAGAGAACAGGCAAGTGTTTCTGTGATAATTCCTCACACTTATGAAATTCTCTCTAATCTGAATAGTGAACCACTGAATAGGGCAAAAGAGAAGATAAGCTCAAACCCCGTGAGGCCCTATGCTAATGCTACATGCCTAATCTCTTCAAGGGGAAAGTATTTTTCTCTGCTTAAGACTTAAAAAGAACTACAAACGTTTCCACTCTCACTTCTAGTTTTAGGTAGAATAAAGATTGGCAGCTTTCAAACTTCTCATGCAAAAAAAAATGTTTGAAGAAAGAAGATATAAAAATATGAATGCATCTTGAATGGAACAAGAAGGTGAAGAATATTTGAATATTTCACGAAACACAATCAAATGCAGGCTGATGGATAAAGATGAAAGCAAATGAAAATGGATGCTAAACTCAAACAATGCCCTAAGTGTGGAGTTTTCCAGAGCAAGGAACATATCCCATAAGGAAAAAGAAAAAGAAAAAAAGAAACAACAAAACAACAAACCCTATTGCCACAGTAAGGACCTGATGAGATCCTGATTGTTTTTGCGGTTAGCAGAATATCCATGAGCTGAATTGCAGGACATACCTTTCAGCAGGAAGAAATATATCAATCAGTGTCTCATCAAGTAGTAGATCACTGCGTGATTCACTGTGAAAAATATCGCACTGTCAACATGGGCTGGTTGAGAAGAAGTAAACATTACATATTTCAGTCTTACTACACAGAATTTTCTGCAAGGCTGTAACATATTCCTGCCCTCCTTTTCTCAATAAATTGCTTCCAAATAGATTCTCCAAGAAGAAATCATCTCACTAAAAGGAATCGTAAGAACAACCATTAATAGGAAATTGTCTATGTGAAGATAATATGAAAATGAATAAAGCAAGACTAAAAAGTAATGACTGATGGAGAATACTCATTATTAAACTGTTACAATGGGGTATATAAAGTTATGGAGAGAGGCATGTGTGTTTAAAAATTTATGGCATTCTTCAATAGTATAAAGTAGGAATCCCTAATAGTTTCAAAAATGAATACCAAGCATGTCCAGACAATAGGAGGCAATCAAAGGTGAACCAGCTGAACTGAGTAAAAAAAAAAAAAAAGTTAAAAAAAATCATGAAACAAAGGCTGGTTAAAAATGATGCCAAGAAAGATGCTCTTGAAAATTCTGAAAATACGAGAGCCTAGAACTTAGGGAAACAAACAAATGACAAGAAAGGGAACAAACAGGTTTTCTTTGTTTAATTGTAACAGTGGTTTTTACAGGTGGATGGTAGGCCAAGGAAAGACAGTGCATTTGTAATTGGTGTCCCTGAAAAAAGAGTAAAATTAATGAGGAAAAAAACCCCAGCAACAAATACATACATGCATGTATATACATATATAAATGTATATAAATAATATATATACATATACAAATATTTATATATGTATATATTTATGTATGTATGTATATATACATATTTTATATGTATATGTAAAATATGTACATATACATATATAAAATTTTTAATATACACATACACATGCATGCATAAACACATACACAGATTCCGAAAACTTTTCAGAAATAAAGCAGGATATAAGCTTTCAGTTTGAAGCAGCACAGTGTCTACCAGGAAATATTTTTTTTTTTAGAAAGTTAGTCCTAAGACATTAAATTTCAATAAGAAAGAAGAAATGTGTTGGGAAGTTCAGCAAAGACAGAGGGACATTTTGGCAGAGGGCATTCAAAGTAATCAGATATTAGGGTCTTAATGCCAGAAATCAGGGGCACAAGAAAAACTCGAAAGCTGAGGAGAGGCCAATTATGACCCTAAATTTTATACCCACCTAAAATATCACTTAATGTAAGGTTATAAACTTACTTGAATATCCAAAAAGTCAAGAACTATAGCTATATGCATAAGATCATATAAAAAGTTTATTGAAATGAACTCCAAGAAATAGAAACAAGTTTTTTTTCTCATTTGCCACTGCTTTTCCTTTCTGCACCTTTTGTCTATTTGGGGGAGGGTACGAGGAGCACAGACATGGAGGGACAAAGGTGAACAATGCAGCAGTGACACTCACCAGACACTGTGTTGAAAATGAACTACACAACTGGTAGGGAAGGAAGGTCTGGAGGGAAAACCAGGAGAAAATGAAGGAAGAGATGACACTGTTCAAAAGGAAATACACTCATTACCTAGCTTATCTAGTATAGAATACATAGACTGTATTTATTCTATATAGTATGTAGAATGTATAGTTCTTTTTTAATACTTTTATTGTTATTGTAAGGGTGATATACCTCTTTATACATCACCTTTACAATTACACTAAAAAAGTATAAGCTGGGCACCAGGCTCATGCCTGTCATCCTTGCTACTCAGGAGGCTGAGATCTGAGGATCATGCGTCAAAACCAACCCAAGTAGAAAAGTCCATGAGATTCTTTTTTTTAAAAAAAATTTAATATGTGCTAAAACCCGAACAAAAAAAGAAATGGCAGGCTTGGAATGTGGCTCAGTGGTAGAGCGCTTGCCTAGCAGGCATAAAGCCTGCTAAAGTACCACATACACAGAAAAAGCCGGAAGAGGTGCTGTGGCTCACGTGGTAGAGTGCTAACCTTGAGCAAAAGAAGTTCAGGGACAGTGCCCAGGCCCTGAGTTCAAGCCCCAGG
This sequence comes from Dipodomys spectabilis, assembly GCF_019054845.1. Classification (NCBI taxonomy): domain Eukaryota; kingdom Metazoa; phylum Chordata; class Mammalia; order Rodentia; family Heteromyidae; genus Dipodomys; species Dipodomys spectabilis. The sequence goes on from NW_024870935.1 coordinate 3,475,482, forward strand.
ACTGGCACCCTCCCCCCATCCCCCCCAAAAAGAAAGAAATGGCAGGAAAGTAAACTAGATACCCTGGGGAGGGGAGGATGAGGGGAGAGTAGTACTAGGGGCAAGGTAAGCAGGGTACAGGGGTGCCGGAGAGGGGAGAGGAGGGTGATTGTGATGAAGCTAATTTATATGCATATATGCAAATAGAGCAACAACACCTGTTCAAGTTGTTTCAAGAGGGGAACAGAGGAGATACTTGAGAGGGATGGAAAGGCAAGTTCAGGATACACTGCGTGCATATATGGAAGTTTCCCAATGAATCCCCCAGTTTAGATTAATACATATGCTAATAAAAAAGCTTTAAAAAATCTTGAGCTATGATTATAATAAAAACATGGTATTAAATAATATTAAAGGGAAAGCCTTATAATTATGCTGATAAAACGAAAATAAAAAGCCAGAAATTATTCCCCAGGGAAAACAGGTGAGCTCTTTAAATGCCACTAATACGTTCTCACATTGCAGAAACATTGTATTAATGTATGGAAATGTTTCCCTGGACCCCTCCCCGCTTGATACAACTAATATATGCTAATAAAATCTTAAGACAATAAAAAATTGAAACTCTCAATAAATTTGTGAGCCAAAGAAGCAATTGAAAGTCAGATTGCAGAATTTCTAAAAATAATAATATGAAAACACCTTGAGAAACAGCAAAACCCATGTACTAATGAAAATTCATAGCCTGAACACAGGAGGAAATTATGAAAGCCAGTTCAGATTAGATGAATCAAAATGCTAACTTGAGTTAGGCAACAAACAAGATAGATGTAGAGGAAACAAAAGAAAGGCAGCCAGAAGCATAAAGGCCGAATTTAATTTATATATACATGATTACCTTAGCCCAACATAAAACAAATGTAAAACGAGTCAGATGTACAGAAATAACAGTTAACACAGGCAAAAGTAGCAAATATCAGCACGGATTCTTCTCAACACAAAAAAGACAAGATGTGCGTTAGTGTTCACAATTCTATGGATTTAGAATTCTGAAAGCACTATCCAATAAAATAAAAACAAGTTAAAAAAACATAATAAAATAGGTATAAAGAAGTCACATTATTCTCATTCAGGGTTTTTCTTTGCTTTAAGCGGAAAATAATAATTACATATCATAGACTTTAAAATATTTTTACTTGCATTGCTACGTGTAGGGTTAAATCTTAACATTTTCTTTCAGATTTTTTCAGCTTTATTGGTATGAGTAATGTGAAAAAAAATCATGTATGCATCAGCCAGGGATATAGCTTTTAATCGACACTTACACATAGGCTTTTTTATGATGCTATATCTAGAGCTGTTTGACTTCCAATAAATATCCTCTGTGGAAACTTAAGATTCACCCCCCAAAAGAGGGAGTAACAATATTCAACAAGAAATGTACCCATACCTTACTCATGTAACTGTAGCCCCTCTGAATAACATCTTTACAATAAAATGCAATTAACACACACATATACACACAAAATGAATCACCCTCAAACTATAACTTCAACACCAAACTGACCTGTTTTAAATTCCATTTGACAACCTAAACTTAGGTGATCATAGACAGTCAACCCCCCTGACTCATTAGTACTAAAAAAATCTCTCCATGTTGTTGTCAGTAAAGAATAATGCCATTTAACTTGGAGTGCCGTTGATCAGGGAAAAAACCACACACCAATTGTTATAAATGTGGAGAAGTTTCTTGTACCTTACCTGAACTTGTACGTTGGAAAGTGCTTTAACTGTTTACCCTGTCTTCACTGTTCTGATCCTGACAGACACTACTCACCAATGAGACAAATGTCTTTTTTTCCCCACTGATCCCAGACACATCATTCTATATAACAATGTTTGCTCAAAGATGACCCGAGTTCCACAATTATCTTGCCTTCCTTGTGTGACATATCATGTTAAGTTAAATTAAATGAAAGTGTTACAAAGTCAGTCTGTGTGTTTTAAAAAACACATGTTTTAAACCATTTAAACACATGTTCTTCAAATTTGATGAATACAAATGCTAACTTGAGTTAGTAGGAAAAATGTTACATGTGTTTAGATGGTAGGCTTCAGGAAATTAATTTTATTATGACATTTTCACTTTTGAGTTTTAAAATTAGATTTCATTTTTATCGAGTTGTTTTCAGGTGCTTTGAGGCATATACATATACCTATAATTTTATCAAGCCTATGCCTGTAATTTTTCTACTTTTCATGAACACGGTCCTCTTACCCCATACTTTTCCACAAACTATTTTTTATGCTTCAATTCATCACTCATCCTTCTGATTATGACAGCATTAGGCAATTGATGTTATTTGAGGTTGTAGATGCTCTTCATAGTTGAGCTAGTGATCATGATTTCTTTTCTTTTTTTTGGACAAATGTTTGTTCCTCTGAAGTGGCTTCATTTTCTGTGTGTCCTTCGTTCTCAAGGAGCTTACCATAAAGGCAAGAGTGAATTTCTTTTTCCTGTTGTGTAAATCTTCTCTTATTAGGTGAAAGATAGACAAAGTGGCTATTCTACCATAAAAGCCGATTCCTGAACCTTCCAGCTCTCTAATCGTGTGTTCAAACCAGGTTTGGGAGCTCCCTGTCTGATTTTCTGGGACTGATCCTGTTTCCACTTTTTGAACGAGGCTTTCTGTTTCTAGATTCCTTGCCTTCTTGATGGGCCTGTGTATCTTTATTGACGTCTACCTCCAACCAGCTCTCAGAGAATGTCTTTATAAAGACTACTGTTTTTCTTCATTTCCCTTTTGAAAAAATAAATATCTGTAGAGATCATTCCCCTCCTCTCCATCTTCCAATGTAAATTTGGTTTTCCTAGAACTACAATTAAACTTAGCAATAAATACTTTTTTCCTGAAGGTGTCCTGGCTTTGTTCTGTACCTTCTCATGTAGATGTTAAAAACTCAGATGGGCTCTGAAGTATCACTATGGCTGCTTCATAGATTTGTTCTCAGTCAGCTGAGTGATTGATTCCTTTACCTTTACTAAGCAGCGTGTCTGCTCTCTTCTTCCCTGTTAGCCAAGTCTTGGATTTGGCCTTTGAATTCATTTATCACCATTCCACTGACTCTTTGTGAAGAAATCCAGTGTGTGTGTGTGTGTGTGTGTGTGTGTGTGTGTGTGTGTGTGTGTGTGTGTGTGTGTGTGTGTGTGTGTGTGTGTGTGTGTGTGTGTGTGTGTGTGTGTGTGTGTGTGTGTGTGTGTGTGTGTGTGTGTATTCTCATCAGAATCGACCATCTTATTTGTAAGTCTGAAAATTAATCTTTGAACTATTTTTAAAACAGTTTCGTGTGGGGGTTTGAACTCAGAGGCTCGTGCTTGCTAAGTGGGTGCTATTCTACTTGAGCTTCTAGTTTTTGAACTGTCTTTTTCTTTGTTTATTAAGAGAACAACCCTTTTAAAAGTACAGTTTGAGGCTGACAGAGTGACTTCTCAAGTACTAGGCTCTGAGTTCAAGTCAAAGTACTGCCAAAAGAAAATATATTTTACTTAGAAGACTGAGATATAAATAGGGCTGGCATCATTTTTTCCTTTTTTTGTATATCTTTTTATTGTAAAAATACTGTACAGAGGGGTTACAGTTACATGAGTAAGGTCATGAGTCCATTTCCTATCAAGCATTGTTACCTCTTCCTTTGTTTTTCCCCTACCATCCCCTTTCCTCCCCACCTCCAAACTACTCCCCCCTCCCCCACCCCCAGCAAAGTTGTAAAGTTCATTTTCAACATAGTATCTTGTATATCTCATTGTTACAATGGGCCAAACTAAATCCTTATTTTAGCATTTTGTTATATCCCTTTCCCTCCCCAAATTAGAAAAGTTTATATACAAGATGCAGGGCACTGACATCAAATACAGTGAAAACAGGGGTTATACCATGGGGGAAGAACACACAAAAGAAACAAAAATCACATGACACATTAAAAATACATAGAAAACAACAGTAAGAAAGATAAAACCACTGTGTCTCTATCTTGGGGTTCATTTCGCGTAGCATCATACTTACATTGTCAAATGTACATTGCTTTTGAGCTTTTCTGCTTGTCCTAGACATATTCTAGTTATTGCAAATAATATTTACATACTTTTATATATTAACAGCATCCACTTTTTTCCATACAGGGCTCCTTGGAGTTGAATATAATTTACATAGTCTAAATCAGTGATTTAAAAGATACATTAAAGGATTAAACTTAATCTTAAAGAATTTATAATTCCATGAGATGAATAAAATAAGTATAGGATATACTTACAACCTATGCAAGAGTAAGACTGTTTCCTTAAAAAAGTAATGATAAATGAAATAATGGAATAATTCCTTTGACTGTATGATTAGCAACAGATAATTAGCATGTATTATACTAGTTGAAGCTATACTAGTGTGTATATAGTTAGCATCATAATATACAGCATTATAGTCTATAGCATGTTAGATATATGCTATATTTACTATGTCATATGTATGTTTATATGTATATGTGGCATGTTACATGTATGTATATATGTATTATATCACAATTATATGCTTCTATTTATTTATGTACTATTAATAAAGATTTGTATTTAGGTGAAACTCTAAATGGAAGATACTAGCACAGTGCCACAACAGAGAAGCAGAGTTGACAGAAAATTGTTTCTCTTAATGACATTAAGTTGTTAACAAAGCCCGATAGAAGGGGTGAAACAAAACTTTTGGCTCTTGGTTTTTTGTATATGACCCTACATAATACTAGCTCAAACAGGGAAAGCACCTGTTCCATTCAGTATTATAGCTCAAGTTTTCCTAAATTTCTTTAAGGAATCTGCCTCATAGCTATAGGAATCAGATCCTTGGTTAGTAAATACCAAAGTTCTCAGGACATAGTTCTTATAATGTCACATGTAATGAAATGCTGTGTTTAATTTCACGTGGTAATCTTACAATTCCTATCCAGTAATTTATACTACACATGGCCAGATGGCTGGGTAGTGTAATATATGAGAAAAGAGGCTGTCGGCAGATATTAAAAGTGGCTTGCTTCTCAGAGATTCATTCCACTTACCCACAAAAGAAAGCCTATTAATTAGACTTTTGAATCCCATTAGGAAAAACAAATACCAATACTTAACTGCTCAAATATGACATGATAGAAAATTGCTAACATAATTAGATTTTTAATAGTGTTAATGACTCTTGTATCTTATTAATAAGAATTAAAACTAATGTAATGTTATATGAAGAAAAATTGCCACTGTATGCTCTGCTAACAGGGAAAAGTAGCACGATTATGTCTATTTCCACATGAAGGGGTTTTAATTTTTATTCCCTCACAGTTGTAATATAATTCACGTGTTTCCTCGGCTTAATATATTATCCCTGACATTAGGTGACAGGAGGTCCTGCACATACACCACTTACGTCTGTAGTCTCATTAGATAACTCAAGTCAAGCATGATGTCGACTCTGACCGTAAAACTGCCCACATTAAAGGTTGAATGTCTGTTCTTTGTCCTCCTTTTCTACCTGTGTTTTAAAAAGATGATTATTACTCCTTCAAAGCCATGCCTCAGCCCCTTTTGATTTTCCCATTTATTAACAAATTACAGTCGCTGTTTACGCCATATAATTTGTCATTGTTGGCATGTTCCTCTTCCCTGCTTTAGTTATTCTGTAGGCATAAAAATCATGTTTCATTGTCCAATGAGTATGTTTTTATCAATTAGCTAATAAACCAATACTCATTTAACATCTTCTAAGTATCCCTCGTGTTGAAGAGAGGGTTGAGCTCTGAACTCATGGAAGGAGGCTTATTTATTCAAATTCTGTATATTTTTTAAAGAAAATTTTCTTTCTTTGGGACTCGAAAGTGAAATATTCATATTTCAGTGAATTTCTCCAGCTAGCTGAATTTACCATCCTAGCTGCCATCAAGACAAATGGATCGTGGTTTCCAGCAAGACACCAAACAGAACATCTGAGAAAATAGCCAATATTTGAGATAGATGGTTTGCCAACCCACTCACGAATGTGCCAGAGACATACAGATTATAAAAGCTTCAGTGGATGACTTGCAAGGAGACCAAGGCTGTGTTTCTTCTCTGTGTGTGTGTGCTGGCATCTAACTCTAATGGGATTCAGGAACTAGGCTTCAGCTACTTCTACAGTTGATGGGTTACCAGCATTAATATCACTTAGGAATTTCTTGGAAGGACAGAACTGTGAGTGTTATCCCTAAGATTCTGAGTCATGATCTACAGTTTAGCAAGATCTATATCTTACTTTTCTGTTATTATAACAAATTACCAAAGTGTAAGTCACATTATAAAGAAATCAGGTTGGTTCCAAGTCTTTCTGTGTCCTTACAAATGGTATAATAATATCATTCTTTGTGATGAATGGGTAAAATTCCATAACACACACACACACACACACACACACACACACACACAGTTTCTTGATCCATTCATCTGTTGAGGGGCATCTGGGCTAATTCCAGAGTTTGGCTAAGGTGAATAGTACTGCAATGAACATGGTTGTGCTGGTAGCATTACTGTATCCTTGTTTATAATCTTTTGGGTAAATGCCTAGAAGTGGAATTGCTGGATCATAGTGTAGTTTTAAGTTTATTTTTTTAAGGAAACTCCATACTGTTTTCCAGAGTGATTGAACAAGTTTATATACCCACCAACAAAGGTTCTCTTTTGGCTCCATCCTTACCAGCACCGGTTTTGGTTTTGGTTTCTTCGGTTTTTTTCGTTTGTTTTCTTTATAATAGTCATTCTAACTAGGGTGAGGTAGAATCTCAAGATTGTTTTGATTAGCAGTTCCTTAATGACCAGAGATGTTGACATTTCTTATTGTGTCCATTGGGCATTTTTACTTCTTTTGAGAAGACTCTCTTTAGCTCCTTAGCCCATTTATTAATTGGGTTGTTGGTTTTTTGAAGTATGTTAGGCCAAAAGAGACAAAGGATGCATATTTGCCTTTATATGTAGAAACTAGATTTAGCTTACAAACTCATAAGTAAATGCATTGGGTGGTATGCAGGTGTACACAAATCAACTGAAATATGGTGGATTAAAGGGAGAACTCAAATAGCGTAACTCCCTAGAAAGGCAAGATCAACGTTTGGCAAAATAAAACACCAGGAAGATGCAGGGACTTGAAAGGGGTCAAGGAGAAAGGGTCAGAAAATGGAGAGGTTATGAGGGGAAAATGAAGACAATATCCTAATGCCTGTCCTACATTGGATTGAGATGAGTGAGGGGGAGAGGTGCGTAGGAGAGGGATGGGTGAGGTGACATTGATCAGGAGGTTCTATATTCACAGACTGCTTCATTGAATGGCGTCTCCTTTGAACAACTTCTTAAAGATAAAAATAATAAAAAAAATCAGGTTTGCATTTAGTTCAGAGGTTAAACGTCTAAATAGTCTTCAGCTAGCTCTAGCAAAGGCGGTAGATGGAGCATCTCACAGCAGATGAGAAGTTAATGGCACACACAGGTGGGTGGACGAGGGATTGATTCTGTGGCAAAGCAGGGATCCAGAGCACAGAGAGGCTAGTCTTCTTAAATTCACTGCTGACTCCCAACATGGCCACCCTAGAGACTGAGATTGCCACATGGGAACTTTTGGGGTATACATTTAAGCCATATGCAACCAGTAGGAAAACCCACAGTATTTATTTGTGCACGATAGGACTTGAGAATCATTGGACTATGTTAGCTAAAGTTAACCTAGAATAGAATTAGCTCGAGGAAAAGGGAAGACAGTGGTGATTGTTTTAATTGGTTCTAAAGTCCTATGGATTAGGTGGATTATAATCGAACAGAAAATGTATGGTAGTGGAGACTGGGAAGGGAAGAAAAACCAGAGTGGTGGCAGCTTACCCCCATCTATGTCTCAGAGATATCTGCCATATATACTTCACATGGCAGATGGCTGGGAGCGCTCTCCAGGGCCTCTCTGATAAAGCCATGAATCTCTTCCTCCATGGTGCATACACTTCTCAAGGACCCTCTTCCTCATCTAAGCACTTTGGAGGTGAAGATTTGAGCATGTGAATTTAGAGGGGGGAAAAATTCCCATACTACAGTTTAGTAGTCCTGCTCAGACTGTATGTAAAGTGTATAGTGTTTATCCCAAAGCAGTACTTTAGGCAGTATCATCAAAAATTAAAGTTATTTATGAATAAAGTCATCAACATAATGAGATATCTTGAAATTATATATGGTGAATCTCAACCCGGTCTGCACATTTAGAATTGACTGGGGAGCTTTAAGATATATCAAATGCCTAGGTCCCGCCTCTAGAGATTCTGATTTAATTTTTTTTTCTGGTGAGTTTTCCAGGCATCTTGATTTTTTAAAAGTTCCCAGATGATTTTCATGTGCAGCTGGGGTTGAGAACCACTGGTAAAATATGAGAAATGGCTGGAGGAATTCAGGTTAATTAACTGAAGAAGAGAAATCTTAGTGGATGATTCCAGGTACAGCTTCACACACCTAAGGGGAAATGGTGAAGATTGATTTTTTTTTCCCCCCCGGTAGCTTCAGGAAGCAGGATTGGGCCAGGGAGAAACACTTCACTACTGCAGACCAACCTCAAATGAATTCTGATCATTTGAACTGTGTGAAACAAACATGGCACTTTAGAGAACACTGGGGTATTCAGATTGACATTGAATAGTTGACCGAGGGTGCCAGTGAGAATGGGTGTCGACCTGGTCAGTGGGGAAAAAAAAAAACCACCTCTCACCTCCATCAAAATGCCACGACAAAAGTGAATTTAATGGATGCTTCCTGGCTGGGGACTTAGCAAGAATGACAGTGTAAGTATCCCTCATCTAGAAGCCCACCGAGGAGGGGAATGGAAAGGGAGATGCGGGGAGGGGTGGAGTATGGTAGAAGTACATTGTACATGTGTGGATCAGAGCCTAACGAAACCCACTAAAACCTGTTATCAAGGAATGAGGAGGACGGAGGAGAGCTAAGAAAGAGTAATCCAGACCAAATTATATCATACGCACATTTACAAATATCACAGTGAAAGTCATGCATAATTAACTTATACTAATTACATTTTTAAAATATTTTAATAGAAATATTTAAAAATATTTTGGGCCTGGGAGAGAAGTAATTTGGATTTTACATTACTGTGGATTTGGGAATATTTGGATATACATAATGAGGTATCTTGGTTGAGACTCATGTCTACACATAAAATACATACGAAACGTACATATTTTATATACATATGCTGAAGCAAGTTTTAGCCTCTATTTTTATTGAGTCTGAATTTTAACTATAACCCATCAATCATCACTTGAGACCGGGTATGGAATTCTTCACACAACACTGGTAGTGTCATATTGGCAGTGATTTAGTTTGGGATTTTCAAAACATTTCAGATTTGAGACTTGATTTATTTATTATTATTATTAGAGATATGCAAACTAAATAGGGCATAATCTTGCCCACAACTCTGTGAGGGCCTGTCCCTTGAATCAGAAGCTAGGAGTGTTGAAATTAATTGCTCAGGATCACACAGTTAACAGCAAGGGTACAAGCGAAGGTTTGGCAGAACTCAAATCCCTCGAGCTTAACCTCATCCCAGCTACACATGCCCAGAGGACACTTCCTTTAACCTGCGATCCCATAACTCTAAGACAGGCAGGCCATAGAGCAGTCACTGTGCTGTTTATTTAAATACCAGTGTAGTAGCCAGGAGCCTTATTATCTAAACAACTCCCATAAACATGAAACAATGTCTTAAAAACCCCACATTCCAAGCTGAGAAAACAGAATGCTGGTGAATGAACCAACCTGAGTTAAAGGACATAGAGACTTAATTAAAATAAATAAATAAGAGGACAAGTAATAAAACCGGGTAATTTGTAATACCGACACATTCTGTTACAGGCCGCCCCTCTCCCCACACACCGTGATTGAAAGCGTATTTGTTTTTACTCTCTATTTTTTTTTATTGTAATCTATGTTAGTATTGCAGAACTAATTATGAGTCACCCAAGTGGAACCGAGGAATGCTGAGGCTCTGGAAGTGTAGGACAAAGGAAATTCATGAACAAATAACACTGAGCTTATGATTTCAAAAGGTCATTGGAAATGCTAAGCCCAGAGGACAGTGTTGCTTGCACTCATACCAAAGCCAAGTTTCTATCAGTCCCATTAGTCCTCATCTGGTTAGCAGAAAGTCAACTGACTTTCTACATCAAGAGTCCCAGGTTCACGTCCCATGCTTTATCAAACCTACTCCAGCCTTTCCTCCCGTCTCCCTTCAGTGTGCATCTTACAGGTCTGCAGTCTGGGGACCTGCGCTGTTAGCTCAAGTACCTTAGATATGAACCCAAGTCAGCTCCTTATACTATTAATGGATAAAGTGGGCTGGTTTGGACAGCCTTTTATCTGAAAATGTGTTGATAAAGACAGGTTGTGAAAGCCTTTGATCAAGGGTAAACAAGGGTAAACTAGGTATAGCTCAAGCAGATTGCCTGCCTAGAAAGTTCAAAGCCCAAGTTTCATTATCACATGCAAAAAAAGTAGGTGTCAAGTGTCTTCCATATCTCTAAGTGCTCTGTGTGTGTGTGTGTGTGTGTGTGTGTGTGTGTGTGGTGTGTGTGTGTGTGTGAAGTTGTTGGGGCCTGAAGGGCTCTTGAGTTGGGCTTTATGCGCTGTTTCCTTCTTTCCTATTCTATGACCTTAGGGAAATTGCTTAATATCTCTAAGTCGGCACTAATTTGCAAACTGGGAATGATCATGGTAGGAACCGTCTAGAGATGTGCAGAAGTCAGATTGAAATGCAGGTGACTTATGTGTTGTTAAGGTTTTCACTTCGATATTCATTCACTCACTCATTCATTCATGCTGACTGCCTTTCATTTTGGTGTTCACTCATTCACTCACGTGATCACTCATAATCATTGGTTTTCATTTTGGTATATGCTATTCACCCACATACTTGCTTACTCATTCGTATCTGTATTTCCCCCTCACCTTTATAGTGGCAATTTTTAGAGCACGGTATTGGAGAGTGGCTGTAATTGAGAATTTAAATAATGCAGTGATGCATTTTCTTTGTTAAAGTGTAACAGCTGAAATATCTGTAGGAGGCTAATCTTGTGCCACTCCATTTAAAACATATTCGTGTTGACATACTTGAACAGTCTGGCATGACAGATGCCAGAAAACCAGGGACAGTTTGCTAACTTTGACCTTGACAGACAGGATGCTTGAGCAATGACACCTTTGAAGTTAAGCAAGGAATGTACTGGGAGACGCTTTCAATTACTGACCTGTTCGTGATGATGTGATATGAAAAAACAATGCAGTGAGAGTTTTGGCATCATGTGCTTTGACAAGGTATCGGGGATAGGCCAAGCCTTGTAATATGTAAGCGAGATACATTTCTCAGCATCGATCCACAGATTATTCTTTAAGATGCCTGGATTTAAGATGCTTATTTAACTTAAAATGTTTCCCCAATGAATCTTTGGGAAATCTTTAGTGTAAAATGTTTGGAAGACAGATTCTAGTAAATGATTTGAAAAAAATGGCTGTGAGACCTCACGGACACTATAATAATATTTTGCAAATGTCCATTTGAATCATAGAATAGTAGGGACATGTAAAAGGGTGTCTTTTATTTTATAAATGAAGAAACAAAAATAAAGTCTGAACAAAAGGAAGAGGTGGACTGGAATCCACTAGTCTCTTCTCCTAATCCCAGTTGCTTTCCACTACCTTGCCAGCCCTCAGAATTTCAAAAAGAGTCAAACAAAATGTATACATCATTGAAATAGTGTAGGGGCCTTGATATAAGCGTGTCTTTGAGCTCGGCATCTTTTATTTTATCATATTAATAAAAGTGTTTTTAAGACAAGCAGGAGTGAGTTGTTTACATGAGGTTCATTTTATTAAAGGAATTCAAGGGTACCTTTTACTTCTGTGATCTGTAATTGAGAGAAAAGATGGGCTCTTTTGACTTTATAAGTGACATAAAGAATATTAATCACATAATGATTCCACATCAGCATTCAGTGCTGGTGACAAGATCTATGTCTCAAATTTTTTATTCTGGTCATAGGAAATGCATAAAAAATCATCTCTAAATAACTGTTAGATTCTCCAACCTCTTGGAGTTTGGCTTCCTCAACCTCCACCTCTGCTATCTAATCATAGTTCTAATGCTCAATTGGATGAGGGAGTAATAATAACAAGATCTGAAATAGTAAGAACAGAGAGTATTTTGCCAAGACAATGGAGAGGGAGAGAGAAAAGGGGACCTCAGGTAGAAAATTGCAGACATTTACAGGTTATTCCTCAAGGGAGCAGTGGAAGTTATTGTCAAGGAGAGACAGCAACCTTTGGACAAGATACAAATATTGATCCTGTAGCTGAAACAGTGACTGAACCTGTACTCTTGCTCGTTACAACAGTCACTCTGAGCACCGAGCATTCCCTTGCTGTCCCCCGGGTGATAATTTCAGATTCGGAGACTGCAAGTTGGAAACATTATCAGAAAATATAAAAGTGAGACCCATTAAAGGGAATTACATTGAGAGACTCATGTCAAGACCAGTGAATTCCATACATCTTTGGCTTTGTCACTCTCAAGTTTTCTTCCTTTTCAAAAACATAGTTTGAGTATCAAGATTTTCTTTTTAGAAAAGGTAATTATTTTGATTTGTTTATTTCTGTGTCTCTTTATGCACAACGTAAACTGAAGTAGAGTTGTTGTCCTGTTCCCAATTCATTTGATGCTTGTTATCAAGGCCACAATAAACACTTCAGGCTCCTAGACACCTTATTTACCACTGCAAATGTAGTCTGTTTTCTTCTTCTTTTTTGTTGGTTGTGGGGCTTGAACCCAAGGTCTGAGTGCTATCCCTGAGCTTTGTCGCTCAAGGCTAGAGCGCTACCGCTTTGCACTACAGCTTCACTTCTGATTTTCTCGTGGTTCATTGGAGATAAAAGTCTCATGGCCTTTCTTGTCCGGGATGGCTTAGAACCATGATTCTCAGCCTCCTGAGTATCTAGGATGACAGGCGTGAGCCTCTAGCTCCTGGCTCCCTCACAAGTATATTCTTTAGAATAGACACATCCATGTTTTCTCTTGTCACCAATGGGAAAAGACACGGCAGTTGTTCTATTTGGCATAAATGCATAGACATATGAAGAGTTACCTTCGTGCCCATGACTTGTTATCTATGGATAGTAAGAACATGATGACAAATTAAACAATAAATATAATCCTGCAATTTAACATCGTACAATGTTTAAGTAAAAGTCATGGACAAGGAAGCTTGGGTCTGTAGGTTAAGTCTGGTACTAATAAGACAAAGTTCATTCCCTTGGTCTCTTTTGTGAAAACACTTTGATTTTTTTTTTACATCATACACACACACACACACACACACACACATATACACACACACAATCTCCTGTGGCTGATAGAAGGTGCTGACCTTTTATTCTCCATTTCCATTGCTAAGTTGTTACTCATTTTCTTGGGGAAAAACTCCCTTGTATAGCGCTCATGCTACCCGCCTGGTAGCTTTGCTTGTGGTGTTCTTCCTTAAGTATGTAGAGAACTGGATACTGCCTCAGTCTCCCTTTGCTCTGTTAACAACAATCTAAATATTATTACTCAATCTATAAAGATGAATTTGTACCCTTGCAGGAAAATGCATGAAACTGGAGGTCATCATGTTAAGTAAAATAAGCCAGACAAAGAGAGAAATGATGGAAGGGGGGACACTGATCAAGACGCATTGTATTCATAAATCGACATGTTGAATTGAAACCCCTTTGTACAACGAGGTAAAGATAATTAAAAATGATACATTAAAAAGGAAGAAATTTTGCCCATTTTTGGGTACGTGTAACCTTTGAATGAAATGAATGAAACAAAAATGGGGTGCAGGTGTGTTTGGAGCGGAAGCGGCAGAAGGATGCACAGGAATGAAGCACTTTGTACACAGTGTGCATGAACACAGAGCAGTGCAACCTGCTATAAACTGCCAAAACATAGAGAGAGCAGATAAGAAAGAATAGCTTGAAGTGCATTATGTGAATTTGATTGAAGTGCACTAAGTGCATATGTGAAAATGGCCCAGTGAAACTCCTTTGTACAATTAATATCTGCTGACTTTCTTTTTAAAAAGAGGGGAAGAGGAGGCAAAGAGCCGAGGTAGTTGAAAATGGAGTAAGACTAAAGGAAGAGAAGGATTTGCAAGACGTTTGTTCTCTTGGCCTTTAATCCGCTTCTTGTTACACACGTTTCATAGATTGTCTGTTCACATGCAGATGCCACTGGGAAGGCAAGCTGAGTTTTCCTGTCTTCTTGCATTCCGTTTTCTTTGGCTTAATTGAGAAGGAAGATGAGAAAACAGGACAGGTTCTTTATTCTTTCCCATGGTATATCTGGCAGCTGGAAGATAGCACTAGTTGACAAAACGTTCAGTTAATTGAAACCATGTAGTGGATATTGATGATCTTTCTACATTTAATGGTGAAATAAATCTGCTGCTAGAAGGAAAAAAATATATAAATAGCTATTTGGCTGATATATTTCCACACTATCCTCTTCAGGCAAATGAAAAAATAATAGTCATTTTCCCAGCCGTAATATGTTGATGCTTAATTATGCTCTACAGAGCATCTCAAGTTTAAGAAAAATAACAATGCAGAATATTCCTTGACTTTTAACTGTTGGATACAATAAAAACCCACTGAGATGAAAATATTTAATTCACACAGCCACCTGTTGGTGACAGTAAAGTTACACAAATTTCAGTATGAAACATACGTTGAAATGTAATTATTCAAGCTTCCCAAATATTTGCAAAATAATGGGCAATACAAGTGATATTTATTAAATGGAGCCATTATAAATACATTTAAAACACTCTGGGTACTACTATTCGTGTATTATTTTGGACATTCTGAAACTTCAAACTTATAGTGGTTTAGATAAATTGGATATTCTCATAAAATTTTCTTCTGAATGACTGAAGCATTCGTTGTACAGAAATAATGCTGTTTATCACAGAACAAAGACATTTTAATAGCAATAAAACAAGTAGGGCTGAAAGGTATCAGTATAATTTGTATTGAACCCATTATCACGTATTTTGGAAACTCATTCTCAAAGTAGTCTTAAATTTTGCCTATTTGGAAATAATGCCTCAAATTAAAAACATTTAAATATCTGTTTACCTCTTCTTTATCATTGTAAATGGAACCAGTCAGACAGGAAAATTCCTCCTGGTACAATCTATATCAAAATTGACCTTAGGTCCTTGGTGTCAGGGCTCAGTGTAGCAGGTAAGTTTAAATGAACATAAGCAGTTTTTTTAGATTGTGACAGCTAAAACCTCTCTCCATTGTGACTCCAGCCCTTTCCATATGCACAGTTACAATCTTCTTTTTTTCTGGATTCTTTCCAATCTGTTTTCCCTCACTTCTCTCTGCGTTTGGAGGAATTTGTTCCACCCCACCCCTTTTGTTCTTTCTTCCCTGACAGTTCATGTCTTCCTGTCCACTTCTTCCCTCTCATTGCTCAAGGCTGGGACCTAAACAATACTAAGACACTGGAAGGAATCCTGCATGAAACTACAGCGACAGAATCACACATGAATTTCCACTTGATCTATAACCTCCCATGGCTTACTGGGTCTCTTTGTTGAGAAGGTTGCTAAAGGTAAGCCTTATGTCAGAGAGAAAGGCTACAACGCCATGGAGATAGCACCCTGTGCTCAGCACTTGTACTGCAGGGTGGTTGAAGCCATCCTGGTCTCGGGGGCAGAATGAGGCAGTGGCCCTCAGATGCGGAAATAACCTTGAAGGTTTGTGAACATACAGGGTGTGCTGGGCCTCAAGGCCCCAAAGGGGCCAGTAGATGGGAATCAGCATATCTGAGGTATACTTAGAGACATCATGTCTTTCAACAAGCATCCTCATCAGGATGTGGTCCGGGGCCTACATTAAAAATAGCCAGGCCAGTGTAGGGTTAGTGTTTTTTTTTCCTTTTTTTGTCCCATCTTTGTTTTTCCCATCTCTGTCTCATTTCATGCACTCTCTCTTAAACAGATGAGTAACAGAATACCTTCATGATTAAACAAAGGCATATAACTCATTTTCCTCCAGAAATTATTATTGTGTAAATCTGTGGTCATGTGTAGCCAAAGCTATCCATACTTCTGCAACCTTCATGCAATGAGTTACGACTTCTTTCCCTGAGAGCAGGTATTTGGTTTAATATAAGACAGACGGTGGTCGCCGTGTATAAGCATTATGGTGTTTGGTTTTGTTTTGTTTGGCGACAAGGCTTTCATGGGTAGCACCAACAAGCCTGGAACTCACTACTCTCCTACCTCAGACTCCTGAATGCTGGGGTTGCAAGCAAGCACAACTGCACTTGGCCATAGGGAGGTTTTATGAGCATGACTCGATAGTGTTTGTGTCGAGTGCAACTAGAATAAGCATGGCATATTGAACGTCAGCACACAATCACAGAAAATGCCAAGAGGGCACTGGAGAAGAGAGTGGAACCCAAATTTAGTGAGTAGGATCGACAGCCAGATGGAGAGGCCAGGTAGGAATTTTGCATGCGGAAAGTCCTTGGATGAGTTGAGAAATGGCGTGGTTGGTTCTGTGAAGAAGCATGTGGTTCCAGGTCAAAGGGAAATAACGGAGAGGTCGATACCCAGAAACGTGACTTGAGGCCGTGTCATGTTGGGTCTCATTAGCCATGTTAAGGAACCCTGGCTTTAACTGAAGCGCAAGAGAGAGCCAGTGGCTCAGGGAACCATACCGAGGGGCACACGGCTGACAATTCCCTTCACTTTCAAGATGAACTAAACTAACATCTGTTTAATATTGGAACAACCGAGAACCCAGACAAAGGGGCTTGTTTGTAGATTTACAGAAAATACTTTTAAAGTTGTCCTCCAAAGTATTTTATTTCTATTTAGAAATTTTTTTTAACAATCATCTCTAAGGGTTGGAAGTGTGGCTCAGTCATAGAGTGCCTGCCTAACAAACACAGGTCCCCGAGTTCAAACCCCACTACTGCCCAGAGCAAAACAACAACAACAACAAAACAAAACAGAAAGGAGGGGAAAATAAAACAAAACAAATCCTCTTTAAGTAGTTGTAGGAAGGAGTTACAATACAACAACCAGCTCATGAATACAGTGCATCTTGAACAATACCACTCCTTTCATCCTCCCCCCCTTCTTCTCAGCCCTCCCCCGCCCCTCAATTTTCTTAATTTTTGTAGGATATTATACATTGAATTTTATACATTCTCCCCCAACCTGATCTAATCAAAATGCGTGGCATCCATAAATTGATAGGTTGAATTGAAACCTTTTTCTACAACTATTAAGAATAAATGAAAAAGAACAAAAATAATTGGTGTTAGGTCCTGTGGAGAATGAATGAGGTAGTCAATTATGGAGCCAGGAGGGACAGAAGGATGGAAGTGGAGACAGTCTAGAAGGTTCAGCGCGCATTGGAAACCAGCTGCTAAGGTTCTAGTTTGGGTGACGTATGTCCTCAACAGGACCATGTGTCAGAGGCTGGGTCCCCAGGACGTGCCAGTGAGAACTGATGTAATATCTGGGACATCCTTACGTCGCTGGGAATGTGTGGTTGGAGGAAGTTGTGGGATGCTAGCCCCTTCCATTTTCTTTTTTCTTCCTCCATCTTGGCTTATGGCATTTAGTTCATCTATACACTCCCACCGTGAGTTAGAGGTTCAACCGCGGGCCGTTTGATCTTGGTCTGGAACCTCCAGAACTGTGGGCCTTTTCAAATGACCCTTTATTTTATAAGTTAGTCTTTCTATATAAGCTCCTGTCTCGGGCATTTTGATACAGGAACTAGAAGCTGACATGAGGCATTTGTAATGACTCCACTGTGATCTGGTTTCTGGCATCATCTCGGTGGAAATAACTGGGAATATTTTAAGGGAGAGCCTAAATTCTCCATGTTTATTCTAAGACAAGTGTAGGATGGGGGCTGTCAAAGAGTAAGGAAATGTGTCAAAGAGGAAGGAAACCATAAATAAGGCCATAAGTAAGGAATAGTTTAACTAGTTGTTAGAGCTGCAGACAAACAAAGCGTGGGAAGTTACGTGTTCAGGACTTGTATTTGAATGGCATTTGGGGAGGGGTTAGAAAGATAAAATTATAAGTGGTTTACATATGTATCAACTAAACTTTGAATTGCATGAGGTAAGGGCAAAGACAATGTTCAATGTCTATCAAGTCTTTCACCTTGTTTGTGTCAGCACAAGCACTTAGCAAGATTAACTAGTTTTCCCTCTTTCAGGAGGATTACTTCTTCAGAATGTGGATAAGACAGATACAGGTGAGCGATTCCTTGCTCTTTGGAATTTCTAAGTGGTTACCGAAGGGAAGTTGACTGGCCCTGATGGTTCTGTCTGCCTGTAACCTCTGCACGTGATAAAGCACAATGCTATGTGTACACAAAAGAATCTGGGTGATAACAAATATTTGTACACGGCCTAATACTTCCTTAAGTATTTTCTCATAAATTGTGAGACTTGGTTTTCCAAGTAAACTCTGTAGTGATATGTAAAATATCACTGCTATTAGACAGATAAGGAAAATGAAATACATACTGTTCAAGGGCCTTATCCAAATTCTCAGGATGAGATGATGGCTTAGAAATGCAAACAAAGCAGACCTCTTGTAGCTCATTTCTATACACACACACACACACACACACACACACACACACACACACACACACACACACACATTGCCTTTTAACATTGTAAAATGAGCACTTGCTTTTTGTTAATTTTGAAGGAAATTTTTCTTTCAGTATTCATGTTTTTGCATATAAATTAATTGAACACTACTTTAAAACTAATACACTCTCATCAAACCGATCTTCTAAGATGCTTTAGAAAAAGCTGTGATTAAATCTAGTCATCTGGCTTTCTCCCTCTATCTAGCCATTTGGCTATTGCCAAGTTTACAGTATTGTAAATTCACCAGTCAGAAAATACTGTGTGAAACTAAAGGCAGGCTATCATTTGCTGTCAAGTTTTCTTCATTTCTGAAAGGAAAGGGAATTCTCACATAATGTAAAGGGGGAAAAATGAATAAACATGGATAGGCAAGCCAGCGACAAATGCCAGAAATGAGGCCAAACTGATTCACCAGCTCTTGAATTACGAGCAGATCCAACCCATCATCTCTCATGCAATTATGCGGAACCCCATTTCAGTCTCTTGTGATGAAACAAGGTGCCCTCCGATAGATGCCACACAATGTAATTGTGATTGTTGAATTGGGAAGGGTTGAAATAAACATTTACTGTCACTCAATTTGGATTGCAGCTGCACTAGTGTTTGCAGGCAGATTACAGGTAAGGGCTCCACGTTTGTCAGTGTGACAGGTCTCTCAGGATAACAGGAACGAGGCTACCTCTGTGAGACAGATACTGGTTAATAATAACCACCAAACACAAGACGAGACACCAGTCTACAGCGGAGCTGACACGGGCGTGTCTTCAGTGACCAGGTCTCTCTGCGATGCCGACCTAGGCTCTGCGTGGTGGTAGGCCCATGAGTTTAACCCGGAACTATGAAATTAGGATACTCATTCTAATGCAGACATTAGAAATTTGAATTTTCTATTAAAGAATAAAAACAAATGGCAAGCACACATGTTTGCGGCCAACTGAAGGGACCAAAGAAAGTAAGCTGCCGGAAAGTGAGTGCTTATTCATTCAACGACGAAAGCCTCTGTGGTGCAATTAGATGACTTTAAATTATGAGGAGGTTAACACCTGTTAGCTCATGAGTCTTAAACTTGACCATTTCCCCCGCCTCCCGCCAGCCTTTCAATAATGATCCAGAGAATGAATCCCAAACCTGAAAACATAAGCCAAGATCATAATTAGGATGTTTGATAGCTTACAGTAATTCAGTATTTTAGTATTGCATGGCTAAGATGCTTTGCGTGATTAGAAAAAGCTACACTGAATGTTGTTCTCATGCTTTTACCTTCTCGTCCTTTCCCTGTGTTTTTCTTGCCATAGTTCCAGTATTTCAGGTCTTACAATGAAGTCTTTGGTCAATGTTGAATTGATTTTAGCATAGGGCAAGAGACAAGGATGCAGTTTCAGTCGTGTACACGTGGCTGTCTAGTTTTCCCAGTTCCATTTATTAAGAGGTTGTGTTCTCCCTAGTGCATTTTGGTCCCATTGTCAGAATCGATGGTCATAGCTGTGTGGGTTTATTTCTGGAACTTGTATTCTATTCTGTTGGTTTACCTGCCTATTTTGTGTCAGTACTATGCTGCTTTTATTGCGGCTTTGTAGCATGATTTTATTTTAGGTATTGTGACCACCATCGGCGTAGCTTTGGCTATCGCTTTGGCTTTGCTTCCATATGAATTTTCACACTGGTCCATATTCTCTGTAGTTCTAAAGTGTTGTTGTGGAATGTTCTTGTCCCTGTCAATTAGATCAAGGCTACTGAATTTTGTAATCAATTCAGTTAATAAAAGGTAAGTTTGTAGTTTCTAAAGGGATGTGTAGATATTTATCTTCTGTGTAGATATTTATCTTATTTTCTGTTAGTTTTCCTTCATGTATATTGCTGCTGCAAATTCGTGTTTAAGATTGTTATGCTACTGTGTGAATTCATTTTTAAGATTATGTCTTCTAAATGCATTGACCTTTTAGCATAGGGAAGTATATCACTTTTACTCTGATAACATTCCTTTATAGTGTACTTGGTCTGGTATTACCATAATTACAATTGCTTTCCTTTGGTATTTATACAGTGTAGCTTTTCCCGTGTCTCACTTTTATCTCTAGCTTTATATTACCTGTGAGTTTTAGATAGCTTATACTTGGGCCTTACTGTTTTATGTGGTCTAGTAATCTCTGCCAATTAATTGATATGCTCAAATCATTTTCATTGAATATAATTTGTAATATCATTGAACCTAAATCTACCATTAATATGTTTTCTATTGTTTGTCCCATAATTTCTTTCTTTCCATTTCATTTTTTCTGCTTCTTTTATTTTATTTTGGCGTGAAATGGTGACTTGAACTTGGTATCTGACACTTTCACTCATTGGTTCATGTTCTACCACCTGAGCCACACCTCCAATTCCTCTGCTTCTTTTAGGTTAAATAAATTTTATGGCTCCATTGCTTTTATATTTACTATAAATTTGTGAGATTTTTTTTAAAGGGTTTATCTTAAGGGTTTATCTTTAAGGGTTTATCATAGCAAATACCGGCTGGGAAGGTGGCTCAGTGGTAGAGCGCTTGCCTTGCATGCATGAGGCCCTGGGTTCAATTCCTCAGCACCACATAAGTAGAAAAGGCTGGAAGCGGCACTTTGGCTCAAGGGGTAGAGCACTAGCCTTGAGCTGAAGAGCTGAGGGACAGTGCCCAGGCCCCAGAGTTCAGGCCCCACGACTGACCAAAAAAAAAAAAGATTCATAGTAAATATCTGGAACTTACTTGCTAATGATATATCCATACACACACACACACACACACACACACACACACACACACACGTATCTATATGCATACATATGAGCTTGTGTATCTACATATGTGGCTATCATCTAGGTTTAGCATATGCATGGGAGAGAAAACTTGTAGATTCAGGAGAGAACTCAAACTCAAATGATGTATTTCCTTCGAAAGGCTAATCTCCAGTCCAACAAAATAAACATCAGGAAATGGTACTCAAAAGGGCTGGTTCAATGGGAGAGGGTTAGACAAATGAAGAGAGGAAAGAGGGGGTGCAGTCATAAAACTCAGAGTGTATTCAACAAAAATAAGAAATCTGAGTTAGGAGGGGTGGGGAGAATAATGAAAGGGTGGCATTGAACAGGATGCATTGTACTCATACACTACTTTGTTGAATGGCAGAGTCTCTGTACAGCTACTTAAAGATCAAAATAACAATTAAAAACTCAAGATCTAGAAGTAATCATCTCGGTAATACATGAAGCCACTTCAGAAATCAAATAGGACACAGCCCAGTTTTCAAATGTTTGAAGACGTGTAACAGACCCTTCACACATCCAGAAATCCAGACAGCCAGTAAGCATGAAGATGCTCAGCCTTACTAATGAAAGATGGATTAACATCCTTATATAATACCAGGCTGGTTAAGAGCAGGCAACTTGGATTTGTGAAGCATGTCAAGAATGTAGATCAGTACACTTATGTACTACCTGAAAGAGAATGGATTTGTATGGGTGGGGGGGAATTGGCACATCATTATTGTTTGCATTGACCATGGCCTGGTGAGTTACTTATTTATGTATAGTGTAAAAATTACATAAAATTTCATATATAGTAACAGAGAATTATGAGAGAACCACAGTCACAGAACTAGGAGAGCACCAGAGATAGCCACAAAATAAAATGAGCATTCTAAAACTACAAGTTAAAGTGTGTAGCTTAAGGAAGTATAATTATAGGCTACTTTTTAAAAGTAAAAGATATAAAGAGTTTTAAACCCAGATATTTTTATCCACAAGATAGAGAGTAATATGATCAAAGGATATATATATATATATATATATATATATATATGTATACACACACACACACATATATATATAGAGAGAGAGAGAGAGCTTAGTGCAATGGAGGATATTTAATTTTTTAGCATACCTGGTGTTGGTGGGGATGTCTGCATGTTTGTGTTACAATTATTTAAGCATCACATTCACAATTTGGGTACTTTCACCAACATATGTTTTATTTACTAATTGTAGAGTGAAAAGAATAAGAAGACCACATAGGGATTGGAAAGTTAAAAGGATTTTTTTTCTTGAGAACAGAGGCGGGAAATAAGTAGGTTAGTAGGAAGCTCATGGGGTTGAGAGAGCGGAGATGTTTGTAGCATGTGGGAAATTGCATTGCACTTTACACTGGTAGAATTTAGTCAGTGGGGCCACCCCCTTTTAAAACATGTAGAACCCAGGAGGTACTGAGGACCAGCTTGTGCGTGAACGTGGAACTTCTATATGAACATGGAAATTATCTGGGTTTTGAAGCTGGGTGGACATCCTATCCTAAAATGACTCGATAGGCTATACTATTTTGATATAGTTTGTCAGTACTGCTTTATTTTTATGCTACTGTTGGATAGTATGGGTAATCTGGAAATACAAGCATTGGCTAGTGAGAAATCCAGTATCTCTATCTCTATATATCATTTCAACTTTTTACTTCATACAATCAATATTTGCTAATAAATTTTTTAAAAGAATTAGCCACAAAAACATTAAGACATTTTAAGTATGAGTTGATTCGTACAATCGTGTTTGGTGATCACATTATGCTCTATTATCATGTATATGTATATATATATATATATATTTGATTGGGCTTTGGTATGTTATTAGGCAGCATATAAACAGAGCAAAACTTGATATGCTAAAGAAAGTAGTGCAACCCAGTGGTAGTCGAAGACATGTGAAAGCAACCGGTGTCTCCTGATACTCGCACAGAGACCAGCAGTGGCCCTCAGTGTCACCTGAAGGTAAGCAAAGAAGCTGACTCGTGATTGTCTGTGAATTGAATATTCTCTTTTTCGCAAACGATCACCAAGCAAACACAAAGGAAACACAGGATTGTTTTAAAGGGATTTTCTTTTCTTTTTACTCTCCCTTTGACTCTAGTGAGCTGACTAGTAAAATCCGAGCATTGAAAAAAAATTTCCAATGGGGATCTATCGATCCACTCCTGACAGAGACTAAAGCCACTTTCAGCACTTCAGCCGATTAAATGACTGTTTATTGAATGGGGGGTCACGTCATAGAAGCTATTTGACCCGAGGTCTTCTCCATCAGCCTCTCTAGTGGGCCTGACAGAAACAGGAGGGAGGGAGGGATGGAGTCCATACAGTGGGGTGGAAATGGTTGTTTTTAATGGAAGGCAACCCGGTGGGCGAATTAAGAATGCCACAACTTTTTAAAAGGCTTGTGCTTTACAATCAGACAGTTCTGTTTTAAATCCAAGTCATTCATATCCAACCAGTATAACCCGAACCAGTAATAATATAATCCGTCTAATGTGCTTCCCCATCTATTAAATTTTATCTTCTTCAGCGTGGATTTTTTTTTAACAGGCTCACATAAAATGCTAGACGTAAAGCTTCTAACCAGTCACGGCTGTTTCCCTGCTCTGCCCAGCCCAGTCTTCCTTTTCCATCCTCCTTCCTTCTCTCTCTCCATCTTTCCCTCCCTCCCTCCCTCCCTCCCTTTCCTGTTCCTCCCTTCCATCTCCATTTTGGGTCTAAATGTCTTTGATACCAAAAAAAAAAAAAATACACGTCCCTTCTGTTCCTGTGCTAAACTTGTCCTTTCTAGTGATAAACATGGCCCCTGCTTCCTGTCCCCAATGCTGACCATGGAGAACCGCAGCTCAGCTCTGCAGCATTCACTCTCCATGTCTGTCCCCTCACTTTGTCCAGAAAGACTGGAATCAGGTCCAGCTTCGCCCATCTGCTACCGCTCTCCATGATAGCCGAGTTGTTCTAGTTATCTTGTGTGGAAAAAGCCAGGGCAGCAAATCCATCTCCTCCCCTGCAATGACCTGGGCTCTGCTTCTAATTACTTCTGAGCTCAGAGGGAAGTTTTTTTTTTTTTTTTCCTTTAAGGCTTCCTTATGACTTTATTGGCAATTATTTCCATTACACAATGAGCTTGATCAGCTCCCTGTTACCCAATCCAGTAATTATGGTCACCGATCAATGCATTAGAAAATTTCCTTACAAGGAGTAGGCACCGAGTTGCTTATCATGGCATTATAATCTGCGGGCACAAGTTAGTGTGGGGGAAGGGGGTAGGTGGAGGACTTCCCCGCATGCACTGCAAGATGAAAATATGTAGCCATTGACATGGCCACCACACTCTTAAGTCCAAAACCAAAATACCACTCAGGACATTTATTGCCTCCTACTAATGTCAGCCCATCTTCATAGGCAAGAGAAAACTCCCAGTTCCCAAGAGATGAGCGCGTACTTCCCTTCTTCCCAGGTCTATTGAGCTGGAAATGGAAATGGAAACCTTGCTGATGATTGGCTGCATAAAAGCCCAGAGTATATTCCACAGCTACAAATCAAAGTTATCACCTTCCACTTGCCTGCACCATTTGACCCAGGCAAATGGAAGCAGGGGATGCTTTGCCAATCCTTCTTCCTTTTGAGTTCCCTTCCTCAGAATGGATTCCATTCTTTGTACGCTCTCTCAGGATGGGGAAATCTTACCAAGAAAATTGCTCTGTGCCTGCTAGAAATAAATAGTTTTAATTTTACCTCTTAATCTTCATTTCAACTTTCATCTTGAATTTCCCATTTTCAAGTATCTGCCTAAATTGATTTGATGTTTAATGCTTGCCAAATAAATAATGAGGCTCTGAATGAGTCCATATGTAATAAGGCAAAGGATTTTCATTACTCCTAACATCGCTCTAATCAGGCCATGATTAAATTATTTCTAACGTTCTTAATACCGATGTGAAAATATGCTAAAGACCCAGAACAATTTAAGGCTTCCCACCATGGCTTCCACCAAGCATCTCAGTGTCTGCCGTTTATCACCACAATGCAGGAACTGGCCTGTGAGGGTTTATGCTAATGGTGATGCAAAGAACCTATCCACAGGTGTTCTTTCTATCTCAGCTACATCTTTGAAATCGTTTATGAGTTCCTGGTAACAACCCTCAGGACTACAGAACACTGATTAACACTTACTGGGGGGAAAGAATCTTAAATAATGAAACAGTTTGCAAATTGTAGAAACCTAGACAGATGTTCAACTCATGGTTATTTTGCTGAGGGTGGAGTGCTCCACTCCAGGCAGCGTGGGTGCCTCCCTGCTTTTCTTCATTTTGAAGAGAGAAGCAACCTAGGCAGGTCTTCTCGAGGTCACTTAGATCCTGCTCTCTGGCCTAAATGGCCTTGCTTACTCTGTGCAGAAATCAGAACACACTCTGGGTATTCAAAGGAGACTCTTAACTCGGATCTGTTTGCAGCACAATTGCAGTCTGACAGTAGCACCACCCAAGAAATGATTTGCAGCCTTAATGCATGCCCGCGGGATGGAGATATTGATGAGAAATCTGTATTAGAGCTTTGCGAATCATCATTAAAAGGCATTTAAAATTGGCTTATAAAATATGGCAGTGCCGTACTCCATGCACTCTCCATCCAAGATAAAGTAGTGTATTAAAGTCACCATATGATGTTAATAAATATAAAGTCAGGGCTACTCTATTAGATCAGACTGTGGCAAGGAGAATGCCCAGTCTCGAGGTGAGAGGGTCTGTTTTCATCATTGCAGCCATTGGAGGCATTTGGTTTGAGGCCAAAAACACAATTTTTCTGGCCACTAAGCTAACCATTGGGCCTGAACTTTAGTTTAAAAGGACAAAATGTTCTATTATTGCTCCTGTTGCTTGTGAATTCTATTTGTGGATTTATTATAGGTTGTGAGATTGTTGGATCTGGAAATCAAGTACTTTCAGCCTGTGTGAATTCTTAATGTGAAGAATTACGGAAGATCGAACAGTCCTGTTTGCTCTGCGAAAAACAGGCAAGACGGACGAAAGGATGGAGGGAAGGGGGTTGGGGTAATGATACAAACACAAATAGTACTATCGCTTGCTGTTATCTTGAGGGATACATCCAGGGCATTGAGATATACCTTATTCCCAGTGCATTTATCGGAACACACTATAATTTATGTGTTTGATGAGCCTTTAACCTACAGCATTTGCTTATTTGAGGTACCAACTGGGTTAAATGTGAAAACATTTCTACTGTACAGAAAAAGTTGTGTCTAACTTGTTGCATGTTGTTGTTTGTAAGTCTTATATGTGCATGCACATATACACACACCCACACAGATACATATATACACCCAATCTACATATACGCATGAATATATATATATACATATCCACACATACACGCATATAAACATATATACATGCCCACACATATACACACATATATACAATACATATCTGCACATATACACATACACATCTACACTTATACACACATATGTCCACACATGTGCAGGTATGTGTAGGTATGTTTGCTTACTGTATGTTCCTGCCTGTGCTGCTTTGGTTTGTCTTTTTTTTTTAATTGTATTTTTTGTCTTTTCTTTTTCTGATACTGGGAATCAAACCCAGGATGTTGCACTTGCTAGGCAAGCACTGGGCCACTGAGCTACTCTCCAGCCGCTTGCTTATGCTTTTATTTATTTATAATTGTATTTTATTTTATTTTTTCAGTTGAACCCAGGGCCTAGGCGCTGTCCCTGAGCCTCTTTGTGCTCAAAGCTAGCACTCTACCATTGAGCCACAGCACCACTTCTGGCTTTTGAGTGGTTAATTAGAAAGATACAAATCTCTCGGGGACTTCTTCTGCCCAGTCTGGCTTCAAAGCGTGATCCTCGGATCTCATCCTCCTGAGTAGCTAGGATGACAGGCGTGAGCCACCGGTGCCTGGCAGTGCTTTATGCTTTTTAGACATTTTATTTTTAAAACTTTTCTGTAGCTAGTTGTACAAAGGGTTTCAAGTCAAAATGTCCATTTAGTTTTCAAGTTAGTTTTATTGTCAAGGTGTCAATGTACTCGCTCCAGAAGGGAGGGTTACCCCCTCCCTTGTTTTTCTCCCGCTTTCCCTTTCCTTCAGACCCTCCCCTGCCCGCCCTCCGCAGCGCAGGCCCACGCTGTACAGCCCAGTTCCACCATAGTGTCTTTTGAGTGTGTGTGTCACTGTGGGACTGACTGCCTCCTCATTGGTCCTCTGTCTCACCACTTTGTTGTTCCCCTTCCCTTTCCTAATTCAGATAAACATACATTCAATACCCAGGACACCAAAATCAAATACAGTGGCAACAAAGGATACACCATCCGGGGAAAGCAAAAATTAAAAATGAGGGAAAAAAAGAAACAACTTCACATAGTACATGATGTCCCTGCCCCGGGGCGTGCTGCTCAGACACGTAAGAACCATGCTCGGGGGTCAGGGACACCTCCAGTCTCATCACTCCCCTCCTCTCAATCTCCCCAGTCCCATCTTCACACACGGCCACCCAGAAGGACGAACGCTGGTCTTTCACCGGTGTGGTGGAGAGGACCCTTCCTCAGGGCTCTCTCCTTGACTCTGACAAAGATAACGTGGCCTGATAGATCTTTGTGGGTTCCTTAGCTATCTGCCTGCCTTCAAATGTAGGCTCTGCCTTCCCACAAAGAGAGTAATCAGGAAAGCCCCTGCTGAGACAGAGATGCCCGATAGATGTTTATGGAAAGGAGGGAGGTAGGTGTAAAATGGATGACGGATGGCGGTTTCTAAATATAAGTGGAGCATGGTGGCACATACCTGTAATCCCAGCACTCAGAAGGCTAGTTTACACTCACCTGGGCTTGGTAATAAGGCCCAACCCCAAAGGCAGTTTAATTACTTTAAACACCCCTACTTGCCTTTGAGACAGGATCTGAAGGCACGATTTCTAGGAAGGCCACGGTTAGTCTCATCGCCTTTCACGTCCTGTGGGCACGTAAAGCAAGCCTGTGACTTTCATCCATCCTGTGCCCCTTCTGGCACCTTGAATCCTCTCTTCCTTACATAACTCACTACCTCTTTTCTTCTTTTTTTTAATTACATTTTTTTATTGTAAAGATAATTTAAACCATGGCCTCTATCTTCCCAAGGTGGATTGAAGCGCCTCTTTAGGATTTCCCCTCGTGCCTTATCATATGCTTTATTTAATTGTTCACTCACTGGTTTATTTTTCTAGGATCCATCGCCCTGTGCATTTCTGAGACAAGCTCAGAGCTCAGCCCCCTGGAGAGGGCGCACACTTAATAAACGCTCACTGCATCATCACCGAGTGAGGAAGTGCTTTGCTGCGGGAACTAGCCGTTTAATCTCAGCCCACTCTCCAACCACAGATCTTAACTTTAAGATATAAAACTAAAAGCATATCAACAAAGATGCCCTTAAAAAATAATGGAATACATCTGAGAAAAAAGATGACTTTCTGGAACCGGTGGCTACCTGACACTTGAACTTGATTTCTAAACTCTTACCATGATTATTTCTGATACCACTTCTTAAACACACATATGCAGGATACTATGGGAATTGTTCTAAACAAGACTTCTATCACTTAATTCTCAAAACGCTATAAAACTGGTATAAGAAAAAAGAAAAAAAAATCTGCCCAGCATGAATTAGTATCTTATCTAAGGTCCCTCTACAACTAATATTAAAATGAGCCCTACACCCAGGTGTGGCTTTCATTATACCATAGTGAAAATAATTTCCCTTCTCATAAAGGATGTGGTTTTTCAAAGAGCAGTGGGTTTTTCTGACAACTAGTTTGAACTATGATCCCTTTTGCCTCAGTGCCACAAATTATGTAGGATTGTCCCTAACACAAGAAGATGAGCAAAAAGAATTTCCTGCGGTCTGCTTGTGTTCCAGATCCTGGAAAGCAGCAGTGATGAAGATAAGTAAAAGTAAAAATGGTGAAAAATACAAATACTTACCCACTTACAGCGTCTAGAGCAGTGTTCCGTGCCCCTTTGATAACAGCTGTTGAATAAGTAGTACTCAGAACAGTAGAACAAATAACATATGTCTTCCTAGAAAACCACATTTGAAGTAGGAAAAAAATATCACAAGTTGAAGGGATGAGAGCCTTCTAACTTTTATAAACATCCAGAGGACAATGAATTAAAGGGCCTCCTCTATTAATACAACAGAGCATCTATCGACTTGATGACGTTTCTAGAGAATAAAATTGCCTATCAAGTATCTATAGCATGAGAGAAGGGTTAAAGGCACAGATACATCAAGGATTTATCACAGTGTAGAAACTGGAACTGGAGGGGGAGGCAGCTTTCTTTACTGGTGTACTTGCAAGTTCTCTGTCAGCTAGCAGTACCTTCTTTGGCCTGCCTGTGAGGAATAGGTCGGTACTTGTATGAAAGGTAAACCAGGCCTGGTGGCTCAAGCCTGTAATCCTTGCTACTCAGGAGGCTATGATCTGAGGATCATGGTTCAAAGTCAATCCAGGCAGCAAAGTCTGTGAGACTCTGTTTCCAATTAACCACCAGAAAAAAAAAAGTGGTGCTGTGGCTCAAAGTGGTAGAGCGCTAGCCTTGAGCAAAGGAGGACAGGGACAGTGCCCAGGTCATGAGTTCAAGCCCTACAACCTCCAAAAAAAAAATAAATAAAAGATGAATGCTTGGTAGAAAGGCTTTCTGAAAGTCACCTCAGTCTAGGAACAGGTGACACCGTGTCAGCTCCAAATGTTGGAATATGAGGGTGAGCTGCAGGTAGACAGGTGGGTAGGAAGAAGCTCTTTTCTGTTGAAAATAGGTGGGATGTTACCGGGAATAGGGAGCAAGGAAGATGGATATTGCTGAATCAGAAACAGGTGGAGGGTGATGGTTGGGTAATATCGCGATATAATAGTATATTGAATTACATATTTAGAATGGCAAACTTTGTTATATGTTCCACCCATAATATGAGACCATGAGATAACATATAGTATACTCTCAACCAATGGACTGTGGAGGAGTCATTCCACATGTGGAATCATTAACAAAGCTGTTAAAAATAGCTCTTGGTTAATTTGTATAAGGCTCCCAGTTCACATAAGCTAGGCGAAAATTTATTGTCTTGTAATTCTGAAGGCTAGATGTCAGGTAGGTCAGAAATCCCCAGAGGAGACCCTCCCTTGCCTTATCTGAGATTCTGGTGGCTCCTGACATTCCTGGGTTTGGCTACATCCCATAGACTTCTTCCATCTTCCCATGACTTCTTCTCTATGTATATCTTCTCTCGGCCTCTCTCTGTCTCTGTCTCTGTCTCTCTCTCTCTTTGGGCTGGTACTGGGACTTCAATTGAAGGCTTTACATGCTCACTTGACCTTACAGCTGCACTTCTGGCTTTTTGCTGGTTAATTTGAGATGAATATCTCAGGGCATTTCCTGCTGGGTTCCAACCAGCATCTTCACATCTTAGCCCTCTGATGAGCTATAATGACAGGTGTCAGCCCTCAGCTCCTCTTGTCTTCGATAAAAGACTTTTTGTTGAGGTTGAGTCTTACCTGAACCAGTGAGGATAGTCTTAACCCTGAGATCCATAGTTACATTTACAAAGAATCTTGCTCAAAGTAAGGTTAGGCGTGCATGACCCAGGATGCACATCTATTTTGGTTGGCCACCATGTAACCCCAAGTCAGCCATTCACTGTTTAGCAGGCACTGGTTGTGCAGCATTTCCACCTGGGCTACTTCATTTTCAAAGCCACCTCAAAGCTACCACGAAGAGGTGGTAGAATGAGCTATCCTAGATGATGGGCTAACTGGGTTAACTGTGCTCATGGTCACA
This sequence comes from Dipodomys spectabilis, assembly GCF_019054845.1. Taxonomy (NCBI): domain Eukaryota; kingdom Metazoa; phylum Chordata; class Mammalia; order Rodentia; family Heteromyidae; genus Dipodomys; species Dipodomys spectabilis. Next base: position 3,506,970 of record NW_024870935.1, read on the forward strand.
CAATAAGAACTGTTTGACACTCAGATGAGTTGAAACGCAAAGTATAGCTCCTGAGCCACACCTCTCAGCCCAACAGGGAAATTCTTTTACTGAGAGTAATGCATTGTGCAGGATTTGATTGCTGTCTTGTTACCCCCTCCCCCCTTTCCATTCTGTCAGCAAAATTCTGTAATTATTGTAGCAAGTAGCAAGGCCTTCTTTCTTTTATCTGGGAAAGAAAGTCTCCCCATTTGCTTTAAATTCAGGTTTCTGCTCAAGAGATAATAGTTTAGATTTGGATTTGTCTAGCTTTGATCTTAACCTTTACCCCAAAAGCTTTCGCACAAAGAGCTTAAAATGTCATAAATGGAGGCTGGTAGAATATGTACAGGGCTGTGCTAATTATACAACTCAGGGGTATTGTGTTCGAAAACCTAGACCGAGTGCAGACTCTAAGTTCCTACTTGAGCTTGAAATGACACAGTAACTGGTCCTTCTGAAAAGAAGTTCAAGACCAAATACATCTAAGTGAACACGGTGAAAGAGAAATAACTGGCATTGGGTATTTTTTTCCCTCTAAATCACTTTTATTAAGACAGCTTTTGAAAGCCATTTCTGTTCAAATTTACTGCAATGGAGAAACACGATACAGCAATTACTGTATATAGAAGTCATCTTCAATCGTGAGGATAATACAGGTTATTCAGGGCCCGCGACTGTCCCAATTTGGTTACTCCAAAGTGTCTTGTCACAAAAGATTAATGATGGCTGTGCTCATCGATACAGCACTCAGGAGCCCAGTTACCACCATGCTAATATCCCACAGACCATTCCTTCATTCGGTGGCTTTGTGTTTCCTCCATAAGTTTCATTTCTTTGCCTTTTCAGTTTTGCTTCTTGACTGTCCAAGTTAATTTTCACATCTTCCTTTTTAGTCTGCTCTAGTTTAAAGCTCAATTTTATGAAGTGTCTTATATCACAATTCAGTGGAGCCATAGTTAGTAGCCATACTTTTTTTCACAGCCACAAAACTAGTGATGAAATACCCATGTCCCCGTAGAGGATTCAAGGTGTTGGGTAGATTGCACCACCCTTCACTTACCTGGCTTGGAAATCCTTTATAGGGCATTGATATGCCAACTCTTGATTTCTTCCTTTACACCTTGCTACCACTATTTATAAATAAATGAAGAAAATGGAGGGGCACATTTCTTTCAGAGAGATGACAGTTTAGTGATACATTAAGGATTTTGTTCTCAGATTAATATGAAGATCTAGAAGATGTGAAGTGTCTCTACATAATCTATATGTTACAGTTAAGTCCAGTTTGTTAGAATCTGGAAGGCCATTGGGAAATATCTTTTCTCATGTTGTACAGGTAATCGTACTTACAGAAAACTGGAGAGGCTTCTAAAGGTTGGTTGAATACTCTTATCTGAATTCACAAGGCAGACAACTTATAGTAAATGTACCCAGTATTTATGGTCATAGTAGTCCACAGCTTCTTCCAAGTGTTTTATGTATGCTATTTCATTTTATCCTTGAGGGTAAATACAACCAGTATTGCTTTTTTTTTCTACATGAAAAAAAATGGAAGAGGAAAAAAAATACACAAGGGTTAAGGAGATTGCCTGCTGTCCTGGTTTGGGTATGAAGTATGTCTTCAGGAGGTTCACATATTGAAAGCTTAGTTGCCATTTGGTAGTGCTATTTGTGGAAGTTTTGGAAATTTCAGGAAGGGCGGGGAGGACCTAGCTGGAGGAAGGAGATTGCAGGGAACATATTCTCTGCTTGAGTCCCTTTCTGTCCCTCTGTCTCCTGTCTGTCATGAAATTAGTGGCCTATGTCACACCTCACTATGAGCTCCAAATCAGTGGAGCCATGATTAAGGACTCAAAGTTCTGAAACTCTAAGCTAGTGGCTCATGCCTGTAGTCCTAGCTACTACTCAGGAGGCTGAGACATGAGGATTGCAGTTCAAATCTAGCCTGGGTAAAAAAGTCTATGAGACTCTTGTCTCTAACCAGCAAAAAGTTGGAAGTGGAGGTGTGGCTCAAATGGTAGAGCACCACACCTGAGTGATAATTCTAAGGGAGAGCGAGAAGCCTGGAGTTTAAACCCTTGGTATAGGCACAAACAAAAACAAGCAAATGATTCATCATTTGCATAATCTTTTTACCGGTATTTTGTCACAGTGACAGTACAAGTGGCACGTACTTGCCCTAAGTTATGGCTGATATGCAAAAGAACAGAGATCGGAGCTTTATTTTGTTCCCCATGTTAGCTTGTAACCCTTTTTGGGAGTTCGCATTTCTCCAGATGGTGAATTTGTTTACAGGAGTGACAACAGTTGATTGGTCCTAGGTAGTAGGTTATAGATTTGTGTGTCCTAAGCAGCTATATTCTGTTTCTTGGTTCTGAGATGTGTCCTCTTTTATCTGTTTCCAAAATAGACACCACTGAATGGTTTCCTTTGACAGTTCTGCTGCTTTCATGAATGTGAACACAAATTAGTGTTTGTGGGGGCATGATGGGAAATCCCACTGCCACCAGATAAAAACCCTCAGGCCTCCCTTAGACCGACCTCCAGTTACATTTCCTCAGGTACTTTACACCTGGGTAGAAGGGATGATATTGCTGAAGAAAGAATGGTTCATGATTAAAGAATCTTAGATCACAGAAAGGTGAGGAACTCAAAAGGAGGTTTTGCCTCAAGTAGATACTTTCCTCTCTAAATCTCTCAAACTCTGAGTTGGGTTTCTGGTTTCTAAAACTTTTCTCTATTTGACACACTGGGTCAATCAGATGGATGTGTTTTTCTTCCTGATCTAATGCTTATGTTTTCTGATGTACAATCTGTTCTGGTGTTCAGTGAAGATACTATTTTCCTTAGGTTTATTCCACAGGGATGTAATAATATGGTTTGCGAGAGAAATGGCAACATTTCTAATTGGTTCAGGCTACGAATTCCTTTATTTCTGTGAGAACACGTTCCAGACACCTGCAGTACCGACACAAAGCCGTTAAGCAAGTGTGGTTATCAATCACACTTTACTCTCAGTGTTCTCTTGTGATTTTTTTTCAACCCCCCAAAACTCATTTGAAATATCCTTTATGTTAACTAATAAACACTGCAGCAAATTTATACTGCGGTGTTTGAAACATAACATGTATCATCCTCTGGAGCAGACACAACTGATTGAAAGCTTGTAGGTGTTAATGAAACACCCGGAATATGAACTGGTGATGAGGGTATTTCAAATGTTGCTCAGTAGACCTTACAGCATCGAGGAATGAGATTTACACAAACACTCATCACAGAGCTGGGACTTCTGTACCAGGAGGGAAATGACAATGCTGGGACACAGTAAGAACCGGAGAAGTAGCATTGACCGTATTCAAGACAGACATCTTCGTTGAACGTTTTTGGAATTCCTAGACCTCAGATACTGAAGCCTATAAAATAGGACTTGAGTGATATGTGAACTCCTTAGAGAGATGGAGAAAATAAAAACAAATTATGAGGAAACTACAATCCTAGCCCTCCAGTGTAGAATAACACATTTTGCGTGATTGCGTGAGTTTTCTCAGAGTCCCGTTTTGTTTAGTCTAGGTTCATTTTGGTCTTGAGCACTTCTGACTTAATGCCATTTTCCCTCCTTTTTTGTGATAACTATAATCTTTTAGCTATCTGTAAGGGAAATTTTAACCTTATCTGTAAAATTCTGTTTTCATTGCAATGAATAACTTGTAAGGACAAAGAATAGACACAGCTTTACAACTGATATGTCGACATATGTTTGTTTAAACATCCAGGGCTGTGGGCATAGATACAGGATACAGAGATATATGCATTTATGTATGAATATAGCCTGTATACCTATATTTGAAGTTCTTGCACATACTGTGAAACTTTTGCTTTGTTCCAGTAGCAAAGGCTTTGTGTGCCAGCTGGGTATAGATATCAAGGTATCATAAAGCTTATATAATTATGTATTGTAATTATTGCACTATTCTCTCTGTTACTCATATTGCAGTCTTTTGTGATATATATTAGAAGAAGAATTCTGAGATTTGGGGAGCCTCTGTTCATTCCATGTTAATAATTCACAGCTAGATTTTTTTTTATCATTTTTCTCATTTAAATAGTTCAGAAATAGAACTTCCTCAATTTTCCTTCAGTTTTTCAAAGAACAATTTACACATTGAGGTAAAGAATTAAACTCAGCACCTCACTGGCTTCCAATCACAAGGAGTTGTTTCAGATTTCTACAAATTATCTTGAGTCTAATAAATGTTTTGTGTTTGGTTGGATGGCCAGTGGCTTGTTTCCCGCCTTGAAAGGAACTTTTCCTCATTCCCCCTCCCCCCTCTTTCATAATTTGACTTATTTGGCGGGGAAGGTGGCTTAGTGGTAGAGTGCTTGCCTAGCATACAAAAATGGGTTCGATTCCTCAGTACCACATACACAGAAAAAGCCAGAAGTGGTTCTGTGGCTCAAGTGGTAGAGTGCTAGCCTTGAGCAAAAAAAGATCAGGGACAGTGCCCAGGACCTGAGTTCAAGCCCCAGGACTGGCCAAAAAACAAAAACAAAACAAACCCCTAAAAGCAAAAATAATAAGAATTTGACTTATTTAATCTTCATTCTGTAGATCTGGACACCTTTCTGTGCCTTTTGTAACTTCTCCAGGAGTGGGTAGGTGGGGTCCACTCACTCCTAGTTGCCTTCTTCTTTTCCCCTGATTGTGCCCTCCTATAACTATTTGCCTTCCCAACTCCCTTTGTTCCTGGCTTCCAGCTGTATAGAGGAAGAAACAGTCTTCAACTCATTTTGGACTTCCTGGAATGGAGCAAAATGCATGACTTAGGATGAGCACCTAAACCATATCCTGAATGAACTGGGAAATGTAATTCGATTCTCTTTATCATTTGCATGCTCAGATCCTTGGGAAGAAGTGCTTTTTGGTTTGCAAATGAAGACAGTTGGGAGGGGCCTCTCAGACCCTCAGTCCCGGTGGAGGGCTGCGGACTTCCTTCTCTGGTCAGCCCTGCCTGACTGGGCACGGGGAACGTGGCCTGGTGTCTCTGCTGTGGAGTGGCCTGGACCAGAGGACCAGGGGTGTGATAATGAGAGACACAGCTTCCTGATCATCAGGCGAGTTGCAGAACTCTTACACTCTCAAAGTGATGAGGTATTGTACGAGCATAACAGGAGGACAGAATTTTGTATTCAACCTGAGGATTCCAGATCACACAGAGCTGGAGATGGAGGGATAGTGAAAATGTAAGGTGGAAAAGTGTGTGTGTGTGTGCACGCGTGCACGCACATTAGTAAACATTGGAAGCTGTTTTGAAATTTGGGGCATTCTGGCCAAGTGGTTCTGTCACAGATGTTGCCATTTCTTCATCTCCTTTTGAGCCTCATATTAACCTATTAAGAGAGATACATTGTTGCCATATTAAAAATGAAGATTGCAACTTTTTAGGGGGGGAATAAAGTACTGGGGATGGAATCTGGGGTCTAGAGCATGCTAGTCCAGGGCTCTAGTGAGCTACCCCCCTTCAAAACCAGCAAGTTTAAACGGTCACATTAAACAAGTAAAAACAGTAACAGAGGTAGCCATGCTTCACTGTATTTTCTCAATGGTCCCCAATAAAATAAGATGCCACAGCTATTATACTACCCTTTGTATTTTATTTCTCTTCTTGTGCCAGTACCAGGACTTGAACTCAGAGCCTGAATGGTATCTCTTAGCCTTTTTGCTCAAGGATAGCACACTACTACTTGAGCTACAGTTCTGCTTCCAGCTTTTTGATGGTTAACTGGAGATGAAAGTATTATGTATTTTCCTGCCCAGGCTGGCTTTGAAACTTGGTCCTCAGATCTCAGCCTCCTGAGTAGCTAGGATTGTAGGCTGAGCCACGGGTGCCCCACTATTCTACTCTTTTTTTTTTGTAGCGGAGAAAACTGAGAGGCTCAGCTGTTTTCCTCACTTTCACACAGGAAGGAGTGGGTTGTGGGTTGAGACAGGAAATAGCAGGCTGGGAGAACGGTCTGTCCCTTCTAAAGACTCTAGGGCCCGTCAAAACGCTCTTTCACCATTCTAGTTTATGAGCTACAATCCAGACTTCTCTTACCCCATTTTAAACATACAAGTAAACTGGGGAGTCGGAAAGAAAAGAAAGGGATCCAGGAGAGGCCTGTCTCCTCCCCCCCCCACCCCCCCCACCCCAAGCCCTGCACCTCTTAAACATTTGCTCATTCATTTTAATTGTGCTCTATCACTACAAAGGCCTGTGGAGGTGTCTCCGTATGTGGAAATGGCGGCCACTGCATTCTGTGCTGGCACCTGCTCCCCTCCCCGTCTGATCTCAGCCGCAGCCAGCATCCCCTGCTGCTCCCTTACCTCCTCCATCCGTGCATTTCAAGAGATTCCAGGGTAGCCGCAGGCAGGAACTTACTCCTCCCTCCCGGTGCTGAGAAGGTCACCAGCCTGCCCCTCCATAATGAAGGTGAGGACAGAGGAGGTGGAGCCATTTCCTAAAGGTCATCCTGCGGCGGGAGAGGACTCTAGGGGAAACTCCCTGCCTCCCCTTCCCTTCCCGGTCCTGCCCCTCTCCATGCCCATTCCCCTGTAGATTCTCTAGATGAGAGATGAAAGTCAGCCGGCACTGGGGAAGGATGATGGGTCCTTAGCTTTTGAGGATAATGGTTAGCACTGGAGGAAATGTGGAAAAGAAAAATTTTATTAGCTAAGCGATTCGGGACTAAAAATATTTCACCAAGATCAGATGTTCTCTGGTCTTGGGAAAAGAATTCTCTCTCTTTTCAAAACCCATCTTGTAATAAAAGGAGGACGCTTGAGGAAATTCCTCAATTGAGAAAATTTTAAATAGATGAAAATCTAAATTGACTGTGTCTAGCGTTCCATTTCAGAAACTGGTTTTCTGATGACCAGAGAACTAAACTACTCCAGTCGGGGGAAAATAGGATAAGAGCTCCATCTTTCTACAGTCACCGTCTTCTTTATCTTACCAACACATGGTTTCCTAAATGTGAGTTCTCTTTCCTGGTGAACTTTTGCCATAAGCCAGTTGGACTTCTATGTATTTCTTAAGTGATAACATTTTTCTTTAAATGGATCATTGTTTAAAAAGCAGAAGCCATCTTCATTAGTATGTTCACATATGCTTGCCAATAAGATTTCCAATGTACACATCAGATAGATGCATAACTACTAAGTGTTTGTTTCTAGGACATCCAGAACCAGACCCCATATCACCAGACGCATGCTCCCTAGTTCCCAGCCATGCCTTGCTAAGTCTCAGACAAATACCTTCTGTTGCTTGTAATAAAAATATTTAGGATCTCTGAAATACTTATGGTCCCTGGAAGATGTTGTTTTAAAAACTGGTGATAAATGAATATGTGGATCTGTTGGACAGCTGGACTTTGATTGTTGAGTGTTGTATAATAACCACATTTCACAAAAGCACTGGGCTGGGGTCAGGAAGCAAACTGGACTTTGCATGAAGAGTAGGCGTTTTGCCAGCTGACAGACTTGAACCGGAGATTTACTTTCCATGTGTATTCATGTATATTACATGGAGCATTCTGAAGTATGAGTGGAGGATCCTCTAATCTCAACATTGGAAACCTGTGATACTCCAAAAATGCTTGGGCCGTCCTACATTCTGCCCTGTACACCTCTTACCTCGCCTGACTATAGTCTGTCTCCTTTCCATCTCAAAAATAAATAATCCATGGGTATAATCATTTTCAGGGGTTCTGTGGATCTGTGAAGTGAATGAATGACCTCAGTGTAACTCTGAATATCACCTTGGTAACCATTGAATAAATACCGAGTGACTGAGGGATTGCAGCATCATAGTTGAAAAGCTATGAAGATAGACGTACTGGCCCAACCATTAGACAACGGTGTGACTTTGGGCAACTTCTCTCTCTGTCTCTATGCATAGCAGGACAGTTATACTGTTAGTACCTTAGAGGGTTGTCTTGAGAAATCAGTTAACATTATTGTGCTAAGCCATTTTGGAGCAAAAGGACAAAGGCAGGCCAGGCAAGGGGTCATCTTAGCCTTCAGGAGGCAGGACCCGGAGGATGTCAAATTGGGGGCGGGCATGAGCTACACAGCAAGACCCTGGCTCAAAAAAGGGGATGGGGGAGAATGATGGAAGGGGGTGATTCTGGTGGAAGAAACTCTGACACATGAGTGGACATGTTAAATTGTGGCCCCTTTGTACAAATATCTGAAGTTAAAAAGGTGAAGAATCTAAACAAAAAAAGGCAAAGTCTGTAGTATTGTCTAGCCTTTTAAATTTTGATATTTGAATATTAGGATGATTTTTATTTTAAAACAACATTGTATTAAGAAATCACTCTGTGTGTGTGTATGTGTGTGTGTGTGTGTGTGGTCTGCTGACCCATACCCCATGCTGAGCATACACTTACCATTGAGTTTTATTTCTAGCCAGTATCGTTTGTCTTGATTACCAAGTTTTTGATGTACCTCCATTCTGCAGACAAGGTGAGAGCTTCACTCGGTTCACCTTGGTCCTGGTCCTGGCCAAGATTAACAGTGATAATGACAGCAAATTGCACAGTACTGGGTCAGCCTCATAGAGAAGTTCAATAACAAGGTGGCGTTGCTGCAGACATTATCTTGGTTGGTGTTGCTAGTGATCTGAGAAAGTGTGTGGTGCTATGTTAATGGAGATTAAGTGAAAAAGAAGCCCATATACCTTTGAGCAGGGACCAGACAGTATTTTCAGCTTCCTAGGAAACATTAGAGGTTTTTGTTTTTGTTTTTTTTCTTTTCCCACATGTAGCTTATAAAAGACTGACAGTACCTGTGAGTTGTTTTGGAATTTATTGTCTGAGAAAGAAGCAAAGGAAGGAGTTTCAGGCCCTTTATGAATGTTAGCACTTATGGAAAGATGTTGAATTTATAAAGATTCTATTTAAGTAACACAGTCTATTCCTCACTGAATGGAAGTTATGATAGTTGAGTTAAATGGATTTATTCAGAGGATTTCTTTCCGTTCCAGCTTCTGTGGTTGAAGTCTCTGCAGATGTATTTATTCACCAATCTGCTGACCACAGAAACCAGAGAAGACGGCACAAGAACCAGGGATATTGGCTTTGCTTCAAGGATTTATAGTCCTTTTTGGAACTATGCTGTGACTTTTGAAACCAATTCCTTCACAAAAGTCTCCTTTTTTTCCTCAGATGGCTTGTAGAGTTTGAGAGTGAGATATATATATATATATATATATATAAACATCATATATATATATATGATGATGATGATGAAAAACCAGCTCAGTGATTTCAGCCACTTGTGCATCTGCAAGCAGGGCTGGTGATGGAATGCAATCACATATTGTGAATCATGTGATCAAGTGATTTCTACATAGAGAAATGTCAGTCAAATGTGAGCAGCTTCTGAGTATTGGCGCATTGAAGTGCAAAAGAACAGCAGGTCACACTCATAGCTTGCCCTCTGCTTCTCATCCACTCAGCTTTGTCCAAACGAATCAGCAAATCCACGTAAAACATTCCCCTGCGTTCTGCAAACCAGTCTAGCCATGGTAGAGCTTGAGAGGGCTTTGGGAGCCACTGGATGTAAGGCAAGTTCTTCAGATGCACGTGTGGCATGAGATGCCGCACGTGGCCTGTAAAGTGGGTGCCATCTTGTGGGGTTTGACCTTCATTTGTAGCATGTGCCGTGGCTCTGGACAGTTGGCAGCAGAACTGGCCCACTTGGTGTTAGAGCACCAGAGACCTGCTCATGAAATGTACTTGAGGTTCCCTTGGTAAAATGCTTGCTCTTCTTCAAGTAAATTGAGGTTATTCTAACTAAGCATTGGAAATCAATAATCAGGATAGACAGCACTTCTTATGTCATTTTATTTCTCTCCCACCTCCCCTCTCATTCCTCTGCTGAATTATCATATTTAGTAGGGCTTTACATGTAAATAACTGCTGAAACTGATGTAAATAAACATTCCACCTGTGTTCGCTGGGGGTAAATAACTAGCTAATTCCATTAGTTAAGATTGTCCTCATTCTCGCCAAGCTGAATTCTTTCTGCATCCGAGAGACTTATACAGTCTTCTCACCCCTAAGTAACCTTGAAAACGAAACTCATAGACATAGAAAGGAGAAACTGGGAGGTGGAAAATACACCTGAAGTTTTCAGTGGGTTGCAATGCGCTTGAATTAGCAGCCTCACATCCTCCGGTGCTGGTTAGACATGCAAATCCACGGGCCCTCCATCCGCAGAAGGCGTCTGGATTTTCCTGGATAGGAAGCGTGGGCTCACAATCGATCCAGGTGCCTTTCGTGGACGGTAAAGCCTGGGCATTCTGGTTCTTTCCGTACTTTGGGGAAAGCAAGTGCAGGTGAGGAAATCCGCTGTGAGAGCAGCTCAGATTAAACAGTAGGTAGATAAGCTTTTCTCCAGAAGGTATTCCAAGACAGGACTTCCCAAAACTACGACCAGGTAAGACCCAGCACACTGGGACAACTCGGTTGTTACGATCGACTGATTCTGTGTTGTACCTTCTAAGAGCTAGAATACGTTGCATGTTGTTTAATTTTTGTTGGACGTCCTTGATTTTCTGTCAAGTGATTTCCCTTAGGCTCTGGGCAGGACCCCACACCCACGGGCATCTTTTGGGTCATAGATTTGGGGAATTCAGTAAGGTATCTAGTTAGAGTTGACGATTTGTTCTTGCTGGGACTGGTGGAGTTTGTCTGCGTGATTGGTAACTCACTTTTCTGCTGATTCTTTTGTGCTTTGCTGTGACATGAGCAACCACAGGCAAAAGTGGCGGCCGCTGGGAATCCTGTTCACGTGTGGAAAGTCGAGTTCATTTGTTCATTTTCGTTTTCTCTGCTGTATGCTTTTCTGTGTGCCAGCCCAGGCCATCATCAAGCCCTCTTTTGGTTTCTCGATTGTGCAGTTTTCCTCCTTAATGGTGTAAATTGTCATGGAGGTCAGTGTACCTCATTTATCAAAGTGTGTGGGACATTGCTTTCAATTCTGAAGGGCATATATGAGAGCAGATGTCACTAAGAGTTAATACAGTCAAGGGCAGTAATTAAAGAGGGTCATGTTTATTTTAAGTGTGGCTTTATTTGGATACATATTTTGAAAGCTTATTTGTGAAGAGATAAACTAGGAAGTATTCCAAAGAAAAGACATTTCTCTTTTGTGAAGATCAAAACAGAAACAAGACAAAACATTTAACAATTTGTCTATCTCTAATGAAATCTAATGGGTTTGGTGGGTGGGTGTTTCTTCAAACATAATAACTGTACAAATTAGTTGTTTTTTAATGTCATAGAAAGCTCATGTTGTATCGCTTAGTTTTCTTAAAGCTCTTACAATGAAGACTCAATTATGTTGTATTTGCAAACAATTAGATTTGCCTATTTGGATGCAAACTATGGTTGCCATTCTTTTTTGAACATTTTTTAACCAGGAAAAACATTCTGCTTTGTCTATTAAAATACTCATTCTGTTAATTGCTTATTTTTTTTTTTCATGTGATTTAGGCTATAGCTGAAATGCTTTCTCTTTCTCTCTCTCGGTAGCTAATGTTTTTCCTATTTATCCGTGCAATTTGCTGGATAAATCCAATGAATTATGTCTAAAACAGGAGTTTTCTCTTTGGAACCAACGACTGACTCAGTCTCAAGTATCTGAGAATTTCAGAGTCCAGCTGAAAAGTGGAGTCATATTCCAGGGTTCTAATCTGCCTATGGGGAAGTCTCTGAGTAACTATAATCTCTAATACATGTCTGTCTATATGCTCTGGCATAAATTATTATTCAGGGTGAGTTTGTAAAACTCCTCACAACTGAGGAAAATTAGCTTTCATAAAATATTAACCATAGAAAAATTTCTTATGTATATGCCATGTTAGAAACTACATGCTTTTGTATCATGTATAACACACTTCTGTCCTAAGCATGCAAATCTTTTTTTTGGGGGGGAGAGGGCAGGAAGGGGAGGTGTTAGGTCTTGAACTCAGGATCCTCTGTCCTTGAGCTTCTTTTGCTCAAGGCTAGCACTCTATCACTTGAGCCTTGGTTATACTTCTGTTTTTTTTTTTTTTTTATGGTAGTTTAGTATACATAAGAGTCTCACAGACTTTCCTGCCCTGGCTATCTTCTAAAGAAAGATCCTCAGGCTGGGTGCTGGTGGCTCACGCCTATAATCCTAGCTACTCAGGAGGCTGAGATTTGAGGATCGAGGTTCAAAGCCATCCTGGGCAGGAAAGACCTGGGAGACTCTGATAAACCACCAGAAAACCAGAAGTGGTGCTGTGGCTCAAGTGGTAGAAAGCTAGCCTTGAGCTGAAGAGCTGAGGGACAGCGTCCAGGCCCAGAGTTCAAACCCCACAACTGAAAATAAAAAAAGATCCTTAGATCTCAGCCTCCTGAGTAGATAGGATGATAGGTGTGAGCCACTGGTGCCCAGGTCATTTTTTTTTTAAGTTAATTGAGCACCAAAAGAAATACTTGGGTCCTGTTTTCTAGTCATTATAAACAAAACAAAACAAAACTGTGTATCAGGATCAGGAGCAAAGCCAGAAATAAGAGCTTGCATACCCTATGTTAGGACTACATCATTTTCCTTATTCAGTTCACCTGTGGGAATAAGGATTACGTGCCCTTCCATCTACCAGCACACACACACTTTGCTTCCATCCAGGCCCACCTTGCCGAGAGCAGTGGTATCCAGAGAGGCCTCCTGCTGGATACTGCTCTCCTCCCTCCCTATCATCCTTAATCCCTGTCTCTCCCAGTTTAAACCTTCAAAAAATTAGGTCTTAAAAGTGTAGCTATGTGGGCTGGGAAAGTGGCTCGGTGGTAGAGCGCTGGCCTTGCATGCATGAGGCCCTGGGTTCGATTCTTCAGCACCACATAAGCAGAAAAAGCTGGAAGTGGCGCTGTGGCTCAAGTGGTAGAGCGCTGGCCTTGAGCTGAAGAGCTGAGGGACAGCACCCAGGCCCAGAGTTCAGGCCCCATGACCGCCCCCCCTCCAAAAAAAAATAGCTGTGACTCAAATGGTAGAGCACTAGCCTTGGCCAAAGAGCCAAATGAGAGCTCTTGCTCCACACCCTGACTTCAAGGCCCAGTACCAGAGCCCCAAACAAATGAATGAATAAATGGATAGATAAATAAAATTTAGGTCTTGTTTTTATACTCCCAGAATAACAACTCCTGAAAAAGTTAAAAAAAAAAAAAAAAAAACCTCCTCTGGTGATTGGGAAAGTTAAGGAACAGTGCCAAATTTTCATGATGAATCTTTCCCAAGTGAAATATCCAACTTCGCTGTATCTGACAACAAATCGCCACACAGTCTCCCATAGCATAGAAGGAGAGGACAAATAGTGTAAATCAAAACATGTCCCACTACCCTGAAGTACACATCTAATGAGAACTCTACCGTTTCTGCTCTTGCCTCTCCTTTTGCTTAACCTTATAAGGATGTGCTTGAGTGCGCATCTTCCCTGGATCCTCATTCTGTTTCCCCAATCTCTGGGATTATTTCCAATGTCATCTCTTTCAAAATAAGTTCAAAAATAAGTTTTGAACAATATTATGATGCTGATGATTGATTTGATGATTGATGATTGAAAGACATCTTTTGACAGCGTCTCCTGTGTTCAAACCAGTGATGGAATGAGATCCCGTGGCCATGGCTTTCTTTGGTACAGCCTACTGCCCACCCCGTTTGTAGTGGGGCCCCCGGGGGAAGCAATCACTTGTAGTTTACAGTAATGATGGGGACTTTCTGGTTGTTATCTTTATGAATTGTGTCAATTTTGTGAACACCGAACCCAAGTTTCGCATTTGTACCTACTATTTTCGTATGCGTGATCTACCTTTCAAGTTAGACACCAATACTAGGGTCCTGGGTTGTGTATTTGGAACTTCTGATGGTAAGAGGCATGGTTGTAATTGTCAGTGTAATGATGGCCATATTAGCTTTGGAGTCATAAATGAGTTACCCATGCGTGGCAAGAATCATCAAGTAACTCAGGTTTGTTTGTTTTTTCCCTCCTTGTTTCAAAATCAGTTCTTTTAAAGACATGATCATTCTCAACACAAAATCATGACGGAATCGAAGTTCATTCATATTCAGCGGTGGTAACATATTTATTCAGGTGCCAAATGTAAAGTGTTAATGGATTAAAGTCTATGGGCAAAGTGAGCAATTGTACTGTAAATGTTACTTAAGTGAATTTGGCCTGCAAAGGCATTATTGATTTATTTTATCTAATTTGGTTTGTATTGCGATTCAAGCTCGAGACTGAGGGTTAAAGTCATCAGTCTTCTGTAGGTGAAATGACTTCAGGTCACCAGGGAGCTAAACGAAGTGGGCAGGAAGTGTCTTCCTCAGAGGAGATTATAAGAGTGGAAATATTTTCCAGTGGGAGGGGTGGGGGAGGAGGCGGTGTGCATCTCCTCCCAAGGACACTGGGAAAGCCTCTTCTGCCGGGGAGGAAGCAGTCAGCCACCACTCAGTGAAGCATTTTGGTTTCCCTGTCAATATTATAATGTCCTCTTCATGCTAGAGATGGCATTTTTCAAAGTTGGATGCAAAGCTTAGGGAGGTGGCTTATCATCGATCATTTTGTAAATCATCAGGACAGGAAGTAAGATGATTTTTTTTTTTTTAGCTGAAGTACAAAGAACCCTGTGGAGTATTTTATGTTCATACTCTCCAAATGTCTGTGGTTATGGAGAAAAGAGAGTAGCTGGTAAGCAAAGAGAAGTTCTCTTCCAGTGGTATTGTTCTAACTACTACATATTGATACTAAATTTCATGTTAAGTGACAGTCGGGGCCCTCTGATTGAATAGTGCCACCGAGTTATTGTAACAATATCATAGGAGATGGTGTTAATCCCACAATTATTATTCCCTGTGCTAATGACGATTATAAAGAAAAAGACAGTAATCCAGAGTTTGCCTTCTGTGCCAGTACTGGGGCATGAATTCAGGACCTGGGTGCTATTATTTAGGTTTTGCACCCAAGGCGGGTACCCTACCACTTGAGTAATAGCTGGACTTCCCACTTTTTTTTTTTTAGTGGTTAATTGGAGCTAAGAGTGTCACAGATTTTCTTTCCCTAGTAGCCAGGGAGTAGCTCCTGAGTAGCTAGGATTTACAGGCTTGAGCCACCGGTGCCTGGCTTTTAGTAATCAGTACTTTAAAATACTGATATTGTCAGGAAGCAAACAACCTTGGTATAATTCATTAGTTTGTATTTTAAGACATCTCTCTGTGCAACAAGGAAGCACTAGTTAATTAAGATAAAGAAACAGAGGCCTGCAGAGGCCTCCTGGTGACCAGGGCAGTGCTGCCTGGGTAGAGGGACCATTAAAGTGAGTGTTGTGTCCCCTGAGTCCTGTGCTCCTGAAAGAGATTTATTCATTAAGCAAAACAGGAGAAGCCCAGGAGCCTCCAGATAGGAAGTCTCTCCTGGCTTGGAACATCTGTTCTGGAGATGGGGTCAAGTTCCACTCTGCAGCTGGAGCTTAACAACTTATTTCCCTCCCTCTATTATTTCTTGAATGATCAGGTCACACTTACCTGTGGTTTCAGAGGACAGACCTTGATTTCTTAACTTCAGCTTGACAATGTTACCCAGAAGGTCCCCACACATTCGCTGTGTCTATATGATAAGATAGGCACGGGTGGATTTGGGGTTCAAATGTAGAGGACAGGAAAGTAAAAAAAAAAAAAAATCCCAGGATTTAGCATTTCATTTTTATGCAAGTTTTGGCAAGTTTTAGAATCAGTTTTGTTTTTAGAAGAATGAGTTGCGTGTTTAATGAATTTGCATTTTGAAAAGTTTGAAACATTTCGTGGGAAAAAAGAAGGCAGATTTTCTCAAAAAAAAAAAAAAAAGAGGTATGGACTTGGAGTTAAACACATCAAAATAAAAAAGAAGAGATAATTCCAGGGTTATTCTCTCATACATTTATCTAACAGCTATCTATCTGTTTATCAATCAGTCTGTCTGTCATCTATCTATCTTTATCTCCCATTTCATCTTTCTTTCTTAAAAAGTATTTTTATTTAAGTAGTTGTACAAAGGAGTTGCAGCTTATGAATACAGTGCATCTTGATTAATGTCGCCCTTCTCAATGCTCTTACCCCTCCAACCTGTTCCTTTTCTTGTTGATCTTAATTTTAGGTTATGTATTGAATTCTTGTGCAGTTTAACGAAGCAGTGTACGTGTACAATGCGTCTTGACTCCAGCCATCATTTCAACATCTTCGCTCTGCTTCTGCCCACCCTTCCCTTATACTTGCCAATTCTGTGATATCTACAATGAATTCTCGCCTGCGTTCTCCTCCCATCCCCCTTCATTCTTCTACCTCTCCTTTTGACCACAAGGCCACTTGTGGAACTGCTTCCAGGTACTTCAATCGAACCTATCCAGTCACCCATTTATGATCTAAAACATGTCACCTTGTACAGGTATGGAAAGGAAGCAGGAGGCATTATCTATATACAGCTCTTCTGAACAATAGCATTGTGTTCTGTTCTAAATACTTTCAATACTCCTTCTTGCTGACCCAAAGAATAAAACCAGATAGGATGGCTTTCGTGATTCTGACCAAGATACTGTTGTCTAGTTTCAAATCTCACTTCCTTTCTCTTTATTTCATATGCTCCACCCAGTTTGTCTAGCTCCCTTCCTCCAAGGTAGCTGAAAAATGTGTGCTTTGGTTAGTCTCTGTTATCAGGCAAATTTATTCTTCTTCTCCTGCCAGAAAATGTTTGTTGAGAGAATCTGTATGGAGCAATGTTTAAGGATCTCCCTGCCTGGGTTCAAATCCTGGCTCTCTGATGAAGAGCACCTGTGACATTATGCGACATTGCTTCTTAATGCCATATGATCAGTACGTGAGGGTAGGGACATGCTTAAGCACATTCACATATACAGAGTTGTGAATTGTCAGGCACGGTGAACGCTACACGAAATACTCTCTGCTGTCATTGTCAACATTTTCTTCTCAGAACCTCTCCAGAAATGCATTCCTCTCTGCTCCGCCAACACTTCCCTTGTGTCTTTATTGTAGAACTTAAAAAGTTATGTTTTACGTTCTAGTAAATGACTTGAAGGCTTGCCACCTCATAAAATTCTATGTTTCTTCAGGGCAGAAGTCACTTTGGCCCTCTTTCCATCTCTTTTATTATTCTAGGACCATAGACCAAAGTGTACTCCAACTCTGTTCTCAAGCGAGGTGTCAGATGACTAAGATGCATGGGTTTAATTGTTTCCTTGTTCATTGTCTTCTTGTCTGAGAAGAAGAACATTGTCCCTAATTACTATTCCTAGATGCCTGGAGCTTCAAAGAAGCACCCGAGACTCCTCGGTTAAATTAAAGGGGAAAGGAATGAATGACTCCATCCACGAGGGAATGGGTCAGCCTGTAAGTCAAGGCGACCTTAGTTGATGTTTTTCTGAAAATCTCTTTAGGGAATTAGGAAGCGAGTGTCTGGCAGTCCTGGGGTTCTCTGGGTACCCAGAATGCAAAATTGAAGCCACTTCCAGGAGCAGGATATAAATTGGTCTTGTGGGCAAGGACCCGACGTGGTGGCAGGCAGAGATTTGAGTAAACAGATCTTGCCTGGAGAAAAGCAGGTGGAATTTGCCTTTTCAACATTTTTGTGCCAAGCCAGATAATTTACTTCCCACTTGGGTGCCATTTCTTTCCCGCAGCCGTAATGCGGGTTTCACCACAGCTGTGGAGCCGGAGTCAAAGTCAAAGTGGATATTGCTGGGTCACTTGCTGGGAAATGGCTTTTTTCGCTTGGGTCTGTGTCCCCGCCTGGCAGCTTTCTTATTTGTGTTGAAAAACATGGACTGAAGAGGCCTGCACATCTGTTTCTGAGCACATAAGTGGAATATAGGAAGAAAAGTATTTTTTTTTTCCCTGAGTGTGACTTTAAATTCCTGGATTCGTTTACTATCCTAGTACATGCTTTTTTTTTTTTTTTGCCTTCTGTTTTTTTCCATCCAACAAGCAGCAGCTGCGTGGGGCTGTGTGAATTACACATCTGAGGTAGCTGTGTTCAAGAGAAACCCACATGCCCCTGCATCATTTCTACCCACAATTTTCAGACCACCAGGATTATCAGTGTGATGTTGGCATCTTCTATCGCCTCTCTTCCCTTCTTTCTGGAAGATTCCCAATGCTCAGAACCAGAGAGAGAGAGAGACTAGAATATCCTCTATGACGACCCCTGCCACGTTTTTCTGTTGCTCCTTCAGATTCTGGCATTTTAGGATAAGAGTAAGCGGAGGCCTCGCTGGCAAAGATCAGGATAGGATTCACAGGATGGGGCGTGGGTTGGGGAAGCCACGGGGGCTTTGTATTATTTCAAAGTCATGAAAAGAATCACTAAAGATCTCCAGGGCTCGGTAACTGCCTCTCGTTTCCATCGGCAATGCAGAGAAAGCATCAACGTGCAGGGCGTGCTCTGGCATTCTACCAGCTCCATAACCTGTGATACGATAGAGAATCAAGAGGGGAAAGATGTTCGAGTACTATTTCTGAGTAGATGAGGGATGCCGCCGAGTGGGACCGTTCATACACCTTTTAGTAAATGCTCCTTTGGAGGCCTCTCGTCTAATGTTAGCACGATTCAATATCTAGCCAGGGATGTGCTTTCCCTGCGTGATCAAGCCATTGCAGTCTTGAGAGTCTCATTCTGCTAAGAGAATGCACTCGTGTATGCAGCACCAAATGATACTTCCTATCAACTCCTTTAGAGAGAGGAGCTGACCTGTGGCCAGGGCTGTACGGAGGGACTCCCAGCCACCGTTACAGAAGAACTCAGGTAGCTCAGAGTCCAGGGGAAGCAAATCACACAATACAAGGACTCCGGGCCTTAGAGACAGAGAACCAGGCCCAGAACCTAAGAATGCCTTCACCACGCTAGCCTCAGGCCCTTTGAGTATGTCGTGAGGACCAAAGGTGGCCTGTTACTGGCCGTATTTGATCTTCTAGTACTCACCTGACTCTTCAGAAGGAAAGATAAGCAGAAGCAATTCATACAGTGGTGCATATTATATGGGAGCAGGGTAGTGGACAGAGCAGAAGGAAAACAACAACAACAACAGTGATCATAACCTATGACCAGAGTTTGCAGTTTGGCAAACAACCATTCGATAGGAATGAAGTTGTGTCTGCTGATTGAAGTATAGGTCATGACCTTTCTAATACAGGGCTGAAGTGGCCAAGTTCTGTTTCTTAAGTCTAAAGTAGATTTACCACTCTGCTCTTCACAAGAATATACAGGCCCCTCTCTCAATAATACAGGGTAATTATGTTTTCTTAATGCATTAAGTCTGGAGATCAGCTACCAGGAATACATACACATTGTATGCAGGCATTGTTTTATGATCCTAAACATGGAAGAACCATTTAATATTCGTTTTTTGAATATTTTTATTATCTTTAAGGAGTTGTACAAAGGCATTGTCATTCAGCAAAGCGGTTTCAGACTACAGTGTGACTTGATCAATGTCACCTTTACTCACCCCTCCCAACCTACCTCTTCTCTCACTTTTCCTATTTTTTAGGATATATATATATATATATATATATATATATATAGAGAGAGAGAGAGAGAGAGAGAGAGAGAATTTTTTTTTACCATTTAACAAAGCAGCGTATGCACGCATTATATATAATTTTCTTTTTCAACCAATAATCACCAAGTTAAATATTGGCCAACGCGCTCAGACTCCACTAATGCTTCATGAGATCTTTCCTTACGTTTTTAACTCTTTTTAAAATTTACTTTCCCACATTTAAAAAATGAGCAGCGATTCCTTAGTTGTGTGACGGGTTTTATTTTGGAGCCAGCGTGATCAGAATCGCCACCTCCACCGCTCTCTCTCCGCACCCCTCCAAACCCCGCGCAGCAAAGGCCACAGGCCACGCCTCCGCTGTCACACAAGTGGGTAAAATGTATTGGCCATTCCCCCTTCTGCACCCGCCTTGTTGGCCCTCGGTTCCTTCTAATACCCGTACTCCTGACAGTATGTGCCACATTCCTGTCTCTGGGATTTTTTAGTTTATGCTAAACATTGGAATGGGCTTTACTGTGGGATTTCACACACACACAAAACACATTATTTAATCAAATCGGACCCTCCTCCTCCCTGCTACTCCTCACTTGGAATGGGCTTTACTGTGGGATTTCACACACACACAAAACACATTATTTAATCAAATCGGACCCTCCTCCTCCCTGCTACTCCTCACTTTTCCCATCCCTAAAACTTCTATTATTCAACAAGTTTGGTTGAGTTTTATTTTGCTATCTTTAACTCTTACATTCTGTGGACCATTTTTCTTAAATTCTTGGAGCCACTGTCAACCTCATATTTCAAAGTGCAAGGTGAAACTCTGCTCATGTTTGTATGCAGAAAGGCCACAGATCAACTCTGGTTAGCAGAGTAGAACATAACATCTAGAAGGGAGGCTCTCACTGGGTGAAGCTAGGCTGTGAACGTAGTATATTGTGACAAGGCAGGCATACGTGCAATGAACAGATGACTTACGATTTCTGTAACCATCATGTTCTAATGACTTAAAGGGACACTTGACGCATTGGAGTTAAGGAGGAGGGCTGATTTTGAAGTTTGTTTCTTTTTTGAGATTTATCAGTAGGCTTGTTTCTTGGGTCTTTTTGAAGGGAGTATAGATTGAAATGCTTCTTAAAGAAACTTTCTGATCCTTTTGAATCCTGCCATGTTTTTGATGCCATAAGTTAGCGTGGCCTTCTGAAGGTGGCCTGGGTTGACTTTTTTTAGGGTAAGGTGTGTGTGTGTGTGTGTGTGTGTGTGTGTGTGTGTGTGTGTGTGTGAATTTCCTTACCAGGCTCCCTTGCTGCCATTGGTTCACTTGTATGTAGTCTCTACCAGTGGTCCCTGAGTTTCCAGCATACCTTGAACTATCCTGATGCCCAAGGTCATGATTTCAGTCATCTTCTCCCATAAAAGTAGGCTTCACCACAGTTTTGTGTCCTGCAGAGTGGGGATTTGAAAATCACATGCTTTACCCACACACGCACTGGGAAACGGACAGCATGCACTGCCCATTTCTGACGTGCCTTCACATTGTCTTGCAAACTTAGCCTAAGAAGACATTATGGGGCTTTCTTCTTTGCACCTGATCATACACCTTTTAGCAAACGCTTGCTGTTAAAATGATAAATGGATGCTATTAAAAGCCTTTAATGCATAGTGCACCAAAAGTGCCTACTTAAAGGCTAGTTTCCCTTCAGAATTTTGAAGAAGATGCCTTCTCAGCTTTTCTTTCTTGGCATAATTCTTGAAGAGAAAAGGAATACGTAGACGTCAGGGATGACATGCATTGCAGTTGAAAGCTCCAAGTGGCTTTAATTAGATATTCTTGGTTGGTAAATAGCTCACCTCTCCTTCTTTCCCCTCCCTTTGAGACGGACTGTGCGTTTGATAGAGGGGGAAGTGACAGAAATTGTACCTTCAGCACTCTAATGTCCCGGTGTCTGCTCATTGTTCTCTGAGATGGGGTTCTGCATAGCATGTAATTTCTGTGTGGATGGAATGGTACACCGTACACTGTGAAACATAAAAATAAAATTCGTGAGAGACCGAGAGAAAAAACTTAAGGAAAGGCAATAAAACATTGGTGATTAGCGAAGCTGTTTGTTGTCTTGAAATACACACAGCTCTACTCTCTGGAATCCACTGAGGGAAAAAGCCTTTTGGGGCATAAAGGTCTCTTCCTGTGTGCTTCTTGAAATTGTCCTGTCCCTCCGTATTCTGTGTGCTTAACTGTATCTATACTATCACATTAGAAAGTAATCAAGCGTGGCATTTTGTGTAATTTTGCTAATTGTGCATGAAAAGAGAGACAACACTGGCTTTAAATAGTACAGTAATTGTTATCGGTGTTGATCAAATACAATTTGGAAGCCCTTGAAGAGGCCATCATTATATGAATTGTATACAGCAAGTGCTCATTAGATATCAACGTGAGCAGTTTGCTCAGCAGTTTGCTTTAGCTTAGTTCTGTTTATGTTTTGAGAGAGAATCTTGGATCAGGCTGGCCTTGAACTCACGATGCTCGTCTCAGCCTCCCAAGTGCTCGGATTACGTATATGTGCCCCTATGCCTGGCTTATAATAGGCTTTATTACATGTTTAAAAGGCTTCTGGTGTTTGCTACTGATATTTCCTCTTAGTTGAATACTGCTTCAGAATTTATGTACAATTAATAGTCTACCATGATATAATACTAAGGTGAACAGAGTCTTAAGTACTGATCCATGTATGAAGTATAACTTTATTCATGGAAAACAAATAGTCATCATTTCTTTGCATCCATTTTACTTAGAAAAATGAGTGAAAGGACTAAAAAAAAAAAAAAAAGGCAACAATTAATTCCCTCACCAAAGGTTTGAAACTTTTTGTTTCTGTCTCTCTTGGAATTTATACTTCTCAACTTGTTCTACTTTGCTAGAACAATGAAAGCGCTGCACTGTCTACTTTTAACAAGTCCTCCTGATGCGTCTGAATAGCAATGAGCTGGCAATAAATTCTTTCCCTCCTGACAACTGCATTGTCAAGGGTGGACTATTTAGAAGTTGGTGCAAAGTAAAAATAAGTACCTGCTTCCCCGCAGGCAGGCCCCTGAAATGCCTTCTATCATTTGTAATTTCTCTGACGTTATTTGGTGGTTATGATTTATCACCTTGTCATTGCATGAGTCAGCCGTGAAATCTGTATGACTCAATGGCACATAACAAAAGCAATCAGGAAAGTGACATTTGAATGAAGGGTTGGTGGATGGTTTTGAACAAGATTTCATTAACTTAAAGAACTAAGGCAGAGTAATTCCCCCAAGTTTTGGAAATCTTACCAAGTCAGCAATTCATTTCTTTCTGTTCATTAGTTAATACCACCACTAAACTTGCAAAATAATTACCACCGGTTGGAGACACCTGACAAACATGGATTTATGGAAAGGTGACAGGTTGGATTTATTCTTCTTTTACTTTTAACTTTATGGGGATTTTTTTTGGGGGGGTATATGTTCAGAATAGTGTTTTTGCTTTTTTGAAAGATCTTGCAAACCAATTTTCTGCTGCCTTTGTTTCCTTCCTATCTGCTTGTTTTTTTGTCCCCTAGGTGGTAAGTTGGTAGCAACATAAATGTATTCTGCCAGTAAATATTTATTGAGCCTAGATTCTGTGTCAGGCATTAGGAGAGGCAGTGGGGCCAAGGAAGAAAGAAGGAAGATATAACCTCCTTACCTGGGAAACTTCCCTCTGGTGACAAGAGTGAAGTGGGTTGTGCTTCTCCAGGCTCAAATGACATTATCTTCAATTGGGAAACCTTCCTATTATTGGTCCTGAAAACCGTTTCCTATACAAGCAGCCCTGCTGCCTTCACGTAGGTGATTTTGTTTAGTTCTCCTGTCAGCCCTGTTACTCACATCTCACCGAGGGTAAATTAAGGTTTAAAGATGTTGGGAGCCTTGACCTAGCCCCGGGGATTATAAGCACCCGTTTCATATGCATCCGACTTGGTCGGAAGGTGAACCAGGAACTCATGGCTAGAAGGATTCCTGGTTTCTGGAGAGAAGATGGAGTTGGAGTAGGAGCTGGCTGTGGTTAGGCAGGTGTGCTGGCATGAAAAAAGTGATGGAAGACAGACAGAAACTCAGTGGAGACTTCTGGACTGCTGTACAGGGACAGAACCAGTAGAGAAAAAAAGAGCTACAAGCATTTTGCTTCCATCTGTGGAAATGAGCCAGAGAATATAAAGAGCTCATACTCATAAAATCGGACCTGTCAGCTGTGATTTCAACCCACACCTTCACCGTTAACGATGTCCTGCTAATGTAAATGTAAATGAGACTGAAGAATCGGTCTCACAAATCCAGCTCCAGATGAATCAACCCCAGTCCAGCGTGCTCAAACCCAAGGGCCCATGAACAGAACTCATCAATGAAGCTCCACACCCTGAAAATCTGCTGTGCACAGAGGCTCACGACACCCCTCCCTCGGGCCCAGGCAGAGAATCTCCCTGGCCTTGAAAAAATCCTCATCTCCCTCAAACCTCCCTGTCAAAAAGAAAACAGCCCTAAGTGAAATACTGCAGATCAATGAGTTGGTAAACCAGCTTCGGAAACGGAGCGTCACAGCCCATCGCGTCTCAGAAAGTATCCCACTTGGAAGATGTAGAAATGAGCCAGGCACAGCCAGTGGAGGCCCAGAGAGACAGCTGCTAACGGATAATGGATTGAACCCCCCAGAACTGTTGACTTCTAACTCTGACCACAGAAAAATAATTTTCCACCTGTTTCAATGAAACTGTTCATAAATTATAGTTACATAGTAGAGCTATTGAGAATATACATGTCTGGCGTGTGTGTGTGTGTGTGTGTGTGTGTGTGTGTGTGTGTGTGTGTGTGTGTGTGTGTGTGTGTGTGTGTACATAGTATCTCCTAGTGCTTAAAAATCGCCCCTCCCTACTCCCTACATGAGTTGGTTATTTATTTGTATTCTTTCTTGTTTTATTTATTTGTAGCAGTACTAGAGTTTGACCTCAGGGCCTTGTGCTTGCTAGGTAGGAAATCTGTCACTTGAGCTCCATCCCCAGACATTTGGCTTTAGTTTTGTTGTTGTTGTTGTTTTGTTTAGGGTCTTACATTTCTCCCCACCCTCATGGTTTATCCTGAACTTTGATCTTCCTATTTGTTGCTGCTAAGGCGGGGTCACAGGAAGGCACCCTCATGCCCAATGTAATGCTTGGCATGGTGGGCTCATGAAGCTTTTGCATAGGTTGGTTTCACACTGAGATGTCTACCCTGCAAATAGCCAGAAGTACCTGGGTCAGCTAGTTTTATTTTCATCTTATTTTATCAAGGAGGAAAGAGATTGGCCATGCCAAAATATACTGCTTCAGATGATAGAGCCGGCTTCACAGTCAGATGCCTGTGGCTCTGGAGCCTTTTACATTCAAGTTCTCAACCCCAGAATGCTCCAGCATGACGTCCAGAAACCAATACAGTAATACTGCTCAGTCATACTGTTCAGTACCTGGTATGTGTTGGGTGATCTAATAAGAAATATATTTCCAGGAAATGAAAACAAGAGTTCTTTTCTTTGTGTGTGTGTACTTTGTTTTCTTTTTGTCTTGTTAGTCTGCATGTCTGTGGAGTGTAAGGGGACGTGCAGAAATGGAGGGATAAAGGGGGAACAAATGCTGCAGTGGTACCCAGGCTGGACCCCGTGTTGAAAGTGAACAACACAGCCTGTGGGTGGGGTGGGAGGGAGAAACTGGGAGCAAGGGAGGGACATCGGCCGGAAGGAAACGTACTCTTTGCCCAGCGTATGTAACTGCGTCTTCTTTGTCATTTTCAACTAAAAATGATAATAAAAAATAATTAGACCAGACCTACTGGTGCACAACTATAATCTCAGCGAGTTAGGAGGCCGAGTTTGGGAAGATGGATGTTCAGAGGCATGGAAAAGGGTAGTAGCATCATGCCTGTCATCCTCCCTGAGCAGGACCATGACTAGGAAGGCGGATCACTGCCTGAGGCCTTCACAAAGAGGTCTGGGGGTCTGGTCAGAGCGGTAGAGCTTCTTCCTCCTTGGGTTCAAATCTCAGTGGAGGAGCCATGCCTTTTTTCTCTTAGGCACCGCTGCCTCCGGCCCCCTCGGTCTAGTCTGTGGCTGGTTGTAGGAAGACTCTGGGCATGGGAGAATCTGATGAACTTTTCACAGAGGAGATAGAATTGTGGGAGGCAGGATCTGATTCTGATTGTTTAGTAGAACTAAATTTACCCAGAGACAAAGCATTAATCAGGAAGATGGAACGGGAAATGTTCTGAACAAGAAATGACAGCTGCTGCTGGAAGGAAGAAAACCGGGGGATTGCATGTAATCTCCATTGAGTTTAAAAATAAATCACGGGGCTAAAAGGACACACGGAATAGATTTGATAGAGAAAAGCACTTTAGTTTTTTGGAAACCACTAAATCACACGGGCTAGCGGGGGGCACACCAGTAGGTTTTCTTCGGGTGGCATCAGTACATTGAAATATGTGTATCACTTAATAGATTACTTTTCACTTTTTATAAAAGAACTGCAATTGAGTTTGGAGAAATGTGATTTCCAGCAAAGCATGGATACACAGATACCCCTATTGCCTGCCTTACAAAATTTAAATATTTGAAAGGGTGTAATTCATGCAGATGTTTTACCCTCTTGGTTTTCCATTGTGTTCGGCAAAATCTGCTGGGGCTGATCTTTACTTTTCTAAAGAAAAAAGCTTGAGAGATGTGAACAATTAAGATAGTACAATACCTCTATGAGATTTCTGTGAGATAATTATTCTTTTCTTCATGATTCCTCCAGCCACTATCCTGAGCTGATCATGGTATTCACCTCCCAGTGAAAGTTACATTCCATTTCCTTGACCTCTTAGAGAAGAGGGTCCTGCAACTAGTATCCCATATATCTAGGAATTAAAACTGAAGGGCTGGCCACTTAACACTGCAGAAGTTCTCGAAATGCTGCCTGTTGGGCCCAATTTGTTGTTGGAGGCTGAAGGATTCCTCTATCCCATTTGAATGTCTGATGGGTCTCTTATTGGAGCACTGCACCATAATAATTGACAACATAATGAAACTTCCTGAGATGAAATGTAAACACCTCTTTCCTGGCCCTTCAGAATGGCACTCCAGACGTAGCAAGGAGCAAACAGTGTTTCAAGACAAGTATCCTCCTCTAGTCTTGCCTTCTCCCTTACCTGACAGAGAGAGCTCAGGCAGTTCTTCTGGACATTTGCCCCTTTTGGAATGGAACAGTTGTGAGTCCAAAGTAACAGTGGGTTAGAGATTTTGGTGGGAAGGAGTTGGGGGTGGGGAGGACAGTCTAGGGAGATTTACTTAGGACTATTTGACATCAACTACTGCAGTCTTCGATATCTCCACCATTTTAGAAAATGAATGTATTGAGAGAATGGGAAAAGGTCATCTCAGTGTAATGATTTTATACAAACAATTTCGTTTCGCCTAGAAATAAACTACCAGGCCAGGTGCAGTGGTTCAGTTTTATAATCCAAGCTACCAGGGAGGCAGAATCAGAAGAAGCATTGGGAAGAACAACTCTGAGGCACCTCTTATCTGAAATGAAAGCAAAAAAAAAAAAAGACAGGAAGTGTGGTTCAAGTGAAGAGTGCTTACTTAGCAAAGGTGAGACCCACAGTTCAAATCCCCAGTACTCCTCCTCTTCTTCCTGCTGGCTATGTATAGACGCCCTTACCAAGTACAGTTTTAAGAGGTGATAAAATTCATGAGAAGAAAAATTTTCCTGTACTGTTTTTTTTTTTTTTCTTAAAGTTCTAGCTGTAGAAAATAAATCCGCTCTCTACAGTAGGGTGTTTGCTGCCATCGCAGGCTTTCCACAGTGGCCGGGTGTCATCAATTTCGTATTTCTCTGTGAATTCGTTCACCTCTTCTTCACCATTAAAGCCTTCTCTGCAGAAAATTGGTTTTCAGATAGCGATTTTCTTTGTATCAAATCATATATTTAATCAGGGAGGGTCTTAGAAATCATGCAAATATTCACTTGAGTAGACATTTCATTCTTAGTGCTTTTTGTTGGCCAGGATTATTTGTGGCTGGCTTCAGAAAAAGATTCAGAAGTTACCATACTGTGTATTAAAAGTAGCTTTTTTTTTTTTTTAATCTGCCTCTTTCTTCTTTGGGGGAAGAAAATATAGGAGATGAACCTATGGGTGTTGGTTTTTTAATTCCTTTTACTCTCTTTAAGTAGTTACACAGAGGGTTTCAGTTCAGCATGTCAGCTCATGAGTGCCTTGCATCTTGACCAGTGCCACCCATTTACACCCATTTACTTCCCATCCCTCCCATCCCCACCCTTCTCTCCATTTTCTAGTTCTATCTTTGCCTATATTGGTTTAAATTCTGTAGCTTTCAATATTTTTGCACTCTGTCTAAACCAGAAAGGCTTGTTAAAAAAAAAATCAGCAGGGCTGGGAAGATGGCTCAGTGGTAGAGCGCTTGCCTTGCATGTATGAGGCCCTGGGCTCAATTCCTCAGCACCACATAAGCAAAAAAGCTGGAAGTGGCGCTGTGGCTCCAGTGGTGGAGTGCTAGCCTTGAGCTGAAGAGCTGAGGGACAGTGCCCAGGCCCAGAGTTCAGGCCCCATGACTGGCAGAAAAAAAAAAAATCAGCAGTTACAAAATACATTGATCTTGTGTATGTTTGTGTGTGTGTGTGTGTGTGTGTGTGTTATGGGAGTGGGCCTGACCTCAGGAAACACAAAGAGATCAACTTTCTGTCCATCAATAAGCGGAACAAATTAAGTGCATTTCACTTTATTCTGTCCTATATTGACTCCCTCCCAGGATTGTCAAGGAGAAGGATTTTGTAGCAAACTGTTTGAAAAGCCCAGAGCAGAAAGAATGACATCCATTGATCAGACTAGCCTGGGCTGTGGCATGTGTGGCTACACATGCCTTTGATACAGATTTCCTGAAAGGAACTTGCATTGGGCATTTTTCTTTTTTCAGATGGAATTGCTTCAAGTCCATCCTGACTCTCTTCTCGAAGGTGGTTACATGATAACCCAGTCGCCTCATTTCTGATTTAGTCCTTTGTAGGAGGACATGGAAGTGTGGCCATGCATTGTTCATAGAAACCACAGAGTGATTTAAGAAGAACTCAGGATTTTTTTTTGTTCCCCTTCCCTTCCCTAATTCAGATAAATGTATATAAGATACCCAGGGTACCAGAATCAAATACAGTGACAGCAGGGGCCGAATCATAGGGGAAACAAAAAACACAAAAGAAAAAAGAAATCACATAATAAATTAACAACATCAACAACAAAGGAAAACCTCTCGTGTCTATGTCTTGGAGTTCATTTCTTTTGGTGTCATTTTTTTTTTTTCTGTCAGTCATGGGGCTTGAACTTTGGGCCTGGTCCCTGTCCCTTGGCATTTCAGCTCAAGGCTAGTGCTCGTATCTATTGAGTAGTTTCTTGGAGATAAGAATCTCACAGATTTTCCTGCTCGGGTTGGCTTTGAACCATGATCCTCAGATCTCAGCCTCCCGAGTAGCTAGGATTACAGGCGTGAGCCATTGGTGTCCAGCTTGCCATCATCTTATATGGTCATAATATACGTATTTAGTGATTCTGCTCATCTGCTAAGATTATCCTAGATGTATACTATTTATTACAATAAGGAAAACCATGGGACCTATGTTTCTTTGGGTCTGGCTTACTTCATGATACTCACAAGACAATATGTTGGAAATGATCTGTGCAATTTGGGGCAGCGGGGGAAGGAGAGAGAAGGGGGAGAAAAATGAGGGAAGGGGTAAGATGTTTGATAGGAAATGTACTTACTACCTTACTTATGTAGCTGTAAATCCCTATGTACATCACCTCAACAGTAAAATTAAAATTAAAAGAAGAACTCGTAAGTGTGTAACATGCCACTTAGGCTTGCACTTGATGTGCGGACAGTGCCGGGAGGTGAGCTCCCTTCTGATGGGGGGGGACACAGCCTCTCCTCTCCAAGTGTCTCGTAGGGTGTTGGGGACATCTGAAAACCCGTGTGCACCTTCTGGGCCACCTTCTGTAATCTGGAAGCCCTGACCCCAGGCCCTTTTCATTCTTGAGTGGGGACGATGCAGTCAGAGCTTCCAATCATTACACCTGATGACTGCTTCAAGTCTGAAGTCAGTGAGAGGAGGAAAGCACAGAGATAGCCCATCCCGTTCTTGAGGACATGTGGGCTCAGTAATACTGGGGGGAAAACTGCTCTGGTTCTCGAGATTCCTCTTCACTTTCTTTAAACAGAGCAGGTGTGACACTGGATTTGCAATGTAGCCAGTTATACCAAGTGCCTTCTTCATAGTGGACCCCTGTACCGAGAAGTCGGAGTCTTCCGGTTTGGGACGTCTCCCCAGCTTCCCGTGATCCACTTCAGCATTTTCTGATCTTCTGGTTATCCACACCTCCACCTTCTGTTATCCACATCTCCGTCTTCTGGTTCTCTACATTTTCTTCTGATTGTCCACCTTCCCTCTTCTTGCTGAAGGGAAGACTGACCTAACCTAGGGAGAAGATCTCAGATACAATACAGCATTGAATGAAGTCAGGGGACCACCATGTGCGAGTAGATGGCTCGTCCCATTTGTGTTACCGTGGTCTCTGGTAGTTCAAGTGCAACAGCAGTAGGTTTGAGCTTTGGTTTAAACCATTCATGTGGCAGTTCGAAGTATGCATGCAATAGTGGTAATTGTATCCTATTAGCAAACAGTGAATTGTATTTAAACAATAATTGCGGACAAATGACATGTAAATCGATAGATGAAAAGCACTAAGCTGCATGCACTATTGATTTCCTGTCATGTTCTTCTCTGGGTTAATGCTTTGAAAATGATTTGTGGTATGATTTTAATGAGTCACATTCTTTGGGATGTGATAAAGTTTCATGGGAGTTAAAAAGTTTTAATTCTAGGACTACTGAACAGCCATCAAACGTGATTAGGATGCTCTCACAAAGCTAAATTTTATTTTAGAAAAGCGGTGGAAACTTCCCAGGAGTTTACAGGTTTTAGAAATACTTTCTTTCAGTTTGGAAATAACCATTAATGGTCTGTACAAAGTAATATATAAATATATATATATAATAGTATATAAGACAGTGAAAATAATTTTGTTATCTTTCTTTATGATTTGAAAATATAAAGCAAGACACAGATGGGAGTTGGAATAGCTAAGTCTCTACATCACCGGGAAACAACAACAAAAAAAAAGAGAGTAATATCATTAGTCTGCAAATCAGTGGATTTCAGAGTGGAAATTGATGTGATCTGAACCTAATAAGCCAATTTATGAAATTCGTGGTGCAGTGAATCCTCTTGTCCAATCAGGCAGAAAGCCTAAGATTTGGACTAATTGTGACATGGTGGTTAGAACATAACTTCAAGTGCAGATGTAGGAACTGAGCCGTGCTTGAACACCAGACATTAGCAGAAAGCTTGTGAAGTTTCTCAAGCATTAAATTTGTGTGTTTGAATGATTTCTAGCACAACATTAAGGTCAGGAAGGGCTGGGTGACATCTGAGTTAAATTGAGTTGAAGCGTGTTTATACTTCACCCTATTAAGAACTAGAGCCAGAGAAATAAATTCTTAGCACATACAAACTCTATTTTAAGCTACACAACAGAATAACATATATAAATGTGTGTGTGTGTGTGTGTGTGTGTGTGTGTGTGTGTGTGTGTGTGTGTGTGTGTGTGTAGATCCATAAAGTACAGGATAGTAATACAGACTTAGTGTCCTCTCAGCTACTGAAGCCTGGGGTGGCCGCCCCCAGGTTTGCTGTCCCATGTGCACAGGGTTGCATGAACTGGAGGATCACAGTCCGTTCTGCCCTTCTCAAAAGTAAGACCTTATTCAGAAGAAAAAAAATCCAAAGCAGAAAAAGGATGGGGTACAGCTCAGTGATAGAGTGCTTCCCGGGCAAATGCAAGACCCTGAGTTCAAACTGTAGCACTGCCAAGAAAAAAACAGAGAGAGAAAAATAACAAAGGCCAGATATAAGGTGTGGGCTGTGTGTATGTGTGTGTGTGTGTGTGTGTGTGTGTGTGTGTGTATGTGTGTGTGTGTGTGTATGTGTGTGTGTGTGCTGTGTGTATGTGTGTGTGTGTGTGTGTGTGTGTGTGTGTTTGTGTGTGGGCTGTATGTGTGTGTGTGTGTGTGTGTGTGTGTGTGTGGGCTGTGTATATATGTGTGTGTAGGGGGGGGAGTAGATTTAAAAACCACCCAGAAAATATGTTAACATTTTTGTATATTCTCTCCCAAGATTCCGCTTTTCATAAAATAAATCATCAAGAACACCATCCATTTCCTGAGGACAAATCTAAACTTTCAAAGTAGAAAGAGTGAAAGCAAGGCTAAAATAGCAACCAGAAAAAAAAAAGAGTCTCTAAAAACTTACAAGCCAGCTTGAGTGCTTTCCAGAAGGGTCATTTCCAGGTGTTCCCCAAGGCCAGGTCCAGAGTTAGTTAATAGCATCCTATCTCTCATTGCAATAAAATGCCACACTGGTCTGTCTCTCCTAAGTCATCCATGAGGTAGGCTCTCTGCAAACGATATTTAAGAGCGACTTAAAGCAATGTGTGTTTTTGAATACTGTGGAAATTTCTATTTCACTCTGGCAGCCGTGATTTAAGATTGCACTCTTTCCAATTTCTTTACCTTGAAGTGAGTCCAACATCATATGGGAAAACCCACCTTACTGCAGCTATAAATGTCAAGGTGCACAGCTCAACGACTTTTTTTGTCCGTGTAGAATAATATTGTTTGCCTTCTTCTTTCAGATGAAGGCATTCTATAAACTTATGTGTAAATGGGCTTTGCGTTTTATGTGTGTTTTTTGTTGTCTTGAGTTTTTCTTTAAAAATTTTCTTTTTGGCACTCCGGGACATGGCGGACTCCGGGAACATCATTGAAAGAATTCTTCCCAATGGATGAACCTGAATGTTCTGTGCATAGAGAAATGCCAGGGGGAAACGCTGAGAATTCTAGCACAGCACTTAACTACCAATACACTGGTTATTTTCATTTTCAGTTTTTCAGGACAGTCCTGCTCTCTGCTCTCTGGGGACAGCTGTCTCTTGCCAGGAATTTTCCATTTTATTTCCCCTCCCTCTGCTTATTAAATTTCACCTCAGCAGAGTTTTAGGCCATATCTAAATAATAGACATTTACTTGTTGTTTTTTTTTTTAAAACAAAATAGTTTTTAGACTAATTGATACCTATTTTTACTTGTGGATTTTCCCTCCAATGTAATATAACTAAAACTACCCAAAAGTTTCAGTTACATTAGAGGTCATGTCTTTTCATGTCTAGCCTCCAGTTGGCCCGCTTCATTTGTAGAGCAACTACTAACACATCTTTATTCAGTGAGTTAGTGAGTAAATACACACTAAGAAATGCAGTCGGTCTGGTATCCAGAGAAGTGTTCAAGGAGAAGTGGATAAAGTAGACTTGGAAGCCATCTCTTCAGACCCAGTCACCCATCAGTTATGGTACAAAAACAGATATTCCCCATGATTTAATTCTCCATTCCTAGAGGCCAAAGCTTTTCATGCAGAGTTGGTTAGTTGGAGCACAAGAAGTTTGTATAGATGTGTCACGTTGAATATGGGTATCAAGATACCCTTTCTTGATCAAAATAGCAGAGGAAGAAAGAAAGGTCAGGACACCGTCAAACTACCTTTTCTAGCTGAAAGCCATCTAACTCCTATCCACATTTGTGGACACATGACCACATTTGTCATTAGAAGAATGTGAACAGGAAGACATGGGAAGCAGGTAGTAGGTCACATTTGTCATGTTCAATGAGCGCCACCTCGAAGAGCTCATTATGCATCTGTTCTTTGGAGAAGATGCCGCTATGGGACGTGAGAGAGACGAGAGAGAGGAAATTGGTTCCTTATTCGACTTCATATCACTTCCTTGGTCCCTAGAGCACCATAAAAGTCCTGCTGAAATAATGCTAGGGTATTTGCTAATTCATAACAAATAAATGCTGGAGTAGCTCTCGATGGAGACTGTGAAGAGGAATGAAGCCAATAAGGTTCTGTGAAATCAGCCAGACATGGGAGATTCATGCAGATTGCAGTTTTCGTGAGTCGGGGGTAGGGGGACCATGGGAGAGATGCTTTACAAATAAGATCAAGCTCACACTGTAGGCAAGGGAAATGGTAGGAACTGGATTGTACAGGATTGTTTTAAACAATGGTAAGAAGAGCTATCTTAAATTTGATGCAGATATGAGCTTACTAAATACGGGGCAGAATATAGGGTAGATGAAATTATGTTATAACCAGTGAGTAGTCAGTGACAGAAAGCCAAGGGGTAAGCTTTGGGCAAAATTGTCTTAGGAAAGTTGGTTAGTTTTCCCCCAAGACATTTATCCAATAAACAGAAGGACTGGAATTCAGATTAGAAGGCTTAAATGCAAATACAGACCTCCTTTAGTACGACATTGTTCTGTGGCAGATTGAAGGAAAAAGAAATGAAAAATTGAAAATATTTTAAGACTGTCAAGGTGAAGGAAGAGGAAACTGGTCATGGGAACATTAAAAGACATCTTCAGGGAATTCATAGCTTGATGACACATTCCATCAATTCGAAGAAAACAAAAATTAACAAAGCTTCCTTTAGTAAGTAAAACTTTAAAAGAATTCCCTGAAATGAGTCTGTTGTTCACCGTAGGTAATACCTTAACTTGGAAAAAAGTATCACTAATTCATTTCTGGATGCACCCACTGGCATTACGTACTGTTTAAAATATATTCACCTTGGAAACTCTCTCCACAGACTCAATTAAAAACTGCCAATGCAATTTCTTCTCCACCTGGGGCAGGTGCTTTGCAGGTTTCCATGGAAATGCCCTCAGGAAACAATTTCCTTTCTAGAGACTAAAAATGTCTTAATAGCCAAGAAACTCAAGTGTTTTCCTTTAACTTTTGAGTTTTGTTTTTAGTGTATGTCAAATAGATATTACACATACATACATCCAAATGAGGACTTTAACCTTGGTTTGTATGATGTTTATAAGGAAAGCAACCAGACAGATTTTATTAGAATAAAGTAAATAGAAATACCTTTTTTTTTTTTGCTTTAAAATACTATGATATAGAATTGGACCTTGAATACTACTTTTTCAACTTGTCATGAGAGTTGAGAGACTTAAGTATGTGGTAATTTTTTTCTTGTCTGATAGATAATTATCTATTTTGGGAGCATTCGGTATCTCTTAGAGAAATTTACTGTCAACTATGAGAAGAAAGTTTGGTTGAATATGGTATTTTGAAATCTTTGAATCTAGGAGCCAATTAATAATTGTTAAACCACATGCCACTGGAATAGGCATGTGAATTTATGGCATACGATTTTAGGGGGTAAGAAACACAAATGTGTCTTCCTAATGGTGTGTGTGTGTGTGTGTGTGTGTGTGTGTGTGTGTGTGTGTGTGTGTGTGTGTGTGTGTGTGTGTGTGTGTGTGTGTGTGTGTGTGTGTACACATACTCCAAACATGGGACATTTGTTTCCTAGAATCTCAAAAACACTCTTCAAAATTATTCTTCCCTATTGTCACGGTTTCTGATTTTGGTACCCTTTGTATTGTCTATAAGGTTATCTGATTTGAGAATGGGACAGGGAATCACAGAAATTTGAGAAATTTGAGACAGATACAAGACACTATGTTGGAAATGAACTTTACAACTTAGGGGAGGGGATTGGGTAGGGGGAAGGATAGCAGGAGAAAATGAGGGAGGAGGTAACGCAACAATGCTTGACAAGAATTGTACTCATTTTCTTACTTACGTAATTGTAACTCCTCTGTACCTCACCTTTACAATTATATATAATAAAATTATTCTTTTACTACAGCAAGTGACAGAAAAGATACCACAATTTCTTTTTAAGCAGATGAAGAAGTTCCTAAACAGAACATGTAAACTTGACTGTTTCTCCTGAAATTAATAACTTTATACACCTACTTTAAAATTCTGACATAGCCATGGTATTATAAAAGGTCTAACATGCTAAAACTTTCTTTCTGGTCAATGTTTCATGGAAGACTTCTAGATGATGATGTCAAATTCCATTAAGCATTGTTTGATGTAGAAAAATCATGGGTTATAGTACCTAGTGATTTTGAGATAGAAATGGATTAGATAATTTTTATTTTTAGCTTTAATCCTTGGGAAGATTAATGAGGATATTTGGTCTGGCTATACATTGATTCTTTGTTTCTGGTTAAGTCTATAAGTCAAATATGAAAAGAAACTAAGGATTTTTATGATTAGAGAATTAATTTATTCAGGTCCTAGTGGGCAAGAGTTTCTCTCAGCTAGATGTTCTATACATAATTCTTTTTTGAGATTTAGTTTTTAAAATAGAAATTTTTTTTTCTTAAGGTATAGTGGATAACTTATCTAGAGAACTCAGAATGGGTTCTTTCCTTTAAACCTTGATGATTAAAAGATTGAATTCAAGGCTTTTAGTGTGTATTATATATACTAAGGACAGAGGCCACTCACTTAATCATGTACTTGAAGTAAAAAGTAAAATTGCCATAAAAGATCTCAGAGGGAGGCTGACTGACATTGTGCTTTTGCACATTGATTTTTCTTTCAGAGGAGGTGGAATGAAAGTAATGAACTTTCAGTAATAAGATAATGGCATGAAAAATGTCTTGTGGATAGATGTTTTTCAAAACACTTTATGATGAGCTTATCTATAGAACATTACTCATGGTTCTCAAGAAAAACAACAACAACAAAATATTTGTTCTATGAGTTCTTTGAAGAAATAGAAATGCATGTACATTAATCAACATATACATTTATATGTTTATTCACAAATCTCATACACTCAATTTAGAATTGCATAGCCTGTGCTTTAAGTCTTCCCTGAAAGCCACAGAAAATGTAGAACCTACAGATTGTGTTTGTAAAATATTTCAAAGGAAGAAAGTGTTTTTGGCAGGGATTTACTCAACTGAATCATCTTTTTAGATATAATAATTGATATCTTTCCTAACTGAACACCTCAAAAAAGGGACTAACTCCTTCTATTCCACTCAACTGTTACCTCCAAGAAAATTGTAAGAAAATATTTATTTCTGCCAGCACAATTTTTCCCTTTTGTCCAGCTAATTGAGTTAGAAAACTGCTGGGAAAATGTTCAATGTATGGAAACCTTAAGGTTTTACTTCAAATACTGGATTATTGAGAATAGGGACCAAATGAAAGAGTAGCATTTTAGGATGTTTTAATCCGTCTTCATAATTTCCGAAGGGAGGAAGTTGTGTGTGTCTGCATGGTGAGTCTGGCTCACAAGGGAAGTTCCTCTCAGGCTCTTCCACTGAGCTGTGGAGCCCTGGGGCGCTGTCTCAACATGGATGTGTTATTAAATCATCTGGCTGTGCACACGGGAGACAGAACACTTAATACTTAGTCATGCAAGTTCGGTTCTGATGGTCAGCTAACTAAAAGCCATTGTTGGAATACATTTTCCATAACAAATATATTTTTAAACACATCATTTTTTCTCTAAAGGGAGCTAGAAGGAGAGTTTCAAAGAAGAATGGGTATTAGCTTATGACCTATACCGCACATGGGCTAGAAGACCAACACAAGCCAACTCAGAGATGTATTTAAAGAGTCTGGGCATTATTCATGTGACTGATAGTTTTGTTTGTGGTCAAAACTTGGGAACGTTTTCAGGCAAGAATTATTGTGTTAAAACCTGAGGTATTGTACAGTTACAGTATTGATTCACAATAATGTGGTGGCAAAACAATATTTTCACAGACTAGGTCCTTGCATTTCTGCTTCCTTTTTTATTTTTTTTGCAACATGGGGCTTGAACTCAGGATCTTCTGCTTGCTATCAAGTTCTCTACCACTTGAGCTGTTTTACCAGCCCTTTTTTGCCCTTAATTATTTTTCAGAGTGCTCTTTGCTTTTGCCCACATCTGGGCAAAATTCAGATTGTCATTCTCTTAACAAGTGCCTTGTGGGCACGTGGCATCACAACATCCACCACCACTGGCTTGTTGGTTGAGATGGGGTTTAGTTAACCTTTTGTGATTGGGCTGGCTTGAACCTAGTTTCTCTCAACTTCTGTTTCTGGAGTCACCCATTGTTTCTAGCCATGAGCTTGGATTATTTTATAAAGGAGTTGCACACATAAATAAAGGGTATCAATACACATCCAAATGCCTTTTTCATGCTGGTTATTTTGAGGAGGTGAAAGATAAAGAAAAAAGTCAAAAAATAGAGGGATGAGGGGAAAAGCCACACACAGAATAGGACAATCGTAAGATAAGGTATTACATTGGAGAGTAACGTACAGCATGGTTAAGTGTAGCTGAAAGGTGAAAACATTTCATGGGATTCGTTGGGTAGTTCTGTATTAGTTGAATGTTTGCCTCGAATGTTTTCATATTAAAAGAAAAAGACACGGGAGTAAGTTTACATGAAGGTGATCGGCCTCCAATCGCTTGGGTTGGGGAGATTCACAGGTTGACCCGGCAATAATCCCACGTTCAGAACTCCCCTTGCTGTGTGCTGGGGTTCCCGCCTTGCCCCCTCTGCGGTCTGGTCAGGTGGAGCGAGCCTCTGGAAGCACTTGTCACAACATGTCACTCTTGCTGAAAACATCACTTCCCAGCTGTAGTAGCACCCCAGTGCCCTGTCACCTCTCTGTGATCGGGTCCCTGCTGGTGGCTGCACAGGTGCCCAGGTGCCCACAGCCATTTCTGCACGGGCCGTTGGTGTGTCTCTCAGGCTGAGGGCATGCTTCCTCCCTGCTAACCCTCGGCCTGCTCACTGATTTCATTCCAGCCTCCTGTGAATGCATGGCTGCTTGGACTCTGCCCCCTCCTCTGGCCCAGCCCCTGCTCCCACACAGCCTTTTACCCACTCACTTTCACTTGTCTTGTTTTCCTTCACAGCACTGGTCACCAGCTGGAATAGTGTCTAGAGCTTCTGTTCGCTATCCCAGAGTCTGTATTCTAGTTCAGTAAGCTTCCCCAAGGCAGAGACTACAAGTCTGCACCCTACCTAATCCTTCCTCCCTCCCTCCCTCCCTTCCTTCCTTCTTTCTTCCCTTCCTTCCTTCCTACTTCTGCCTTTCCTCCTTTCTTTTTCCTTTTTTTCTCCTTTTCCTCCACCCATACTCTTTCTTTCCATCATAA
This sequence comes from Dipodomys spectabilis, assembly GCF_019054845.1. NCBI lineage: Eukaryota > Metazoa > Chordata > Mammalia > Rodentia > Heteromyidae > Dipodomys > Dipodomys spectabilis. The sequence continues at coordinate 3,545,843 of NW_024870935.1, forward strand.
CACGTATCAGTTTGCTCTTATTTTGTTTTTCCATGTGTATCACCTAAAATAAGACTATTCATTATTTCTCGCCATTGTATAGCACAGAAACACAGACACACACACATGTCTTTGCTACATTTGCCATGCTCAATAAGCTGAATGAAAAGAATCATTTGTAAATGAAACAAATATTAATTCTGAGGTCTGAAGGTAAAGGATGAAAGAAGTTAGAGATTATATATTTCTTTCAAGTACATAAGAGCGTTCACACATGACTCACTCTTGCATCTGGCTGACCATACTTAGGATACATTTTTTTTAATCTGAAAAATCTGGGAGAGGTTTGTGAATCCTTTGGGAACCAGGACTGAGAAATAATATTTCCCTTTCCCAGAGATAAATAAAAACAGTCTCTTCTTCTCTTTCTTGGCAGGTCAGTGTTACTTGCACGGAATATTCTAAAATCCATATTCTTCATTGAACCAACTACAAGGGCAATTCTTTCTTACTCTTTTCTCTTCCTTTCCGTGTAGAGGATACTTTCAGAGCATACTTTCTTCAGAGTCTAAAACTTTTCTCCTCCACCCAGTGACACATTTTACCATAGTGAGAACAGCTGGGCGCTGGTGGCTCATGCCTCTCATCCTAGCTACTCAGGAGGCTGAGATATGAGGATCACTGTCCAAAGCCAGCCTGGGCAGGAAAGTCTGTGAAACTCTCATCTCCAGTAAACCACCAGAAAACCAGAAGTGGTGCTGTAGCTCAAGTAGAGCTAGCCTTGGGCTGAAGAGCTGAGGGATAGCACCCAGGCTCAGAGTTCAAGCCCCATGACTGACGACAACAACAACAACAAAGAAGAATGATAACAATTTCAGGACTTGTCAATGAATAGAGCACGAGAAGTTGAATGGAAACTCTTTTTGGGGACTTTCAAGTTGATGTCAGTCTGTAGAGGGTGTTCGTACTGATTGGAGACTGTCATCTGGAGTGTTTGTATCTAGCCATGGTAATATTTTATGTTGTCTACTTTTAAAAACTGTCTTGTGTCCATTGAATTCTGAGTGTTTATTTGTTTTTTTTTCTTTGTAAGTTTGTTTTGTTGACAATACTTAAATTCAGGGCCTAGCACATATGAGGTAGACACTCAGCCATTTGCGCCAAATCCCCAGGCTTTTTTTCTTTAGGTTAACTGTTGGATAGGGTCTCCTATTTCCTGCCCAATTCTGGACTTGGATAGTGTTCCTCCTATTTTTGTCCCCCTCATAGTTGGAATTACAGGTGTACCACCACTCCAAGATTATGTATTGTGCTGGGGTCTTGGTTCCTTTTCCCAGGCTGCTCTTGAGCTGAAATCTTCATGATCTCCACCTTCCTGTGTAGCATATAGACCATAGCTGGCCATAATCTGTCTTGTCCCTAACTGAGTTGCAATTTATTCTGTGACTCTTTTAACTGACAATGTATTATCTGGATGGTAGAAGGGTTCAGCCAGCTTCTGGATTTTCAAAGCTATTATCCCCAAAAGGGGCTAAATATAGAGGAAAGGAGGATGACTTATCGAGTGGCTGAACATGTAGTGTTGAAATCATTTCTCAATTATAATACATTTAAATGCAATCCTGTATCAGCCAACATGATGACAAATCATGGCACTGTAATTTATGTTCACTAATTTAGAACCATACATTTAAGCACAATCATTTACAGTAACTGATAGACTTAAAAATAATCTTCCCCAAAAGAATGATTAGCCAAAGAATAATGTATACAGAGGTTACTCCACAGCAGCATGGAATATTGGTTCATTACTTATACAAACAGAATTTATAGAGATGGAAAAATGATTATGACTCAACAGAACTCTTTTATTTCATTAGTTTAAGGCACTATTAAACATAATTTCATAAGTAGTGATTTGCCAGATGTTTTTATTGGAATACTTGATTCATTACTTATTTTGAGAACCAATTTTTATGACATTTTAAAGATAAGTACAATTTCTGAAATAAGGCACACTGAAAAAATACTAAAATATATTTCATCATTATATAATCATTGGTTATTTTCATTTCATGTTGAACATTAAGAATATTAGCTTGATGTGGGGCTGATATATAACCAAAATACAAATCTAAAAATGAAAGATATGAAATAAAATTTGTTTACCAATTTAGGCTTTTTAAAAGAAGCTCTCCAATTATGTTTATCATTTCTTTCTAAAGAAGTAATATTTGGTCTGGGACAATTCTATGAAGTCTGTTTATTAATAACAATATTCAGATAACTTGAAATTCCTTTCTTTTACTAAGATAAAGTATACAAAGTAACTTCTCTAAAACTGGAGAATATTTAATATAGGGAATATTAAAACTTAATTTTTGGGGTAGCGATGTATTCAGGTGATTCATTCAGCATTTCATGAAAGGAAGGTGTTTTTCAGATTCTGTAAGCATATGTAAGTGAACTTATATATAAAATTTAATTTATAGTACAATAGGTATATAATGTTAATTTTACCAAGAAAAAGCAGAAGATATGGAAGGATTTATAAATACTTGGGTCAATACTTTTGAGGGATAGGTTGCTGAGTCTAAATAATCAAGAGCTTTATCTTTCCAACTCAGGATGTATCAGAGGCACCAAGGGACTTGCTAAAAATATTGAAATTGCTGCATGTATATTTACTTTCCAAAATAAAAAGTTCCTAATAAAAACAGGAAACAAACAGAAAAACAGGAACAAAGCCAGGATGAGATCAAGGGATTGCAAGAAGATGAAGAAAGTCAAAATTTATGCGTGGACATAGCAAGTCAGTTTAAACGTTCTGATGCAGTGGGCAAACTGTCCGCTTCTTGTCTTGAGCTCCGTTTTCAGACAGCGTAATCTCAGATCATAGAAGTTTCCTAAAAACTCTTTCTGTTGCCTCAGGAAAGTGAGAGGAGGTGGTAAAGGATGGGTGAAGGGTTCTTCGGCCTTATTCTCAGGGTCACAGATTTCTTAGATCTGACTTACAAACATGGCTCCAGAGAACACTTTTGGATTCAGAGGATCCTTGTTTTTGAAGAAATCTGAAAAAGTAACCAGCTGTTATTTTAACTGTTAGCAAATAGCATCCCTTCCTCAATCTCTCTTCTTTTTGTATTCCTGTTCAACTTGGATTACTAGGCCACTAGTTGTTGTTTTCTATTCCCACTTTCCATCTTTTCATTACTTTTTCTCTTGGTTGTCTATGCATGTGTGTTGTTGCTTCAGTGAAATAAGGCAAAGACCATGTATTATTTTTCTCTTCTACCTGCCCAGACTCTCAAGCCATCTGAAACAGAGAAGCAGATGTACGGAAGGATTCTTACATTAGATGGAATTACCCCTCTATGTGAAGTTGTGAATGACCAGCTAGCTAGCAATCAGGATATATTTTCTGAAAAGAAATCACAAGGGTGTGTCGGTGCAAAAATTAAAGACAATATAAAGCCGATCATTCCTTTTAAAGGGCATGCACAAGACAGTGAAAATAGTTATTGCTGTGATAAGTGAGTAGTCTGCCTCCTCATTGAAATAATTTCTCAGTTGTGTGAATTTGGGAAATAGTTCCTCCTGAAATTCAACTGGAATCCAATCTTTACCTTTCTTTTGATCATAACTGACCATAAAATTAAGTCCACCCTGTACTTCATTGAGTGTGAAGTTTTGCTGAGAATTAAAATATTTACTGAGATGATGAATTGGCAGTTATTTTTGTAAGTATGGGGATCTTCTAACATTATAAACTGCCTTATTGAGTACGCTATAAGTTCCATGTTAAGGTATTCTTTATTGTATAGCATGCTCATAAAGTGAGCTTGGGTAAAGGATATTATAAAGACAAAAGCCTATAAATGACGTACCAATATATTTTCCCCAAAACTTATAGATGTGTTTCTTAAAAACTATATTTATGGACTGCATATAAATCCTAGCTTTGTACTCAGTGTGATAAATATTTAATACAATAAAATAATGTAAGAATGCTATTATTCATTTTTATAGGTAAAATCTGATACATAAAAAGTTCTGAAACAAACTTATGATATAATTCTAACATACCTTGAAAATTGTTGAGTGGCTTTTAAGTGTTCTGGCTATAATTAATTATGCAAGGCAATGCATATGTTAATTAGTTCCATTTAGCTATTTCAGAATGTACATTTCAAAGTGTCATGTTGTACACACTAAATATAAACTTTTTTTTTTTTGTCAGTTGAGGGGTTTGAAGGCAGGACTGTCCCTGAGCTCTTTGGCTCAAGGTCTGTGCTCTACCACTTTGAGCCACAGAGCCACTTCTGATTTTCTGGTGTTTAATTGGAGATGAGAGGCTCACAGACTTTCCTGCCCAGGCTGGCTTTGAACCGTGGTCCTCACCTCTCAACCTCCTGGGTAGCTAGGATTACAGGTGTGAGCCACTGGCGCCCAGCTATAACTATTTATTGAGCCATTAACAATATGAAACAATCTAGAAGGAATACTGTTAACTACCACACCATGTGTAATCACCATGGATACCTCCTAAGGTAGGAGTTCATTTGTATTTTCTACCACATTGGGTGGCAGAATTTATTGGCCTTATTTATTGCCAGTCGGGGTTGGGGGAGGGGAAAGGATTATTTGGCATTATTGCAGTACCATCAACATTCTGTTTCTGGTTCATGATTTACCCAGAATATGAGACATTTACCTTTCATCTCTCTGAAATTATTTCTGTGGCTTTTGGGTTTAACTGACTTGCTTACCCGAGTCCCCTAGGTGCTGTGTCAGGACCATTATGAGTCACATCCCAGAAGCATGCCCAGAGAGCTCACAGGCTTACGTCTCTCCCTTGTACTCAGTTCACCCCTACCCCACACATTATTTCTTCTGTAATTGTTTTCTTCTGCCTGATTGTAAGTACATCTAGAACCTTGTCTAGCAATTTGTGTTTTGGTATGGAGCTGTTATTTGTCATAAGGATTGCGCTATATGTGTCAAGTCTGGAGACGTTAACTTGTACAGTCTCATTATTTTAGTAAAGTATTACCCTTGGTTTTGGAAAAAAGTAAACATCTAGAACCTTTGTTAAACAAAAGTGCTGATTTTAGCTCCCCAATAATTTGCCTCTTGGTAAAGTGGTCTTAGTTCTACATTCCTAGTCTCACGATCTCTCCTGTGTGGAACTGATAAAGGTGAGAAGATTATGTATATACAGCACTGAGAGTCTAGTATTTATTACTGTATTTGTAACAACATGACCATTAAGCCCCTTGTGAATTTTGTACTGTGAGCACATTTAGTGAATATAAGTGCAAGTTACATCTTTACTTGTGTTATTTTATATTTACCCTGATGGATATTGCCAAAAAATCCTACCAAACATCAGACAGACAGACAGACAGACAGACAGACAGATAGATAGATAGATGGATGGATGTGTTGTGTTATGTGTTTAATGAGAATGTTTCCAAGTTGAGGTGTGTGTTTATATGATTGTGTATGCAGAATACTGATTTCTATTTTACCATAAGGAAATATTTTTATAAGAATGATTGTTACATTTTGTAAAATGCCTTTGTTTGTGGAGATAAGTGATACTTCAAAGTCTTCATAGAAACAATTTTCAATATTTAACTGTTTCAGCACTCTAAGGCTGATTCTGTTTCTAATTCATTCTAAAAGCTCCAACTTGAGTAATGCTTCATTCCGAGTTTTATCTTGATATTAGTAAGTGAGCTTTGCTTGCTTGCATTTTCCATTAAAGTTCAGGATCACAGTTATGCTGGCTTTGTAGAAAGGTCTAGAAAGACTTTTCTTTTAAAATTATTATGAAGCAAAGCTGATAGTATAGGAAAGCTCAAATTACATGACAGTGGTGATCATCTGATTCACCATTGGGGGTAATTATTAGACACTGTTGTATATACTAATCTCTATCACATCCAAAGGGAATTCTTTTTGTCTAATTCATGGGAATATTTGGTTCTAAGTTCATAATTTTCCCAGAAGATTTGACAGTCATACTTGATTTAGGACGTGTCATGGCTTTGTCTCCATGTAAGGAGATAGTCTTCGACTAGTTTCTTAATTAGTTTCTCAGTAGCTGTTCATTCTTTGACAATCTTCTGAGGGAAATCCAGACATCTACATTTCCCTTTCAATAAATGTCATCTGGAGGAGGAGGCTACAATGCTTGATAAGAAATGTACTCATTATCTTACCCATGTAATTGTAACCCCTCTGTACAGTATGTTCACAAAAAATAAAGAAATAAATAAATAAATGTCATCTGGGCTGCATGTGTTACAGTTGATCATTTGGGTGGTTTCTGCAGTCAGGCCCTATGATTCTTAACTTCTTTTACCTTTGCAGGCTGACCCGCTTTTTTTACACATCTCCGTGGCTCATACTTCAACTCTGTTTGCAAGGATCTGTACGGGAAATGAACTCCAGGCAGTTCCCTGCCTTTTACCTCCACTCTTACGCAACTCCCCTTTTTATTTGGCTTCTTAAGGCTGTGTCACATGCAATGCTCTCTCTCATGAAATAAGACATGGTTAGACCTGTTCTCTCCAAATGTTCCGTCGACTTGGTTCAAATGTTTTTCTAACTGTCCTATCTTACGGTTTTTCTTAGTTTTTTCCTTAGTTTCACTGAAAATGGAATTTCCTTAACCGTTGTCTTCACTGTTATTTTAGTGTGGGAGTGTGGCTGAAATAATGAAAAAGAAAGCTGTCTCTTCCTAGATATTTTTTTTCCTTTTTGGAGGGAACAAGATCTTAGGTAATGATAGGATGGAAATTAGGGATTTGTTTGCAGGGTTATAGTTTATAATCAACCTCATCTGCTAGACGTAGATGATCCACATCTTTGCTAATTAAATACTGAGAAGAATGCTTAAGTAAAATTTCTCCTCTTATTTAACTTCCAGTAACTACAAATGGCTTGAATCACGATGCTGTTTCCGTACATCAACTTTACATATATATATATATATATATATATAATACATATCAAGGACATCATATGTTAGACAAGTCCAAACTCTTCAATTTCTTCACTTTTAAGATACATAATTGCTCTACTATGAAGACTTAAATGGGGATTGTCACTTTTGTAATTAATTCTTTTTGTTTCATCCTTCTTACTAATTGAAAATAGGCTTTCAATATAGAATGCTTTGAAATTGGATGAAGAGACAGAATTGGAAATGAACTTAATTAACTACAAACTGTCCAAATCAATCAGAGTTTGACAGTGCCTTGGTGGTACAGAGAGTTCATAATTTGCTTGCGATCTGCCGGAATGCATATGCCCATAAATTGCCAGAAACCAGGCTCACTGCGCACAAAACTGAGTGCCAGGCTGGGCTGAAAGGAGAGAAAATCATTCTTGGAGCGTGCGCGCGCGCGCGCACACACACACACACACGCACACACACACACACGCACACACACACGCGCACACACACACACACACGCACACACACACATACACACACTATTTTGGAATGTTACTATTTTATGTTCATTTAGGCAACTAATGAACTTCTGAAGTAGGTGCTTACTTTTCTGCCATAATAGCATTTGTCATAGAAAAAGTTAAAAACAAAAAAGAATTTAACTGCTAGGTGTCAGTGGCTCATGCCTGTAATTCTGGTTACTTAGGAGGCTGAGATCTGGGGATTGCCGTTCAAACCCAGTCCAGGCATCTGCATCCCAGAGATTCTTCAAGTTGTGATAAGCTAGGAGTAGAGATGTGAGCCAAATGGTAGAGTGCCAGCCTTGAGCAAAACAAACTTAGCAGGAATGTGAGGCGCTGAGTTCAAGCCCAGTAAATGTTTCCAGTACTTGAAACGTTATCCATGGGCAGTGGGTGGTCTGGAGTAGATGAAATATGTTAAATTATAAGTAATAATTTCTGGCTGTGAAATTCTGTAACTCTCCTCCATACATTATGAAATTAGAAAATCTTCCCAAAAAGGACAATATTTCCTTATCACAAAATTAAGAATCAGTGATTAAATATATAAACCATCATCTTATATAGACTATTTCGTGATTATGGTTTGCAGAAATACATATTCTTTTAACAAAGGAAATTTTTTAATTAATTTTTACATCAGAAATTTCTGTGTTTGTGAAGGACAGACAACTTGGCCTCAGTATGTGAGAACTAGCCCCAGTGAGGGAGAGGCAGAAAGATCTAGAATTCCATTGCCTCCCTTAGGCGAGCAATGAGCTTGTTTGTACAGGTTGGTGTAGACTGTTTCTGAACTTAGAAAGATCCAGCAAACTGAAGCATCAAACTAAAGCCTTCAAGTATTATTCAGGAGTAGGTGTTGTGTCCTGAGCTGCCTTTCCTAGCCTTTATTACTCCATTTGCCTGAGAACCTGTTAATCTCTCCAGACTCTGCCTTCCTCTTTTTCTCTCTGTGGGCCCTTCATGGATGTTGGTGTCATAAAGCAGTTTTTCACCTCCGTATTTGGCTGGTATAAGTTTTCTTTCTTTTATTTTTATTTTTATTTTTGTCAGTCATGGGGCTTGACTTCAGTGTCTGGATGCTGTTCCTGAGTTTTCTTGCTCAAAGCTAGCGCTTTATCACATTGAACCACAGCACCACTTTTGGTTTTGGGGTGGTTAATTGGAGATAAGAGTCTTTCAGACTTTCCTGCCTAGACTTTGAACCAGTTCTCAGATTTCAGCTTCCTGCGTACTAGAATTACAGATGTGAGCCACCAGCGCCTGGCCAAGTGGTAGAACTTGTATTGTCCTTTAACAGCCATTTTGGTTGCTTTTATCTTCTTGGCATAGCAGTTGTTGCAATGCTATTAGATCTTTTTGTGATTTCTCTACCTGAAGTGTAGAAAATCATTGCTCCTCCTAAATAGTAGCTCATTCATTCCATATGCCACTTGGGTAAGATTTCAGCCTCCAAGAAGTGGTTTGAGTTTGCATCTTAAAACTTCACTTTTCAAGTACAACCTCAAACACATGTTTGAAAGTCCCAGCTTTCTTAATAAGCTTGGAAAAGATTTTAATGAGATGAATATTTGTCTTCAGAACTTTCGACTTGCAGACAATAACCCTTACCTAAATATGAGCACAAAACATTTGATTACTTTGAAAAGATAATAAACGCTAAGAAAGGATATCAGTTTGCAAAACACATTTCAGAGACTTGCCTGCTTCCAACATTTGTTAGCACTTTGCTTCTCTTGACTGGTTATGCCATATCATACCACTTATTAACCTCAGCCCACATTGGGACACAGATAGTAACACCTGGCATACCTTTTGTGGAAGGGATGCAATCTGATACCATAAGTCATCTAACAGAACTTGAACGGATATAAGCACTGATAAACTGGACCTAGATACTCCATCTAATAATCTCGTGAAACCATTTCATTTGGATGTATTTTTAGGTGTATCCTCTTTAACAACCATATAGCCAAACTGTACCATTTCTTTCTTCTCTTTGTGGATTTCAAAAATCCCAGGAAGTATAAAAATTTGGGTGAACTTATTTTACTACTCACTGAAAAGCACCATTAGGTATGGCCTTTTATACGCAATTGTTCAATAACCATTGGACATGAAGCCTTTCAAATCATGTTTTGATGACAGCGAGACATGCTGAGAAATGGCCCACCTTCCCTGATGTAGTCTAAAATTATTCTTCTTGTCTTCAAAAGTTGACACCTTCCATACTTTGGCTCCTAGGTGAATCTTCCAGGAGAATAAACACCTGCTGCCTTACCAGGCCCTATAATTAGTGAGGTTCTGGCCCCTCCTTTCTCCTTTATATTCTTATTGTGTTGTGCTTCTTTGAAAAAAAAAAAGCCCTTTGTTTGGTTCTTAATCATCTGTTTCAAAAAGGTAAGTTTGCTGGCCAAGCAGGTTTCCTAGAATTCTCCCTTGACACCCTAAACTAATTGGATGTTTTAAATTTAAAATGAGAAATCATTAGAATTTCAATAAGGGTGAAATTATGAGGAGATCATACCAATACAAGGACCCGAATGTGTCATGCTTCTGGGAAAGATGTGAACAAATTAAGATTTAAACCTTGACACTAAAGCAAAAGTTTCAGTTCCAGCACTGCGTCCTCAGGAAACTTAAAGCATTCAGGAAAGGAGAGGTTGCTGGAAAGAGAGGCATTGAGGGACTTTTCCCATATTCTGGCCAGAGGTCAAATGCATCAGTGTTTCTAGGCAGTAAATTCTCCATGTTTGGCTCAGTCTGGGAAATAAGTTATAAATCTCTATTGCATTCAACTCAGTGATTTCACCAGATAAACACATGAATTTCCACAATGGCTACAGCTAAATTACCTTTTTCACTTCATCAATGTAGACAGCAAATTGGACTGCTGTGACCTTAAAGTTTTTCTCTTTTTGTGCTCAACAATGTACTCATACTTGCGTTATCTGGGTAAATCAGCTCGCTTTTTTTTTTTTTCTCAAATCATGAGAATTCTCTCCTAAAGTCCATCTTCTCTCCTCAAGGTTAAAGAAAGCTGTGCTTGTCTTTCTGTTTGCCTTCTAATTTAAATATTTGTGCGAGGGTTTTTTTTCATGCTTTGTGTAGAAATACAATTTAAGAAATTTTAAAGGTAAACTGTGAACAAATTGTAGATGAATACGTAATACCTAATATCGTGCCAACTTATGTAATAGGGTTTGTGCAAGTTGAGAATTCACATGTACCATCCAAGACAAGTCCAAGAAATATGATAGATCTATTCAACACTTTGAAGACACCATCAGAAGGCCTAACCTGAGGATAATGGGTGTAGAGGAGCACCTAGAAACAGAAGTTAATGGTCTAGGAAATTTGTTTAACAGGATCCTAGCAGAGAACTTCCCAAACATGCAAAAAGATAGGCCTATTCAGATACAAGAAGCTTTTAGAACCCCAAATAGACCAGACCACAACAGGACATGCCACCGTCACATTATAATCCACACAGGATCAACTCAGACCAAGGAAAAGAGAATTCACACGTACGCCTCAGTTAAGATGACGTGGAGACTTCACCTGAATGATCCTATCTTTAGGCATAATCTCCTTCCCCCCCTCCTCCCCCCCCCCCCCGTGCATTTTTAAATTGTTATGCTAAAGGTGGTGTAGAGGGGTTACGGTTAATAACTCAGGTAGTGAGTACATTTCTTTTGGACCCAGTCGCCCCTTTCCTCACCCTCTCCCTGTTTTTTCCCTCCCAGCCCTACCCGCAAGTGGTATAGTCCATTTTCCACATAGTGCTTAGTGAGCAGCACTGCTGCATTGGTTCACTCTCTGTCTGTTTCTGTGACCCCCCCCTTACCCTCCCAAAGACATAGACATGAGCGAAAAGAAAACCAAAACAGCAACAAAATAAGAAACCCTCTTGTTTCCATTTCCTGGAGTTCATTTCAGTAGATACTATGTAAGATGACCGGATGCCACAGGTGTTGCGCCTTTGTGTTCTTCTCTTTTTGATAAAAGCAAGGCCTGGCGATTTGTAGATAGGAACAGGTCTTCTTAGATGTAAGGGCCTCAAAATGGGCAGGATTTATTATGATTATATTTGACACAGCAGACGGGGGTGGTAATGTAAAGGGGCTGGAGTCAGGCAGACAGGCAGGCAGGAAGTCAGTACCAGCAGGTCCCCCCCCCCCAACCAGGGATGAGGGTTGACATGAGGTAAAGCATGGGAAAAAGTGGTCAGGCCCTTCTCACTTCTCACTGTGTGCTATTACTAATCAGGGGAGGGACAGAGTAAATGGCCTGTTTCCATTTCTGAGAGGCGTTTTAGAAGTCTCATTAGGAGTACATGTTTTGCAATCAGACCTCTCGGATTCAAAACAAACATTTTACCCTTGCTAGAGGTTTCCTTGCATGCATGTGTTTGTCGTCAACTCTACATCCTTAAACTAAAAATGGCTCCTGTCTCCAGGGACGTGCTAAAGCCCAAGTCGATCTGTGCTTGTCAAACACATAGACACTGGGATCTAGCTAGCATTTAACACAAGCAGCTTCTTGTTTTATGGGAGGGATCTCATCTGCTGGTGGCATGGGAGGAGGAGGAGGAGGAAGGACCTTGAACTAAATAAACAATGGAGTCTAGTGATTCCTGTAGAGACATAGACTCCCATCCTGGCTTATCCAGAGAAGCACCTATTGAAGACATCATCACATGCTAAATATTACTATAAAATTATCACAAATGTATCATGTGACTTGCTTTGGACAAGAGAATGACACAAGCAATGGTGAATAAGGAGACCTTCAAAGAACCCTGTTTAGTTAAGGTCTTCCTTCCTTCTCTTTGTTTACTGGGTTAAGTCTCTTGGTTCAGTGCTGGTTCTAACCAAGACAATGGTAGATGCTGTGTACTGAATTCCTTCCTTCCTTCCTTCCTTCCTTCCTTCCTTCCTTCCTTCCTTCCTTCCTTCCTTCCTTCCTTCCTTCCTTCCTTCCTTTCTTCCTTCCTTCCTTTCCCTTCCTTCCTTCTTTCCTTCCCCTGTCTCTCTCTCTCTGTCTCTCTCTTTCTCTCTCTCTTTCTTTCCTGGCCACTGTTTTTCTCTGTGATGTCACTACCATAGCCATACTATATTTTGTCAATGCTTCACATACTCCAGTGAAATAGCAGCTAGCTCTTATTGCTTGGATCTTCTTTGTTCTCCTTCTTTTATTGGTAGAAGAAAGCATGCCAGAATTATTTCTTCTAGTTAGCTGCCATACTTATATCTCCCCAATTTTAAATACTAATCTCGAAAGGATCAGAAGAGTCATTTAAGGCCATTAAGTATTTTCACATGTAATGCACTAAATATAATATATATGTACATAATTTATATATTTACATGCATATTATCTCATCTGGGGCCAAAGAATTTAGATTTATGAAAAGTTGGCTTAAAGTGTTCTTTGAACCATGGGACCGTGATGGGTATGAAACTCTCCTTGTTTAATATCCTTGAGCAAGTATACTTAGGTAAAATTGCAGTTGTTACTACTTTAGCTAACATATATCGGGAGCTATGATAGGATAATACAAGCCTTTTAATTTAAAATGTCATTACACGAGGAGAGAACTCCACTAGCTAATAAAGCACAATATTGATGAAAGGAAACAATGCCAGCAGTGCTTCTGAAATAAGATGTAAAATATCCTTGTGGAGGCTGCTTTCTTTTATGAGACGGTGCACTTCTGAGGACCTTGTTACAATGTTTTATGCAGTCTTGTTGGAAAGAGTCTTTATTCTATGCCTTGTTTGCCTATTGAGGATCTGTGCCCTTTATTCTATTATGTAATTTCTACGAGGAAAATGAGATGCATCTACTTTGTTCCAGTTTACCTGATGGGGGTATGGGAGGCTTATCATGATAATCAAGTTCATTTCAACAGTTAGAAAACACAGGGACTAGGGCTGGGAAGGTGGCTCAGTGGTAGAGCGCTTGCCTTGCATGCTCAAGGCCCTGGGTTTGATTCCTCAGCATCACATAAGCAAAAAGAAAAAAGCTGGAAGTGGCACTGTGGCTCAAGTGGTAGAGCGCTAGCCTTGAGCTGAAGAGCTGAGGGACAGTGCCCAGGCCCAGAGTTCAGGCCCCACGACCGGACCCAAAAAAAAAAAAAAAAAGAAAAAAAAAAGAAAACACAGGGATTCACCATATAGTATAAAAATACCCACCATTTTTTAAAGGCAGAAACAGGAGGGCAGATACCATAGTCTACACCATGTGGTCCTTGTAAGACTCTCCACCTCTCATGGCACGTGGGTCATCTGACCACAGGATACATGTGTGGTTCAGACTCAGATTGCCAACGTTGACTCTGGCTCTCATGCTCAGTGCTATTGAGCCCATTATGGGTGACTGATTCGGAAGGAAAGAGTGATCCTCTTCATTTGGAGGTCACAAAATCTGACTGTGCTTAGCATCTTTCATACCTCACGGAGACCAGCCTGAATGAAGTCCCTGTATGCAGAAAAATAATGGTTTAGAGAGAAACAGGGTGCATGGCAGTGCTTGGGGCATTCAATCTTCCTTGAACAATGGTAGCCTCACTGAATCATGGACTTTCCACATAACGTAACCCAATAATAACTTTTTTCTATTTGCTTAGTCTTGTCTGAATTGGCTTTATATCATTTAAAGTACGGCGCACATATTACAGCGTAGAAACGGCCTTGTAAAAATCAGACATCTGAAAGAAAGGTCATTACTTCTTTTTCAGTGATCAGAGAGACTTGATTCTAAAACATTTACCTTGATTGGAGTTAATGGAGTACCTAAAGCTCAGTCTTGGGAGCGTATGGTTTGCAGAAGGTCTGGACAGTGTGCAGTAAAGATCTAGGCACTCACGAGAACTAGGTGGCCATCTCTGCTCTTCAATGAACTGAGAACTTGGTATTGCAAACCCTTCAAAGGCAGTGGGTTTCACTGATTGCTATGAGAGAACACTCCTGTGTGATCTCATTGTCATGTCGGTCTAGGAGATACCTCTGGAAGTGCTGTCAGAAAGGTGCATGTATGTTTGGTTTCTTAATTATGTGACACCACTGTATACCATGGGCAGGTCTGAAATGTGTAAGATTAAATGCCTTTGAAATTAACCTACAGAATATCTCATAGGAGTTTTTGCTTGCAAATAGCAGTCACTTCAGAGTTTTGGTGTGTTATTTAGAATCTGCTGTGTAAGAGAGGGGAAAAATATAAAGGATTTCTTGGATTGAACCTGTTTTATCAAGTATACCAAACATATTCTTAGGGGTGGCTTTGAAAACAGCTAAGCCTTCCACAGTGAATCCTTGGAAAAAGGTGTGAGATTTGATTAAAAAAACCCCAAAACCATAGACTTGATGTGAATCCAAAATATTGTTTGGCCATGGGGTAAACAATAGCTGTTCACTGGGCTGCTGTAATCCAGCCATGACTCTGTGGGAGGAATTGTCTTCATAAAGACACCGTCTTGGTTGTGATCAGTTTTATAGTCCAAGACTAGATTTCCACACCGCACACAGTGCCGAAGGAAGCTTTCTTGCCATTTCCATAGTTTATTAGCTATTGGGTTTCTAAACTGCTAGCTGCACAGAATTTGCTCAGTTACAAGTTTCCTGCCTAACATGGTGCCTTCCCAGATTGGATTCATGCTAGACCAGTAGCGATGGTACCCTATTTTATTGGCATATTTGATGGGAGCAAGTTCTAAGCATCGTGGGTCACCTAAAGTGGAGGACAGGAGGGTGGGGGTTAGATACAGAAGCACGGTATGAATAATGGAACTAAAGAATCTATAATAAGCGGCTGCAGGTGGTGACTCCAGGGGAAGATGAGAGCTGGGTTAAAAAAAAAAACAGCCCCAATTAATGACAGATGATAAAAAAAGAGAGAGGAAAAAATATTCCTTTGGCACCTCTAGCAACCTAAATCACCAGGGCTATAAAAATCTTCAGTATTTTAACATGCCTGGTGAATTTTAATTTTTGTCTAATACCCTTAGAATGTCTTCGACTAACATCTTTTTCTCCCCTTCACCATGAAGATATTTTTCATGCCACGCATAGTGCTCGCTCCCATATTTTGAAAGTTAATTCCATTTAGGGCCAGGTTCTTATCCAGGAGCAAAGTTCAGTGCCGTGGATCGTGAGGTAAAGTAAGGCTGGACGGCTGTGAAGCTACACTCTCAGTTGCAGTGAGCGAGCTCCAGGAGTGATCAAGTTCATATACTTGATAAAAGAGAGTTATTAGGTGTTTGCCCTGGTTAATAGTTGCATTTGTCAAAACTGTGCCGTCTCCTGTAGCTACAGAGCTATGAACCAACTTCCGCCTTCCTGAGTAGGACTTGTGGGTGCCTTTTTTTTTTTTTCCCCTGGTTGGTCGTGGAGCTTGAACTCAGGGCCTGGGTGCTTGTCCCTGAGCTCTTTCATTCAAGGCTTACCACTTAGAGCCACAATGCCACTTCTGGTTTTCTGGTCCTTACTTGGTGATGAGTCTCATGGACTTTCCTGCCAGGGCTGGCTTTGAACCAGGATCTTCAGATCTCAGCCTCCTGAGTAATTAGGATTACAGGGGTGAGCCACCACTGCCTGGCTCTGGATTTGTTCAAAGTGAACCCACTTTGAACAAATCCCAGAACACAAAGACTTGCAAATCATGGATTGATGGTGATAGACAACATCACTGTAGAGATGAAAATCCTGAGTTGCTATCTGATCGTTGCTACCCACATGGCTTTAAGAATTCAGATGAGTAAAGCACCTACGTTGTTTAAAAATAGCTTCACATACAGGTACATTACTTACAAACAGTTAACTGCAGAGGTCTGAATAATTGCTAGAAGAATCAATGATAAAATTCTGCCTCTGAATGATAATCACCAACATCTGAACCATCTAGCTAGTCTTGCTTTCTTTGAATCAAACCTGTTCTACTGAAAGGGTCTTTCCTGTGATAACACAAAAGCAAAATAAAAGAGTAACCACCAGCAATGCTATTTCCCCTTACCACGTGAATTTTAACTCCCATGTCACAAACAGTACTTCTCAAATTTAGTCAAGGATCTCTAACTTAACAGCAGAAGAGATTCGACAGCACTGTCTGCTAGGATATACTTTACCGTCCTGACACACAGCAGTTTCAGAGATGATGTTTTCATTGCCTTTAATTCAGAAAGATTACGGCTCTTAAGAAACGATTCCTTAAAGTGGGCACTAATTTTACCAGGAAGTTCTTATTTTAGGTTTATTTTTGCTTATCCTTTTTAAAAATGGAATAAGCATCATTCTATACACACTCCACACACATTTGGGGTCAACGTCCTTCACAGAGACCTGTGGGGCTTCTCCTGGAATTGGTGTAAGGTTTGTTGGAAAATGTCCATTCAAAGCAATGTCGAAGTTCAAATCTTGGAAATACAAGGCACATATTTTTAAGCACGCGTGATCCCTTTCTGACTTTTCAACACCTTTACTAAACCACCACAGAACCAACCATGTTGGCTCACACCCAACATTCTAGCCTCTCAGGAGGCTGAGATTAAGAGAGTCTCAGCCAGCTTGAGCAAAACAGAGTTGTAAAATCCCTTCTCAACCAATAGAAATCTGGGTATTGCTGTTACTCATGTCATCATAGCTACATAGCAAGCATCAATAGGAGGGTCATGGTCCTGCTGTGTAGGGGGTGGAAACGAAACCCGCTTTCAACGCTTAACTAGAGCAAAAAAAAAGTTGGAGGCATAGCTCAAGAGATAGATCACCTGCCTGGCAAATACAGGGTCCTGACTGCAATCCCCAGTACCACCAAAAAGAAAAATAAGGAAGAAGAAAGGAGACCAAGAAGAGCTACTCCTAAGAACAGTCAGAGAATGTCATGACTGAGGTTGTACTGACTATTTCCCTTGAAGAGTTGGTGTGGAAAATGGGTATTGTGTCTTACGGAAATCATCCTAAGATTGTACTGTGCTTCCCTGTTCCTTTCTCCAGCTTAAGTCACAGCCTACACTCATAATCTCTGCTTCTGTCTGCAGTCTCCTAACCACCAAGGTTGTCTCCACCTCCATTTCCCTTCTCTCTGCCCCTTCTCAACAATCCCCAAGCACTCTGCTTCTGACAGGTGAACTCTCCCCCTCCCCCTTTATCATTAAACAACATTTAATTGACTAATTTCACAGCTACTTGACAAGTCATTACAGGAAAAAATATGCTGTATCTTCATGAAATAAATTGCTTTTGCAAATAAAATTTCACTGAGCAAGGTGTTAAATGTATTACACATACCACATTCTAAGTGTAAAATTTGTTTTATCTCCTCCCTTATGATACTATCTTGCAAATCATGCTTACAAATATATATATATATATATATATATATATATATATGTATGTATATGTGTATGAAACTTCCTCCACCACTTCCCAGGGGCATTATTACTTTAGCCAGTTCCACTTGTTTATGCAATTGACCTTCGAATAACACCTATTATGCAGGACTTTTTTTTTCTCGTAAGTACATTTCATTAAGAAAAAAAAAATCTGTGTTTAAATATATACGTGTGTTTATGTGTTTTTGCTTCTGAGAATTTGTACAAGCTCAGCAGTGTGTGTTTTACTTTGTCAGTTCTGGGGACATGTCCCCAACCTCTTTTATTTTTCAAGTAGGGTCTCTCATTCTGCCTGGACTTTACCTTGAACCATGATCCAACTGGCTCTGCTGCCAGCCTAACTGGACTCAGAGGTGCATGCCACCATGCCTGACTTGTTTGAGATAGGGTCTCTCTCTAACTTGTTGCTCAGACTTCTCCTCTAACCACAGTCCTCTCAAACTCTCCAGCCCCAGTAGCTGAGCTTATAGGCATATACTATCTGGCTTGTCTCATTATTACCATCTCCTCGAGGCTGCTTAAATTTTATTATGCTTGAGAACAAGAGTCACTTTTTCCACTGATGGTTTATAAATGAATTGAAAAGTGCACCACTGATTTTTATTTACAATTCTGATTTTTATGAAGTTGATGAAATTCTTAGATCACCAAAAATGCATATTTGACTCCATTTCTGTTGAGCTCTTGGGTTTCTTACATATAAAAGATGTTATACACAGTTAGAGTTCTTCTAGTTGCCACATGAACTCCGAATAGTAGGAATGTAATAGCTGGAAATGAGGAGTAGAACACAGGGAGGGCTAGCATTGATGTGTACGTCCTGTGTCCCTGAACTGGCTGCAGAGGCCTCTGAAAGATTTGTGATGAGTCCACTGAAGACAGAAACATTTGATGACACACGGGGTGACGTGTCCTCTACTGTGTGTGAATTAATCTATCTTCCACTCCTCACCTCTCCCTTGTCCTGGGTTATCTTGTGTTGTAGCTAGGTGTGTCTCCAGGCCCGGGGTGAGATGAATTGGGATGAATCTGGATGAACCAACCTTGGACAGTTCACCACCTGACATCTCTGGCAGAGGATCTGGTTTGTCGCAAGACTTTAGAAAGTGCCATCTAGATAACATTTCAAGTGTCATAACCATGGTGAGCGTCAGTACTTGGATGTTAGTCGTTTGGAACTGTTCTGTAGCTTCCATGAAAAGGGTCTTATCTTCTATTGTCTGTTAAATACTCTGGTGCTTTTACCACCTCCTTGTTTTTTGTTTTGTTTTCCTTTCTGTGGTCAGGAAAGGCCTATGGTAAACCAGGGAAGAGGAAAGCGGAAGTCCTTTATGTCTTTCCCATTCATCAGCTTTCAAGGAAAACATCTTGAAAACATCTCTTTTCGCAGTGAGAGATTAATTCTAGCAATCAAAACCCACCAGTGAATGTGTTCGACACACTCCAGCCTGGCATTTGCATTGTTACAACATCAATATTATGTACCTCTGTTGTCCCAGGAAACTTAAAACATCATCGGAATTAACAGTACCTGTCTTTTTTTTTTTTTTTGCTTTATTGAAGAAATTGATTAGCATTGCAGAATGAAAAAAAAATAAACTGGTGGATCAATAGAACTCCACTCGGCTCAGACACTGCCTTCCTCCATGATAAATGCGACTTCTGCCTGCTTGTCTGGCTGACAGATGCCACATTTTAGGTTTGAGCAGCTGTGGGTGATGTACTATTCTCTCCTAAATGTCCTGTTTCCTTCTATGTGCAGTTCAGCAACAGCCTGGCTACCCAATCACGTGCTGGAGACATAAAATTATTTTGATAGAATTAATAGAGAACACTAGGCGGTAGATGATTTAAGGCACTCTGATTCACCCTCATACTTTGAAATAAGCCAGAATTCTTAATGGAAATAATCAAAGCCAGGCAATCCAAGCTGAGTGTTGCCTCTAGTAATTCATGTCACCTAAAGATGACAAGGTAACAAAGGAAAATTTCCAAATTACAAAAAAAACAACGTAGTCATTGATTCTCCACCACGGCATGATATGAATTCACTACTCCTCTGAATTCTGAATTCCCCTTTCTCTCCATGAGTACAAAATTCTAAGTGACGTGTTGGCTTCAATTCTAATGAACAACTTGGGCTTTTCCTATTGTTTTTCTTTTCTTTTACAAAGCTTATCTCTTGGGATTAAAGATTCTCTCTTTTTTTTTTTTTTTTGGGTCTGGTCGTGGGGCCTGAACTCTCAGCCTGCGCGCTGTCCCTCAGCTCTTCAGCTCAAGGCGAGTGCTCTACCACTCGAGCCACAGCGCCACTTCTGGCTTTTTCTGCTTATGTGATGCTGAGGAATCGAACCCAGGCCCTCATGCATGCAAGGCAAGCGCTCTACCACTGAGCCACCTTCCCAGCCCCAAAGCTTCTCTTAACACAAATGATTCTGTTGATCATCTTAATATAACAATGAATCTTCTCCAAATGAAAGAGTGAAAAAGTGAAAGACTAAAGAAAAATCACATGGTAGTAGTCACACTGAGGTGAGAATCACAGTGATTCTTTTGTCTAAATGTTGACAGCCCTTTTGTAGTGCAAAAATGTTATGGCAATGAAGATTGAATGCACTCAGATCATTCTTATAGTAATGGCTGTCTTACTGGAGCTTGTGCTTTTTGAGAAAAGGTTTCTTAGAACATGGACTTTGAACTTGATCATTGAGAAAATGGTTTAATATCTAGTATATGCTATTATCTGAGCTATGTATTTGTTTTGTGTTTTTGTTTGTTTTATTTTGTTTTTACCTGGACCCTATGGCTTGAACTCTGGACCTGGATGCTGTCCCTGAGCTCCTTTTGCTCAAGACTAGTGCTCACAGTTGCATTTCTGGCCTTTTCTGTGATAAATTGGGGGTAAGGATCTCACAGACTTTCCTGCCTGGGTTGGGTGTGAACCATGACCCTCAGAGCTCAGTGTCATGAGTAGCTAGGATGACAGGCGTGAGCCACGGGCGCTGGCTGAGCTATGCACTTGATGTGTACCCATCATCATGTGTCCAAACACTGAGGGTTGTGATTCTCTTACTTCACCCACAGGGAGACTGAGTCTGAGATGCTCGAACACCAGGCACGGAGCTGAGGAAGAGTGAAGGCAGGGCTTACAATTAGGTAGTTAGACAGCTGAATGCGCGTCTCCCTTTTACTACCCTGTGTGTTCTTCCTGTGTCTCACAGAAAAGTAAAATGTATAGGTGAAAGGGAGGGCAATATAATTAAAAGTGTGGAGACGATAATCCACATGACAACTTCAAATGCTTTAGGAAACAGTTGACAAGCCTGATTATCCTGAGCACACCTGAGAGTACTGGAATAATGAAATGGTGATAATGAGCACAGTATCTTCTTGGCATTCTTTAACTGCGCCTTACACGATGCAGAATGCTCCGTGAGCAATGTCCCCTTGATAGCTTGCTTTAGGAGTGCCCTGTGATTGGCAGCCAGAATGACAGCAGGTGGGCGGGACTAAGGGGCAATGAAGGTGCTAAGCAGAGAAACACTTTTAAGCTTTTTCTTTTGCTTTAAAGTAGTAGAACAATACAATGAAATTTAGTATTTTTGTATCAGTATTTCATTAAGTATGTTTTAGAGACATTGTATAAAAATGATACTTTAGGAAGATGAATGTGCTAAGTTGAGAATGTATGCATTTCCATAAAATGTGCTTGTGCTTTGTGTGTGTGTGTGTGTGTGTGTGTGTGTGTGTGTGTGTGTGTGTGTGTGTATGTGTGTATGTGTGTTAGAGACAAGGGCCTTGCTCTGAGAACACAGGGCAGAGATTAATCTGAAGAGCAGCCCAAGAGCACAAGTGTTACAATGCAAGTGGCCAGAGTGGAGTCCTATAGAGGAAAATGCAGACAGGGTTGAGAGCAGGAGTTCCATGTCTCACACCTGTAGTTCTAGGTATTTAAGGGGTCTGAGAGGTGAGGATTATGGTTCAAAGTGTGTGAGACTCTTTCTTGCATTAAGCAAAAAGCCAGAAGTGGAGCTGAGGTTCAAGAGGTAGAGCATCAGCCTTGAGTGAAAATGCTCCTCCACCCTGAATTCCAAGGAGAGATCCTAGGCCCTGAATTCAAGCTTCAATCTGGTGTGCACACACGCGCATACACACCACACACACACTCGAAAGGAAAAAGGCAGGCACTGAGTAGTAGATCCTGAGCACAGGAATGTAAACAAAACCTTCTTGTAGTTTCACATTGGAAGAAGGAGAGAGTTCAGACAACTTACTGATGTGCGGTTGTCTTTCTCCTCATCCCTTCCTTGTTTGTTCTCACTACTAGAACTTGATATTCCCTGACAATCCTTCAGTCAGCAGGAAATCTTTCCCTGGTCCTAGACCTGACGCAGGTATATAGTCTACACCATGATTCTCTGAAAGGACATTATCTGAGCCTCAAAAGATGGGGGAAAGAGAGTGAAGGTAGTCATTTTCTTAGGGTGCATTTCCAGGATGCATTGTAACAGTCAGCGAGAGCAGCTGGTGGGGGGAATGGAGCCGCATTATTCTAATATGGTTAACTTATTCTAATGAGCTGCATTCTCTAAAATCAGACTTGCTGATGTGGCAGGAAATAAATTTAACTCCCCCTCACAAATACATGCAAAGCTGAAGTCTCTGATACAATTTCATTTTCCACAAGGTAATCAAGATTCATAAAACTCCGATTTAGGATCAGGGCACCAAGGAGTCAATGTCCTTGAGGGAGACAAAGTCTTCTAATGAGAATTATGTTTCAGTGGGGTTAATCTCATGGGATCTGATGAATGGACACAGTGGAATTGAAGCTTACTCTATTTGGCCTCATTGTTTGTCCTTTATGCTACGCATTGCATTCAATACCAAGGTAATGAAATATGTAAAAACCTGAACCATTTGCTTCTGGAGTAGAAAACAATACTAGCACCCTTAATCAAAAACAGTAGGAGATGAAGTGGATTGCACATTATTTTCTAAGGTTATCAATGTCTTCAAAATTATGCTAAGTTCTTAAATCTTCCCTGAATAGCAGAGAATCAAATTATCCCCTCTCTTTTCTCTAATTCCCCCAGAATTTATGAACTTCATGGCGGAAGAGGATGAGACCATCCCATAGCTAGTCTTTCTCTTTCTCCACCCCTCCTCCTCCGTTCCCCAATGCATTATCATCAATAACTTTCTCCATAACAGCCCATTAAGAAACCTTGTGGCAGCAAAATGAGTGCTAAGCAGACACAGGGGCTGGGATGTATGATCCCATGGAGTTTTGAAAACTTGCTTATTTTCAAAACATGACATACTTTCAGCTGTTCTGGTGTAACTCATAAAAAGTCCCAAGTGGACGTCTGGGGTGAGAGTACTCAGGACTTCTAGGGCCAATTTGATTCTGCATTGAAAGTCAAGATTGATGGCATTCTCTAAGTCTGGTATCTGGAATCAACTGGATACAAGTTCACATCATTAAAATAAAAATAACTACTGGCATTTCCAGACTTCCCTATCTCAGTTGGAAAAGAAAGTGCTTAAGGGTCAATTTGCTCTCTTTGGATTTCATAGGTATCTGGACCTTAGATACGTTTAAGGAATCTGCCTCTTATAACTTTGCAATCACTGGTGCTTGTATCTGTGTTTTTACAAAAACACAGAAGTCAGGACCATCTTTGCAGCTAGATGGAAGGAAGCGGAGGTACTGGTAGTTTAAGAGGCTCCTAGGAAAATGGTGGAAGTGAATTAGGAAATGGAAGTTATTGAGGGCCTGGGAAACGAACGTTCTCTCCATTGTGTATTAAAGAATTGGTCTGATGGAGAAGTTCCCCTCGGTCCATTTAGACATAAGGAGATACTAGGGAGGTAAGGGGGCGTGGTAAGATGTGCTTCTAGTGCATTTAGAGTGAGCTATGTAAGTCTGTTCATTACATGCCCATGCTAATTACTTTTAGCAGGTGTCTCAGGGAATTTGAATGAAAAGATACTAGGATCATACTAGGTCCTGATTGTTTTAAGATTTCTCGAGGTACTCAAACATACAACAAGGGCTGAGAATCTCTTAATTTCCACGGTGAAACTCCTAATACGTTTTTTTTTTCGCCTTCCAACCTCATAATATCTACCTTCCCCTATTCACAGTACCCTCCCCTGCCACTAGAGTGATCTCTGTTGCATAAGGGCAAGTTCAGGTTCTCCTGAAGATTTTGTCTTCATGGTTCTCCCCAGTATGTTTTGACTTGGAGTAACTCCTTCCTTTCCCCTTTCTTGTCTGTTGTAGAACAGCTTATGGCTGACTCATGTATGTGTTATCTGCCTACAGAAGCCCCTCTGCCGATCTCAAACCTAACCTCAGAATCGCCCTTGTCTTCATTTTCCATTGCTGTAAGTTTTATTAGTTGTTTGGCTTCGATCACCTCAGGAAATCTCCGCGGTAGCCATGCTCTTCCTTAAGTCCTGGTGGAACAGTCCTCATCACAAGGCAGTCTCTCTGCATCCTGTCCAGATCTAGATCCTTTGTTTAGATCCTCTGGTTTTAGAAAACCATACCTGGCACCCAGGGTCACTAGCTAAACACATATTAGCTAAATGAATGAGGGAAAGAGTGCATGAAGTCCCCACTGAAGACCACAAAAAATGCGTAGGATAATTTTCTTTGATTAGGAATTACTGGTTATGAAATCTCCACATTTGCCTTAGATGCCGGAAAACATTTACTCTCCTCTCTACTCAACAGGACTTTTAAGTTTCTCCGAGCAATAAGTGAAAAGGACTTGGGAACACAGGATATGCAGTACATGTGCCAAGGACCAAAACAATTTTCTATCCGAAAATTCAATCAAGGCTTCTTTAATCAGGACATAAATCTTTCAGACACACATCACAGACTTAGACCACATCAGACTATAGCTGCCATTTTTTTCCTCCACTTTTGGCTTTTGCTCCCATCCATTTTGCAATTACAACCTATCAGTGGAAGAGGAACAGCCCTAAACTAGCAGAGAGAAAGCAATACCCTGAAAAAGCAGTTTTAAACATGATGAACTTGGTACTTTTAGTTTATCTCAGTCGGCAATTTCAACTCACAGGGGACTCGATGAAATGGAATCAAGCAATGCCGATCAATAATCTGAAATTCTGTTGTAAAGGGTACAGTAGAAAATAAACAGTAAGAGCTAGGACCTGTCTGTGCTCCTCTTTCTATGAGTAAGGAACACCCTCATTTCTCCCATGCCTATGGGATTTTAAGGAAAATGTGTAGTTTACCTGTCAACTCTACTGTGTATATGTTCTCTTTTTGTCCAACTGGTGTGAATATTTCATAAGAGTCTGAGTTTACCATAATCACACTTTTCAGCAAACCATATGCTTATCATAAAGGATAGCCCTTTGGGAGCAGGCTGTATTAGCAAGATACACATTTAAAATAATGGAAGAATGCTAAAAAAGGAAAGCTTTTTGAGAGTACCTTTTAGAACAAATGGACAACTTTTATCTTTCAAGTTGCTTTTGACTGAGAACATTTAAATTTTCCTTGTGTTTTGTTTTTAATTTTATTTTATTAAAGGTGATATACAGAAGGGTTACAGTTCCAGTACGGTAAGGTAATGAGTACGTTTCCTGTTGAATAGTGCTATCCCCTCCCCTCATTTTCCCCCACCTTCACTCCGCCTATTTTCCTCCCCCCAAGTTGTAAAGTTCATTTCCAACCGATGGCCTTGTGAGTATTGCTGTTGCATTCGTTGCCCCTTTGTCCTTTCTCGCACTCACCATTCTGTTATTTCCCTTCCCTTCCCCAAGTCAGATAAATGTATATACAAGACACGGGGTACCAGAATTAAGCACAGTGACAATGAGATAAATGAAGGGGGGAAAATAAGGAAAAACGAAATAACTTCATTTAGTACATTAAACACACACACAAAACCCCTTCCTGTTTCCATATCTTGGAGTTGTTTAATTTTTGATACTTGAATTAGGATATGCAAAATTGATGAAAGTCGAGTGGGCAAATATGATCACACGACTATGGAAAAATCCAAGGAAAAGTGTTTCTCTTGGATATTTATTGAGGTCAAGTTAGCATGTTAGAACTAACTTACATTTGAGCTATAAATAATCATCTTCATGCTTTGTCACTCATGTAGAGTTAGGCAATAAATGTACTTATGTGTATGTTGGCATAGCAAGGCAGTATATGTTAGTGTATGTTCCTCTTTCCTGGTTCAAATATGCTCACATTCCTTTAGTACATGAACCCCCTCTAAGAGACTCTTATTTCTAATTAACCACCAAAAATCCAAAAATAGAGAAGTGGTTCAAGTGGAAGAACATTATTAGCCTTACATTATTAGCCTTGAGCTAATAATGTTCAGGGCTTAATGTTCAGCTAAAATAAGCTCAGGGCATGTACCCAGGCACTAACTAGTTCAAGTCCCAGAACTGGCACAAAAAATTAAAACCAAAACAAAACAATTATAGTGTCCTATTATACTGTCATATAGCATGAAAGCTAGGTTCATGCAGGTTATGCCTAAATGTAATTGTATTCAGACTATGATAGTTGAGACTCAGTCTATCCCTGCATTATGTCTTCCATATCAATTAATTGATTAATCAATTAATCTGCTACTGAGTGGAGTAGGAACTATATAGTTAAGTTAATATAATTAAGTTTTATAATTAAGTGACAATCCAAAATTAAGAAGAAAGGCATAATGAATTGTCATGGTGTAGACTATACCTCTCATTCCATATTTTCTCTGATCTCTGTAAGAAAGAGTCTAAAAGTTAGTCATTGTTGCTGTTAAGAGTATTATTTTTCTTTTTTCGGAAAAATGCCAGTTCTGATCATGTATCTTAAACTGGCATATTTTTACGATCAAAAGATTTTTTTAAAGAAATTTCTTTGGAAGAATGGCGATGGAGATGGTGGACAATTATTCGTGTGGAAGGCCAACACTTGGAATGAGTTGTGACATTTAAGTCAATAAATTCCCAGGAGTGTAGTTACCCTAAACAAGGGACAGAGAGTGACAGATGCAATGAATTCCAAGAAACAAAACCTGACCGGATACGAAATATGTTGCTAAGGATGAAGGATTTCTTCTGCATTCCAAATATTAGACTCAGTTGATGCCATCCAAGAGTATGGGTTCTTTTCACCCCTTAATTAAAAGCCTTAAAAGTTAGGAAAGTGAAGCCAACTGGAACAAGTTTATTTGAAAGCAAAATAGAATATAGACTCCGTAGTGGGGGAGCCTCAGACGTGGCAGTTTGATGGAGGGCGATTATCACAGTTTGTTGGTTCTGCCCATTCCCCACCCCCCACAAGGCTTTGTGCTCAGTGAAGGATGCCTCATGTATGTTCCGTTGGTTGAGAGGAGGCCCAGTTCATTGTGGGAAATTCATTGTTTTAGGAGACCCACCACCAAGGTGGGCCACATATGTTATTGTTTGTCTTTTTTAAAAAAAATATCCCTATCTGCTTCACCCTCCCTCACAATGAGTACAGGGAGCCACGAATATTCAAAGGACAAGTAATGAACTCCCGAGTGTATGTAGTCTTCATGATATGGAATTTCACACGCGTGAAAGGCAGCGCAAGCTCTGCCATAGTCAATGAGGAAGGGGTGATTGATGAAGGAGGCAGCACTAGGTGTCATTGAGACGGCTCCTGGAAAGGCTGGCCATGAAGGTAGGAGCCGAACCGGGACACTGAAACCTTGTGTTGTGTGCAGTGGGAAGAGTTGCATTGCTCCTCCCAGAGGATTGCATCCACGTGTGAACCTTGCTGAGCTGTCTTCAAGATGATCAATAAATCTGATAGAGATGCATTTGCCAATTAGGCCCGATCAATGTAAGAAAGAATATCATGTTGGAAGTTACTTTACCATTCAGTTGGCTGATATAAATCCCTCTCCCTCCCCCATTTCTCCCTCCCTTTTCTCCCTTTCTCTCTCTTTCTCTTCCTACCCCCCCCCCCACCTTTTCTGGACTTACCCCAAATAGCTAGACAATGGAAGGAAATAAATATAAAATTTCCAGTGCATTTTACTAACCTTTGTATGTTGGAAAATCTGTAGCAGTTCTAATCTCTTTGGTGTCTCTTGAACTAAACTCACATTAAAATAATACAGATACAAAACATAATAATTAAGACTTAATGGCTATCTGCAATAACTATTATTGGAGTAATTATTGAAATACCAATTTCATTTATGCTTAAAGCCGCATATAGTTTAATTTCCTTCAGATTGTTCCCATGTTAAAATAGCATATAAACTAATAGTGAAAAATGAAAGGGTAAGAGTATGGCACTGTTCAAGAAACTAAATTGAATAAAAAATAATTAGTATGATTCAAATAGGTCTAAACACAGTGGAGAATAGTTTTGTTGAATCTGAGGCAGAAAATAGAAGAAAATGGTGTAGAGTCTTATCAAATGAATATCATAGTGACAATTAACCCCAAGATAGGGACATAGAGGTTTTATCTTCCTTGCTGTTGTTTTTAATGTATTTATAATGTACAATGTGATTTTTTTGTTTCTTTTGTATGTTCTCCCCCTATGATATAATCCCTGTTTTTCACTGTTTTTGATTCTGGTGCCCTGCATCTTATTTATACATTTTTCTAATTTGGGGAAGGGAAGGGAAATAACAAAATGCTGAAACTAGGATACAGGATGACCCATTGCAACAATGAGATGTACAAGACACTATGCTGAAAACGAACTTTACAACTTTGGGGGGACAGGGAGGAATTGGGGAGGGAGGAGGGAAGGGATGGTAAGGGAAAAACAAAGGAGGGGGTAACAATGCTTGATAGAAAATGTACTCATTACCTTACTCATGTAACTGTAATCCCTCTGCACAGTATCTTTACAGGAAATAAACTATATAATAAAAAAAAAAAGACTGCTGGGAAGGTGGCTCAGTGGTAGAGCGCTTGCCTTGCATGCTTGAGGCCCTGGGTTCGATTCCTTAGCACTACATAAGCAGAAAAAAAAGCCGGAAGTGGCGGTGTGGCTCAAGTGGTAGAGCGCTAGCCTTGAGCTGAAGAGCTGAGTGACAGCGCCCAGGCCCAGAGTTCAGGCCCCACGACCGGACACCCCCACCCCAAAAAAAAAAAAAAAAAGAGAAAAGTCAGGCACTGGTGGCTCATGCCTGTCACCGTAGCTACTCAGGAGGCTGAGATCTGAGGATAACAATTCAAAACCAGCCGGGACAGGAAAGTCTGTGAGACTCTTATCTCCAATTAACCACCAGAAAACCGGAAGTGGTGCTGTGGCTCAAGTGGTAGACTATTCGCCTTGAGCTGAAGAGCTGAGGGACAGCGCCCAGGCCCAGAATTCAGGCCCCATGACTGACCAAAAAAAAAAAGAATAAAGTAAAAAAAAGAGAAGATTTTGATTAAGCAGTTAGAAAAGGTTTGGGTGGCTTATGCTTACAAGTGGTTAATCAGTGACCCATTAGTAAGTCCTGCATATTTTTCTCTTTCTGCTTAGCATACAATAATGATAATCCCTTGGCAGTATTTGACATAGACCTCTTGACCTGTCGTGAATTTTATATCAATATTTACTGTGCACACTCCTTGAGCGCCCCTCTGCTTTTGCTTCAGTTTAGCAGTTGATATGTTTCCAAACACAAATTCCCTTAATTTCCACATTCTCTTTCTGTTTCTTTTCTGTATAGCCATCCTGTCATGTGGTAAGCCAGGCATTTAGACACACTGCATTCTGTGTCCATGTCCTGCTTATGTTTTGGGAAGAGTTAGATACTTCTGTATTTGTGTTTATTTGCTGTGCTCCAAGACATTGAATAATAAACCATATTTTGCTCTTTGGGTGTTGGCAGTGTTGTATGAATTTAAAACATAAAGCATTTTCAGTTGCTTAATCCTTCCTTTCTTTTTTCCCCCAATGCTCAGTATGTAAATAAAACCCAACAAAAATCCCCAACAAATAAACAGAAAATGCCGGGGTGACATAATGGCAGGGTGACCTCATTTCCACTGTTGCTTTCAGATGCAGCTATAGCATTGTTTCTTATGAACAGACTGAATTTCCTGACTTCTCAGTTGTCTGGTTTTTGTAGATGATTTTCGCCTCATTCTAAACTCAGCAGGGGGAGAAACAAATTATAATTTTTTTCCTCCTCAGACCCATAATAAAAGTGAGTCTAACGTATCTTGTGTGAAGAAATAAAGTTTATCAATAGAATTTTTGATTTTTCTTATCTGATTTAGCAGGGGATCTCTCTCTCTCTCTCCTATATCAACATTACCAGGAGAATAAGTAGGCCAGTTCCTAGGACACAGGAGCCTGTGATCATCTGGGATAACATCGATAACAATAAGTCAACACGAATTTACCCACATCTTTCATGGATATTAAATGTAGTGCCAGTTTCAACAAAGTAGAAGTTTAGATTCCATGAAATAAGGCCTTCATTTGGCAATAGAAGGCGATTTCATTCTCATGTTAATTTTAGGGATCCAAAGGAAAGAAAGAAATCTCCTGGATCTCATGGGGAAGTCTAAGCAGAAATGTCCTTCTAACTTTAAACAGGAGCTCTTTGCGGCTCCGCGTAGGACCAAGACCTTGGCGTTGTCCCATTGTCTGTCCCTGTACCTGCCCACACTGTTGGGTGTGCTGATGTACCAGATAGCCATTTAGGTCAGCATGGAGGGGGAGGTGCGAACACATCTGCTGAACGGAAGCAGAACAGCAATGGACCAGATGGCAGAAGTAATGAGGGTGAAGAGCAGAAAGGAAAATTCCCCAGAGACGCACCAATGGCGTTACTACATCTGCTGAAAGAGAAGAGGACCGAAAAGGCAGCCAGCATGGTTTCCAGACATCCGGACGAGCGGACTCAGTTGGGGCCACTCTGCAGGACCGCATTTAGAGTTGGCTGGGAAGCAGGGGGTGAATGGAACCACAAGAAAGGACACTGGTGTTTTTCGTCTGATTGCTTTTGCGAGAACACATCTTCAGCTTGGGAGGCAGCTCGGAGCTGGCAGCAATTAGTATGCGTATGCTTCCAACCAACATACATCCTGGAGAAGAGTTACTGTCTTTGAAATGAAAGCAATCGAATGCCACCACCATCGCCTTCAGAAATCTCTTGCCCTCAGTAAGATGATGATGGTCAAATTTGGTGCTAGATAAATGAAAGGAAGAATTCAGATGTTCTAAATCCTTCCAAACACTGTTGGCTTTTGCATGATTGCTTACTAGAGAAAGGACAGGAAACAAACACAGTCATGCTTAGTGTACATATAAAATTCTGTCACAAAAGGCATCAGCTATCATTTTTATGTTAAACTATTTATAAACTCCATTAATAAGGCTTCAGTTGATCCAACACCAGGAAGTGTTTATAATTCTCTATCGCAAGAACAATGAATACCAATGATGTGTCATTTCTCAGTGG
This sequence comes from Dipodomys spectabilis, assembly GCF_019054845.1. Lineage (NCBI taxonomy): Eukaryota > Metazoa > Chordata > Mammalia > Rodentia > Heteromyidae > Dipodomys > Dipodomys spectabilis. The sequence goes on from NW_024870935.1 coordinate 3,577,148, forward strand.
ATCATAAAACAACACAGACAGGTATATGACAAGGAAGGATAATTCCCGGGAAAAGAGAAGTTGTGGAAGAGAGCAGCCAAAGCAGTAATGTCAGTGTCCCCTTTTTCCTGACATCTGGACTTGTAGAAGTAGAATCTTAGGGAACAAAGTTGCCTGCATTTTCCTTACTTGAGAATAAGAATGAGCTCCTATTTTACTTTGGGAAATATGTTGGGTTTTACACCTGTCTGCATTATTCTAGAAGCTATTCAAACTGTAAATGAACAACCTGATAAGGAAGAGAGTATGAGTGACATGTCATTACCTGATTCCTGTTGTGTCCAAGGCAATGTAGTTACTTATAGCAGTGTTAATGCTTTCTCTCCCTCTCTCCCCCTCTCTCTCTTTCTCTTTTGCTCTCTCTCTCTCTCTCGCACACACACATACTACACAAGTACACACGTGTGCCAATTTTGCCACACAAATACCAAGTTAAGGATATTACCTCCAACACTGGTTGGATTATGCAAGCTTTCTTGGGCTTCCATAGCTAGAACGTTGGGAGGTGAACTTGAAGCCAGGCAGTCTAGATTGGCACACAATTAACCACAGTGCGATCTTGTCTTCCCGTGTAGAAAGATTTGTTCCTTAGGAAATGTCATATCCATGTTCTTTCCTCTTTTACTCTGAATGTAGGCTATATTCAGATGATACATATGTCAGAAAGTATACTGCCGACACACACTAGCACACAGATTCATGAAACAACTAACACAAATGAAGCATAACTGAAAATTAAGATACTGTTGATTTAAGAAGCGGTTAGGTAAATAGTAGAATTAGGTAAATAGGAGAAAATTATCTCTGTGCAGAAGAACTTCAGAAAAATAAATAGTCCCTAAATGTGGCCAGGAGAAACAAGGTATACCTCAGGTTGGCCTTGCAATTTGGGAGTTGGGTGCAAAGTATTCTCAGCTGAAGATTGATTCATCATGGTATAGCTCCATCATGAACTAAGGAGAGTCTATATTTTTAAGTGCTGATAAAGGCAGGAAAGAGGGGAACAGGGAAATAGTCCAACCAGGAGTGGGACGGTGATGAGGAAGGAAGTTACACTATGTCACAGAGACAGACATTCAATATACTGGTCAGAATGTGCGCCATCTTCTTTTTGTAGCGGTCTTGGTTTTCATCAAGAGACTCAAAGGATGGAAAACAGAGCTGGCACCCTGACCAGTGCTCCCTTTGAAGCTCTGATCCTCCCAGTCCTCTGGAGAAGCTATGTACCTTGTCCTTCCCCTACCCCCACTCCCTCATTTCTGGGGGAGTGTTGCTGCTTTCCCCCATTCCCCACTCCCTCATTCCTGGGGGGGGGTTGCTGCTTTGGCCTAGACAACGGGAATGTCCAGTTGCGATGGAGATGTCTGGAGACTCAGATTTAAGGAATAATCCAGTTATGGCAATGAACGTCTGGAGAGTGAGATCCAGAGTTTTATTTGAGTGATTGGTTAATTGGAGCTATGAAAGTACTATCCGTAGCCATCAGCGTCCACTTTGGCATTTTGAGGAGCCAGTTCATCTTAGGACAGCGGCAGAAAGCAGAAGATGGAAACATGGGTGAGCAAGGCAATGTGAAGTGCCTGGGTAGAGCTACGTGCTGAAATCATTTTCCTAGAATATGACTAAAAGAAAGTCACCTGATCGTTAAAGCCAGTTCAAGTTGTATTTTCCCATGTTTGAGAATCAAAGAACCCTAACTGATGGTTATACCCTAGACAGAAAAGAACTCCTGTTGGCTGTTTGGCTGGATGTGTGTGCAGGAAGTGTGCTAAGATGGCTGTTCTTCTCAAATAAGCTGGGTCAACAGATGGCTGTAGGATCTGTGCACAGCATTCTCTATGTGTTCCTTTAAGGACTCTTAAACAACCCAGATACCCAGGCTGGCACACCCATTATTGGGCTACATGGTACATATAATTTTCTAGCTCTGTAGGATCCGTAATTAAAAGCAATACTTTTCTTCTAAGAATCAGTTAAGAGTTATTGATCCTAAGCCAGGTCGAGAACATGGCACTTAACTCGCCAAACTGACCGCCTACAGCTGTGGACAAGCGTCGGTAATGACCATGCAGCTGGTGTGTTTCTTGCTATGGCCTCTTGCTTTTCATTACTGGACACTCTGGTGACTCTTCTCATCAAGTATCTGCATCTGTCTACCTCTAGGCATCCTCAGATCAACCCCTGGGCAGCCCTATACGACCCAGGAGTCAGGGATCCCTGGGAATCCATCTTAGCCAGTGCTGGAAGAACACAGACCATAACTATCTCAGCTCCCTAGCGGAGCACTTTCTGGGCCTTACTCCCTTATGTTCCTTCTTTTGCTCTTTCTCTCACTGCCTGGGCTGATTTCTGACACTCAGTCTTTTCCTTGCTTTGGGGCCTGATTCTGTCATCTTGTGTAACCAGAGGAATGGATGATGATGTGTGGAATCAGACAAATATCACAAGGGACCGGCAGCACCAATTCCAAAAAGCTTATGGCAAGAACATCCTGAAAGTAACATCACTTAAATTGGGTTAAACTAGTTAGGTTAACTTAAATTGGGATAAAGTAGTTAAATTAGGTTAAAACTAGTACATACCAACTCTCTCTCTCTCTCTCTCTCTCTCTCTCTCTCTCTCACACACACACACACACACACACACACACACACACACACACACACACACACACACACACACACACAAGCTATATCTCTAATTGAAAATATCCAAGAGCTCTACTGGGCAATCATGATAAATATCCACACACAATTTAATAAGCCTTATTTTCCAATCTTGAGCATAAATATGACTGACTACTTTCATCTATTCAACCAACCCTGCTGACATATTCTTTGTCCTTACATCATTCTACATCTTCGCCTCTGTAGATAATGAATAGATACATGCTACCTTTATCAATATCTTGAGGTGTCTTTGAACAACAGTCTAACAATGTTTTCCACAGTAGAACAATGCCTATTTTTTTTTCAGCAGACAATAGAAGAATTACAATCAACTCGAGCAAACACTGCTCTCAGAAATATGGGAACACACTGTCAAAAAAACCAAACCAAAACAAAACCTTAGCTCTAAGTTTAATAGCATGTGAACCATAACTTGTTTCCAGTAACTAGTTTGGCTGGTAATTATCTGCACTAGCACCACACAAAAAAAAAAGGAGCAGGGGCTGCTGAGTTCCCAATTTTAAGGAAGTTGGACAGAAAATCTCTGAGGGGTTTTATATATAATAGTGAAAAAAAAGCCCAACGATATCTATGCTTGAAATAAGCAGAGATTTGAATACCTGTTCTCAGGAGTAATAGCTTTTGCCCTAAATGGGAACAATCTCAATAGGATAATAATAGACCTCGAAACAGACAGAGGAAAATGCCTCAGATCAGACTAGATTGCCCATCGGGAAAGATAATTGTCATTGAGTAACAGGACATTAACCAGCAAAATGACCCTCGCCCCCGAACACTTTGTTAATATTTTACTTTAATTTCAAAATAAGGACAAATACCATATCTGCTGCCTCCTGATAAAAGGAAATAAACATAATAATAAAATCTATTTGAACGGCCAATGGCCATGCTACTTTCCACTTCGTAATCCCATTATGCTCATTTTTTTTTTTTTTAGTTCCCTGCTCTCTCTTTAGGTTGGCACGTTGATTTGAAATTCAATGAAAATCTCATTAAAAATATTTTTGGAGATGATCCAGAGAGTGAGAGGGAGAGAATGACCCGTAGGGAGCCCAGAACACACTGCCTGGGCTGCTGGTTCATAGTCACTGTTTCTGAACCCAGTGCCCCTGACCTGCTCTTTATGTACATTATTATTCCTGTAACTCTGATGACACATCTGTCCCCTAAAAGAGAATAGAGACTCTTGAGCTCCAAGAGGTCTACGGGGCCAATTCTTTCAGTGATCAGTGATAAACTCCCAAGATTTACCATAGCGATTGGCCCTGACCTGAGATGATTGTGGCCAGGTTCCAAGTTGAAAGCCTGTCTCCTTACAGGGCCAGCATTGGAAACACAGCGTGCGTCTAATAGGTTGCCTGAATTAGCTTCATTCCATAGCATGCAATGTGCAAACGGGTGATAAAAAAAGATGAAAGAACTCCAATTTAAGTTGGAAATACATACACTGAGGATTGAATTTTAGAAGGTAACAGTTTTCTTTTACACTTTCATAAATTGTATCTTTGCATGGCTATTATTTCAATGCAACACACACACACACACACACACACAGAGGAATATTTTAATCCAAAACGAAATACTTCTATCTAAAGAGCAGATTGTGTTGACATAGAGAAAGAGAGAGAGAGAAAAAAATAAAAACACCTTAAAGTTTGCTAAAAAGAAATCACAGGGCAATCACAACCTATTATAAATTTTTCCTCTTCTCCTTTAAAGGACATGAGGCATAGGACGTTAGAGGTAGCCTAATGCAATTCATCATGATTGAATTTATACTCTCCAAAATTGAGCAATTTATACTCATGGAGTGTGCTTTCTCTTGTATTCAAAAGAGATTGGAATTTTTTCCTCTCATCTTAGAAATGGGAGAAAATGAGTCACGAAAGGCAATGTTCCCAGGCCATTAGCTATCAAGGGAAGAACTCGAAATAAAATCCGCGGCCCCAAAGCAGTCACAGGGTTTCAGAAAAGTCTATCAGCCTCAGCAAGGTGGATTTATGTTCGAATGACACTTTTTAACATATCTGAGAACTGTCAAGCAAAGTGTTATAAATCTGGAGGGTTTAGGAAATTTTAATGCGTGTGGTGCAGTAAGAAATTGATAGATTATTTTCAGAACAGCTGACATATGGCACTGAGGCATGATGCAACAGAATTCTTTCTGGAGACTTTAAATAGACTTTAAAAATAAACTAAATGGGCTTGACCTTCTTTTGTCCAAGAAATCTCTAGATTTACCAGGAATTGGGACCTGGCTTCTGCTAATTTTCACTGAGATGCTGCTCTAAAAAATGGATTTTTATTTAGAATTCAGATTTTCAAAACAACAACAACAACAACAATGGAAGATCCAGGCACCAGTAGCTCACAGCTGTAATACCAGCCACTCTAAGGCTGAGCTCTGAGGACTGAGATTTGAAAGCAGTCTGACTAGACAAATATAAGAGACTTAACTTTCAATTAACCAGCAAAAAGCCAGAATCAGAGGAGGTATGACCCAAGAGGGCAGGCACTTGCCTTGAATGGAAAAGCTCAGTGAGAGTATGATGCCTTACTCTAATTTCAAACTTGGTGAGAATTAAGCAGAAAGAACATATTCCAATAGGAATTTAATAGCTCTAATTTTTATATAACTGTTCTGAATACAATATTTGTAACAAAACTGTTTCTGTAAGTGACACATGGAGATAGATCTTTCATTGTAAGTTGAAATATTTTGTTAATTGATGACTTGATTATTTGGAGATCAGCTTTCTGTTTTACTGTGGAAAAGCATAACTGAAAAAAATGTGAAAAAAGTCACTTTTTATTTGCAGACACACATACACACCAAAACTGATAGGAAAATATGGAGTAACTGCTTCAGAAACTCATGATCTTTTACGTTAATTTAGGTTCCTTTTAGTAAGTATATAGCTGTAAATAACTTCTCAAAATTAACTTATTTAATTTCTCTCTTTCTTAGTACAATGTGTTTTCCTTGTTAACATGGCTGTTCAGACGGTTGGAGGTATTGTTTGGTTGACATCTCCAGTTAGTATCTTGACATGTTTCTCTTCCCTACTCCAACTCTGATATTTCTTCTTTTCTCAGTTTCAAAAGTTTTATTCACTCTTAATATTTTCTACTGTAAAGCCTATTTGTTTAGGGACAGATATGAAGTAGTTCATTTGCAATTCATAATGTCCTTGGTTAGTATCAAGTTGTCATTTGAGGGAGACAGGGTTCTTATGTTGTAACATGTCATTTCCAGAGTAATAATTCTGTTCCTTCCTGCTCTTTAGCTCCAAGCTTCATATTTGTTCTCTACTTGATGATCTCCAAATATCTTAAAACATTTTTCATATGCTTCCTTTGTCTACTGGTATTTCCTAAATGACCTGGTTTCCAGTCTTCTTATTCTAGAGACTGTATTTAAGACTACAACAGCATGCCTGTGTTGTTGATTGTATCGTCCTCTTTCATACACGAGTAAGTGAACAGTAAGAGAAGTTAATACAATTCCATCCGTGTCAAATAGTCAATAAGATTCAGGGCTTACAGTTTTCACCATGTAGTGTTCACACCGACTACCCAAGTGTCTGTTGGGCTGATTCTGTGAGGGCCTTCAACACTTCTACGTTCTATGCAGTGTTGACTTGGTTTTGCAAGATGCTACTGCCTTCTAGTAAAGGCCCTTCTTTTACATTGTGGCAATCTGAGACCTCAGTTGATAAAGAGCCAAATGCATAGGAGATTACTGTTTGGGGTTCTCTTCTGGCCATTTACCAAAATCATTTGTTTCCTTTTTTTTTTAAAGTCATTTATTCTTCATAACCAGCTTTCAGTAGGTTTACTTGCATAAAATAGAGGAGTTGCATTCTCTTGCTTAGAAAGAATCTGAATTTATATACAACATTTACTAATATTCTGACAAGAAACTAGAGATACTTCTTAGAATATCTGAATGTATATCAGTGTGAGATATTTTATAACATGTATAGAATCAGAAATAAACTGATTATGGTATTGAAATTAATTTCAGGATTTCTCCATATAACACAGAAAAGGTGTCAAGGAGTCATGAGAAATAATAATAATCCCATGAGAGGGACTGAGGATGTGACTCTGGAGATAGAGCACCTGCCTAGCAAGCTTGAGGCCCTAAATTTTATTTATTTATTTATTTATTTTTGTTGGTCGTGGGGCTTGAACTCTGGGCCTGGGCGCTGTCCCTCAGCTCTTCAGCTCAAGGCGAGCCACTTCTGGTTTTCGAGTGGTTTATTGGAGATAAAGAGTCTCACGGACTTTCCTTGCCCAGGCTGGCTTTGAACCGCGATCCTCAGATCTCAGCCTCCTCAGTAGCTAGGATGACAGGCGTGAGCCACCAGCGCCCGGCCCGAGGCCCTAAGTTCGATCCCTGCACTTGAAAAACTCCAGGAGAGTCTCTTAAGGAACTCTGATGACCTCTTTGCTATCAGACACTTCATCTCAGATTGCTGAGCACCTAGGTTAGAATCAGCTCAGTGATAATAGTATAAGCACTTCACTAATGTGACTCTGAATTAGCAATTTTCATATTAATGGTTTTCTCACTGTATTAATGAAAACACAATTTGCCACTATAATGGGGACATCACCTAAATTAGACCAAAATTGCTAACACGAACCGGGCTGTTAATAAAGTAAAACTATTGTATATGGTTAATGATTCTCCTATTGTGTTAACAACGTTCTTATAGCCAAAAACGTGTATTACATTTGCAAATACTGGGCGATTTTACTGATGGCTTGATAATGTAGCTAACTTGTATCTATCGGACATTGCCATTCTATTAACATTGAGTAGATCTGCCAGCAGCTGAGTAGTCAAACAGCAATGTCTCCACACACTGGAACTAGCAATGACCATTATATCAGACACACACACACACACTCACACTCACACACACATGCACACACACCCTTAAAATTTAGAGAGTATTGTTATTAGGAATTTTATGTAGGCTATAAACCATTGAAAGAAATAAAATGCTATAGGAAAAAGGAAAATTTGAACACAAGAGTAATAAGACTATCATGGCATAGGCTCCCTATTATGCTGCAGTTCAGGCATTCAGTGAGGGTCTTGAGCGGCACCGCCCATGGATAAATGGGGATGCTAAATAGTAGATACAGGATGGGATAGACTGATACTTATTATATAAGCAAAATAAAAAATAATTACCACGTGAGAATTTGGTCAGTTTTGAATATATTACCAACAACACATTCTGTATGAAAGTACTGCACAACATTTACTTCTTCATTACTTAGCTAAAGAGATCATTTATGTCTTAAACATTCTGATTTCAATCATCCTCTTCTAAATAACTTTCAGCTCTCTGAGAAATCTTTAATATACTAGCTTTCTTAATCTTGGAAATCTTTTAACCAGATTACATACCCCAGGTTTTGCTTTGGAATAACTGGGGTACTGGACTCAATTCCCCACCCCCCAACACTTTCCATTTGAGGCTATGGAAAACGATCTGTTATCAAAACCATTTAAGCAATCTGTTTTAGCTTGCTCCTTTATAATGACTTATCAATCCCAAGTAAAATAGCAAAATAGTGTTTAATGTGACTAATTTTCACTTCAGGATCTCTTTATTTGACTCAAACTTGGGACATTACCAAAATAAAAATGGCCACAGGTAGCAGAACGGTGAAGAAAAGACAGGAAAAACTTAGAGGATTTCTAAACTGAAAATCAGAACAGTCATAGTAAATTAACCTTGTAAACACAGATAAAAGTACATTCCTCAGATGATATAAGGTTATATGCATTTTCACATAAATCAATATTTAATGTAAATCTTTCCAAAAATGCAATTGATTGTTATCAAACTTTCTATCATCCATAGTTCTGGAGAATAATGTTAATGTTTCCTAGTTCCAAAGAAAGATCTTGGTTATTGACTCAGTAACTTGTATCAACGTATCTAAAACATTTGTAGCTTGAGAAAACTGGATGCAAGCTGTTTAATTGTGAAGTGATATAATGTAACATAATCCTCAAAGCATGTATTTGAATATAGTGCATATATATTTGCATAGTAATGAATCCACAAAATATACGGAATTAGGTGAAAGCTAAAAATGAAATAAGATATTGCCAGCAAGAAAACATGTGGCTGCATCACATTAAATTTAAATGGAAACTCTTCCTCTAGAAACTCATTGTAAATGCATTTTTTTTCTACTTAAGGAAAATAGTATTTGGGGAAATATTTTCTAATCTTCGGGTGTGACAGATTGCATTATATATTATATTCTTCATTGGAATATGAATCAATACATGTCCTCAAAAAACAATACTTTTCATTAGTAAAATTCTTCCTTTTACAAAACCTTTCACATAGAAAACAAAAGAAGTATATATACCGAACATTTATTCTAAGCTAGAAACTGTCTTGGCTTTTTACATGCGTTACTTTATTTAATCTTCACAACAAGATTTATCTTATTGCTGCAAGATAAAAACAATCCTCACGTTTCACATGAGAAAAACCAGACACACAAAAAAAGATTAAATAACTTTCTCAAAGTCACTCAACGAGTAATTATTCAGCAGGGAGTTTAATCCGGACCTGTCATCCAGACTGAGCCCTAAACCATCCAATTCTCTTGCCTTACACGCTACTGGTCGCAGAAGACGCTTCTAACAATGTCACTAGTGAGTGTTGTAATAACCTTGGGGATGTCATGCGTGTCCCCTGTCATACAGTTAGTAAAGAATAGGGTCCGGTTTTGGTAACCTAAACTTTTTGGTTTAGATCCCTGACATAGTGGCTTATCTATCACCATGGCTAATTCTCATTCTTCAAGGATCTGTGTTCTGGTCTATCTTGAAGATGCTCATGTCCAGGTCTTACATACCGAGGCTGGTATTTTGGTATGATTAATATAGATTTGCCACTACGATGCCTCAGTTTGAGGGGAACATACAAGGAATTATTTCTTTATACCCTCTAATGATACCTCACCTAGAATGGGTCTTTTTTCCTGGATCAATATGTCGTTGTTCCCTGCCCCTTCAGGACCTAAATGAGCAAAACGTGACAGGCAAAGTGATCTATCAAAATAAATGACTACTGCCTGTATCTGACAACCTCCAATTCTGGAAAATATCACCCATGTGTCCATTCAGTTGTTCAAAAAAAAAAAAATCACTGAGCTGGGTCATAGCTGCCCACCCCCTGTCCACCCCCTCCCCCACTGCCGCCGGCAGTGAATGAAAGAGAAAAACCTGTCATTAGAAATTACAATTTAAACTTGCATTATATTGTACTTATTTAACAGAACAGTCAAAGTTCAGAAGATGGAAGGATCGGATGGTCATAAGTGCTAAGCAGGAAAATAAAGCAAAGGTATGGGCAAGACAGGCCAAGAACTTGGCATCACCATGACGAATAACATGGAGAGTTCATTTCCCATCGCAGTGAATCATCTTACACAGATTTACTGCCTTAAAACCACATACATATATTGTACCACAGTTTTCTGTGTGTGAGGAGTATAGGCTCAGCTGAGTCTTTTGCTTAGAATCTTACAAGCCTGAGGCCACGTTTTTGGCTGGGCTTACTGTGATGAGAGGACCTTGCTAGGTAAGACTTAAGTTCCACACTTGTGAAGCCATTCTTGACGCTGGAGAACTCCTGGCATTGCACTTCATCAAAGCACGGATGGGAGAGACAGCGATCCTTTGTTTCTTAGAGCTCCTGACTTGAGAGAAGCCCCAGGTCCCAGGTGAAAAGACTCATCTCAATAAGGGAGGGAGCCCAGGGTAATCTCTGGTTTGGACTGCTCCTTCTAAGGTGGTTACATCTACAGACTCTCTCCATGTTTTCCAGGCAGCCTAATCATGAGAGCAACATCTGACCAGCTTTGCCTGGTTAGGGGAAGTCACAGGCTCCACCCACAGTCTGGGAAGACTTCCCACATAGGGTTGATTTAAGGGAGTGGAGTATACCAAGGTCATGACGATGGTTCTGTGTCTGTCACTGATGATCACAGGGGCCCATTGAGAAAGCCCTAGGGAAAGCATGGAAAAGATGAGGGCGGAGTTTTTACAGGTGAAGGTTTGAAGGCGAGACTTTCCTTCCATACCTAAGACAGAAGAGTAACAAGGTGGTTAGATCAGAGTGTCAGGAGAGACAGAAAGGAATTCAATATGAGAACAGGGCACAGAAGGTCTTCAAGGGATTTTGGCTTTGACTCTAAGGCGGACATGAAGTCAAAAGAAGCTTCTAGCCCTACCTGTCAAAGGCATTTTTTTTTCATAGTAAAAATCTCAATCTGGCTGTTAGAGGAGAATAGGTAGTTGGTGTCACAAGAGAAAGCAAGCAGATCCTTCAACACAGGCATGGACCACAGGAAAAGGAGATGTTAAGTGTCTGATTCTTGTATGTTTGAAGTTAAGGGCCAAAGATTTCTTGAATGATTGCACGTAGGAGATAAACATAGATTAAAAAGGATTTTACGTAACCTTTGGTCTTAAAAACTTTGGTGAATTAACTTCCCGTGTTAAAACATTCTATGTGCCGAACCGTTGATATACAAAATATTGTAGAATTTTTAAGGGGGGGAAAATGTTCATTTTGTAATGAATAGTTTGTTACCATGGGTGGTAACATTTATTTAAGAAGGTAAAGAATAATTGAGTGCACAGAAAATAGTCCTAGAAAGTATAAATGAACCTTTTAAAGTTCGTTACTATGGAAAAGAAACCTCATAATGGGTGGAGTGAAATGAGAGCAAAACTTTTCACTGTACATACTTTTGAACCCTTTTAGTTTGTAAGTATTGTTACTCTTGGAGATATATTTTGCTAACATAGGACATACATTTTAGATGTGGCTGTATTTCCTCCTAATAGAGAAAGATAGAATGAGAAAGGACAGCATTATATTCTAGTGGACATCATTCCTTGCCATTCTGATTATTGTCCCAACCAGATTATAATTGTTTGATGCCATGTGCTTCCATAAGACAATACTGTTTTGAAATGCACATTTTATTTCCATCGTTCCCTGTCACCATGTCTTTGGATTTAATTGTCTTTTAAGTAAGTATTTCTCTTTTCTTTAATACTAACAAGAAAGTGTGAAAAAAGCCCTTTTATAGCCTTATCACTGCCCAGAAAGATAGGGTCTTGAAGACAACTAGCACAAAGGATCCACATGGAGATTGGAGGATGCTGTTTGCATTGAAGCAAGAGCCGGCGAGAGAATGGTGTGGGATCCAGGGGGAGGGGTGATCCACAAGAGAACGGTGGTGCGTAGTAATGTAGCTTGGGGCTGACAACCAAATCCCTCCCAAGAGGGATCTCAGAACCAGGAAATCTCTGCAGACATCTTAGTTACAGAAGAAAGTAGGCCTCCAAGATGTACTACAGTGAAAGAAAGCCAAGTCCAGAGGAGTTCGCAAAGCTAGACGGCATCCAAGTTCTCTTCCTGGAAAGCCTCTCCTCAGAACCCAGACCGTGCCAGTTACCTCAGCCTGCGGCCCCCGCCACCCACAGGTGTCTGCGAGTGTGCACCCTGGAGCTTTCATTAGGCTGCAAACCTGTCCTGGCCGAATTGTTAACTCCTCAAGATTAGTGACTGTGTCAGATCTCCTACGACAGACAAGAGACTCGGCCCATGACCCAGAATATTCCTTAAAAATTACGGTAAGGACAGCTGGTCACTGAAGCGTGTTACCTGTCATCGCTGTCATCCTAGCAAGGGCAGGAAGTGTGAAATAGACGGCCAACCTGGGCACAAAGTGAGACCTGTTTCAAAGATAATCAGAGTAAGAAGGCAAAGCTCCAGCAGTAGAGCACCTGCTAACAAGCAGGAGGTCCTGAATTCAAATTCTCCCACCAAGAAAAATCTATCTATATGTGTTTGTGTGTGCGTATACACACAAATTATTGTCAACATCCTTTACAAAGGGGTTTTACACACACACACACACACACACATACACATATACACACACATTTCTTTTTCTTTCTTTTTTTACTTTTTTGGTCGGTTGCGGGGCTTGAACTCTGGTCCTGGGCACTGTCCCTGAGCTCTTCAGCTCAAGGCAAGTGCTCTACTGCTTGAACCACAGCGCCACTTCTGGTTTTCTAGTGGTTTACTGGAGATAAGAGTTTCACAGACTTTCCTGCCCGGGCTGGCTTTGAACCGTGATCCTCAGATCTCAGCCTCCTCAGTAGCTAGGATGACAGGTGTGAGCCACTGTCGCCCGGGCATTTCTTTTTCTTTTACCTGGTCCTGGGGCTTGAATTCTGGGCCTGGGTGTTACCCTTGAGCTTCTTTTTCTCAAGGCTAGCACTCTGCTACTTGAACCACAGCTCCATTTATGTGTGTGTGTGATTAGAGATAAGAGTCTCATGGACTTTCTTGCATGGGCTGGCTTCAAACTGCAATTTCAACCTTTTGAGTAGCTAGGATTACAGGCATGAGCCACCAGTGTCCTGCTATACATGTATTTTTATAAATGTATGTATGTATGTATATGATCTATAGAACTACATATGACATATAGAACTATATATGTGATATATGATATCCATCTATCACTATATATATATATATATATATGTAATATCTGCACATACTAGCTGGCCAAGAAGGAACCAAGTATTTATTACTCCATACAAAGAAACACAAGGTACTTTTTTCTGTTTCTGTTTTCTTTTTTTATAAAGGTGATGTATAGAGGAGTTATAGTTACATTAGTCAGGCAATGAGTACATTTCTTTTTGAACCAGGTTACGTTACTTCTTCCTTTGTTTTCTCCCAGTATTTTTCCTCCTGAGCCCCCTGCCCTACAATTGCACAGTTCATTTTCAACGTCGTGTCTAGTGAGTACCACGGCTGCATTAGTTCACCCCAACTTTTCCCAAGAAAACTTTTGTAATAATCACTAAATAACAAAGTGACCGACTCCCACAGACTGGCTGTTTTCATTTTTAAGCCAACGGGAGATAGACTTTCTACTGCTGTTGTGAGACCTCCAAAGCGAATTACTAAAGATAGCTGGATTGTATTTTGCTTATCTTTATTCTAGTGGGACTGTACTCCATTTGCATGTACTCATTTAGGGTGAGTTCACTACCGACACAGGCAATTATATAAGTCTATCAACAGCTATTTTATTATGGGAACAATGGAGACAGACGGTTCGGACTCTCTGATGAATGTAGATTAGACAGAGGTCACCCTGACATCCATAATTAGTTTTAGAATGTTAAATTAATAGGTAGAATGCCCCTAAGGCGGCCATATACTTAGGCCGAAGCAGCAGGAGCTGGAGTTCCACCCCTAGTATGTTTCAGTCAGCACCCACATGGCTTTAATGCACTTGTTTGGGAAATGACAGAAGGTATTATGGTGAATCTAAAGGGCTGCAAAGAAAACAAAATTTGCATAATACTATGGCTAGACTACATATCTTTCCCTTCAGAAGCATTTGTGGGGCTCAATTATTATGTAAATTCTTAATAGGGTATTGGCAAAACAGATGAATCTTTGGATGTCTAAAGTAGATCTTTTAATAAGGATTCAATAAGCAATCAATGGCAATATGCAGAGAGAAATTCAATTCCTGTACTTGCTGAGGATATAAGCTTCAAAATGTGAAGGTGAAATGAAAGGCACTTTTTAAAGCTACAGATGTATATTACTTGTTTTTCATCCTCGTGTTGGAGGAAAAATAATATCCAGACCATTTAACTAGAAAAGTGGAATTAAGGATGGCACCCAAACTTTCTCACACTTTTAATCAATGGGCTAATGGTATTTTGTACTCCTGGTATTGGCACTAACCTGCGTGAATAAAGAGAAGTACGATTAAGGTAGGAAACAGATAATAAAATTGTCTGGGCTCACGGAGATGAGATAAACTTGAAGCAATTTAGAGGCGCATTTGCAGCGTAATTTGTGCAATATGTTACACTAGTTTTGTCAATGGTATGAGTTGTTTGTTGTTTTTTGCATTTACCCTGTGGCAAGTACTAGGTTTGCAGAAGCTACTCCGTGATCTACTGTAATGTGCAGAGCATATGTATAAGGGAGACGTTACTGCTCTGTGTGGTACTGCAGAAGCAATGAGGTCACCCGACTACGTAATGACAGAGCAAAGGCTTCGTAAATCCCAGACCCATATCACAGTTCTCTCTGTACTATTTGTATTCCAAACTAATTGATCTAGGCCTTTCATATTTAGCTTCGTATTAAAACAATCATAAGCATATTACATATTCCAGCACCACATGAGTCACCTTCCAGTTGACGCCATCCCAATATTTCATTTGAAACTTCTTCTTCAAGGTTCTGTAGCCTGACAACTCCAGTCATTCTTAAGATCTCAATGTTCATTTTAACAGGTATACAACATCTCTAGTTGAGGGGCTTATCACCAGTGAAAGGGTCATTGCTTCTAAAAACGACTTCAAGCCCATTGGATTTATGTAGTGTTTACATAGTTCAGGTCGCTCCAGGGTAGAAGTTACAGTACAGTGAGTTACTGCTTTCAATGACCAGAACATATGACATGGGAGACAGGAGTTTTCAGGTTGGTTCATCAGCTCAGTTGCTGAAGCCAGGTTCCCGGATGGTTTCAGCTGTCTACTCTTCTACTCATGGTAACAAGATGGCGCCAATAATGTGTGTTATGACCCACCCATAAAGAAAGAGGGGCATCTTAGTACACACCACCAGATGCGCTAGCCAGTCCATTTCTTCATAGGATGCTAAAATGGGATATAATTAGAAGGGAATCAAAACACTCCTTAAAGATTTCCCTCGGATTTTCTTGTCCATAATTGGGTAACTGGAATGTCTTGGCACGGAGGAGAAGGATGGGGAAAACGAGTAGGTGAGATTTTCAAATGAGAGTGGATCTGCCAACCAAGAACGTGATACCTGAGGGTAGAGGATAATGAGCATCTGGTTAACAAGCAGTGTCTACACCAGCATCACACATTGACATTTTCTTATGTCACCATATGTATGCTGGCTACTCAGCTTGGAAGGAAAGGCTATGAAATTCCAGCCAAGTAGATGTTGCTAATTCTCCAGAAGATCGTTGCAGACTATTAAGGAATAGGAAAAAATAAAACTGGTCATTATTTTCTCAGACATAATTAATAACGGTAGGGAAAATGTCACAGAGTAACTATCCTCTGTTGTTAAATGCCAAGGTGAAACCCATGGTTCATTCGATAACCATCATTTTTATGGAAAATAAATATTAGAAACAAATTAAAATCCTTTTTCAAACCTAGATTCTAAGTAGTAAATGTGTCACATGGTGACACATGGCCTACCGATTGTTCAGCTAAAGGTTTAATTTTTCCATGAAGTGACATATCTTTACGTATACAGTAATCCAATGCTTACCTTTGTTCCTCTGTTTGAAGAGGTTTGAGACTGACTCCTAACTTTCCAAAGTCATCTTGAATACACAAAATAGAAGTGATCCCTAGTCAACCATATTTTCTTTAGTGGAAAATGACTTTTTTCTCTTTCCAAGGAAAGCTATACAAGGAAGATTTATGCCTATGTTTCAGTGAGCAATATTTCAGTTCCTTGTTTATTCCCATCCTACTTGGAGACATTCACCAAATGATCAAACATGTAACACACACACACACACACACACACACACACACACACACACACACACACACACACACACTTGTGGTGCTTTAACATGAAAGAATGACAAATAAGTCACTTAAATATTTACCATGCAAGAAATGATAGTATTACCTCATTTTCACATGTGCATGTCTATTTTTTTATAAGAAGGGGAGCTGGTCCCAATTTTCTTTTTTGTAATATTTCAAATGATATATAATATATGTGTATTTATATAATCATATAATATATAATGCATATATATAATAAAATATATAAATAAAATAGCTCCAAAAAGGCAGTTCTAGCATGGATTTTGAGATTTCAGACTTTGACAGAAGGATGCAGTGGTACTAATTTATAACATGACAGAGCATTAAGACATATTTTAGCAAAAGTTCAAACGTACAGTTGACTACAGCTGCTAAAGACTTAGGGTCCAGAACAGGTTAGTGATAGAAAATTGTGTGCATGTATATAGCTAGCATGCATACACACACAGACACACACACACACACACACACAGGAAAAATGAGAGATAAGTACTACAGACTTCCGAATGACATGCACATGTGATTCCTATGAGCATGGCTCTTGGTTTAGCCTCTAATGCATTTTATAGAGCTCTTACAGCCATATCATTTAACTGGGGCAGGACCATACTGACTGCCTACACAGCAAGGAAGAAAGTGCCTTGGATAGACTGTCATGGAAAATGTTTTCTTTCTTGGTCGTCACCCAGAGTCTGCCTCTAACTTGCCTATCGCACGCTCTCATTCATTTCAAGAATCAATTGAGAGCCATGCCAAAAAATAAAATCCAGTGATCAAAAAGAATAAAGTTAAGGAGTATACTTGCCGGTGGCAATTCAGATTGATGGTGTTCATATGCCCCATGCCAGTGGCCTGCATCTGTAAGCCTGGCTCCTCATGTAGCTGAGAGCCATAAGATCAAGATGCCAGGCCAGCACAGGAGGAAAAAAAATCTGTCAGTTCACATCTCTAAAATAGTCAGAAAAATTACAGGCGGGAGCATGATTCAAGTGGTAGAGCATCAGTTGAGCGATGAAGCGGAACAAGCACAAAGATCTGAATTCAAACCTCAGTCAGGCCGAAAATATCAATACATCCTTAACTTTATCACATTACGTAGAAGCTAAGTCAGCATAAACAGATCTCCAAGAGGCAGACTGGCTGATGACTAGAATTGTCAGAACATTACTGTGTAGGCAACTTGTTAATGGAGAACCACCCGATCTCAGCCTCGGAAACCACCTTCTATAATAATTTTTTAAGATTAGAATTTGTCCTTGGATTGAGTTGAATGGACAAGGCCTTGTTTCTCTAATGATACCTTGAATCAAGTCTATGTGAACACCTGCAGTCAGAGATCATTCTGTGCTGGGACTGTCTCTCTTGGCGAAGATGGACATGCTGGTAACTGAAAGTACTTCCATTCCCCTCTTCATGTAGTCACAAGGAGCCTCTGGTGTCGAGTCAGATTTGTGGCTTGGCAAATGGAGCTCAGCTAGGTTTTGAAAAGTCCAACATCACTTCTTTTGTGTAGCTTAGAGTCGATACACTGCAACTATCATCCCACTGTTTCCTTACACCATGAACCATCAGAATTATGTACATTTTGTCTGCACAGTCTGTATCTCTGTCCATCCCCATAAAACATAACACTGGCTGGGTACCAATGGCTCATGCCTGTCATCCAAGCTATCCAGGAGGCTGAGATATGAGAATCACAGTTCAAAGCCAGCCAGAGCAGGAAAGTCTGTGAGACTCTTACCTCTAATTAACTAACAGGAAAACCGAGAGTGGGGCTGTGGCTCAAAGTGGTAGGGTACTAGCCTTGAGTGAAAAGAGATTAGGGACAGTGCCTAGGCCCTGAGTTCAAGTCACCTGACTGACAATAATAATAATAAATAAAAAACATAAAGCTGAACAAATGGCTTCTGGCAACATTATAATCTTTGCTATCATCCATGAAAGTCAGCTATACCCAGCCCAGAACTACACCATTACAGATCACAAATGAAGAAAGATATGAGAAGATAAATACATCCAGTTTTCTTGAGTGTCCCAGATTTTTATTTTTTAATCTCTTTTTGCTACTTACCACAAGGGCACCATCCTTTCATTTCAACCTCTCAGAACAACCTCTCACCAGGTTGTTACTCTTCTTTCCTAGACCCAAAGGGGCTCGCTGTAAGCACTTAGTGACTCTGTGAAAGCCTTCCCTTCCTCCCTGCAGCCCGATGAGCCGCCATCTCGGTTGGCAATATCGAGTGACTGCCACACAGTTTACAACCTGCAGCTGGGCTATGTTCCTAAACTCAGCCAAGGAAATGGTGAGCAAGATCAAATTGCAAGGAATAATTCTCTGCCTACTAATAAAATGATCCCCTCCTCCTTGTTCAACAGGAAATAACTGAGTCGATGATTCTCTTTCCTTTTCATGACTTAGGTCTAGTTCAATTTTATAGTTGCAAGAAACAAATGGAAACACTCACAGAGTTGTATTCTCCCCCCCCCCCCTAAAATCTAGATGTTGCTAAGATTCTCATCAAACGCAGTAGGTTGGTGACAGGTACAAGGGAATAGCAGACATTTAAATGATCCAAATTATAATTGGTAATTAGCTCCCAAATTATTTCTGTCTTTTTCTGTTCGCACGAAGACACTTTTTAGGAGTTGTGTAATTACTGGAAAGAAGATCCTCTTTGGGCCCAATATTCATGTGAAATATAATTTCCAGGAGCTGCAAATATGTATTTCCTCATATACAATAGACACATAAATATAAAGTATTTTGATGATCTTGAAAGGACATTTTCTTTTATAATTATATCATTATAGAAAAGGGGTCTTTTGTAGGGTGCTGGTGGCTCATGCCTGTAATACTAGCTACTCAGGAGGTTGAGATCTGAGTACTCAGTTCAAGTCCAGCCTGGGCAGGAAAGTCTGTGAGACTCTTATCTCCAATTAACCAACAGAAAAATTGGAAGTGGTGGTGTGGCTCAAGTGGTAGTGTGCTTGCCTTGAGCTGAAGAGCTGAGGGACAGCGCCCAGGCCCAGAGTTCAAGCCCCAAAACCGACAAAAATATATGATCTTCTTATAAAAGTCTGACATTATAAAGTATCATTTAAATATTACATTGATAGTTTTATCTATCTAGAATTTTCCCATTCCAGGAAAGTTTCTTTTCCTTCTTTCATAATTTCAAATACTGTACATAGTTTTCATTTTAGTCACGATGTTCTGCTCATCAAGACTAGCAATATCATCGAGAGAGATCTAGGGAATTAATTAGGTACATCTCATTTCTCCTCTGCTAATCTTCTCTGTGTTTTTAGCTTAGGGAAAAGAAGCCAATCATTGATAAGCCAAGAAGCTTATATTTGCTTCATAGAAGGTCCTACTAAGAGGCTAGCTATAGATTGTAAATCTTTGTGCCTTGTTTGGCAAGACAGAACTTGAATGCTGACCTTGAAGTAGAAAAACGTTGTGCTAAACGTGAAAACCCAGTAGAGGTATTTGCATGTTACGTAAACTACTTACGCATTTTCTATTTTTACCAAAGAAACAGACATGGGGAGAATATGAGAGAATTAATTAATTAAAACTACCTAGAAGAGGCATAGAGCACCTCAAAAGACCAGGGAGCATAATTCATGATTCTACTGGTACTGTTAATTGCAAATAATTCCAGAGGAGACATTTTGGCAGACCGGTCTGCCTGCTCACAACAGCGCCATGCATCTGATCTATGGGAATGCTTGAAACATAAATCTGAGTTATTAACTTTTCATTTGAAGGGGAAAGTTTGTAAAGGAAAAGAGAGACTTTTTATTCTAAGTGATTAGAAATATCTTAATAATTAAAGACCTTACTCTTTCTTCAGTCCAATTAGTGGACAGAAAAGTCCCGTTAAAATAAGTAGAGAGATGACGTGGGCATATCGTTGATCTTTGCAATCAATACTGGTGGGAGATGATTGAACACAGTAATTCCCCAGAAGTTTGGATAATAGGTTTTAATTATTGGGAATTGGATTGTATTTCACTGGTTCATTGTATACACAATAATCACTTATTTTTTGATCTTCCATTCTACTTATTTTAAATTAATGATCACTTGTTTTAATCTTTAAATCTACTGATTTTAATTTAATAAACTGATGATTAGTTGTGAAATCATCTTAACATGATCGAGTAGGTATTGACTGATGTATCTAAATTCTATTTTTGTGATTTTTGCTTTTTGCAAACATATTTGTTAACTTTATGTGTCTTGGGAATATCAAAGAAACTGTAAAGCACACATTTACAATTTAACTAAATTATATTTCCAGAAATATAACAACTTGGGAAATGTCTATTTCAAGACACAGCCCTTAACTCAAGCTGCTTAGGACTTAAATAATAAAAGTGAGCCTAGCCATTCGATGCACTGCCCTAAGACACAGTATAGAGCCTTTAGAGTGGTTTCTTAAAGACATTTGCTCAAATACTAATTGGCGAAACATTGACCTCAGTCAACACTGACCTCAAGAGGTTATAGGTAAATTTAATCTTTTCAGGTTGAAGAAGTGGCATTTATTACTCTAGGTACTGTATGCTTAAACACAGGAAAAGTGGTGAAGTGTCTGTTTATTTTACTAACATTTACAAGCTGTATGTAACAAAGGAATGGTACGACAGATTATCCCAGTGAAGCACTGATTCCAGAAAGGTTTAGAATCTGTCCTTTGCAAGGGGTGATGTAAGAATACTGGCTATCTTCTTTGTATGACCATGAAATTTTGTTTACTAAAATGATAATCACTGTGATTATCTTACCTTCAAATTTCCCTATCTGCTGCAACTTTGGGGGAAACTGGTTTCCATAGCCTTTGCCTTTGTTGTCACCTGCTACCCTGCCAATGTCAATTATCTGGCAGTGGCAAATTGAACACAGAAATCCCAAAGCCCTGACGGATGTGTTCTACAGTTGTACCAACTTGAATCAAGTTTTCTATGGAATATAATAGAATTGTGAGTCTCTTGTCCCCTAGTGAAAGGGAGAGTAACCTGCTTACTACCCCTGAAAAATTGAACCTCCACTGGGTAACAGCTCGGGTTCACCATTGGAGTGTAGATGTGAGCAAATGTTCAAATCTTCAGCCAGATTTTCTTAGAGATTATTTTTCTATTGCCAGAACTGAAGTGCTTTCAGAGCGGTTGAATTTATGCCTCCATAATGAATATGGGCTAGTCCACCATTGCATGCCAAGGCCGCGTTCATATCATCTTTATGACCCATGTAATATATCACAGAGCTACAGGCTGAAAGGAAACTAATTAACCTTTAATGAGACAAGGACGCTGTAGGACAGTTGGCACTGTGGAAGGGCTGCAATTCCCAGAGAGGGCCATGCACCTGGGCCTCCACCACTGTCCAGCCACGGTCTGTGTTTGGCACTAGCTTTCATCCTAGTATCTACCAACTGTGTCTGTGGAACAAGTCACAGTTTCGCCCGAGGGAAGCTTATGTGCTTGGGTTGATACGGAGAATATGAAAATAAGTGGAATTTCGAATACAGCCATCTTCCAAGTTTTCTCTAGCGAAAGGATATTATACACTTTGTAAGCTCATCACAGATCTTTCTGCTTTGAAGGACCTCAACCATGCAGGTATGAAATTAAAGAAACACTCCCAAATCAAGCAGGGTTATTAATACGCTCATTCCCCTCACAATGGAACATGACATGTTTTTTTTCCCCCCCAGTACTGTTCGATTCATAGTAAATTTCAATTGAAGATAAAAGTTCTGAGAGTTGGTCTCTACCTGGTTTGCAGGATTCACATCCGATCTGGAATCACAGATACAGGATTACTCGTCAGACAGGTGTGCACAGAGTGTTTATTAATGGCCTGAAAGTTGAGTGAGAAATATCATTGCATTAGTTTGGGCTTCCTTCTTTCATAGTTGACCGTCTAGACGGAGGTACAGAGCCCGTAGGACATGTTTCCCACTCCATCTTGGTCTTTCCACAGAATCCAGGCAGACATTTTTGTCCAGTGGCACACAGACCATGCAAACCTTAGATGTTTGTATAGGAAGAATGGCAATGTCTCACCCAGTCTTCTCCACAAGCATCTGTGCCAACTGTCCCCACGTGAAGGAGGACAATTCCATTTCTTTCTCTTGGTTCAAACTGGCTGAGTAAATTACAATTGATTTCTTCTTTCACTGATTATAGAACAAATTCTTTGGTGTATATATATATATATACATATATATATATGTATATGTATATGTATACATATATATATACACACACATCCTTTATGTCATCTATAATAGGATTAAGATAAATAAGGCCATACATTTTATGGACAATTGAACTCTATAAAATAATGATGTTCTTTCACTATGTATGAACCATAATGTTATAGCAATGAAAATAAAATTAAAATATGACAGTATCTTCTCAGGTCTGCCTTGGTAGGCCACCTAGCTAATAGTGTATCTTCCTCCACATAGTCTGTTTTACTCACAGACAGAGTTGGTTGTCTCCAAACTTGTAATTGGAAAGTGTCAGTGGAAATGGATGGATGGATGAATGTTCACGAATGGAAATCACAGCTGGGCTTTTGATGAAGGGTAAGAGGGAAATAGGCTAAGAAATTTCCACTTCTGTGTTCACTCTTTCAGGGTCTTGCATGGTGTGTCTGGGGAAGGAATGGCTTGGACAAAGTTGTTTGTCGTGCCAGTGCTCAGGCATAAGTATCTAGATAAACATCTGCTATCATGTCTACATACATGCAGAACAATATTCTTTGCCTGCTTAGGAAACCATTGCTTACTTAACCAGAGCAGAGACTCTCTGTCTCTGTCTCTGTCTCTCTCTCACTCATACCTATTAATTAAGACTATGGACTCTCAGAGTCTCATGTGAAACCTTCTAGACCACCATCTGCTTCATTACTTTTCAACTTTTGGATCTAAGCATCGGCACCTGAGGAGTGAGTTGGAAGTGAGGATGTGTCAGGCCCCATCTCCAGGTAATTAGGGTATCTGAGGTGAAACCCTGGATGGTCTTTTGCAGAAGCATTCCCACTGTCTCTGAGCATGTGTTCGTCAGGTGACGGGGAGAGGAGACGAGTGTATCGCTCATGAAGTGAAAGCGAGTTGTGAATCCCAAAGTGACTGAGGAGGGGAGAGGAAGTTCTTGTCTCCTTGGTTGGAATTAGGTGGTAGCCAGGCCCCTCATCCCTTCTGCTGAGCCTGATCTTGATGAGCGAGGCTCCGTGGCCTGTCCTGAGAGGAGCTATCATCTGACTCAACACATGCTCCATAACCGGAAAAACCCAAAAGCCTATGTTAACAATAGCTATGAGGAGGAGGACCCACAAAGAACTTACTGTTTTTATTTGTTACTTTCTGGGGTTTATTTTTTTATTTTACCAGATTTCTTGGTCCAATAAATTAAAGTCACTAAAGGAAATCCATTGGTTTTTTTTTTTTTTTCCGTATTGCAAAAACTCCATCTTAGAAATGTATTCCAACCAGCCATTTGTGAGTTCTTACTCTTCTTTATCTTTGTAAAAATTTTCCCTGGTAAATCTTTTTAAAACTACCCTTGTTTATAAGTATTCTTACTTTAATGTCCTAATTACCCAATTTTGAGTCAGTTTTAAATCTTCACTTATATTTCCACAGTGAAAAATGGTATTTGGTGTTTATGTGTATGTGTGAATACACACACAGATACATATACATATACATATATACAAAGCTGCTGTGGATAAATTGCTTGGCCTAACAGAGACCAGAGAATCTAATTTATGAACATGCACTAGGAGTTGAGCAAGAGCTCTGCTATCTTGAAGTGCCTAAATATGCAAGCTGTCATCATCAGAGACGTGGTGGGAATCTTTACTTCTTAATAATTCTTCAAAATCTGGTAATTTATGGAGATAAGAGCAAAGGGAATCCCAAGAGAAGAAAAGTGGGTATGCGGAGGATAAAGAACATTGTTTAGATGTTGTATATCTTGCCAAAGTCTAGTCCCCATCCAGCCCCAAATCTTCCTGTTTTCTGATTTCAGGCCTAAGAGGCAAGACTTGCTTCTTGGTCACAAAATGTGTATCCAGTTGTCTACTGTAATTTGTAACTAAAGATGTTACAGAATGCTCATCTGCAGTATGGTGGCATATTTTAAAGATTGAATGATTATTTCATGGCAACTCAAATATTTATCTTTTAGTAAGGTGCCATATTTAGCAGATGTAATTTCATTGCATGTAAATAGGCCATACTTCATTGTATTCATTTCTAGTTTATGATAATAACCTCTGTATACAGTGTTTTCACAGGATTAATGATTGGTTGGGGTTAATGGCTCTGAGCTATGCCATGGGCCATCAAGTTTTCTCAGTTGGCCATTAACCCCAGGAAATGCTTTGTACCTCAATCATTATAGCTTAATTAGGTCATTAAGAAGCTGATGGTTAATTGCCACATTACAGGCATACAGAGATAGGCAGGTGACTAAAAAGACCAGAAGAAACACAACAATAACAAAACAAAAATATTTCATATATGAATGGATATAGCAGATAATTGGAAAATAAATGTTTCTGTGTTTTTTTACCTGATAATTGAAAAGCTTTTATATGACTGGAATATATTTTAAGAGAGAAATATAATTGCAGTAATAATCTAAGAGGGAGATGTCATTTTACAAAGACAAGCTGGTGGAAAAATTCCTAAATGCGATGTAATAATAGGATCTAGAATTGAATAGTTTCAAATATAGATATGGCATCAATCAGCTACTGTTTGGGCCAGGACTTTTACTTTTCTTTTGTCTCAATCCTCTGACCTCTAAACCTAACATTTGAGGTATTCTGAAATTTTGTAAACAATGTAGTAGCTGATCAACATACTTAAGCTAAGAATAATATTCATTTTTATACAAGAATTATGAGATGGATTTTTCTATCAATTCTCTTTGCTTCACAACCTCTGATGACAGGGTTGTCATGAATTACTGATATCAAAACTAAACCTGAAGATTTGACAAAAATCCCTCTGATATTAAGATATAGTATTATCAAAAATTCTATGCTTATAAAATAACATTTCTGAAAGCATACAAACTATCAAAACTCTCTCATGCTTAGCTTATTAAAGAAATTTGTCGTAAAAATAATTTCTCCCAGAAAGAAAATTCCAAAACTAACAGGTTTACCCAAACATTTCAGAGTAAAATTATATTTCTTTTCAACAAAATTTGCCTCAAGTATACCTCCAGATATATGGTGTTCAAATTTTTTTCTTTTGGAAAAAAAATCTATAAAAGGAAACCTTCCAGTTTGAATTCATATTAAAGGCTCCAAACTGATAGTTGAGCCAATAATAATTTCCTGTAGAACACAAAAAAGCAAGTCTTAGTCATGACAAAGTAACCTGTGAATGAATTAATATATATTTGTCATTAAGAAAAAATGTTCGACACTTATTAACGAAAAGTGAGAACGAACCTCAAGTTACAAATTACAGTAAAATACAGAAAGTGTACAGTAAGACAAACACTATTGAATTAGGCAGACTTCACCTTCTAAATCAGTGAGCAAATGTCAATAATTTAGTTCATCTTTTAAGGCACAAGCATATCTTATAGTTAACTCAACTACAATGTTTATTAAATAGTAGTTGAAAGGTGCTATAAAAGTTTATAGAGAGGGAATAAAATTCTATATAATACTTTTTTTTTTTTTTTTTTACAAACCAGGTTGTTTTCTCCATACACATTTTTCTGAATGACATACTTCTTCACATTCGTATTCATTAAATGGCACTGTCTTTGGGTCATGTATTTCCTCCTTGGAAACATTTTGTGCCCTGGAGACCATTGCTCTATACATGTCTGAAATGCAGATTAAAAACAACTGAGACTCTCAGGACCATGGAGAGAGCAGGCATGCCAGAAGATTCCTGTTAATTAGTTGAATGCGGCCATGAGGGCAAAAGTGTACCTGAATTATAAGTTGTAGAAAGCTCAGAGGAGTGAGAGTTCTACGTTCTTTAACCCAGACAACAGTTCAGACTAGAGAACAGATCAGCCGAGTATATTACTGCGGAATTGATATTTTAAGGTTAAAAAAAAAGGCTGGTATTTGAGAATGGGGAAGAATGGTTAGGGCATAGTGTAACACACCGTCTTGGTTTTGAGTTTCGCTCCACTAGCCACCCATCCATGCATTCATCCATTCATTTGCCTACCCCAAACAAAGAGCACCTGTTGTGTTGGTGTTAGTTTGGAGACAATGTCCCCGCTGTAATGGTACGTAAGGATGGTTAAGGGAAGGGACGTAAGTGATCACATACGCATTGTGAAAATAGAAAAAATAGAAAATATTAGATAACGTAGGTGGTTGGTCAGAGACGTCGTTTTGCAAGAAGTGTTTTCTGGACATAGATTTCTGTCGGCAGCCGCTGCCAGTGGAACAGCTGGTGCCCTGGACATGGTCTGGGAAAGGGAGGACAGAAGGCGGGGGGGTGTAAGAGAATGGGAAGACAGAAGCAAGCTGGTGTCAGATCCTAGAGGGCGTCTTAAAAAGATAGACCAAGTGTACGCACCAGCCACGTCGAAACAAGCAAATAATAACCTTTTGTGCCAGGATCATGTTACAGCTCAGAAAAGGGTCTATCAGATGGTCCAGATGTGGAGGTCCTGGGCATCTTGGATTGTATTTAGAATCAAGAGCCTGCATGAGAATGTGGCAACGATGCCCTGCCTACCATGCCATTATAAGCGTCAGAGCATTTACAAGCTCAGGGAGCAGAGGTCAGAAAGGCCAAGTTACAAACGCAGAGGACAATCTCCGAAGCTTGGGGTGGGGTGGGCAGCCAGGTTGCGCTGTGCGTGCAGGCAGAGCTTCCTCCTGTGGCCTGCTGTGTCTGCCAACTTGGAGGCACAACAAACATTTGCTCAGAGCTTCCCGTGCTTCTAGACATGGAAGAGACAACTTTCTGCCCGGCTCTGGCACCCGAGGCCCTGCAACCTGTAATCTCCGCTTGCTTTCCTCCGTCCCGGGAGGCTGTGGTTTGAGGGGAGATTCTCCGTTATCTCCGCTCACACGCGGAGGGGGAATGAACAGCTTCTGAGCGGTTCATGCTCAGATAAGTTGCCACTTCATCCCTCCTGGCATGGTTTGCTCTCAGCATAGGCAGCGGGAGCACAAAACAACTTTCTTTACCTTTTTGACGGTTTGCTATTTGTGATTCTACATGTTTCTTCTCTGTCAACTTCTTCACTTTTCACCTTGAATGAGAAATAGAGCACCGACTTAAGAAAGATATAGCAGAAGACAGGATGTAGAGGTTTTCCACTCTTCTCCCCCCCGACCCCCATGTTTCCCCTAACCTTACAATATCTCCATCCTAGCTTCAGCTTGAACTCCTGCCTTTACCACTGACCCCCGGGGCTAAGCTTGCCCTGACTCCGTGGAGAAATTGCTAATCCTATTAGTCCTGAAAAGTTGCAGGCTAAAAGACTTCTAAAAGCATCGTTTTCTTCTCCCAAAGGAAACTAAAGCATTAACACACACACACACAATCCATCAGAAGCAACTATCATTTTGAGAAGGAATGGAATTTAATGTAAGGCCTGTGTGACCCCTGTGTAGCATGCCTGAGCCTATACTCCACCACGGCGGGGGTGAGCAGAGTGTCTGAGTACCCGGGACAGCAGGGCTGGAGGGATAAATAAAGGGTAGGGTTGCTAGAGCTCTCGAGTGGCTGGTCCAGTATCTGCCAAAGCTGCCCCAGGGCAGTGGGAAAGGAGAGGTACCCAGGGTTCTCCTTTGCTGAGCCTCTTCAATCTGCCATCCCTGATGATCCAACACAGATGGAGGCGGCCAGAGAGGGGAGGCTTTTGGGGGATGTGGGCATTACCCTCTTGTCACAAAAGAGGAACTGAGGAAACGGGCAAGGGTGACCTCAGGACACACATGCCAAAGCACCCCCAGTATTCTAGTTATGGTTGAAGTGTGAATAAATAACCCTACCAGAGTTTCACACTCCCAAGGAGCCGAGGAGAGTCAACATGTGCAGCAGATTTGATCTGTCTCTGTTTAATCAAACCAGTAATAACCAACAAATAAACTGTAATATTCTCATGAACTGTAAGGGTGTCATAATAGTCATCTTTCAGCCTCATATTAATATATCTGTGTTTTCCATCTTTCTTAAGAGATGATTTAATATGCTCCAAATGGCTACATATATTCATATACATATATACATATGTACATATTTTCTCATGTGTATATATAAATGCACATGTATGCTTATACATATACACATATATATGTATATATACATAATACATAAAGCATATTTCTATATATGTATATATAAATATATACATACATATATCTCTATATCTATCTATCTATCTATCTGTCTATCTATCTATCCTCCTTATGTATTAAAGTCAGATTGGGAGGGCATGAATTCAGTAGATTTCCACAAGTTTTATCAAAGCTCCTGTGTGAAAGGCAGGTAATGGCATACACCTGTTTTCTTGGCAGAGCCTGAACCAACGTAGTCTACTGCTACTGAGTCTGTTCTTTGCTGTAATATTTCATTGATTCATAAAATATGGTAGAGCAAGCATCTCTGAAAGTCAAGTAGTTGAATTTGTCTTCTACCAGAATCACTACATCTGATGAGCAGGACCAAGGATCCAATCTGAAAAATGAAGTTTAATCACAAAGACTTTTTTTTTAATGTGTCAGTGAGATTTGAGTTCTTGAAGGATTCTTCACTACTTGTTTTCATAAAAGACACACTTAGAGTGCCTTCCATAGTTACAACAGAGGATGATGGTGAGACCTGAAGACTAGAAAAGGCCTTGTAAGATGTGCAGTCAGTACAATTTGGAGCTGATACTGTTTCAGTCAATTTCTTATCAACAGAGAGTTATTTAGTACTTGATGGTTTTTGTAGCACAGTCAAAAGTCATGGTGCTTAATTAATACTGTTGCTGAGTGGCTCCAGGATAACTATAAAATATCTTTCAAAAACAATGAGCAACTTAACAGGAGAAACCAAGGCCATAAATGCCCCTTTGTGAATGGCCTTGTAGTCCACATTCGAAATAAGAAAATGACCTTTCCCTCATCTAAACACCGCGGCCGATTACAGCTGCAATTGCAAGGAAATAAGCTCCCCACGTATGGTCAAGCGATCCACGCGCTCTCTGTCTTCATTCTCTCTCCCTCAGAGGGAGTTTTACGCCTGCACATAACAAATGGGAGGGTTTCCAGGTTCACATTGATTCCATCTCTAAAATTACAACTCAGGTTACGCAGAAATCCATCTGTATAATACACCGGCAACTAAATCCAGTCACCTGTCTCCTTCACGACATACTTCAAGCTGGTCAACTCCTCAGTGTCTTATAGAACCAAGGCCAACAGAGATGAAAGCGAAGATAAAAATCTGAAATTATTAATTTTCCAAGACAGAGTCTCGACCTCTCAATACCGTTGTAACCTAGGCAAGAGGACAAAAATAGGTGATTATGGCTCACATCTATAATCCCAGCTGCTCAGAAGGCTTAGAAATGCGGTGTGACTCAAGTGGTAGAGTGCTAGCAGTGAGTGAGAAAGCTCAGATACAAAGGCACAAGTCAGCATGAAGCTCTAACTTAAAGCCCCAATACCAGTACACACACACACACACACACACACACACACACAAATAGACTAAGACTACAGTGTCTTAATTTACAGTAATCTCTCTTTCGTCTATTGTTTTTGCTTTCTATAATTTCAATTGTAGCTGTTCACCTGCAGCCAGAAACTACCACATGAGAAGTTGCAGAAGCAAGCAAGTTCCTCAGTTTTAAATTACGCACTGCTGTGTTCTGAGTCATGCGATGTCCCGCTGTGTAGACTGCCCTCACATTGATGACATAGCAGCTGTCTTCCTGCTAGACTCACTGCTGCAGAGCCGCAGTGCTGGTCCCCAGAGATTGATTCTGCCCAAGACTCTGGGCATCGATCCCCTCACAGTCCTGGGATGTAACCCGCACCCCTCCATTTCAGAAGAGCTTTCCTTCCCAGTGCAGAGTGTCCTCTGTACTGACGAGGTGATGATTTACATGCCATTTCTTCGACCAGTATTCATTCCTGCTGCGTGTTATCTCGGTGACTCTTAACCACAGGCAATTTTGTGTCTTCTCCAAGCCATCTCTGGAAATGTCCAGAGACATCTTTGTTTGTTTTCAGACTCTCTTCACGATACTCTAGTACGTAAGGTCCAGGGTGCTGGTGCAGGGCCTCCAATAGAAGGATGCTCCACTCCAAGAGACATGATCAAGCCTGAAATGTCACGGTGCTGGACTGAGTCCCTGGATGCTAGGTTATAAGGATGAGCAAAACCAGGCATCCAAGTATACTGCTTTCCTGATGCCTTCAATTCATTTGAAGGAAAATTATTACTAAAATACCCATTAAAGGCCACATTGGCAAGAGTTGTACTCTTCATTTCCTTACAAGGTTCATATCATTCCTCTTGGGGTGCTGGATCCACGTAGCGACTATTTAAATACTGCATTGCCTAAATGTCTAACTATCTCATGATTTAGTATTCAGCCCTGCTCATGTTCAGAGTGCCTCCCGTGTGGGGGCACTCAGACTGACCGCATCCCCATGTTCTCAGACGACCCAAGCTTACGTGTGCATCTCCAGCCTTTACCACCTTCACCTCTGGGATCCTTCGATGTCTGCAAACCCATCTCTTCTCAAGTCTCAGCATCAACCTGCACCCAGTGTACCCTCTCCCCCTGGTCCGCAGATGGAGTCAATCCGTCAGTCCATCTGATGTGTTACAAAGCTTTCCCATCAAACCCTGTCAGCCTGGTTCTTTTGCTACTGCTCTCTTGGAGGTCTTGCCATTTTTCATCTAGAAAACCTTGGCATTCTCCTAATTGGAGGCACTTGTCCATATTTATCTCGGAATCTAACTTCATAAGTTATGCCCTGTGTTGTTGGCAAAGAAACCCACTATCTCCCAACTACTGTGTGTAATCCAATAGCACCCTTCTCAAAAAGCCTTCAATGACTTTTCTTGGCTTATCACAATAACTGTTTATACGGACACCCTTGTTCAAATATTCTCCCAGTCCAACCCTCTTGGAATTGCTACGTGATATTTCTTCTTGGAGATACCTAAAAGTCATTTCTGAATATTTCAGTTCCTCTATGATCACTTCTTCCCCGGTATTTATTACATGCATCATTTACAGGATTTGAGACTTCATTAAACTCCCCTATACTGTTAGTCATCTTTGCTCTGTTCAGTTCATTTCTCTGAAATTAGATTGTAGCACCCTATGATGGGATCAGACCTTCAGCTGCATTAAACTTCTTAGGAAAAAAAAAAAACCAACATTTTCTGTTCAGTCTGTAGCCAATGCTGCAAGACGAGTTAGCAGACAGTACATATGAATGTGGTGATTGTTTTGGCGATACTTTTCGTTGGTTATGGGAAGGAAAAATACACAGAAAGACAGAGAGACAACAGAGACAGATATTTAATATGTAGAAGTATTTTAGTTCTAGATTTAATGAGTATTTGAAAGTATCAATAGTAGACAATCTTTGCTCAGTAGTTTTCAGGACAATCTATTTGACTTGGACTCAATCTTTCTTTGGTCTTTAGGGAAATAGATTTCAGTATGTATTAGTTTTGAAGGTAAATACCGGTTTATTTTATCTGCTCATAGGAAACCAACTCTGTAATTTATGGGTATGTATGCTGGTGGTAAGGCTTGAATGCAAGGACTGATGATTTCCTTAGCTTTTTCCCAACACCTGGCTCTCCTACTTGAGCCACACGCCCACTTCTGACTCTTTTCTGGTTAGTTAGAGATGAGAGTATCACAGTCTTTTGAATCTTGATTCTTAGATCTCTGTCTCCTGAGTAGCGAGGATTACAGGTGTGAGCCACCAGTTCCCAACTAAAAAGAAAAATAGATAGCGATGATTACCTTTCTCCATACATGTTCTTTCCTTGAATTCCAATACATAGTAGAAATTGTGACAGTCATAATATAGATATATCTATTCCGCTATCCACTTTTGATGAATAATTTCCAGAATTGGGAATTTAATTTCAGCAGTAGGTATTTTTCTATTTAAAAAAAGGAAATGCCAAAGCGCATAATCCTAGAACTAGCACTTCCTAAGTAAAAACTGTACTGGCATATTCATTATCCTGAAAATCACAGGTGTGTTGTGCTCAAATGGTAGAGACACAGCCATGGTTGTTGAATGGCAGGGTAGGCTCCGCCACCATCTGAGGGAGAGACCGCTGCCTGTCCTCTTCCCTCTAACACTTTTTCTTGACAGCCAACAGCACATAAATGTTATTTGTTGCATGATCTTATCCAGGAAGTTTTTTTTTTCATTTTAGCGCAAAGAAATGAAAACTGACATTTCCTTCCCCCTATTATTGATTGTAAGAAATCAATATGATAGTAAAAATATTGCTGATTCTAGGCTATAGAATGTCAAGATGTTTCCAAACTTCAAGTGAGAAGTGAACTCAGAGTGTTGTGTTTTGTGTTTTGAAAGTAAATTGCTAGGGACTTTGGATGGAAGGATATTTTAAATAGATGGTATTAAAGTATCTTTCTGAGGTAACTGGTAAGTGAGCAAGGAAAGCCCCCATGTTGTAGTATACCCCTATATTTTGTATCAAATTCAAAACATGGCCAATTAAAAAAAAAGAATCATGGTTGAAAATTGGACATTTTTGCCTACTCCAGTGGCTCATACCTGTAATCCCTGCAGGGCAGGAGTCTGAGATCCGAGCATCATGATTTGAAGCTAGCACAGGTCAGGAAAGTCCCTGTGACTATTCTCTCCAGTTAACCACCAAAAAAGCTGAAAATGAAGTGTGGCTTGTGTGGTAGAGCATCAGCCTTGAGTGAGAAAGCGAAGGAATGGTGCTCAGACTCTGAGTTCCAGGCTCAGTACAAGTACACACACACACACACACACACACACACACACACACACACACACACACACACACACACACACACACACACACACACACACACACACACACACACACACACACACACACACACACACACACACACACACACACAGTGTGTGAGATTCCTATTTATGTCAGTAGCTATGAATGTGTCATTGTGGCCTTTGGGGCATACCAAATGCCAAAATGTAATGTGAAATCCAAAGAAAACAGACAGCTTCGCAGATACATGAGCTGAATTATATTTTAGAGTATTATGCATCATTATTTGATAGCTTAATAATAATTGTTTCTTGCTTTGTTGCGTAGATTTTGCCATATATTTCCAATATCTATCCACTCATAAATCTTTCATTTCTTCTTTATAGAACACCCAATAGACATTGGTATGCACTTCACTGATATTTAAATTAGGATGTTAACTTGTAAGCCTATGAAGACATTAGTGCCTACAATATTGACAATCAAATTAAAAGTCACTTGGAATATTATGTTAGCTATAGGTAATTTGTTGTAACTTTCTATAGGTAATATGTATGATATAATTCTATACATAAATGTTACTATATTGATAATATATTATGAGCTATTTATATATAATGTAGACATAACATCTATATAAGATTAGCATTATGTAATTAGCTTGGTCCTTTACATTATCTTATTAATATT
The DNA here is from genome assembly GCF_019054845.1 of Dipodomys spectabilis. NCBI lineage: Eukaryota > Metazoa > Chordata > Mammalia > Rodentia > Heteromyidae > Dipodomys > Dipodomys spectabilis. The sequence goes on from NW_024870935.1 coordinate 3,611,287, forward strand.
CATGATTAGTTTTTAGTTTATTTTGATTTTTGTGAATGCTACTCTGGTTCTGAAAACTAATTTCCTTGTTAAACAAATCTATCATCATGAAACTTAAACAGTGTGTGGCACATGACACGTGTTGGGTAAATGTTTGTTGGATGACCAAGGCATCTGCTAGCAACTTCAAATGGACAGGGCACAGTGAAGATCTAGAGAAGAAACATAACTTACAAAATTAAAGTCTGCTTGTTGGTAGGAGATAGATGTTTTCCTGAGCTGCTGTTCCAAATATAAAAAGCAGTAATTATTTTAAATTCTTATTTTCATTATTTTATGACTCATCAGTGAGATTTAAAATACATATTTAGCTGTATTTTTAAAGATGTTTTATTAGTGAGGAAAATGTACAAAGATGTAGCTTAAAGATATCTATGAGTAAGTAATTTGTGATAGAGGGAAAGTATAATTAGCAGACTAGAAAATTTTTTGATAAAAATTTACTTAATTATAAAGATGTAAAAATGTTGCCAGAAAGAATATTTAATAGCATGAAAAATGCATTTTATACTAGATAAGAATGCTATGCCAAAATGATATGCATAGGAGAACTCTGTATTTTTTAAAAGATAGCTTCAAATGTTTGTCAAGTGATATCAAGGAACACAAACTCAAGAGTCAGTGGGAGATTCCTGTAGGTAAGGAAACTGCACATTGATTTTAATTTCATACACGTGTTTCTTAGTGGTTTGTATAATTTATAGGTAAGTTACCACATTTTAAGTGTTAGTTTTTAAATGATACAGATGAACATTGGTGTAAGGAAAAAGGTTTATTCCAAGTGATTATGTAATTCTCAGTACAGTTTCTGTTTGGACAGAATTATTTTCCCTCCTGATTATTCTGCATTGTATCACCTCTAACGTTAACTAAATTGAAAGATAGATTTCATGTAGAGCACTTCTTAAAAGTGATAGAAATTTCCATCTGAAAATCTAGTAAATTCAACAATTATTTTACTTGATGCCCTAAAAGACACCCAAATAATTATGGCACAGCCCTTTTCCTTCAAGACTCAAAGTGAGAAACAAAACAAAACAAAAAGCAGAGGCAGGTACCTTAAATGCAAGCAAGAGAGCAAGAACAGAATAATTGGAACAATTTTATTTTAGAAGAAATACTTGAAGGAATGTCTAAATGTGTGCCAACCTCATAGCATGCCCCCAAAAGTCACAAAGCATCAGTAAGTTATTATAAACCATTACCTTATACTGATAACTCCAGCCTAGCTCTTCCAGGATAATTATAAATAAATAAAATACATTCCATTTGGTTTGCTAGTTTAATGTTTTCTGCAACTCAACTTCCCATGAAACCACAGTCATGGCTATTAATGGATTATTCTCATCCAGGGCTGTATCAATTAGAGGAATAAATTGGAAAAGGGCAGGATGTAAATCAATCCTTGCACAAAGACGGAGAGCAAGTAGGTGAACCAGTACCCATTTCCTGAGGTCTAGTAGCCAAACAATTTCTGCTTCTAGAAAGACTATTTTGAAAAAAGCCCCCACCGAAGTCCCAAACTAGTATAACATTTTAGTCTTGACTTCTGTTCCTTTATTTGTAGTGAGATTATTCTGATGAATTTGATTAGTACGATTTTGATGGTAAACATTTGAAAATATCATGGTCATTTCTGAATGGCTATCCTATGAAAGTAATAAATGTTCAGAGAGATTAAATTGAGCACAGCCTAACTTACAATAACTTTGCTTTTCATCTATTTTGAGTAACTCCAAATAAATAATAAGCATAAAATAAATATAAACCGCAAAGGACACCAGTCCCTCAGAAATATCCTTAGAAAAGTAACCAGTGTATGATAATACAATGTCTACAATAGCTATCAGAGGGCAAAGAACCTTAATGATCACTTGCTCTGTGCCCTCATCCTATTTATCTGTGTATTTATAGAGAACACATTCTCTTTCCTTGTTATATCATTGGAAAGGGTCCAGCTGGACAAAGACCAGAACTAGTTCAATATTGTTCATCACCTGCAGCACTGTTGGCCTTCAGTCAATGTTAAATATTAATAACCATAAAAGCTTCCGTAAGCTAAGCCAGGCAAAGTGCAGCAGGATCCGAACAGTCATTTACTCCAGCACCAACGCAGTTTCACAGAGAAGAGGGGAGGATTGTTCATCCTGTTCAGACAACTTCCTCTAGAGTTAGCCAGACTGCATTACACAACAGCCCACAACCCGGAATAGAGTTCCATTTGCTGCCTGACTCTTCTGTATTCTAGTGCCTTCTAAATAATATTTAGCCAAGAAATCAAATCTTCTCCAACAATCTTGGCAAAACCACCACTGTCAGTTTTCTAGCAATTAAACTCAGGGACCTTATTACGTAGGTTTTGCAAGACTAACCATTGTAAACTTTTCACCGTAGACTTGGAAATAGAAATCCAGTAATTTCTTTTTACATGGTTGAATTTATGTGATAAAAAGTGAGATTTTTTTAAATAAATAGATTACCATTTTTAATTCATTTTCTTCAATGTTTATCCATCTTCTTTTGTCCTTCGAAATGCCAAACAAAAAACCATAATCAGGCACTAATTACGGTGCTGTAGCTGTCATTCACTCACGTCGATATCTTGCTTCTAAAGACGAAATTCATCCTCCTCTTTGCCTTCTAATTCGTTCCAGTTCCTAGCAAAGCGTAATGTGAGGACAAAAACTTGCTCTGAAATCCTTCGTGTGCTAATTAAAATAATGCTACAGGGAGGTAAAGATTATTGAGATTGATCAACCGATTCAGCTATTGGTGATCAAGAGACACGAAGGAGTTCTAACTCTTCACGCAAACGCTAGTGCACAAAAGGTACCTTGCACTTACAGCATGTGAAGAACAAAACCAGAGAAAGAAGTATGCTAGCATTTGGATAACAGTCACAGGAAGCACATTTTTATCTATATTGATATGTTTCCTAGACATCCATCGCCATCCATCCATCCGTCTATCTATTTCATAGAAGTTAAGATGGGCTCTTGCTACCAGTGAGGTGTTGTAAACCATGAGCATTGTTCCACTTGGACCATCTCCCATCCTGGATACAGAGCTATATCTTGTTTATGAAAACGATCAACCCCGGAGTGCAGCAAACTGGCGTTGCTCTCCACACTGCCTCCTTTGGTGCATGCCCACATGCTGTCACAGGCTCTGGGCAGCTGCTGTGGAGAGACTCAAGCAGGCAGCATATGGAGAGAAGGTGGTCTCTCCACCATCTGGTGATCAAAGACCCTGGGGGGACCCAGATTAGGTCACAGGCTCCTGGGCCTCCACATGACAGGAATTTGGCCCACCACTCTCCTCCCGTTCCCCTCAGGCAGCCTGTGGGGCGCCCGCTCGGATCCCTCCATGTGCATAGTTGGCCTTTCCCAGTTCTTTCTCCACAGAGCAGCCAGAATCATCTCTGTAAGACATCCATCAGATCAAGTCCCTCCTTCCCCCGGTCCGAACTCCTCTGCCTGACCTGTGTCCTCAGCAGGTGTGACTCTTCCTGCCACTCACCCTGCTGTTGGCCATGCTGCCAGGCTCTGACTTCCTTCCTGTTTCTTTTGCTTTTCAGATTTTACTTATTTACTCACTCAGGTTTGGTTTGGCTTTCTTTCTATGGACCTGAGTGTTAAAGGTATGGTGAAGCAGGTGGACAAAGGCGGTTCCATTGGACGTGTCCCTTTGGGAATCCGATGCATCCCGGTCCATCCTGTCTCCTCTTGAAGGAGCTTGTTTCTTGGAATAACCAGTGTGTTTCCACTCTGGAGCGCCTGCCATCCTTCTCACTTTCTCGGAACTTGCTCCTTTGGGGTCTGGTGTTCCCTCCCCCTTCCCATCCTTCAAGCCAGAACTCTGATGTCTGCTCCTCACAAGGCCTTCTGTGACCACACTTCACCAGGGGACCTTCTGCCATATTTCCCCTCACCCATCAGCAGCCATATATTTTCAAGTCCCACTTGTAACCAGTGGGTGTGCATGCAACAAGTCAGCTATTTTTTTCTTTTATATTGACTTCTTCTAGCTTTCATGAATCCTTCATGAGGAAGGAAAGGATACATAAAGTACCTGTGCATTTGTTACGTGTATATCAATTTAACCATCTCAGATATCTTGTGTGAAACCATTATAGACACACAATTTTTAAAAAAACAGATATTCTGGTACTGTGATTAATTTACTACCACACACATACCCACCACAAAGTTCAGACTCAAACTTAACTCTAGTTACACACTGGAGTTGATTTTATAAAGATATGAGGAAAGGCAAAAATCTACTTAATTTTTTTCTCTGTTGACAAAAATTGCTCGCTACGCATAGAAAAATAAATACACAGAAAAATAAAACCATTGGGTATGCTATACTCTCTCCTGCCTCAAATGTTCAATTACCTTATTCTATTAAGTACCTAAATAAAGCTGAAAATGAGAGCTTCTAGAATTAGCAATTAATATATTCTTAGCTTGCTAAATCATATGCATGTATTTATAAAGATTATATCATTACTTCTTTAGTGAATCTAATAAGAAATATATACATCTCAAGGAATGTTTTATTTATTGCAGCATCTACTCAATTATAAAATTCATATTGTTTCTTAGTTGTATTGATTGTAATAATGAACAGTAACATCTGTCTATAATTTAGCGTATTGTGTTATTATAAGTGAAAATGAGAACATCTCCCTTAGGGAAGGAGATGACTGTATGTCTCTTATGAGTGAATGTTTGTTGGATTATTTATGAGAGCTTAAATTTCTAATAATTTTGGAGGTGGCCTTTAGGAATAAATCACTCTTATAAATATGCTAAGGTTAAAAAGCCAGCATTTCCTTATCTAGGAAAGCTGCCAACCTACATATGTTAAAATCTGAATCTGAGTCACAATGAAATGAAAAAGTTCTAGACAGTTACTTGAATCTAAACCAAGACCTATGATCACATGCATGGTATATATATATGTATATATATGTATATATACACACACGCGTATATAAGTCTATGTGTATATATGTAAACACCTATATGTATATATGTAAATATATACATATGTCTATGTGTATATGTAAATATACACCTATATGTATATATGACTATGCATATATGTAAATATATACAGATATACATATATGCTTATGCATATATTTATAATTATATACATATCTGCATATTTGTCTATGTATGTGTATATTTGTATGTATATTTGTATATGTATATATGTATATAAATTATTATATCTGTTCAGACTGCTGTAATTCACTTGCGCCTCTCAGGGCAGAACAGGAGAGAGTCCTTAGAGAGCTCTTATCTAGACCACTATTCCAATTCATGAGGGCTCCCCACTTCTGACCAAATTACCTCCTATATGTATATATTTACATATATATATATTTATACACAATGATGCTATAATGAAGCCCATTAAATTAATATACACTATTAAAAGAAAATAATTATTTTAAAATTTGGCAAAGTTAATTACACAGGTAGATATAAAATAAAATATACATTTACTTTTGCTTTTAATTTTTCTTCTATCTAATCTTAAATATAATAACATAAAACAGTAACAATATAAAATATTGATTGTATTTATTTTTTAATTTTTAGTTAACATGAGTTAATTTATTTTAGTTTTATAAATTCACTATTATATTTGCAGCATGTTATTAGTCTACCTTGGTCAAATTCACCCCTTCTATTTTACTACCTTATAAGTCTTTCTCCCACTCTCTCCCTCCTGCATCCTCCTTAAAACAGTTTGGGTTCATTATGTTATTTTCATACACATAACAATTAGAAATAAATGCCCAAAAGTGGGATTGCTGGGTCATAGGGGCGCTCTATGTGGAGTCTTTTGAGGAACCTCCATACTGCTTTCCAAAGTGGCTGAACAAGTTTACATTCCCACCAACAATGCAGTAGGGTTCCCTTCTGTCCACATCCCCTCCAGCATCTGTTGTTATTCGAGTTCTTGATTACAGCCATTCTAACTGGGGTGAGGTGGTATCTCAATGTTGTTTTGATTTGCATTTCTTTTATGGCTAGAGAGGTGAGCATTTCTTCATGTGTCTACTAGCCATTATTTCCTCTTCAGAGAAATTTCTCTTTAAGTGTTTAGCCCACTTATTTATCTGGCAGCTGTTTCTTCGAGGATTTGTTGTTGGGGATTTAATGTTTTGAGTTCCAAGTATATTTTAGATATGAGACCCTTGTCCGTTGTATGGCTAGTGAAGATCTTCTCCCAATCCGTGGGCTTTCTATTGATCTTGCTAGCTGTGTCCTTTGCCAAACAGAATGATCACAAACAAGACCATACTAAAGCAACCAGCACAACCATGTTTATTGCAGCATTATTTACCATAGCTAAGATATGGAACCAACCCAGATGCCCCTCAGTAGATGAATGGATCAAGAAAATGTGGTCCACATACACAATGGAATTCTATGCCTCCATCAGAAAGGATGACATTGCCCCATTTGTTAGGAAATGGAAAGACCTGGAAGAAATTATATTAAGTGAAGTAAGCCTGGCCCAAAGAAACATAGGTCCTAGGTTTCCCTTATTTGCAATAACTAGTATATGTCTGAGACAAGCAGAAATGGTCAGATAAGATGATGTTAAGCAAAATGAACCCCACGATAGGGACACAAGTGTTTTTTTCTTTCTTGCTATTGTTTCTAATGTATTTATAATGTACCATGTGATTTTTCTGTTGTGTTGTATGTTCCTTCCCCACGATATAACCCCTGTTTTCACTCTATTTGAGGTCAGTGACCTGCATCTTGTATATACACATTATCTAGTTTAAGGAGAGGAAGGGAAAAAACAAAATGTTTAAATAGGGATACAGTTTGACCTATTGTAACAATGAGATGTACAAGACACTATGTTGAAAAACGAACTTTACAATATAGGTGGGGAGGGGGGAAAGGGGGAAGTGTAGTTGTGGAGGTGGGAGGGAAGAGAGGGTAGGAGAAAAACAAAGGAGGAGGTAACAATGCTCAGTAAGAAATGGACTCATGACCTCGCTCATGTAGCTGTAACCCCTCTGTAGAATATTTTTACAATAAAAATATATTCAAAAATAATATATAACCATTCTTTAAAAACAATTAGAAATAGATGACCTCATATGATTGATAGATTTTTTTTTTACAAGAATGTCAGGAGGAATTCATGAGGAAGAACTAGTCTTCTACAAAATGTGTAGGCTGGGTGGTTGGTCCATGCCTGCAATCCTATTTAATAGGTTGAGACCAGAAGATCACGTATAATCGAAGGCAGGCTATACAGAAAGGTCTAGGAGACTCTTATCTCCAGATAACCAGGAAAAACCAGAGTAAAGGTGCTGCCCTAATGGTAGAGAGCCAGCCTTTAGTGAAAAAGCTAAGGGAGAGCACAGGCCCTGAGTTCAAGCCCCAGTAGTGGAACACACATGCACACACACACACACACACATGCGCACACACACACACACACAGTATGTTTGAACAAATCAATCATCACATAATTTAGGAAGGGTTCCTTCCTATACACATATAAAAACATGGAAATGAACTCTTTTGACATTAGGTTAAGTCATAGCTTCCTAGAAATGATGCTAAAAGTATACCAAACAAGAGAAAAATGGAGATGAGTTCATCATAACTGAAATCTGTTATTTTAAAGGACAACATTAAATAGAAAATATAATCCACAAGATAAGGTAAAGTCATATATGATCAATGAGTTCTATCCAGAACATGTAACAAACACTTTCAGACTAACAACTAAAAGATAAATAACCCCATTTTTAAAAAAATTTAAAAATGTTTTAAAGAGACATTTTTTACAGAGAAGATATAGAAATGTCATAAAGCATATGAAAACATACTGAGCAGCATTAGTTAAGAAAATGCAAATCAAGATCACCATGAGTTACCCCATGGTGTCTGGTTGGGTAACTACACAACTACAAACATAAAAGTCAGCTGGGCACCAGTGGCTCACACCTGTAATCCTAGCTCCTCAGCAAGCTGAGACCTGAGGATTGAAGTTCAAAGCCAGCCTGAGTAGAAAAGTCCAGTGTGACTCTCCTCTCCAGTTAGCCACCAAAGAGCTGAAAGTTATGGTTTGGCTTAAGCGGGAGAGTGCTAACCTTGAGCACAAAAAAGCTCAGGGACAGTCCTAGGGCCAGCACCATAAATAAATAAATAAACAAATAAATGCATAAAAAGCACATAAATAAATTGAAAACTTAGTGGGAAAATTAGATCTCTCTATGCATTGTGAGCGATCAAATAGCTTAGCTATATAATCATGTGACCCAGTTATTCCACTTTTAGGTATCTGCCCAAGAAACAATAGCATATGTCCACACATGAAAAGTGTAGGCCCAGATGTTTATCTTCTCAGCAATAATCATGATTATCTCAAATGTGGAAATGAGCCAGACATCCATCAGCCGATGAATAGAAACCCACTCAGTGAGACACTGTTCCTCCCAGGAAAAGATTACGGAGCTGATGCAGACAGCGGAACGGATGAGCCCTGAAGATATGAGACGTGAAAGGCCAGTCACAGCAGGTGAAGGAGAGCAGGCAGGTTCCTCAGAAGACAAATCCATAGAGACAGAAAGAAGATGAGTGGTGGGCAGAGCCTGGGGGGGGGGGGCAGGGCAGTGAGTGCTAACGGCTTGGAAGTTATTTGTTGTCTGGAGGAGATGAGCGCTGCCTAAATCTAGGTGCGGTTAGTTAATGTAAGAAGCAGCTGTAGATCAAGATCTTCTGAAAGATAGCCACTGGAGAGGGGAAAAAGTAAAAGAACCGTTAATTCTATTTGAAGATGGCACCGGTCTGAGACATTTGACCCTCTGTAAGCCGCAGGTACAGGTGGAAATTTCATGACTCTGGAAGAACTGTTGCTAAACAATGTGTTTGTGCCAAGTGCTGGTGCCTCACGCCTGTCATCCTAGCTACGGAGGCTGAGACCTGAGGCTCGTGGTTCAAAGCCAGCCCTGGCTGCAAAGTCTGTAAGACCATCTCTCTCTCTCTCTTTTTTTTTTTTTTGGTTGGTCATGGGGCCTGGGTCTGGGCCTGGGCCTGGGCTCTGTCCCTGTGCTCTTCAGCTCAAGGTGAACACTCTACCACTTGAGCCACAGCGCCACTTCCGGTTTTCTAGTGGTTTATTGGAGATAGGAGTCTCATGGACTTGCCTGCCTGGGCTGGCTTTGAACCGTGATCCTCAGATCTCAGCCTCCTGAATAGCTAGGATTACAGGCGTGAGCCACCGGCGCCTGGCGAGACCATCTCTTAAAAGCTACCAAAATTCAGAAGTGGAGCTGTGATTCAAGTGGTAGAATACTGCCCTTGATCAAAATAAAAACAAAACAAAACACAACTCTGGGACTGTGCCCAGGCTCTGTGTCAAAGCTCAGTCAGGCACAAAAATAAATAAATAAATAAATGAATGAATGAATAAATGGAGAAGTAATCTACTGTTAGTCCTGAGCCTTGTAGAAGATTATGAAACCAATTATACTATAAATAAAAATTAAAGATTTTTTTTGTCTGAGAGCTTTGTCCCCAGATAAAAATAGGTCAAGACCTAAGTAATTATTTTCTGTTTATATCACTGAATTAAAGTGACTAGAGATGCATGGTGGTAATTTTAAAATCCATTATTAAATGTATACCAAGTGCACACAATTACCCATTCATCGTTTGGGGGTGGCTTTTTCCCCCCCTATGCCAAATTGTACAGTCTTTTGGACTTTCATGTTGAAGACCAAATAGAGTTTGCCATTTGTGAAGACACGAAGAAAAGCTGCGTTCAAACCCTTGACTTAGCTCCTGGCCCTGGAGAGGAGGCTTTGGGAACTCTCAGTAGAGGGCTGGCACTTAACAAGGCATGGCTTCTCTGGGCAGCAGTGCGGAAGACCCGTCCTGTCCAATTTCCTTGCAGAAATGCATTCTTTTTTTTGTTTTTGTTTTTATTTTATTTTTTATTGTGAAAACACTGTACAGAAGGGTTACAATTACATGGGTCAGATAATGAGAACATTTCTTATCAAGCATTGTAGCCTCCTCCTTTGTTTCTCCTTCCCATCCCTTCCCATCCTCCCCCCACCCCCCATCCAATCCTCCTCCCCCCCCTACCAAAGATGTAAAGTTCGTTTTCGACATAATGACTTGTACATCTCATTGTTGCAATGGGTCCACCTATATCCCTATTTAAACGATTTGTTTTTTCCCTTCTCCTCCACAAATTATACCAACATCAAATACAGTGAAAGCAGGGGTTATACCATGGGGGAGCAAAGAAATAATCTTATAAATGTGTTAGAAACAATCGCCTGAAAGGAAAAAACATTTGGATTCTTAACTACGTATAACCTTCAGAAATTAAAGGAGTCTTTAAAAGTCTGCATCATGTTCTGACTGGCCAGAATTGACGCAGTTCATTGGAAACAAGCATCTGTATCATTTTTTTTATCTTCGAGAGCAGTACGTGAGCACTCACTATTTGGTGGTGGTTTTGTTGCAGGCTGTGTGCACCTGATCATAGTGCATTCCTATTCTGGCTTTGCTTCTATTCTTATTTTAAGGATGTGGGGTGGTGCGTCAGGATCATAAATAAATGGAGTGTACGGCCCCTTCCCCTCCCCATATCAGATAAACTTACCATACACCAGACCAAGGCTACAGAAATCAAAAACAGCACAGAAACGGTGGGACAAGGGGTGAACCAATTCAGCAATGAAACCCACTAGACACTATGCTGAAAATGAACTATACAGCTTGGGGTGGGGGGCGGGGAGGGAAGCCAGGAGGGGAAAAACGGGGAGAGAAAGAAAATGGACCCATTACCTGAGTCCTGTGACTGCAACCCCTCTGCGCATCACCTTTCCAATAACAATTCTACAAAGATAAATGGAGTACACTTCTTGGTCCTGAATGATGAACTGAACAGAAAGCATTGAAGGAAAGTTTTAATTGTTGTCTCATGCCAATCTCTGCTGCTTCAAAACATTTGATTAGGCAGATGACCCCTAGCATTTAGTCTCTTCTGTGTGATTAGCCTACGCTTAAAGGAATCGGGTTTGCAGGCTTTGAGGTGGGGCAGGTGCACTTCCCTTCGGTAGGCCGCTGCCCAGCCCCACATCCTCTTTCCCTCCCTCCAAGCACCCATCCCTCACCGCCCTTGCTCTCGGGCTCTCTTTGTGCCTCCACCCAGCATCGCCTCTTCCATCACCTTCCCCCTTTCCCTGAGTATTTTACAGGCATCTCCTCGTGTCCACAGCGTGTATCCGTGTAACACAGCTCTTTAGTTACGTTGCAGTTTGGTTTGAATAGGGCAAAAAAAAATGGCATCATGAGGCAGAGAAAGACAATCTCTCAGAGAATAGTTTCTGACTACCAGATGATGGCCAGGGATTTGGGGAGACTTTGAGGGCATTCCTCAAACCTTAACTTCTTAACGTTTCTTTGTCGAATGGCCTGGAAATGTCCTCGGTTCTTACCACTGGTCATGGTCTGTTATTCATTACAACAATGACATTCTTTTCTTCATCAGAATTTGAAAACAAGACTTGTAGCCCATGTATGGTTTTCGTTGTACATTTTAAGATTTGGGAAGGCTTGCTATTTCACATTTGACCCTTTTAAGAACTTTTTCAGGAAGAGCCTTGCGTATTTTACTCTGATTGGCCTTGAGCTGTAACCATCCTACTTGTACTTCTCTTGTAGCTGAGATTGCAGATATTAGTGGCTGTGCCTGGACTTCCTTAAATGCTTTTAAGCTTGAAAAGTTTCATTTTGTGGGTCTAAATTCCGTAAGTCATCACAGAGAATGTATAGAAAACATTTCTCAACAAATGATTGGTTTTATGCTTTTCCTCATGTAAATAGTGGCAGAGCTATTTGGTACTAACTACTTTAGTACAAATTCTTCAAACTGCTTCTATAATAAATAAATGATAAATCTTCCAGGGCAGAGTATCCATATCATAATGAAAACCTTAGCCATCCTGTCTGTGTTTAACTTTTTAATCTCTCAGAATTTAGATCAAATTCTCTACTTCAATTGACAGTCCATCCCAATTCCTCCAGATTCTTGGAGCTTTTACACATTATCATGTTTGCATGCAATGAATGTAAGTGTATGTAATGCAGACATGAATCCCAAATACCTACAATTAAAAAGAATCCCCCTCTTCATTATGTGTATTCATACCCTGGCTCTACCCCAATTAGTCAAGAAATGTCATAAAATACAATAAAGTACCATTTAACATGTATTTTCCTCCCAAGTTTCTCTCAATTGCCTAAGGTGTCTACATGGAGGGACATTTGCATAGAAAATATTTACTGACTCGCAATCATTTATTTAGCTAAGGAAAAAGATATTACCTGTAACAAAATGAAGTGTTAGGAGCTGAATAAATATTTCTTGCTCTCTTTGGACAAACTATTGAGAAAAGTGACTTCTTAAAATTCATCTGACACCAGCTGTTAAGCAGTAAACCGGTCTAAAAGCACCCATAGATTATTAATGCATCATTTCAAGCCAAAAAGGGCTTCTTCATCAGGAAAGCAATGGAATATTAGCATGAAAAAAAAACTTTGCTAACCAAAAGAAAAAAAACCACAGTCATTATTATGTAATGTTAATATTGGTTAGGTTTAGAACATGTTGGATTTTAGTGGTAGGAAAATGGTGCTAAGCAGAGTGGTCTGTGTTTTATCAAATCATTTCCACTTGTGAACTATACCAGGCCAACCTTAAAACAGTGGCCTTAGCTTCCCAAGTTCACTGAGGCGTGAAAGAGGTCAAAGGTAGACCCTGGAAACACCAGAGTTCCCGAGTTTTGATTATTTGAGTTGGTTCTCTCTACTGGAATGCTATAACTTCCAAGGCTTCCAAATGCTACTTGACAAATTCCTACTAGATATTCTTCCCCCCCATAAGCTTAGAGAAATGTGTATGGAAGTGGCAACACAAATATCCTCTGTAGGTATATATTCTGAAGCTATTTCTTCATGAACTACATTACTTAAATGTTTCCTGATGTCTCACAGCGTGGTCAATATATATATATATATATATATATATATATATACATATATATATACTCACAAATTATGGAATAGAATAATTATACAGAGACATATATGAGCTTATTATAGACCTATGCATATACTACTAATGGAATTTATTTAGTTTTTGTATGCTAGGCAAATGGTCAGTCAGGGAGTAACATCCTCAACTTGAAGATGTTTTTTGAGCATTTCTTAGACTTCCATACTTGCACTGGTGTGTTCATTATATATATGTATCTATATATGTGTGTGTATATGCATATATGACATAGTTAAATACAGTAAAATATACTTACAGATTATATGTAAATACTATAAATTCCTTACTAGAAAATTCCCATGCCTAAAAGCTAAGAGAACATTATACTCTTTTATAAGCTTAAGAATACTACTGATCAAATTAAAGTATTTTAATGACATTTCCTATCTCCAAAGTATATAGAGATTCCATTTACTCAAAAAATACATATATCAAGCTATATATAACAACGAAGTCCAGGCAATTTCCCATCTTGACATTCATAGCCGTATATAACAAGTCCTCTGCCATCCTTTCCACCTATCCTTTTACAAGCCTTACTTCACTGTAGAACGTCCTGTTAATCTGATTTTCCCTTCTCAAAATGACTACCAGTGACTTTTTGCATATGTAAGTTTGTATTGACACTCAGAAAGTACAGTACAGATGCTACTTGCCCGTGAAGTCTTCCTATATTTTATCTAGAGCTTAATATCTTTCATGCTCTCTGAACTTCCAGATGACTCCATTCCTACCTATCTGTACACTCTGCTCTTTTTGTTTAGCGTGGGCACTGATATGCCATTAGTTTCTATTAGCCATTCAGTCTCTGAGCATAGCTGACCGTTATATCCATCAAAATAGGTACTCACTAGCTTACTGCCTAAAACAAGGGTCTAATGGCAGAAAAGCTACCACAATGATGACACTGCTGATTGCTAATTCTAATTAAACAATTTTAAATAACACTTGTCTAGTCTCTTTGTATGTGCTTAGGAAAAAATGACATTTTACTAAGTGAAAGAACAGTTTCCTTGTATCTAAGTATGTTGGATTCCTGTTTCTCTGAATTACCACTTGGAAATTTTAGGGTTGATCCACAGAAGCATAAACAATGTTTCTGTCATTCAAAGTGGACATTAGAATGAGTTTGCTTCTTTTGTGATTGTTGGGGAGGATTTTAAAGGGAGTTTTGTCTTTAAGAAAAACATCAATTTCTGTTTCTGTTCCCACCACAAAATCTGAGCAGGCAATGGGAAGGCTGGCAAAAGCCAGCTAATCCTAGAGAAAGTCTGTCCAGATCCTATTCATTTCCATAGGCAGGTACTGGATTCAGACAATAAGAAAGGGATCTACAAGCAGAAATTGCAACAGATCTTGTTTGTGTTGATCCTCTGAATTCAGGCCTTCCATTTCATGGCCTGACTGTTCAGGAAGAGACCAACAGAGAGCTGGATGATTCATTTCTATAATTAAAAAGGTACCCGGTCATCAAATATAATGCCCTTCTGTGATTGAGAGCCACCAGGATGGGATGTTAGCAATGGACCACCAGGTGAATTCAGGAAATCTTCTGGGTTTTTTTTTTTCCTGCCTTTCTCCTTCTCTCAGAAATATCTCAAACTGACACTAATTTGATAGTCTCCAATCCTAGAGTCTTTGGATAACTGAGAGAATGTAAAGGAATTCTTGGTGCCACTCAGTAGCTATTCCTTTTCTTACAGAAGACAATTGACAGGAAGCCAGAGCCTGTCCTGTGCCACACAGGGGTGACTTGAAATCTGGATTGGCAGACATCTGCTTGGGGCCTGTTTTTTTTTCCTAATTGTGATACCAGAATAATAAGGAATAGATTAGAAGCATCCTTGGGAAGATAGATACCTTTAACTGTCACTGTCAAAGTCACACCGTGCACGAGGGAGACCCAACCAAAATAAAGCTGGGGTTCACTCACCTTGTCTCTCATTTCGGTATTTTTTCTTTTTTTAACCACATCTCACAGAATGAAGGATGAAAGACAAAAATGCAAAGATCTCTCCCTAGTCTGTATTTTCATTGCCCAAAATTTCTGCAGAAAATAGAATCTTCCAAACTCTTTAGCCTACACATAATGTAAATGAAGACCAAATATGAGTGGAGTTAGAGAAAATAAAACACAAGAATAAACTCTTGCTTAAAAACAGAAAACAGGAATTTCAAAATGAGTTGCCTATTTGCAGTGTTTTAGGTGAATACATTTTTTTTAAATGTTCAGAAAGTAGCCATATGTATGCCGTAGACTGCCCAGATGTCTGTTATGACAGAATGAAGTACAGTAGATCTGAGTTCCCTGGCTTTACCCTTGCTCAGAGAAATATTTCTAAACCAACCCAGGCCCCAAATCTATTCATTTTTATGTATGTTGGTTTAGTAAGGTTTGACCAATGTACACACCCAAGAAAGTTTCCAAATATATAAAACATTTCAATTTTCTCCAAGTATTCTTTCTCTTAGAGTCAATTTCATGACCAGCATTAGCCCCTGACAGAAAGTCTGCTGTGTTCTGCCAATACAAATGAGTTTTACCCTCAAAGGAATCACACCTAACTAGGCCAGTCACAGGGCAGGCTGTGTGTGACTTCTTTACTTCATATAATGGTTTTGTGACTCTTCCACAGTGTAGTTTGTATGACGGAGAAGTGTTCTCTTGTGGAAGTAAAACACAGAATAGTTTTTCTCCCCTTGGAGAATGTTATGATTGCTTTCAGCAGGGAATATGATGAGGAACTTCTAAGAACCTTTCTTGATCACACTTTCAGGAGATGTATGTTTTCATTCCCTGTCGCCTTGAATGTGCTTCTCCTTTTTCTTCAGACTTCCTGACTTACATAAAAAGTGTTTTGTGACTTTATTTTTAAGGAAAATCAGTGCAATTGCTCACCCAAACAATTATGACCATTTTCCCATTTTCACGCACCATATAGAGTCGTTTCAGGTGCTCTGTGGCGTTGCCTCGTGGTCTGACTTGATCCTTCGACTCTTGCGTCAAGGAGAGGGGTGCTAGCTCATTTTTGGTTTAATTTGCATTTCATGGATGGCTAAAACATCGAGGCTTATTTTCATGCATTTATTGATCAGTTCTGTATTTTCTTTTTAAAAGCATGTAAATATTTTTCCTATTTCTTTTTAAAATTAAATTAAATCTTTAAAATTTATTGTAAAGTGACGAACCTGGGGGTTGCAGTTACACAATGAAGTAATGAGCACATTTCTTTTTTAACCCTGTTACCCCTTCCTCATTCATTTTCTCCAACTTCCCACTTCCCACTCGCCCTCCCTCCCCCTGCCTCCAAGTTGTAAAGTTCATGTCCGACATAGTGTCTAGTAAGTATCATTGTTACATTAGTTCATCCTTTGTCTTGCTGTTTCTGTGATTCCCTTTTCCTTCCACGGATCAGATAAGCTTATATACTTGACAAAAGACACAGAAAACTAAAAACAGAAAGAAAAAAATAGAAATAACTGTATACAGGACATCATAATAACTTCTTGTTTCCAATTCTTGGAGTTCATGTTGATATACTTCATGATATATGATCCTATGCACTTAGTGATTGGGATATTGTGATCCCCTGTTAAGAATACCATAGACATATTCTAGTTATTACAAATTAGGGAAACCATGAAACCTATATTTCTTTGGGTCTTGCTTGCTTCGCTTAATATAATTTTTCCAGGTCTTTCCATTTCCTTACGAATGGGGCAATGTCATTCTTTCTGTTGGAAGCATAGAACTCCACTGTGTATAAATACCACATCTTCTTATCCATTTATCTACTGAGGGGCATCTGGGTTGGTTCTGTATCTTAGCTGTGGTAAATAATGCTGCACTGAACATGGTTGTGCTGGTAGCTTTAGTATGATCTTGTTAGTGGTCATTTGGGTAAATGACCAGGAGTGGGATTGCTGGATCATAGGAGTGCTTTATGTTTAGTCTTTTGAGGGACCTCCATACTGCTTTCCAGAGTGATTGAGCAAGTTTACACTCCCACCAACAGTGTAGTCACATTCCCTAGTTACACATTTTTAAATTGTTTTTTATGTGAGATAGGAAGAGTTGATGCTTCTTTCTGTATTATTTTTTGTTATATGACAGTTGTGTCAGCACTGTTGGGTGAAACAGCGTTATTACCTGTTTGATTACTGTGGACACTCATTACAAATCATTCCCAATCCAGGTAATCTCAGAAATTCATGATTGCTTTAACATCTGGAGATTAATCAGTAGTTCACCATCCTAACATAATATAGAGTAAAAGTGATATGATCATCACGGTATATCCAGAGGATGCTTTTGCAAAGAAAAAATATCTTTATCTAATGAGACATTCAGGAAGGTATAGATTTATTTTCTTCAAGTGGATAAAGATCCATGTAAATGCTGTACAGCTGGCATCATACTTTCTGGGCTCACTAAAGTAGTTTGGATATAGAACCTCATGGTTATCTATGGATATACTGACTTCAATTTTGTAATATGGATAAATACATTGCTCTTTTCAAATTCTGACCATTATTCCTTTTGTTGCCTCTTCATATTTACTGAAAATTCTAGTGAAGGTTTCTATGGAAGTGGTAGAGGACCCAGGTGTTGGTGGTACAAACCTGTAATTATGGTATACAGGATGCTGAGAAAAGGGGATTGTGTGCTTGAGTTCAGCCTAGGCTACATAATAATACCCTGTAATAAACGGAAGAAAGAAAGAAAGAAGAAAGAAAGAAGGAAAGAAGAAAGAAAGGAAAGGAAAGAAAGAAAGAAGGAAAGAAAGGGAAGGAAGGAAAGAAGGAAAGAAGGAAGGAAAGAAAGAAGGAAGGAAAGAAAGAAGGAAGGAGAGAGAAAGGAAGGACAGAATAGGAAAAAAGAAAAAGAAAACATAAAAAAGGAGAGAAAGAGGGAAAAAGGAAAGAAATAATTAAATGAAAAGGAGCAAGAGAGCTTTCATATTTTGTCAGCTTCAAAGAGAACCATTAGGATCAATATGCAGATGTGCAAGTCATCTTGCAGACTGGCCACGATGTGTTATTGGCTTATAAACTGAATTCATCAACAGTAAAAGAAATGGGGGCAAAGCATCTCTCCGTTAGAGAAGAAGAGACCACACTCAGCAATGCAACAGGAGAGAAGCTGCTTCCTAGTACAGCAGTATGCTACATGGGGGAAGCTTGATGTTTCCCAGGGTTTCTCATCATTAGACATGGAAAGAAACTCACTATCTTGTTGCTAGAATATTTCTAAAGTTTCATTTCCTTCACAGAGGAAGTTGTATTGACTTCCGTTATCAGGTAAACATCCTTGAATATGATGCCTATTAGTGATTCTTTTTTTCCACTACAAAGAACTGAAGTAATTTGACTATTTTCAGCCTTAGCTTCCATTACCGGACCACAGTGGGGAATGTATGGTAATGAAGGGCACAGCGCGCATGTGGCTTTGAGTCCATTCTGATGGAAGTGTCCAACTAGATGCACCTCCTTGGAGAGCACAAACTCTCTCTCTGTAATTGCCATTCCAAGGGCTTGAACTGACCTCGAATGACCCTACCTCTTGTGTAATACTCCATTAAGAAAGACTATGTGCTCTGAGTATTTTGAAAACTTACCGAATAGCAAGTGCACTGTAGCATTGTACAGGGCCCTGTTGTGATCTTGAGGAAGAAATATTTATACATACATATGCATTATTTTCTTCTAGTTATCTCATTCCATAAAGTAGTTTTAACCTGCCAATACGGGTAATGTCCAAGAGAGAATTATTTACCTGATGCTAACGTCTATTTATGTATTTTTCAGGAACTAGCAAATATCATGTTATATTTTCTCTTTTCTTCACCAAATGCTGTCTGACACATCTCGTTCTATTTAAAAATCAAAGGCTCACTCAAGAAACGACATGGTTCCCCAGGGCATGAATATCTGTTACAAATATACCCGTACTTTGGTTGCAAAGAGAATTAAGAATGCATTAGCTATTTAGCATTTTGAGAATGACAGGCAGGCAAGCGCCTCAAATGTAGAACAGAACAGCAAACTAGCTTATAGGCTTCAGGATCAACTGTGTTAGTAATTTGACATTGAGAGTGCTGTGAGCAGAGACGCGTTCTTAAATACAGAGGCCTTGCTGAGATGATGTTTGAGTTATAAGGTGAAAACAAACCCCTCGAAAGACTTCTTTCATCTCCTTCTCTTCTCCTCCCTCTTCTCCTTCTCCCTCCCTCTTCCCTTCCCTCCATCCATCCTTCATTCATTCCTCCCTCTCCCTCTCTCCACCTTTCTGGAATACTGCTGAGCAATATGTATCACAAGAGAAATATCTGTATGATCTTTCTCTTCTATGACCATTTCTCAAATATGTCCTAAGGAATAGGAGAGTTGAATAGGGTTATTATTTAGGGCAGGAGTATAATCTTAACAATGGTAGAAAGATTGCATTTTTAACAAATGAGAAATAATATTAGTATTCTATGCTACCAATACCACATTATGAATAAAGTAATTTTGAAATACCCATATGTAAATAGGTTGACAATACAGATAGAAATGTGTATGTCCTGTGTTTATCTACATATGGATTTATGTTCAGTGATGCTTGCCACAGATTCATAATACAAATCATTGCTGTCTTCTCTCTTTCTCTGGTTGTTGTTATTGTTGTAAAAGCCTGTTACACTTGGGTGTCAGTGGCTCATGACTATTCTTCTAGCGACTAGGAAGCTAAGACCTGAGAATCATGCTTTGAAGTCAGCTAGGGCAGACAGATCTGTGAGACTCTTACAATTAACCAGCAAAAAAGCCAAAAGTGGAGCTGTAGCTCAAGTGGCAGGGCACCAGCCTTGAGTGAAAGTGCCAGGAGGCCCTGAGTTCAAGCCCTGGTTCCAGCACCAAAAAACAAAAGAAGAAAAAGGAAACAGATACATACACAGAAGAACCAAAACCTACTGCAAGGTGTCAATTGTCTATGTAATACAGTGTGGAAAAATCCAAATCTCCATTTCTCTCCTCTCAAGTATTTTGAAAGAAAAGAGTTGTGTTTTGCTTTGCTACTGAACTAGTTTTAATTGTAGCTTTCCATTTTGCTTATTAATTGAATTATTAAATAGTTAATCTTTGGCCGTGCTTCAAATGTCAAAAACCATTAAAAATATATATATACATACATATATATATACATACACACACACACACACACACACACACAAACACACACACCTCCCCTTTTCCTCTTGTTTGTTTTTATTCAGGGGAAGCCCTGATTATTTGATCAGCAGCGAACAACTCCCCCTGTTCCCCTGGTTGTGGTTGGCTCTTCCTTTTCTGTATCAATCACCTCATTCCACTGTTGTTGGATGAAGTATCCTGTAGTGGTCAGTTAGGTCATTTGGAATGGCTGTGTTCTATTCTATACTCTTCAGTAGTTTGCTATTGTGGTTTTCAAATTGTGTATTTGTCTATTTTTTCCTGAAGAGCTACCAAGTTTTGATCATGAGTGTCTTTGTTTCTCCTGTACATGTTTAGGATTCTAGAATCTCCCTGATAGATTTTCATTGTTAAGTAGTATCTCTCATCCTCCAGGAATTTTATCAGCTCGCAGGTAACTTTATGAGTTTCCTGGCAATTAACTGATTGATTATTACAGGTTTGCGTTCATTTACTTGCAGCCGAGATCTTTGTCCTATGTGAAAGAAAATTCTTGTACCCAACCAAGTATAAGATCTTCATTTCCCAAACTTGACATTTGTAAATATATTTTTGTTTAAGTTAATTATTGATACTTTAATGCTGAAGCATAATCTTCTTCTGTTGTTTCCTTCTGTTCTTTGTTCCTTTGTTTTATTGCGTATAACCAAATTCTTGAGTTATTTTTCCATTACTTAGGGTTTTCTGTATTGATTTGTGTGTACTGTATCCAAATATTAAATTCTGTATCTTTTTAATAGAGTATAGTTATTATGCTGCATATATATCACTTAAAAATCTTCCATGATTAATATTTAACTATTTTTAGTAAAGTGTGATAACTTTGCTTCATTTAGATCCTTTTCCTTAGTACATTTTTAAAATGATAATTGCATTATTTCCTTTCTATACACTGAATACCACATGTCAAGGTATTAAACATTTCTTTCAGTCGTCAAGGTTGACTGGGGAAACCCAGTGTCAAGGTTGACACTGGGTCAATTCCTTTTTTAATCCCAAGTTTAAAAAAGAAATCTGTGTTGTTTCCTTTCTGAGGTTCTAAGACTTTAACTTTTATTTTCTTTATAGTAGTCCTAAAATTTAGATTCAGGGCCTCATGCTTTCTAGGCAGGTTCTTTACCCCTTCCAAATAAAACCCCAGCCAGTGTTTGCTTTAGTTATTTTTGAATAGGATCTTTTTCTATGTTCTCTTTTAGACTAGCCTTGGACCACAATTTTCTCTCAGTTCCTACTTCCTGAGGAGCTGGGATTGTATATGTGAGTGATCATGCCCTTCCTTCCTTCCTTCCTTCCTTCCTTCCTTCCTTCCTTCCTTCCTTCCTTCCTTCCTTCCTTCCTTCCTTCCTTGTCTCCCTCTCCATTTTTCTCTCTCTCTTCCCCTTCTCTCTGTCCTTCTGCCTTTCCCTCCCTCCTCCTTTCCCTTTCTCCCTCTCTCCTTTCTCCTTTCCTTCTTCCCTTCTTTATTTTAGGATGGATGATTCTGGCATCTGAAAGAATTCAGAGCTTTAAGCTTGTTAGGAAAGCCCTTTACCTCTTGAGTCATGGCTCAATCCCTGTATGATTTCTTAGGTAATCATTTCCCTCATTTAGAAAACTCATTTTTTTGTCTAGGCATTCCTTTGCTGAGAAAGTGTTTATTTCACCTGCATCCCAAAGAGTGTCTTTGCAGGGTAGAGAATTTGTCCTTTACAGTTTTTTTTTTCTTTTTTTGCTCCTTTCAGGATATCTTTCTGTTTCTTCTTACTGCCTCCAGGCTCCTCTTCTTGCTCAAAACAGCTGACTCTCAATGATTCTGGCTTCATTTTTATTTTTAGTTTTATTATAGAGGTGAGATACAGAGGGATTAAAATTATGTCAGTCAGGTCATGAGTGTATTTCTTTTTGGAGAGAGTCACCCCTTCCCTTGCTGTCTCCCACCTTTTCCCTCCCGACCCACCCCCCCATAGGTTATGATAGGTTCATTTGAAACGTGCTGGCTAGGAAGTACCACTGCCGCATTTGTTCACCCATTGCCCCTCCATTTCTGTGCCCGCTCTGTTTCTTCCAAAGACAAATGATCAAACAAGACAAAAAAAGCAAAGGAAACAAAAACAAACAAAGAAAAAATCTTTTGTTTCCATTTTCTGGAGTTCACTTGGAGAAATACTATTTCATATGATCAGAGGTTCATAGGCATCGTGCCTTTGTGTTCCTCCCCTAAGAATATCCTCCTTTGGAATCTCTGTGTGTGGGTGCCTAGCGTCTTGTAGAATTTATCAGATCCCGGTGTATTTTAGATATTGCTGCCACATATGAGGGAAAACATGCGCCATTGGTCTCTCTGAGCTTGGTTTACCTCACTTGGCCTGATTTGTTCTAGGTTTTGGCTTCATTTTTCTGCAAGAGAATGTGTCTGGCATCTAAAGTTCTCCTTTGGTGCTGTGTCCGGTGAACACTGCCATTGCTAGCAGAAATACGTGTTGGGACTCCTTTCTCACCAAGACATCTTCTAGTAGCTAAGATTTCCGTAAGAATGGGAGCTTGGCACCCAAGCAGTAGAAGAAGCATATTGTTTATGATGTGAAAAGTGCTCCAGTAGAATTACATTTGAATTCAGTTTAAAGCATGGATTATGCACCGGCACGCACATGCAAAAATAAAATCGCACACACTTCTCAACTCTTGGAGGGCACTGGGATGGTGTGAGCGACCATTCGACAGCGCTGAATGCTGTGAATGGGGAGATGATGGCTCACATTTTTGGCGCTGGTCCCATGCTTTGCCCTCTCCCCAAGGAGGCCAGACCCTCTCTCCACTGAGGCCTCCTCCCACACCTTCATTTCCTACATTACTCATTTCTGTACATGCAGTTCGTTCTGTGGGATTCATGTCCATGTCTCTTTTTCCCTTCTCAGGAATCTGGCCCCTGTGCTAATTCACAGTCTCATTAATGTTTACTAGAATTACCATAATAATGGCCTCCTAAATATTCCCTATAACTTTTCTAATGGGCACGAGGTCTGTAATGAAAATAAGTAATAGTTACCATTTACTGAGGTTTTCTGTCGTGCAAACCGTATCACTGGGTATAATATGTCATTACACCTGACTAGGACTGGGATTTTTTCCTCTTTCCAATCTATAAGGGTAGAGAAAGAAGCTTCAGACTATGCATCACATTTGAAAGCATCAAAACTATGCATACAGTCCAAATCTTTGTGATATTTCAACTGTCTTCCTTGAGAACATTCCCTCTTTTCCTGTGTCTGCAATGCTTTCTGGTGTTAAAACTAGGTCCTTCCTTAACTTTTGCTCCCATACTGCAAAAGAAGAGTGCCAAGGGCAGGAATTTTATGTGATTCCCCACATCACCTGATGGTATAAGGTTTAATGACTTTAAACTATTTAACAAAATAGGAGTAAGGGAATATTTTTTTTTTTTTACCATGAAAGCATATCTGGAAATGTATCGTATAGTTCCCATTTCTGCTGAAATTTATTTTAAGGCAGATAAAATCCTTCATCTTCATAGGTAAAGATAAAAGCCAGATCTCTGAAGGTGCAAATGAAAACAGTCCAGTGTGGAGTAGGAAGGAAGCAGAGTTTGAAAGGGTCGCATTGGCATCGGATGGAGATGATGGTCAGGGAGATGACGAGGGATCAAGAGACGTGAGACACACCGGGTGCTGGAAGAACAGATGGGATCTGCTGCTGTGCCAGTCCCTTTCCGTATCCTCCATTTGGTCATTTTCACCTCAATTCTTAATACTGACTCAACGGTGGGGCATTTCCATATATGACTATATGCTTCCCGTGAACAAACCCACCACAATCTTATCACCGCTGCCTGTTTAATCCTATTGAGTCATACTTGTCAACGATTAGATGGTCTCATACTCAATCCCTTTAACACCCCTGTGAGAAGATACAGAAAATTATTGTTATTGAGAAAACTTAGAACGGGAAGATGAAATGGTGTGTTCAAGTCAGAGAAGGGAGTACCACGTGCGAATCCCACTCTTCTTGGGTCACGTGGGCACTGAGTTCTGGGGCCTCGTGACTCTCAAGTCATGGCTCTGTGTTCTGCCCCTGGAGGAGGTGCCAAGAGGCATGTCCACCCCTCCACATGGACTCTGAACTTGCGTCTAACTGTGGGGGTGGTGCAGGGCCTATGTCTGAACTGAAATAGGGGACCCACTATTACACCAGAGTGCCTAAGAGGACAGGGGGGTTTCATTTTGGAAGATTCTTCATACTCACTTGCAGATGATCTCCAACATGGCCTCTTCTGCGACGTCAACCCAACTAGAGTTCCAACTAGAGTGATTCAAAATGGCAGACAACTTGTTTATGTGTACTTAGACCCAGTGTCCCCCTGCCAGATTGTCTAAAGACTTGGGATGATGTTTATTTCAACAGCTGACACTTTATAATACATAGCAAGAAGCAGAAGAGAGAGGGACAGAGAGACAGGGAGACAGAGACAGAGAGACAGGGAAGCCTTAGCTGGCAGTTGCTGTTTGTGATCTGGGTGAACGGTATTGCTATTCCCATCCAGGTCTTCCACGCACTCCTCGACCAGCCTATACACATCCTCGCTGGCCTATTTCCTGACCCTCCTGACTCATGCGCCTTCCCTGGGCAGCACCTTTACGGGCTCTTACTGTGCAGTTGCATATTTCTGTATGCGTGCTCAAAGCTCTGGTATTCTCCCAGAGTTCCTGACTGTCCAGTTCATGATAGCACACCCTCTATAAAATTTATGAAAAGGGAATTACACACCTAAAGATAAATTAAACATCTAAAATATAATCTAGTGAAAAGGTTTAGTTACCTAAGCAAAGCCCTATTCATGGAGGGAAAAAAGAAGCAAAGCTAGATAAACCAGCCTTTCTCAATATTTAGGACTTCTTACTATTTGAAAGACATTTATACTTGAATCAAAAGACAAACCGTGGACTTGTAAGAAAGATTTGCAAAAGCATATATCTAAATAAAAGTGGATATGTGTGGAGAGTGCATTAGAAACTTTCAAAACTCAATAAGAAAACAAAATAAATCTGAAAGTGAGCAAAAGAATGGAGCAGGTTCTAAACTAAAACTGACTTATGAATGACAAGCACAGAAATAAGGTGAGGACATACACCATCGGTTAATAGGAAAATACAAATTAAAAGGAAAATGACAGACTGTTACCCCTGGAGCAGCTAAAATATAAATGCAGAACTGTTGGCAGGGATGTGGAACCTTAATATTTAATACACTTTTGGTGTGAATATAAAGTAGTGTAGCTCCTTTGAAAACAATTTGGCACTTCCTTTCAAACTTAAGTAGACACCTAGGATCCAGCCATTCTGGTTCTAGAGATTTATCACAAGGGAAATAAAGCTTGGTCTATATACAGAGCTGGATAGGGCCGTTATGGTTGCCTTTATTTCTAACACCCAAGTCTGGAAACAACTCATGTGTCCATTGGTAAGTAAAAGAGTAGGTGAATGTGTGACCTATAGAAGAATTTGTTACTAAAAGAAACAATAAACTACCAGTCCAATTAATAATGTTATGTGAAAGAAGCCATTCAGCCAACATAAACTAAAGTTCTAAGACTCTCCACCATGCAAAACCTTTTTGTTGTGACAGAAAGCAGACCTGTTTTCCAGGGCCAGCCAGACGGCAGGACCTGAGGGAGGACTTTCAAATCAGCGGAGGAAATTTTAGAGGGATATACATGTAAGCATCACCTACATTGTGATCCTGATCAGAAACTGAGCTAATTGTGCACCCTAAACCGATGTGACTTGTTGTACATCACATTGGTTATACCTCAGTAATGTTGTAAAAATAGTTTTCATATCTACACTTGACATTCTATTTATTCAGAATTTATATGGAGAAAACAAAAAAAAATCTACATTTAGGGTATTTCTTTGAAATTCCTTTGTGTTTACATTCTTATTAATTTATTTAATTGTTCTGCATCTATTACTGTGTGTCCATAATTTACCAGGAATTCTGATTTTTCGGTCTTGGTTTTTTTTTTAAAGTTTTTATTTTTATCATACTCTTTAAAAACAGAGTGTACAAAATATAATTTCCATTAATTTGGCACTTGTGTTAATTGTAAAATGACCAATCGAGTTAATTAACCTTGGGTCTTTGTAAAGAACCTTTAGTCTCATTGGTCAGTCCCTAAAGCATAGGCTTCCTAACAAACTGGACTGCAAATTTTGAAAAGGTCCAGTTTCTCAAAGAGCCATTCCACCACGGAGTCAAGAGGGAAGAATCAGACCAAGGTTCTTTGACCTCTGTCTTAATACCAACATCTCAGCCAGTCAGTTGATTGAGGAGTAGAGTCATTAAGCACTTCATCAATATTTAATATAATCAGAGGAACATATCACATTTGAAAACATACTGTCCAGCCTCTTCACTCTCAAAGTAAAATGGTATAACCCCATAGCAACAGGAAGTTGTCTAAATTGATCCTGTGGTTTCAGAGAACTTAATCAATTCGACCATCATCTTGACTATCATCTTGAGTTCCTGTGGAAGACGTTTGTCCTCCTGTGACTTCAGGGATTCATTCAAGTTAAACATGTGTTTAGAGCAACTCCAATCACGCCTGATCACACTGGGCACTGAAATACCTTTAGGACAAATTATTAATCAGAGCATTCCTAAACATTCAGAAGAGAAGATGCTTCTCATTTGGCTGCCCCCTGGCTTCACAAGAGCTAATCAACACTCACTTATTTCCTGTGTGGAACCAAGAGGGATCAATAAAAAGTGGGGAGACCCTCTCTCCTTCAGCAGCTGTATTTCTTCTTTTGTTTTGTCTTTGTTTTTGTCAGTTGTGGGGCTTGACCTCTGGGCCTAGGCACTGTCCCTTAACTCTTCAGCTCCAACTTATCACTCCACCACTTGAGCACCACAGTATCACTTCTGGTTTTCCGGGTGGTTTATTGGAGATAAGAGTCACACAGACATTCTTGCCCGGGCTGGCCTTGAACTATGATCCTCAGATCTCAGCCTCCTGAGTAGCTAGGATGACAGGCGTGAGCCACCAGCGCCCAGCCTCAGTAGGGTTTTTAGGAATGCGTTCCACCCTGCCTGTGGGTGGATGACAGAGGTTTACTGAAGAGTCAAAGTAGGCAGAATAAGAGGACTTAGGGGGGCTGAGAAGGTGGCTCAGTGGTAGAGCGCTTGCCTCACATGCATGAGGCCCTGGGTTCGATTCCTCAGCACCACATAAGCTAAAAGAAAAAAGCCAGAAGTGGCGCTGTGGCTCAAGTGGTAGAGCGCTAGCCTTGAGCTGAAGAGCTGAGGGACAGTGCCCAGGCCCAGAGGTCAGGCCCCATGACCAGACCCCCCAAAAAAAGAAAAAAAAAAGAGGACTTAGGATATGCATTCTGAGTGCATTTATCTTTTCTTCTCAGAGGATTAAACTCAGAAAGAAAGTGCTTTCCCTTCTCTGGATAAAAAAACTTGGGTGGATCTTTGGGTTTTTGGAACTCTTTTAGACAGCCAAATGTTTTCAGCCACATTAAGCTGCAAGTGCACACAGTTAAACAATTTAGTCAGTTTTACAGAAATCACACTACCATCTTCTAGTGGAGAGTTAAGGATATGGATCTCAAGCCAGTGCTGGTGGTTCATGCCTGTAATCCTAGCTACTGAAGAGGCTGAGGTTTCAAGCCAGCCTAGACAAAAAAAGGTCTGTGAGACTCTTATCTCCAATGAACCACCAGATATGTAGAAGTATCTAGACTTGTATCTCAAAGTGGTAGAGCTCTAGCCTCAAGCAAAAAGGGCTCAGAGACAGAGCCTAGGCCCTGGGTGCAAGCCCCACAACTGATCAAAAAAAATATATATATAGATCTCTCCTGTAGCTCACTTACTTATTGCATTTCTTTTTTTGTTTGTAGAAATTGATGGCTTTTATTAACTTTCTCTTTTAATATGTATTTTAAAAAAAATACTGTACAGAGGGGTTAGTTACATGAGTAAGGTAATGAGTCCATTTCCTATCGAGCATTGTTACCTCCTCCTTTGTTTTCCCCCTGCCATTTCTGACATCATTAGTACCCAGAAGAAAAGAGGAATGATGGATTATCAGAGGGGAGAAAAAAAAATTTTAATGGCATTATCTGAAGATGGGTTTATAGTCTCCAGGTCTGGAGAGAACTGAACACCGACTCATTCACGGATAATCTTGCAGGATATCCATCAACCTGTAATGCCAACAGCCAGGTCTCGGTCGCAAGTCCAGTCCCGGCTCTGCTTTACAGCTTTTGTTCATAAAGTGCATCGGAGCCAGACACTCACTATTGAGAAATTTGACCATTCCTGTTTTTAAATGGCTCCAGGTTTTCTGTTTTTTTTTTTTCTGCTTCAATTTCTTCTTCTTCTTCTACTTATTTTCTCTCTTCTACTGTACCTCTTGCCAAGGAAAACATGTCCTGGGTCTTTGCTCTAAAAAACCATAGGGGTGGAAGCAAATTGGCCAATTCTAGAGCAGTAGGAACTCATCTTTTTTTAAACACCAGCTAAGCAGCCCATCTCCAAACCTGCCACACAGAAGACGCCACTGCAGTGGCTTTTTGTCAGACTCAGTCCTGCTTTAAAAATGTCCCTTATGTTTGCTAGGACTGAAATGGTGTCACTTCCCAAAGAAATCTTTCACATAGAAATGGTCGCATGCTCATTTGGACTTTTCTGTGTAACTTCATTGAGGTGGAAGGGTTTTTAAAAGTTAACATCATTTGAGCATTTCTAACTGTACGGTTATTTTATCTCTGCCCTGTATTTGTGCCTGACTGAAACCTCCAATTCAAAAATCACTTGGTAGTATGCCATTTATATAACCACACCTGTGCAATGATTAGCAGGTGCGTTTGTATCTAGAGGTGGTAGTGAGGATCATTCTCATTCAGTCTTCTAATAAATTCCATAGATGAAGATAGGAAAACATGCTCATCAAAAGCTCTTGATGTTATAAAGTTTTGCTAATGGCTCACATTTAGTGAATAGGGTGTGTACCGCCATGTCTTTAGGTCCAGTAAACTACCTTCACAGGAGTGATTGAGCACACAAATCTTGAGGCACTTAGACACCTTGGTGCAATCTAGAGGAGCGCCAACAAACACAGTGTCTGCACTGACAGCAGGCTCATCTCCTGGGTTAGACTAAAATCCCAAGAAATGCTACTTGAGTGAATCAAGTGTAAAAGTGTTGTGAGAGAGGACAAGTCCAAGGAGATGTTTCGTCCTCAACCGCATCTAAGTGTGGTTATTGATCCGTGTGTTCAACTATACCATAATTATTTGAGCTCAAGTGTGAGAGTTAGGAGGAGGAGTAGCCAAAAGAAATTCTAAACTTTGACCCATAAATGGACAAGACCATTGCTTGGATGAAATGGTCATTGTCTACCCTCTACAAAGATCAGTTTTTGAAGAGTTTTGACAAGTTGTGGTGCATTTAGCAAACTATAGAAAGAAAGATAGGATGTTTGAAAAACATATTACTGGCAAAAATTAATTGTTATTAGTCATCATTTGCCTGGAAAGGAGAATAGATTCTGGGGGGGGGGGTGAAGTAATGGGAGTTGTTTGTAAACATTATATAAACCAGTATATAAAGAGAGATTAGCCTGTTTTTTATTTGTCTCTAGAAGGAAAAATTTAGACTAGGGTTTAGAATTTATAGAACTCAATCTTATAATAATTGACTCTATTAATATATTCTTCAGTCCACCAATCCAAAATAAGATGTACGATCTCTTAGGTAATAAAATCCTTCATGTCAGTAGCAACCAAAGTGGTGTTTCATGGATGTAGTTCAGGAGTTCTAAGGCCATGTCTAGAGCAAGAGGCTCACATTTGCTATTCAGAATGACGGAGCACGGGAACGCATTGGACCACCCAGCTTGTGTTTGTGTGTTCCATGGCTGTGGGGTAGTGGCTGAGGAATTCAACGTCAAGGAAGAAGGGTTATTTGGGTGTATGCTTTCAGCGATTGCAGACCTGGGCATTTCCCTGCACTGCCTGAGGCGGGAGGGGATTGCCAGGAGCCGGTGGTAGAGCAAATGGCCAAGAGTAGAGAAGGAAAACAACAGGGTGCCCAATGAATCCATCCAGGGATTGCTCCTTGAGATGTATTTCCTCCTATTAGGCCCCACCCCTTCCTTTCCCATCAGCTCCCAATAGTGTGCCACCTTCTAGGGACCAAGAGCTCCACACCAGAAGGATGCTCACCTGATGTTGACTTTCTAAGCTCTGTGTGAAGATCGCAGTTTTACATTCAAATACATGTGCATGTTCTTTCTTTCACTGAAATGCTATTTCCTTTTCACCACAATTTTATGCTTTTTTTCCCCTTTTGGTCTTTTAACATTTTCTACCCTGTAACTAGAAAATTACACGTCCATGCTTATCTTCATTGAAGCCAAATTTTCTTTATTTTATAATTGTGTAGGTGAGGATTCCTCTCCCCTCCCCCTCGTCTCCACCCTTCCTTGGTTCAGAATTCCAAGTTTCAGGAGGACAGAGGACATAGTGAGTTTTCCTTATGATCTTAGAAATTCGTTTGCTAAACAGAATTTCCGAAAGGATGAACTGCGCTTACTCTATTCAGTAGGCATGACTAATGTTCAATTATTAGCCTCTTGTGTTGTCCTAATTATCTGTTTATGGGTCATCATTCACTAATTTGACTCGTGGAGGAGTTTCATGTGTGGGAGCTGGGGTGGGTGTGTTATATACAAACTTGGCATTCTTTAAGCTCTTCGAACTTAATAGCAACCTTGCTTATTTATTTGGCAACCACTCTACCTCAATTCGCAAACATCCGTAGGAAGTGTAATTTATATTACTGTAGTGGGACATCTGAGAGGAATAAACCATTCATTTGCATGTGGTCTAAGTATGTGCATGCTTGCATGTTCTTGAAATTTGCCTTGAGGAGAATTTCATATATGAAATAAATGGAGAAGAGAAAATATGAATCTTTACCTAGACTAGAACTATAAGGTCACTGGGGGCAGCATTATCCAGAAAAAAATAGATATCTGCATGTATGTGCGTCTTTATCTGAGCATGCATGTTGGTTTATCGATTTGCTAACACAGTTGTTAAATTCACAACATGGGTAATGGAGTCTGGGGCTACTGACCCAGGTAGATTTGGCCAGCATGAAGCCCTGTCCGGGGCTCATTGCCTCTCAAACCTCTGTGTTTGGACACCACACCCAAAGAAAGCCCAGCTATAGTTTGCATGTGGTATGTGGTAAGACTCTTGTAAATGGGTCTAAATGAATTAGATCAACCTAATTCCCCTTTGCGGGGGGGGGGGGCGGGGGTAGCATATGAACTGGAGAATGCAGAAGACCCTCGGCAGGGGGTGTTAAAGAGGAGCTTTGCCAGGGTAATGCCAAGTTGAAGTTAGTATAAAGCAGAAAACGCACCTTATGCAAACGACATTCCCGCTCAGTTCAGTTCTCATCATCACCCTTCCTTTTTGTTTTTCTATCAGTTGAGCCCAAATTCTCACAATGCTCATTCTCACAACCGAAAATATTTTTGGTCTAATCAAGAGACAACCCAAGAAAATATCTTCTAAGGACAAAAAAAACATCAATTAGAGTTGAAAGTCTAGTTCTACTAGCTGTTCACTGTTGTGATCACAAACAGGTTACTAGGGGTCCGTGGTTTCATTTCTCCCCCCATTTTCTTTCTGCATCGGCTTTGTTGAACTACAATTTAAATAACACAAAATGAGCCAATTGTAAGCAGACAATAAGATGAGTGAAGAGAACTCTCTTTTCTCATTGTAACTTCCACTACAATCAAGGGCTCTTTTTCAATTCTATTCAGTTATAATTGTCATTGTCTCCACACTGAATGCTCCAGTGTCCTTACTGGTGTAGCTTTATTGTAAGCCTTCAGAACGGGGAATGCAGGTCCTTCAAGTATGATTTTATTTTGCAAGATTATTTTGCTCATTGTATGTCCTTGTAGCTCTATATATGCATTTAAAATAAGCTTGTTCAGTTTTCCCAAAGGGACTAAGTTTACGCGTCTCCAATTTGAGAAACGTTGGCATCTTAATATTCTCTCAAACAGCGAATCTAGGTATTTGTTCTTCTTGGATTTCTCTTGGTAACTAATTTTTGGTTTTAAATATGCGAATATTGATATAGTTTAAGTGTATTTTGTCTCTAATTTTACGTTATTTTCAAGTAAGTGTGGTGTGTGTGTGTTTGTTTGTGTGTGTGTAGATATGTTCTTAGTTTCAATAGTTTATTGGTCACGTTTTAGAGTCCCATTGGATTTAGTATTTACTTGCATTTGCCATATTCCTAAATTTCTTTACTGAATTTTTACTTTGGAAGTGTCTTATTATAGTCTATGTACAAGTAAGAGTTGATGATAATGAAGATATATTATTTTTCCAAAGTGTTTGCCTTTGATTTCTTTTTCTTGTCTTATTACAATGATGAGACATCCTGAACAAACAGTGAATAAAAAAGGTTAAGCATAGATGATGTCAATGATGACAAAGGGATTTTGAATTTTTCAAATACTTGTATACAGTCATTAAACTGTTCTTATAACTTTTCTCTTTAATTTTTTTCTTATTGTCTTGAGCTTGAATTCCTGGGGTAAATGTCAGGTCATAATGTTATTCTTTCAGATATTACTGTTCTCTTTGTATCATTTTGTTAAAGAATTTCACATCCTGGTTAATGAGATGTGCTTATATTTTCTATGTTGCAGTGTTAGTTTCTGATTTTGTGATCAAGGTAGAATTAGTTGGGCAGTATTCCCTCTGACTTCATTTGCTAAATGAAGTTTTGGTCTCATTTAACATGATTTCCTCTGACTACTGAAGTACTGAAATGGCAGATGGTGTCACCTAGGCCTGGAGTATTTTGTTCTGTGTGTACGAAACCTTTTCAACAAAATAGTAATATAGTACCACCTTCATTAATGGATATTTGATTTATTTAGTTATATGTGTAACTCAGTACCTGGGATGAATTCAAAATAGAAAAATACCTCCCTTTGTGGCACATTTGTGTCACATCAACAATAAATCGACTCTTGAGGTTTGAACTTGAGGCTTCATGCTTTCTGGGTAGGTATTCTACTGCTTGAGCCATGTCCCCGTAGAGGTTTGTACACTCCCCTGATACTAATGACAAGGAACTTTCTGTTAATTGAGTTGCATATCAAAGTCACAGCCCCCTCCCCCCCCCCCCCAATGCATGGACACAGCCGAATCCCTGTGGGCTTCAGGAGTGGTTCATCTGTGCGCTTCCTTTCCTGTCCAGCTCACAGAAGTGCATCCTGAGTCCTTTCTTCCATATTGAATGAATTCTCCTTCTCTTCAGTTCCATTGGGCCAGAGTGGGAAAATATACCAGAACTTGAGCCAATAGCTGCCGCCGAACGGTGGCCTTGTTTCTTTTCTAACCAATTCCTTGCAAGCATGGTGCTCAGTATGGGTGGTTTAGAGTAGATGGCATCTTGTGATGGAGATGGATTCATTCCCTTAGCCGTGTTACCCTGATAGGAGAGATCCAAGGTACCCGGGATGCTGCAGCGCTGACCGCACCCATTGCTCCCCACAGCCCTCCCCAGCCCTCCCCTACCCCAGTCCTTCCTGCTAAATCTCCTGGAGATTTCGAACCATTCCTCATGGACTGATCTCCAGGCTGACCTACTGCAGTCACTCTGCATACAGTTAATTTCTGGTGAAAGAAAGGTCCTTTTCAGTCCCGGGGTGTGTGTCTCCACTTCGAGAGTTTGTTCTGCTCCGTCTCCTCCTTCCCTCAAACTCCACTATCCATCCAAGGCATGCAGCTTGAGTTCCCCCCCCCCACCCCCGCTTTATTGAAAATATTCACGAGGGATGGGATCAAATGTATCTTCAAATGTATCTTTTATTCCAGCCACTCTTTACTGTAGACTGGAGAGAGAGAGAGGTGTGATGCTGCTTTAGACTTGCAATACTTCAAAACAAATGCTTATAGTGTTGTGTTCTGAAAAGAATTTCTGCAATAGTATATAAATTGATGAGAACCAGTATTCCAGATATGGGCCTCAGAGTTCCCTATCCACACTCCCCCCCCCCCCCCCCCCCAGCTCCAGGACTCACAATAGACAGGCTCTTGAACCACCCCCATCCCGCTATGGCTTTTCTGTGTGTTTCCTTTAGGTATGCTGATGGCTACCAAATGCCAGGTTGTTTTTGTTTGTTTCTCTCTTCTGAGAATGATCCTTCTATTTAAGCCCCCTGGGTAGCTGAGATTACAGGTGTGAATCACCTCTCTGGTTTGTTTGTTGAGATGGCACCTCACTAACTTTTTTTGCCTGAGGTCAACCAAGATCTTTCTTATCTCCACTTTCCAAGAAGCTGGGATTAGAGGTATGAGCTATCTAGTGTATAGGGCCAATTTGATAACTTTCTATAGCTTTCCTTCAGCACATGCTTACAGGTTGTTACTACTAAGTCTTCTCCAAACACAGGACATATGTTACCCTGTGTTTATTTAGATCTTCTAGCTTGCAAGAGCCACAAACACAACCTGACCCTGTAAGCTCACGTCGTCTGGTTATCTACACGGAACGGTTTTCTCTGGGAAGTGGGGGTGTATGACATGTCTGCACTCTGTTCCGGTCAGTGTTGGAGGGGTTGTGCTTCGGACTCATTCATCACTTTTACCCTGGTTTATCTCAGGTGCTGTTTTTGGCACCTGTGAGGTAGGGCTGCTTTTTGTTTGTTTGCTATTTACCAGCTCCCCTCCCCACCCCCTTTCCAGGCAATCCCCTAAGAATCCTCAGCTTGGAGAAATCCACCTTCCACTAGCACACAAAAAAAGTATTTATTTGGGGGTCTAAGATCGCTGATCTTTCATTCTAGAGGACGTGAGGTATCTCCTTCAAGTTTCACACCACAGAAAAGTACCCCAAAGACTTTTGTCTGGGTGTGTGGACAGTGAGTGATCCCCTAGAGCAGAGAGATCTCCGCCAGACTTCCAGGAGGGGAGCGGGGGAGCAAGGGGAGGGGCAGCCACCCCTGCCCACCTGCCGCCCCCTGTCCCCCTGCCTGCTGCCCAGGAGGTTGCTTGCAGTGCAGTTTGATTGCAGCCTGTTGTCCAGGAGTAACAAGCCGCACTGGTTCAGGGCTTTGTCTTGATTCACAACACACTCCTGTGCCTCAGCAGGGGGGACAATTGCACACTTGTCTGCCAGCCTGTGCTCTCCTCACAGTCTGCCGAATAAGCTGAGTGATAACTCAGAGAGAGAGAGAGAGAGAGAGAGAGAGAGAGAGAGAGGAGAGACACTGATAGAACTGATACAGAAGGAGAAAGACCATGCAAAAAGGAGGGAGGGGTAGGGGAGGGATGCAGGATGCTCGCCGGGTCCTCTCTGCTCTGTTAGGGCTCTGAGCTCTGAGCGAGGCAGAGGCTGCAGACGCAGCAGCAGCAGCAGCAGCAGCAGCAGCTCGCAGGCACTGATTCTAACTTGTGCCCCTGAACGCCGCCGTGGTCAGGACGCCTTTGGAGAAACGCCTTATCACTCATGCACAGAACACTCGCGCGCCGCGTCCCCAGGAAGCGCACACCTTCCCTCTTGCCCTCCGTGTGACACACTCACACCTCCTGGGCACTGCACACAACCAAGACACCGCGACTCCAGGTAAGAAGCAGTTCAGATTTCTCTCTTCGTGACATTATTGCCCTCCAACACCCGTACTTAGCTTGTGTTTGAAATCTGTAAGCGAATGCCTGGCTTTGTATTGAATCGCTTTGACTCTCCCCTTCGGAGTCTTCTGCTTTCACATAATTTGATCAGAAAAGCTGAGGACTCGAGAGAGGAATCCACCACTAAATCTGTCCTAAGAGGAAGCTACTTCCCCCCGTTACCAGCGGTGTTTCCAGCAGTTTGCGACTTCATAGTTGGCCACTTGAACTCAGTCATCCGGGATGAAGTGAGTCATACATAGCATTTCTAAAGATACCAAATTGTTCACCATCAGCTGTGTAAGTCATAACCTTCCCCTGCTAAGAGCCTGGCATTGTGTGTGCCTAATTTGATAAGCAGTGCTTCATTTTCTAACTTTCACACTTAGTTGGGACCATTGAGAAGGCATTTAACTGGGAGAGTTGGAGCCAAGGATGACAGGGGGATTGATGGAGGAGAGAAGGCACTCATTTAGATAGGTGTTGTCAGACTGTCCGTGCCCAGCTCACGTAACCAAGAGTTCATGGGTGTACAATCGACACATGTTGTGGATCATTGGTGACCTTAAGAGGAAATACCAGGATGTTGACAGCTCACACTGTAGGAGACGACGGAGGCTCACATTTGTTTTTTTTTGCTAGTTTTGTTTTTTCTTGAAAGTAGTTACCTCTGTGTATTTAACTCATCCCCATTTTCACCTGTCGTTATCTTCTATGACATAAGATGATGTCTTAGGTTCAGTCAGCTGATATTTCTGGGGAAACTGTCATTCCAGAAACATAGTACGAATGTGTTCGGAGCTGACAGAGAACATGAGTGGTGCCATCAACAGGTTTGTGAGCTCTGTTTCGATGAAATCCTTGTGTTCTCTTAGAGACCTGTAGACTGAATTGTTTTGTTTTGTTTTCCAACACAGAATTCTGATGATCTGGAAGTATAATTACATTACTGTGCACAGTTAGATGTAAAAGTACTAAAACAGATCTAAAAGACACAATAATAGCACATTTTACTTGGCCCTTCAATCCTGATACATAGTGTGTGTTTACATTTATATACCATCCTTGGGTGTCTTTGATGTTCTTTCTATTAACCATATTTTACATAAAAGTTGCTCCTCATCAAAATTGCCCCCCAAGTGAAGTATTTGTATATTGGTAATCTGCAGCCATTCTAGTAACACCTAATGTAAAGCATGGCTTTAACTCTGACATAAAATAAAATGTGTAGCAGAAGATTAAAGCGAATCTTAGCGAGGCACATGTTTTTACAGTGAATATTGTGAAAATAGAAGCATTTGCATGCAAAAATACATAATTCATTGGAAGAATTGGGATGCGTGTTCCTGTGCATGACTTATTTCATTTTCCAATTTCACTCACAAAAGGTTTAATTCCATGGGGAGTGTATGTAAAATATTCAGTTAACTAAGGGTATGAAAATTAAAGGAAGAAAGAGTTATTACCATAGTGAGTCTCTTTAAGATTGTTGGATAGCTGGCCTGCACGTGAAGAATTCATTTTAGAGTCTCCTTGGATGCACTTAGGAAAAAAGAAAGAAAAAAAAAGTGGATGCAAAATATATTTCAACATGTAAGATTCTTTTGGCCCAGAAAATAAATGACGAGAGAGTAGAGTGAAGTTTTCCCATCTATAAAAGGCAGGATATGTTCAGACAACTTCAGGGAAACTTTGTAATATTTTTCTTTGATGGCTGGTAGGAAACAAGGTATTAAGAATCTCTCAATTTCTCAGGTATGAATGAAAGACCAATAGCCAAATATCAGGCTAAAATAATGTTTTTCTTACTCGGTTCTCAAATATGAACATGTAGTGATCAAAATAATGTCTTCCCTGATAAAGATTCTTGGAGTTCAATAGTTGCAAGGGTTGCTTGTAAACTATTTAGGTGTTTAAAACTTTATATTTATCTGATTCATATAACTTGCATGCATTTTTTTTTTCCTGAAGAAATAAATGCGCTCAACAAAATGGTGTATATGTTTTGGTTTGGATGCTTTACAACATTAGTTTAGAATTGCTAAAATTGTTCATTTCACTTATCTCTCTCTCTCCAGAAAAGGAGCCTAGAATTTTGTTTGATATATTAAAATACACCCACTTTATATCTACACACACCAAAGTTATATGCATGAATTAGTTGATAAACATCCATTTTCCTATTTATTTTGTTTTCAGTTCATATATTTTGTCTCCAAAATCTCTAGTTTTTCCAGCTGTATAAATACTAATCAGACATCTAACAAGGCTAAATCCGTAATAAGTATGATTTCTAGAATGTCAAAATTTTGAACTATTTCAGACAGAAACTTTTTTTTAACCGTAAGTCATATTATTCTTATTAATACACAAGTTCCTGAAAGTCACCTAAAATATATGTTCAGGAATATATGACTGTTCTTCGTACTTTCAACTTTTCTATGGGAGAAAGTTTGGAAAAGTTCTTTTACAATGTCATTTTATACTGAGGAACATCTTAACTTATAAGTTCATTAGGCTATTTAATGAAGTCGCCTTATGTAAAAGAGTCATGTTGCACTGTGTTGGACATTGATGTGTTTTAATATGGTTAAAACTGATAAGAGTTAAGAAGGAAGTTGGTTACATTTTTGGTAGGATTTTGTTTATATAGCAGTAGTGAAAAAAGTTTCATTTCTTTATTATCTGAGAGGGATTTCAGCTCTATCGTGAGCATGTATATTACATCAACTATTTATAACAGGTTGAAATATATTCTGTTTTCACTGTTGTGATGTTGCTCTACTGAAATGTCCCTTGATTTTCTGCACAGATTTTATTTTGATAGCCTTCATTGGAATCAGGCATAGTTATTCTGAATTTATAAAAACAAAATCCAAGGCGTTTTCATGAGTAGAAATAGTTATAACTGAAAAATTCTGAAATAATAAGCAAGAATAAGTAATGAGGGAACTCCAGCTAGTTTTCTGGTTCCGTTAACATTCCTTAAAAATACTCTTAGACTATGGTGTGGATTCTGAATAGCAAAGCTTCTCCTGGGTCTTGGTACAGTAGTCACCCATAGCAGCTTCCACACAGTGCTCTGAGTTCAAATGAGGGTGTCTTTTAAGAAGAAACTTGTTGACTGGAATAAAAGTAAAACACAAGAGCTCATCTAATGCGTTAAAAATGATGGTTAAACTCTCTGCAAGTCAAGTTTCATGCTGGACTTTGAGGGTCACTGTCCCATGAGACTGAAATAGTCATACAATTGGAATGACAAAAAATATCCCATTGCTCTTCTCCCTAGGCAATTAATAACATTTTCCATGCACATGTTCTACCCCCATGGTGACAAATGCAGTAATGGGTACATTCTTTTCCAAAAGGTGCTGGCACAGAAACTTAGAGAGACAATCAAATTCAAAACTATAACATTATTATTATTATTATTAGAATTCAAAACATTTCCCCAAATGGTAATCAAAGCAATTTTGTGGGATAAATTTTTAACAACATTTGAAATCTATGATATCTGCAAACTACCTCCCTACAATAAAAAGTTGCATTTGCCACTTTCCGTAGTCAAACCTAACCTAATCAATTAGTGAGAGGTGGATTTAAAATTGTGATTCCCAGAGCAGATCTTTCACCCCACAGGTAGAGACTGTCCTAACTTTCAAGTGTCCATCCATTTATATATGAATGTGGTAGAACCATCTTGAGGTATACATTAGCTGAGATAATTGCTAATAACAATATGTACCACTGGGTAAATAAGGAAGCACACATGCAGAAAGGTTAAATTGTTGCTTTTGTAGTACATGAAAAGACAGACATTAAAGAATCTTCTCCGACATGAACTTTCTCTTATAGATTAAAGGACTCCTGACATTTCAGAAAAGTCCTGCTCAAATTAGCTCTCAGTACTTTTCTTTAATCTGCACAGACAAATATTAAATGCTTCAAGGTTCCACTTAGAAGATTACAGATTCCAATTAATTAGTGTCTGCTGTCAGGTACGTACATTGTAAATACAAACCATAGGGTCAATTCAGTTTCTACAAAGCAGATAGGATCAATACTCTTTTTTAAGTTTTAGAAAACAACGTAGTAAAGATTAGGCAATTATATAATGAAGCAAGATTTCGACTTGTGAATAGAAGAAATCTGATAAGTGCTCCATGAGAGAGCCTATGATTCTTCATGTGTCTTTAATGAATGTAAAGTATGGTTTGGGCTGCTTGATGATTCATGGAATCCCAGAGACTGTTTACTTCTTTGTAATTTGAATGATCACTGACTATTTACAAAACATTACATATAAAACTATATATGGCATAAATATGGATAGCAATGTATGTATATAACCTTTATATATGCGTATGCATAGATATATAATACTAGAATAACTTAGAATTCAAGTTGTTATTCAATCCAGTCAGTGCACTTAAATGTGCGAAGTAAGAGAAATAGGTAGGACAGAACTTCGAGAAGAGCTCCTTTAA
Organism: Dipodomys spectabilis; assembly: GCF_019054845.1. NCBI lineage: Eukaryota > Metazoa > Chordata > Mammalia > Rodentia > Heteromyidae > Dipodomys > Dipodomys spectabilis. The sequence continues at coordinate 3,651,875 of NW_024870935.1, forward strand.
TTTAGAGTATCATTTCGTACTGCTAGCAGCTGCAGTAAACCCGGGATCATCTGGTGGGCTATAGCATCTGTAGGATGCTGCCACTGCATCTCCCCCGTTTCCAAGCCCAGGATTTCTCGGTGAGGTTTCCTTCCCCACCGCGAACATGTGGTTGGTCCAGATGTTGAGACATGATCGCTCCTCGCAGGCTGGCAGTCACAGGTTGACTCCGGAGAGGCTGCCTATAAATACCCACGTCAGACCCCTAATTTAGAATTAGCACGCAGGCTGGGGGTGCCTGGGAATGGCAGCGGAGCACAGTTGGCTCTCACTGGGAACTGCCTTCTCCCAGCCATTCCCGCCGCACATCTGGAGCCATCAATGCAGTTTTACGGGAAGTTATGTTCTGCACATGAAGGTACAGGTAGTCAATAGAGCAGGGCTGTCTGGCTGAGCACTCTTAACTTGCCTGTATTACTATTTTTAAATACACTTCCAATGGTATCTTTGGCTCCGTTGTGAAATTTCAGCACTCAGAATTGTTTCAAAAGGTTCATTCTTCCACCAACCTACAGTGCTTAAGACACAAAGGAACAAGTTGATTGGAGAAACCATAACCTAATTGTTTTGAGTGTCTTAACGGTTTATTCTAAGCTCAGGTGACCCAGAAGGAAGTCGGGCGAACTCTCCCTATGGAAAGCTAGCTCTTGCAATCTGAGGATATTTATGATGCCTTGTTGGATAATTTATCTAGACAGATAAAACAAAAACCTAGTGTGCATGAGGAATCAATGAAAATAGCAGCCGAGTTTATGGACCGGAGGGTGACTCTCCAGGGAGATTCTCCATAATTGAGGTGTTTTTTTTTTTTTAAATCATACATGTCAATGCTTTATGGTTTTCTCTTTATTCTGTCTTTCCTTTCTGGGTCACACTTCCAACAGTCTGAACAAGGATAACAAAACCCATCTTCAGTATTTTCTTAGTTCAGAATTTCTTATTCCTCTTATAATCAGATCTCACTAACAGTTTTTTCCTAGACAAGCACTGTGTTGCCAAGCTCAAAAAAATTAAGTTGAAGTAGTCAAAGGAATTCCACTGTCAGCGATTGGTGTATGCTGTTTATTTCTACCTGGATGATCAAGGAAGTACATTCCGATTGCTTGATGTTGATAAAACCATAGATTTGAATCATCTGACCCCACTTACATGCAATTTGCTTTTGGAGATCTTTGACAATTTGAAACAATTTGCAGATGAATCCTGTGGCCTGGAAATATTGGAAAGAGTAAGAAAAAGTAAGACTATGAAGGTTAAAAAAAAAGATCGTAGATAATCTATTGTATCTCTTATATTATTTATACTCAGAAGTCATGAACTGTACACAGTTAAAATGAATCCTATAAGCAGATGGTGCATAATGCTATTGGAAGTGATGGGAAGCATAAACAAAGATACACTATTGAATTGTCACTCCATAAAACCCATCATGGGACGTAGAGTACAATTAGAACCGATTTGTAGCCACATGTGATACTGTATGGGGAATTGTCTTCCTGTTTGTAGCTGTGTTTGTAGTTCATAGGTCAAAACAAATTGTTTAAATAGGGATACAGGTGGACCCATTGCAACAATGAGATATACAAGTCGTTATGTTGAAAAAATGAACTTTACAATTTTGGGGGGGGGGAATGGGAAGGGATGGGAAGGGGAAACAAAGGAGGAGGCAACAATGCTTGATAAGAAATGTACTCATTATCACAATAAAAGGAAATGTACTCATTTTCACACACACACAAAAAAACAGTCCTCTGATTTAAATGCAGTTTAGATCAACCTCAAAATCTGTGGACAGTAAGTCTTAAGAAGACAAGGGAAAGAGCATCATTGAGCCCTAAGAGACTCCGCACCAGGTCATAGGCCTTCCTTATATAGAATGCTTGTTGAGGAGAAGTTGCACACATTTGAGTAATTGTTATTTTGTAAAATGTACTTGTAAAAAACTAATTTTGTAAATTAGTACTTAGTAAGAATAAAATCAAAGTATAATATATAAAGAAATATGGCATAGCAAAGGGGACTTTTTTTTTCTTTTTGTCGGTTGTGGGACTTGAACTCTGGGCCTGGGTGCTGTCCCTCAGCTCCTCAACTCAAGGCAAGCACTCTACCACTTGAGCCACAGCACCACTTCTGGTTTTCTGGGGGTTAATTGGAGATAAGAGTCTCACGGACTTTCCTGCCAGGGCTGGCTTTGAACCATGATCCTCAGATCTCAGCCTCCTGAGTAGCTAGGATGACAGGTGTGAGCCGCCAGTACTTTGCTAAAGGGAACTTTTTTTATACCCAACTAATAATTACTACTATTATATCTGTTGTTGCTGCCAACAATGATTGCTTTACCATGTGCTGTTCTAAATAATTTATGTGCATGACCCAAATACAAAAACTACATGAAGTCCAAGTTAGTATCCAAGTCTTAAAATGGGAACATATGCATGCTTAAGTTAAATATCTTGCTGAAGGATTCTCTTACATTGGGAGAATTAGAATTGGAATTAGTATGTTATATCCTCCAAACACTCTAACGAATGAGACTTAATATTTGCTATTGGATTCTGGGAATTTGCGTATTGCTATATATGATACCAAGTTGAGAACAAAGGAAGAAATCATAAAGCATAAGACCAAAAAGGGGTTAATTTTTTTTTTTTCTGTCTATCATGGGGCCTGAAATCTGGGCCTGGGCGCTGTCCCTTAGCTCTTCAGCACAAGGCAAGCACTCTACCACTTTGAGCCAAAGTGCCACTTCTGGCTGTCTGGTGGTTTATTGGAGATAAGAGTCTCATGGACTTTCCTGCCCCAGCTGGCTTTGAACCATGATCCTCAGATCTCAGCCTCCTGAATAGCTAGGATGACAGGCGTGAGCCACTGGCGCCCAGCTAAAATTTTTATATGTAGTTAATCAATATTGGTAATTGATCCTTGTTGGCCACCAGGTATTCCTGTCTGTCTGTCTATCTGTCTTTCTCCCCTCTCACTTTCTGCCATTCCCCTTTGCCTTCTCGTTCCCTTTCCCTATTTTTCTTTCTCTTTCTCTCCTCTGTGTGTGTGTGTGTGTGTGTGTGTGTGTGTGTGTGTCTGTTTCTTTCTCTCTCCTTCCCTATCTCCCTTCTTCCCTTGGGTATTTAAATATATATATATATATATATATATATATATATATACATATATATATATGTATATATATATATATATATAGTCCTAAAAATGCTGAAGCTGAACTGAGTGCAATCTTCCTTTTCATTCCTGGTATTTATAAAATAGTTATTTTCAGTCAACTTGTCTAAATCATGGAAATGTCAAACCATCAGTGCATGTCCTGTCATAAAAATGTGAATAAGTCCTCTTTATTGTGGTTTAGAGCCTCTAGCCCCAAACAATGTATCTGCTATATTTAAGTCAGACCGGTTCACTGGTCAGAGTTACTATTTCTTCAAACATTCACCAGATTTAAAAATGAGTGCCATCTGGGAGATGCGTACTGCAACATTTCGTGTGCAGTATGTCCTCACGAGGGCAGAAGGGGCCAGGGCAATGTCTGTCTCTCCCCAATATTCTCCCTTGAACCCCTGTGAAGATTAAAGCAGCTAATTTTTACTTCATTAGCTGAGTCACCTCATTCAGTCTTTTAAAAACAGAGATCCTGAATTCCCAGATAGCAACCAAGCTGCACTGTCTATACTGATATGTTTAAAAGAGAAATTCTGTGGGGGAGTCCAAACATTTGTGTACTTAGTCCTCATACTTAAATCTGACAATATATAATCCATTCTGGGTAAAATAATAGAAGACAAGCATTTATCATTTCCTCTGCGTGTGTGTGTGTGTGTGTGTGCGCGTGCGCGCGCCTGCATGCATGCATGCGCGCATGTGTGCCTCTGAGAGAAACAAAGAGACAGAGACGAGAGATAGAAACAGAGGAAGAGAGTTCTTATTTTTGTCAGTTGTGCAGCTTGAACCCTGGGCCTGGGCGCTGTCCCTCAGCTCTTCAGCTCAAGGCGAGTGCTCTACCACTTGAGCCACAGCGCCTCTTCCAGTTTTCTGATGGTTTATTGGAAATAAGAGTCTCACAGACTCTTGTTGGTGGCTCACGCCTATAATCCTAGCTACACAGGAGGCTGAGATCTGAGGATCGCAGTTCAAAGCCAGCCCAGGCAGGACAGTCTTAGACTCTTATCTCCAATAAACTACTCAGAAAACTGGAAGCGGTACTGTTGCTCAAGTGGCTCAAGTGCTCACCGTGAGCTGAAGAGCTGAGGGACAGCACCCAGGCCCAGGGTTCAAGCCCCAGGACCGACAAAAAAAAATAAAAAATAAAAATAAATAAACATACATGGAAACTTAAAGACTTATAGACTTGCTTACTCAGAGAGACATTCAACCGCTATAACAAGTATCTACATCAGGGGAATTGCAAAAAGTTTGTGTATCTCTAATAAAATTCAGAGTATCAAAAGGCCATGTTATAGTGTGACAATCAAATATCCATCAAAGACTCATGTGCTCAGACTTGTTAGTGTTATTATGAATTGTTAGCTGGGGTCTTGATAGATAAGCCAGACCACTAGAGCTGTGTCTTAGGAAGTGGGACTGGCCTGGGTCTTTACATCCTTATCTTGCTGTCTGCATCCTTCCCTCCTTCCTCCCCTCCCCTCCCCTCCCCTTCTCTCCCCTCCCCTTTCCTTCCCTTCCCTCCCTCCATCCCTCCTACCTTTCCTCCCTCCCTCCCTCCCTCCCTCCCTCCCTTCCTCCCTCCCTTCCTTCCTTCCTTCCTTCCTTCCTTCCTTCCTTGTTCTCCCCCTCCCCCTCTCTCTCTCACACACACCACCACCACCATAATATTCTAAGTGTAAGGAACCAAGGAGCCAAGCAGTGAATTCTCTGAAACAAATATTTCTTTCTTTGTTTATGGTAGGCATCAATCACAATGATATGAAATTGACTAATATGGACAACAATGAAGAGATCTGACCTGAAAGCAATTCCCAGCTGTCTTAGATTTGCCCAGTGTATATTGAGAGAGACTTAAAAGCCTACAACAATATGACATACTATTTTTTTTTATTCATGCAATCTTATCACATGATAGGTACTTACAGGTTTTACGAATTTCTGAAATGTGATGAGTTTCCAGGCATGTACAATTTAGCTTCTCTTGTGTTTTGATGATAGAGTTTATTATGGTTTGCCTTCTGGAACTAGTTGCTAGAATTCCTTGATGGCAAGAATGTGTGTAAGGCACAATAGTTTGAGTGTGTCATTAGTTCACATTCACACTTTCTTTGAGAAAACTAGGTGAACTATTACTACCTACCAGGCCTCAATGCTGTCACCTAGATAGTCACAGTTCTTGTCATAGAGTAAGGACACATGAACCAGTTATTTGTCTATGGACTTCGGTGTTCAAGGTAAGCCAGGGGTGAACTGATACAGTTTCAAGGTCTGCACAACTTTATCAAACGTGTTAAATCAGTGGTGCAGTAATGCACTATGGGCAGTGGTATGAATATCAGCTGAGTGTTGGCTTAAAGTGTTTAGAAATCAATTTGATCATTATGCAGCACATTTGATGAATAATTCTGTGTCCTTCATAAAATAGAAAAACAATGTAAAAGCCAAGCATGAAGCAGCAAAATAAGTTTTATAATCCACAGCACAAGTATATATCTCTCAGTGGATGAATGGATCAAGCAAAATGTGGCATATATTCTCAATGGAATTTTACTCATCCATTAGGAAGAATGATATTACATCATTTGCAAAGAAATGGATGGAACTGGAAAAATTATGTTAAGTAAGTCAGGCCCAGAGAGACATACATGTGTTTTCTGTCACATGTGGAGGCCAGATCTAATTTATAAATGTACAAATAAACAGGGATGGTGATATACGCAAGCATACAGAAATGTGTTAATTGCAGGGTGGAATTTGTTGGGTTGGGGGGAGGGGGAGATGGGGATTCAAATGGTGTAATTCCTCTGTACGAACGATGCCCAATCCAAGGAGATGAATTCCCAGGAGCTGGTGCTGGAAAGGTGTGCGTGTTGGGAGGAGAGGTCAGAGGGGAGGGGGTAGAGGAATGCGGTCACAATATTCAGTGCGCAGCCTATGACATTCAGATATTTGAAGGAAGGACTTGGGAAGGATGTGGGAGAATGAAGGGGTGGCACTGATCAAGACGCATGGTATTTATCAAGTGATTTGTTGACTGGTAACCCCTTTGCATAACTACGTAAAGATTATAAAAACATAATAAGTAAATACTTGTGATTCAGTACAGGTATAAATAAATCGTTAAAAACAAATAGGCGCACTGGTGGCTCATGCCTGTAACCCTAGCTACTGAGATCTGAGGATCGTGGTTCAAAGCCAGCCTGGGCAGACAAGTCCCCATGAGACTCTTATCTCTAATGAACCACCAGAAGCTGGAAGTGGTGCTGTGGCACAAGTCATAAAGCACTAGCTCTGAGCAAACAAAGAGGCTCAGGGACAGTGCCCAGGCCCTGAGTTCAAGCCCCACAGCCAACCAACCAGTCAACCAAATAAATAAATAAACAAATCAATAGGAGGCTGGACCAATACAAGCAGAATGATTCTGTATATGGTACGTAAACCTTGGGCTCTCAGGGCAGAGGACAGTCACCTGCACTTGGTAACTTTTCACTTCTATCCTCAGATCATGGCATGAAAATGGAAGGGAGAAGAGTTTTACTGTAGGGCGCAGAGCAACAAACACTAACTCAGCCAATATCAAGCGCATCCAATTAGAACCGATCCAGACTAAGGTAGACAGAAATCTCTCAACTCGGAAATCCACAAGTGTCTGCGGAGCCAACACTTAAAGGCTTTCCTTTGTCAGAGCGAGAATGGCTGTGCAGCATACGGCAGGGAGATGTGTGCTGGGGAGGTTTGGTTCCCCCAATGCATATGCTGAAGCCGTCACCCCCAAGTGCCTCAGATCGTGGCCCTATTTGGAGAAGTAATTAGGTTAGGGAGGTAGTTAAGGTTAAATCAGGCCCCCTTCCTGTCTGGCTGATGTGCTTATGAGAAGAGGAAATGTGGTGGAGGGAAGATACTGGTGTCTACACACACACAAAGGAAAGGCCATGTGTATGAGGAGCAGGCGGTGCCAGTCGACGCCCTAGCTGCCAACACCTGATCTTGAACTGCCAGCCTCCAGGGCTGTAAGAAAATAAACCCCTGCCTTAGGCACCTAGTCTGTGGTGTTCTGCTATGGAAACAGAAGAGCAGTTTCTATTAGTCCCAGAAAACAAATGGTCTTATCCACATCTCTATTGAGCCGTCGTGATCCTCTGCTAAGAATATCCTAGATGTATTCTAGTTATTTCAAATGAGAGAAACCTCGCAGCCTGTGTTTCTGGGGCCTGGCTTACTTCACTTAATGTGATTTTTTCCCCCCAAGTCTTTCCATTTCCTTACGAATGAGGTGTTATCATTCATTCTGAGGGAAGCCCAGAATTCCACTGTGTATATAGACCACATTTTCTTGATCCATTCATCTACCGAGGGGCATCTGGGTTGGTTCCCTATAAATGAAATCTAAGAAATGGAAGCAAGAGTTATTTTTTTCATTGTACTGTTTGCAGTTATTTCATTTTCTCTCCCTCCCCCCTTTTGGTTTATTCCTTGTTGCCACTGGTTTTTATTTCTGTACCCTTTGTCTTGTCTATAAGTTTATCTAATTTGGGGAAGGGACGGGGAAGCTCAGAGTTGGTGGGGTCAGGGGTGAACCAATGCAACAGAGATACTCACTAGACTCTGTGTTGGAAATGAACTTTACAACCTGAAGGGGAGAAGAATGGGGGGCAGTGGGAATAAAAATGAAAGAGTGACCCAGTTCAAAAAGAAATGGACTCACCACCTTACCTATGTAACCGTAACCCTTCTGTGCATCACCTTTACAGTAAATTTTTTTTTAAAAAAATAAAGGAACTATTAGCATTAAGTGCTAAAGATTATTGTGGGAAAAACCCAACTGCACTGAGGTAATGAGGAGAGAGTGACAGGGCTGAGTCTCATGCGAGGGAGGCGTATTCCGTGCCTTGGCGTTTTCTCTGGTTTGGGGAAGTTGAGGGCAGGGAGAATTCCTGGACATCTAGTGACCAGGAAGGCACTGGAAACACAGCGTCAAGCGGTCCATCATGATCTTATCTACCTGTGTCCTAGCCTTTGCCTTCTTCCTTCCTCAGATTCCTAGCACCAGTCTAAGCATACACATTCAAAACAAAAATAAAAGGATTGACAATCCGCAGATGCTGATAATCTATGAAACATCTGACAAGTAGCCCTCCAAAGTGTCCAAGTCCTCAAAACCAACATGGTGGAAAATTGTCGTGGCCAGTAGGAGACAGCATTACCAAATGAAATACAGAACCCTGCATGGGGTCCTGGAATGGGAAAGGGGCACCAGGTCACAAACCAAAGAAATCTGAGTAGTAAGTGTACAGAGCTTCGTTCATAGTACATCCTGACACTGGCTCTTTCATTGCAGTGTAGTATTTTAAGGTGCTATGAGATTAGAAAGCTTGCTAGATAAAATAGGGACATTTCCTTTATGGGAGTACCAAAATTCTGTAAATGAGAATCAATTTGAAAATTTGTTTACTTAAAACCAACGAAAGAAATTAAAACCATACCATGAAGCTCAACAAGAATCAACAAGATAGGACATATCCATGATTCCAAAGTTCAAATGAGCCTCAAAATGCCCAGCTTTAGCTGATTATAAAACACGCTTCAGTAGCCATTTTAGGGGGTCATGCAGGTAGCATGCAAGGTATACTTGTATCTCTAAATTCTGTGGAACTAATATCCAATTCTATTAAAGTAATATTTATACAAAATGCCAATGCATTAGGGTGTTACCTCACATTCTCCAATGTACGTTTTTGGCCTGAATGGAATCAACACGCTCATGCCCTCTTCAGAGAGTTTTACGACAGGTCCTCTGCTAAGATTCCCTCTAACTCCACCATGAAAATCAAGTTATCTATCTGGCCCTCTACTGCTTTCATTGGTTGTGTGTTTTGTGTTTATTGTAGTGCATGTAAGACGAGCCACAATGCATCTTATGAACAACTTGACCTTTCTACAAAAGTCCTATGGCCAAAAATACAAAGCCTATACCATCTGACTACTTTATTAATGCTTTTCTAAGGGAAAGAAGTAAGTCTCCTTTCTCCCTGTCTCTAGTCCTATGCAAGGAAGTGAATCCTGGCTTTTTTTTCCCTCTGAGCATTGTCTCATTGAGGTGTTTCCATTGATGAACATACTTTGTGAACCATTGTCAAATCAAGAGCTATCTCCCACTTGAGAAATCACCTTGCGAGGATACTGTAGAAATAGCTTCTGTGCCTGCAGATAGATTTGAAAATTTTATCATGCTCTTCACTGGGCATTTTATTTAATTCTGTCTTGCTTTGAATGTTTTTTTTTTTTTTTTTTTTTTTAAAGAAAGTCCATTTTGCTTTCTGACTGATAATCAGAAAAAAGGGAACAAGGAAAAAAAGCTGAGTGGGCAAAAGATAGCCATTTGAATCTACTAGCGATGTGTTACATTAGATGCTTTCCTCATAATTAAAATCTGATTGGTATGAAAAGAAAAACCTTCCAAGGCTAGTCATGTTATTATTTGATAGAGATTTTTATTCTTTGGGAAAAAAAGATGGGAGGAAGCTAGCTAGCAAGCTTGAATTATTGCAGTACATTTTACTTTTCTGAAGTTTGATGACTTAACACGCTTAGCCTTTTAGAAAATGAATACGATATTTCAGTAGCTCACAAACACGATCTGTACCTATGCATTACACTTAGAGTTTAATTAGGAAACTAATGAGATGCAATCGACAGTCTGATTGGCGAGGAACTAGTAGAGTCAGTCATTTTTGGCATTTTTTTTTCTCCATCAGCTCTCTATCAATCCATCCTCAGAGTGTGGAGATTATTATATTGGACACCTGCCAACTTGGCTGTGAAACCCACCCTCGTATGAAATAACCAAATTGATTATAACTCATAGCAGAGGACAACTGTTGTCACCTGCTTGCTGTGAGTTTCCCTAAGAAGAGCAAACTGTGGAGCAGATTAAGTGTAGCTATTAATTAGACATGGTAAACTAATTAATAGGGCTAGGTTTGATACGCAGAGTAATGCTGTTGGTGTAGCTGGTATTTATTTTTGTAAGGCTTTGTGAGAACATGCACTATCCACATACCTATTATTTGTCCTGTTTTGCTGCATATGGAGGAGACAGTGGGCATTTTGTTATCTTTGCTTTGAAAATCAGAATGATTTGCAACCTTTGAAGCAGTTTACAGACTTGATGGCTGTCAGTATTCTCTGACACATATTGTTTGCTTTTTTTTGTCCACTGTGATGCTTCTCATGATTTATGGCAAATTCATATTTTAAAGGCCCTTTCACAGATACCCTCCAACTGCAAGACTGGCTTCCACAACATCATAAATCTCAGGATAATTGCATCAGATGCACAGCTGGAGTTTGTAGGGTGAGTCCCCTCATCGCTTACTTCCAATAACTGATATTCTGTTACAATTTACTTTGGTAATATCAAACCAATCCCATTGTTTTTTAAGAGCATTATATTGTGAAATCAGTCATTATATGATTTATGATAGATTTTTTTTTTACTTCTTTTGGTAATCGTATTATTTAGACAGGTATGCTTGAATCACAAGTACCACTAACTACATTGGAATTTACTTAGTCAGTCAACAAATCATGGCAAAACTAATTTTAATAAATACTATCACCGTGTACTAGATGTTAGTGTTCATGTGTTTTTATATTTCATCCTCTTGAAAACTCCCATGTGTCATCTTGTTACCACACTTAGCCATTGAGGGTAAAGACCAGGAGCTTTAATAATTTGCTCAAGATACAGATATAGTAAGTGCTGACCTTGAGTTTGAATCTAGGTCAGTTTGACTCCAAGTCATGCCTTTTATTATTTCGGGGAAGGGGTGGCTAAAAATTAATTCCCTGTGAATCAAAAATGCTTTCCATGAAGAAGGAAAAGTAATGAAAAGGGTGTGGAAAGTAATTTGAAGTAAAATTAAATTCATCATTAAGAGCAATGGTGAGCTCTAATTTCTGTAATGTAAGATAACCCAATACTGTGATAATTCCATAATGAAAAATTTCCCCGTATGTGACTTCTATAGAAAATGAAGTAAATCTCTCTTTTCAACAAGTTGAAATGAAAGATTGGAATATTATCTATTTGAAAAAAGCAGCAGTCTTTTTCTATTAGACATTATATAGAGAGAGAGAGACTATATTTCTAGGTAAGTAGAGAGTGTTTAATATATAATATACATGTGTACATTGATGATAGCAGCAGAGTTGTTTTGTGTCGTGTTTGCTTTCGATCGGTAACTGGTTGAGATGGGGTAGACGAATTAGCAAAGGAAGTAGGAGAGAAGTTCAATTAAAAGAAGATTGAGCCAACCAAAGATCAATCCCAAATGAAGAGTAAGAGCTCTGAGTGGCTAATGTATATCGATAAAAATAATGATTGGATAGAGTGAGGTGTGATTTCTTTTTTCAAACTGCTTTTTAGGAAGCTATTTATGGGGAAAATTAATATCCATCATTTCTTTCTAAGAAATATGCAGGGGATGTATTCTGGAGTCCCTCTGATCACGCAGATGAATTTTAATCCTTCTTGTCCCAAATATCCTCATAGAGTTCTATCATTCCTCGTTCTAAGGTTCTTCCAATATTTGAGAATCACCTAGGTATGGGGAACAATCTGAGGGACTGATCATACAATACAGTGGACCATAATAATTGACACAGTGATGATCGTTAACTAGCCCACATTCAGGACACCGTCAGATCTTACCAAGTTGTTGAGTGAATGATGGGGAAAAAAAGTCCCACACAGATCACATCAGTGGGTGGTACCAACAGCCAGAGGCCAGGTGTCTGAATCCATAGCACAGGATGGCTGCCGCAGTAGATGGTGGAGATGAGGCACCCTATCTCTGTGACCCACGTCTGGTCCTCTTACAGAAGTTCACACCTCCAGGCTGAGACATAAGAAGGCGACCTCTCGCAACCCTCTTCGTAAATAAGCCTAGATGTCTGGTTTGACCCGCTCACCTTGTCGTGTGTTTTATATTGAGAAGGCTTGCGTAGTGTCCTCTTCAATAGTGGGGTAGTTTTGTGATTTGGTGTGTGGGATGCCTTCGGTCTTCTGTGCTTCCCATGAATGCGTCTACAAGGACTAGTGGCAGTCTTCCCACGATGTGACCATTTGGGGGATGAATAAGGGTGATTGGCTGATTAGGATTCCTGAAGGACCTCTGAGTGGACATAGGCGTGCATTCACACACACGTGTAGACACATGTCTGATTTTGATTGTGAATTGCTTTGCTCTTTCATTTTATGTACTTTCAGAGATTGTGCTAGCCAGGAAGAAGCCAGGCCACTTGAACCCTGGCCCCTTGTTCTCATTATTCTGTGGATAACAGTTTTGCTATATGCTCAGGCAAGACTGGAGCGCGGTCCTCCTACTTATACCTCTGGAGCGCGGTCCTCCTATTTATACCTCTGGAATGCGGTCCTCCTATTTATACCTCTGGAGCACGGTCCTCCTATTTATACCTCCTATGTAGCTGTGATGATGGATGGATGTGGATACAATATCCATCCACCCCAAGCTGGCCTCAAACTGCAGCCTCCCATGTATCTAGGATGATATGTCTGAGCCATCGCACCTGGTTTGAGTGTGGATATTAAATGGGCCAACAGTCACATGAGATCTAAGTCTTTGAGAAGAGTATTTTAGAAGACATCTCATCATTGTTATTTAGTCTGATTCTTAAAAACCTCACAGTATCCATCGTATACTTTTGACTGCAGTTAAAGCATTGAGTGGAAAATAATCTGGATGTGTGGAATTAACGTGTGCATTCTAAATCTCACGGAGCTCAAAGTCTGGGCTCTGAAGAACTCATGAACACACAGGAGGAGCACCAGGCTTCCTCTTTCCATTTACACTCATGCTTTCTGCCTTCCATAGCTCTTCAGAGTTCTAGACATATGCTGGTTAAGAGCCCGATTTCATCAAAGAATCTAAGTGAGACACTCCTTGTCTTTGGCAAGGCATGCTCGGGTTGTTGATATGTGCTCGTTCCATAGAACAGGCCAACGGTCTGAGTCCTTTTAAATTATAACCAGTAGTTGGAAATGTAGTATGCAGGTTATGTATTATGTAACATGCAAATGCATACTTTTGTGGTGTTCAGCCTTCACCGCCTTCCCGGAGAGTCCGGCTTTATTGGTTAAGATTAATTGTTGAATGCACCCCTTCATGGGAGGCAGAGGTAGGAGGATTGTGATGTGAGGCTGATTCAGCAATGTTTCAAAAACAATCTGGGCATTGTGTCACATGTTTGTAGTCCCTGGTACTGTGGACATAGAGGTAGAATTATCATTGTCAGAAATGGCCGGAGCAAGAACATTTGCCTCGAAGCATGAGATCAAATTCAATTACCAAGACTACTGAGAGAGAGAGAGAGAGAGAGAGAGAGAGAGAGAGAGAGAGAGAGAGAGAGAGAGAGAGAGAGAGAGGAGAGAAACACTTGTAAAGTGATCCCAAATGTGATCTCCTTTGTTTTCATTTCTTCCTGTTTGTACTGTACTTCCATGAGCCCTTTCAGAATTTGGTGCCTGTAGGCTCATTGTACTGTAAGAAATTCACAACTATTTTTTCTCAAGTTCCACGTTTTCTCTCAAGCATCATCTAGTGGCTCACTATCGCTAACTGAATTAGGACAAATGATTTAAAAAGTATATAATTCGTCTCTCCAGACATGCTTTCTGATTAACAGAGTCTCCTCAGTAGCTTCTTTCTCAGGTGTGTATTGAAATGGCTTTTTGGACTCCTGTGTGGTTTATTGTCTTGGAGTCATAAAGGAGTCTAGTGGATGCTGTGACTGTTCAACTTTTCTATAGACTTTCGAGAACATCAACCTTGAAATTTTGCCTAGTGATCTGAGGCTGTGATCTAATGAAGAAATTCATCATTAGAACCACGGATAACAAAGTTCACCTGTAGAGAAACACGTTGATGCCTGGGTATATGTTAATGTGTGCATAAAGTAGCAAGATAAAACACCAGATAAGTTTCAGACTGGTTGGACTTATTTCAGTTTCTGAAGATGCATGCTTTTTAACTGGCTAGGGTCTATGTTTATTTATTTTTTATTATTTGTTTTGAAATTTAATTTTATTGTCAAGGTGATGTACAGCAGGGTTACAGTTACATAAGTAAGACGGTGAATACATCTCTTGTTGAACATGGTTATTCCCTCCTTCATTTTTCTTCCATTTTCCCTCCCCCTTCCCTTCAATTCCCCTACCCCAGGTTGTAAAATTCATTTCCAAATTAGAATAGCATCTCAGGTTCGTTCATTCATTCATTCATATATATATATACATATATATATATGCATATATATATATATATATTTATGGGTGTCTGCATGGACCAGCCTGGATCTCCATCTTCCTCTCTATGTCTCCCATATAGGTGGGATTAGTGTCTTGTGCCACCACACTCAGTCTGTCGCTTGACACAGTTCTTACCGATGTACCACCAGACGTGTCCTGAACCTAGATCTTCGCTATGTTTGCCTCTCATTTAACCGGGATCTCACAGTGTGAGCCACCATCGCCAGCCCTGGCTCTTGGCTAGCTGACAGACGGAGTCCTGTGCCGGGCCTTTCCTCTTCTCTCCCCTCATCCTATTACCCGTGAAACAACATGGATATTCTCACTTTTATTGGCTGGGCAAATGGCTGTCGCATGGCGTTAACTATCGTTGAGTACCTGGGTTGGGGTAGAAACGACTTAACTGCTTCTTAGGGTTGAGACTCTGATCCAGTGCTTACTTTCCCCCAAGCGTACAGAAGTCTTCTGGTATTAAGGGTCAGCTCGGGCCTGCTGCCCTGTATCTGCATGCATCCACAGCCTGAGCTTGTCCTGGAGGCCGGACCTCCTGATGGCCGCGCCCCGTCCCAGCGTCCTGTGTCCCAGTGTGTTTTCATACAGCCTCCTGTGGTCAGCTCAGCGGCCGGGCGGGTCCTAGATCATCGGGGACTCGGAGGAGCATCCGTCACTAACCAAGAACTCACCGCAGGCACACCACAGGCCTGATTCCGACTCTCTCTGGCTTACACACACGCACGGAAGGGAAATAGGGAGGCAGCTGCCCATCCTGGAAGCCTGGAGTTCAGACACGGGCATCTCTTGTCTCCCTGTTATTTATCTTGTTAGCGGAGGACGGTCGTGCATGGGAACAAAGTGAGACTTCCACAATTACTCTCCAGAAGCAAGGAGGATGCCATGTAGAACGTAAACGCAGGAGCTTCAATAAATAACCAACAGTGCACATCTGTCAGCAGGAATGCTCTGCTTATTAATGGGCTATGTAGTGTTCAGACTCGTGTCAAAGTCCCATTTTTTCCAGTCTCCAAGTTAGCCGTGGTTTTGCCTAATTAAATTGGATTTCTTCCAGTATGTGCAAAATAGTCACCAAGATTTATTATTCCTAGGGTTTTTTTTTTTTTGGCACTTGGCAAAAGCAGTATAAATAGCAGGTGTAAAGATTTTCCTTCAACCCTCCTTAAAATCCGAACCAAAGACTTCTTCCCTGGATTAATGCATTCCGTCACTTGACAAGATAATGCCGAATGATGCCCTATGTTGCATCTAACCTTTTGTCTTTGTCAGGAAAAGAGAGATTTTTTTTTTCCTACTGAGATACCTGAGTGTAGAAGAACGCAGCTCATGGCTGTAAGACCAGACCAGAGGGTTGTAGAATTGTATGGGTTATGTTTGAGCACAGACATGTGCCATTTAAGATGAAGTGGTGTATGGATAAAGGAATAAGAACAGTAAATTTTGTCTGCCTGACTGTCAACTGAGAAATAATGTCAAGTTTTAATTCAAGCAACAGCAACAAAAAACATCCCAATGGGTGAGGCGGTGAGAGTTTTGGCAGCTACTGCTGATTTGACCCTCTTTCATTAAACACACACGCACACACACACACACACACACACACACACACACACACACACTCACAAAGCATGTACACGCATGCGAATTAAAACCTTTCTGAAAAGAACTAAAACCTTTAAAATTAATGTCATCAACAGTAGAATCAGCTGCTGTTTTGGTCTGGCTCTTTCCTATGATTACTAATAATTCTTGGGTGCTCTCAAACCTTCATTCTAATAGAAAAATTTAGTTATAATCTCACTTGCAAATTTGAGATATATTTTTAGTCCTCAAGACATCTGGAAAGCAGGAAATGAACGCACTTTAAATCCCAGCGAAATGTAATGGAACAACTGGGTGACAGTGGTTTACACCTGAAGCCTTAGCTACTTGGGAGGCTGAGAATTCGAGGATTAAAGTTGGAAGCCAGCCCGGGTGGAAAAGTCTGTGAGACTCCAGATATCAAATAATTAGCAAAATGCTGGACTAGGGGCATGGCTTACATTTTATGATGCTAGCAGTGAGTAAGACAGTTCTGAGTTCAAGCCCTGGTACCAGCACAAAAAGAAAAAAAACAAACCCCTCTACTCTTAGAGAAATTAACTTGCTCAAAGATGCTATAGTAAACTTATTTTTGCATAGTGCATTGTCATCCTCTCTTGATTTCTCCTTAACTTCAAAATAGTCTTCTGTATGTCATTTCAACTCTATAAATGTAAAATACTGTATTTCGGTAATGCCGTGTTATTTGAATAAAATTGTCAGGATTTAAAATTTTTTAATCTTAAGCTGTTTACCTAAGGGAGCCTGATTAAATTGGATCTTTAGACTAGCGTCTGATTTACTCTTATGGCATTTAGTCGTGTTAGATGTTATTGAGAATTAAGGCACAGAACTTGTTTTTTTTTTTAAAGCAAGCAGAGAAACGGCTTGGCACGCCAAGGATCTTTTTTTATTTTGGAAAGCATCTGTATAATTGTTTGATGCTTCATCCTGTACCTGTACTTACTCCCTGTTGTATAACGAGGGAGGGAGGCCATAAAGTTGAATTCTAGTAAAGCTAATCTTACGTGCTTCTACCAGATCTTAAAATAATAATTATTAAGCTTCCAAATAGTTTGATCCTTTCATTTCCATTCCCTTTAATTTCATTGTCATGGAGATTAAACCTTAGTACTACAAAAAAAAAGTGACCTTATCACAGAAGGGAAAAAATGGAAATTTTCATTATTCTCTAAATGAGGTCATCATTTGGGAATGTTTTTAAGTTATTTTCCATGCTTAAAATGTTTTCTTTTTTTATTCTGTTGTTGTTCAGCACTAAAAGTTTAAATGTTGTGATTGAAGATAAATGACCATAATCGAATAATGTGAAGAAGTAATTGTGCAAACAGATGGTATAAAATCAGATTTAGATCACTAGACAATCAACTTGGGAACACATACCAGGTCTAAATATTGGTGATGTCATTTTCATAACCAAAGTCCTGCTAATCTAGATGGTACCGCTCTGTGTGCTCAAGTCATTCTGGGTCAAATGGAAGTTATTTTTTTTTATTGCTGTTAAGATATTATACAACACAAAGTAGGCCACATTAAGTTTTATCTTTGGTTGTTCAAAATATAATGTTAGGTACACTCTCGGTTTCACTCTGAAATTGCTGCTAAGCTTTTGCCATGGTTGATGCCCTGGATAAATAGGACCTTGCTTTTATGTGCAATTACGGCCTGTTTGATTACCATGCATCTCACAGGCTGATTCGATAATGCAGCCTTAGGAAATGAGAGAGACGTGGCGGCTCACCCACTGTCATTACTGCCCTCTGAGCAGTGCAAGAGATCTCCTGTCTTCTGCCAGCCGGAGCCCTTATGCCTAAAGGGAGGGAGACGTCCCATCTCCACACACAGCTGAGCCTTTCTCTGTGACTCGGGGTCCTGGATGGCTCCTCTCGAACCAGGCAGACATCTTTTCACTGATGGTTTCCACAGCTCACATCTTCCACATGTCTGTCTCTCCCCACCCCACCCCCCCCACCTGTTGACTGTTCGGAGTTCTAGTCACCACCCTGGCCAGGGCATTGAGCTCCATCTTCTTCGGATCAAGATATGAGGAGGAACGGGCCTTCAGTTCAATTAGCAGTGCACAGAGCTGTGAAGGTCTCATTTTCCTTCTCTTCTCGGGAGAAAGCCAGCAAGTCCCCTGTGCTCCTTTTACGCAGTCGTTTTGTCAGTCTGACATTCCTTCACCATAGGAGAACGAGCCAAGAACAAGGGGAGGGGAGGGAAAAGTTGGTATTGGTGGCCAGTCGGAGCGGTTCAGTGGCTCGTGGTGGGTGGGCACAGCACAGCAGAACAGAACAGCCAACATCCAGTTCCAGGAAGCAAACAGAAGGCAGGGCCCAGCCGGCTTCCTTCCTCGCCCCTACCCTCCACCCAGACCCCACTGGCTGGTAGCCAGGTGGCCACGCTCAGTTCAGTTCAGTTCAGGTCTTCCCTTTCTAGTGAAATCTCTCTGGACTGCCCTCACAAATACAGCCACAGGTGTGCTTCACTGATCCGAGACAGGCCTCTGATCACGGCCGATGTGAGGGTACACACAGGGGAGCAGGGGAACAGGGGAGACCTTCTCGGCACCCTCCAACAAATGCCCCAAACCATGGGGAGCATCACCAACTCTCTCCTGTGAGTTTCCTGAACACTCGTTCCTCTGATGAAGTTTCATTGATAGGTGCGGCATAATGAGAGATTGAGAAGAAACATTAATGAGGCAATAGTACAGCACATACTGTAAGACAGCTCTCTCCCTCTCTCTGTCTCTCTTTCCTTCTCTCTCTCTTTCTCTCCCTCTCTCTCCTCTCTCTCTCCCTCTCTCTCCCTCTCTCTCTCCCTCTCTCTTTCTCTTTCTCTTCTCTCTCTCCCTCTCTCTCCTCTCTCTCTCCCTCTCTCTCTCCCTCTCTCTTCTCTCTCTCTCTCTCTCTCCTCTCTCTCCCTCTCTCCCCCCTCCCCCCTGTGGTCTGGATGCCCATTTCTTGTGAGGGTGTGAAAAGATCCAGGTGAGCTGAGGTGCACGACCTTGGATGGGCAGTGGCCATTCCTGAGGCTGAGTTTCCCACTGGGAACCTTCCAAACGAGAGAATTCCTAGAGAGAGGAGGCAAGTGGAGAGAGGAAGCTGGAATGTTAACGAGAGAGAAATGATAACGCATACCCATCCCGTATAAAACCAGTCTGTGGCCTCCACTTCCTGTTCTCTTCAAGTAGAAGGCGATGCAGGCTTGTGGTTATGAATACACAGAGTTAAGGATGCCGTGGACGCTGGCATTATCTTCCAAGCCCTCTCCCCACAGTGAGGAGTGTTCCTGTGAGAACCGGGGCGCACAGTCCCCTGCTGTCCGCACGCCTCTGGCCTCTTTAAGCATTCCCCACCACCAGCACGCATGCTAAGCATAACTTTGGAAAATGAATCAAGGAGACTTCTAATGTGGGGTTTTAATCAATGGCCAATTCATTAATAAAATATCACAGGGTACTCGTAGGCAATAGCAATTGGCCTGGCTTGGCCATCTCAATAGCCAAGTTCCTATGTCTGGGTTTTAATAATACATCCGCGTCGTCTGCTCACGGTGCACGCATCCTTGTGAAGCAAAACACCTTCCACCTCTTCCAGCTCCCTGTGAGAGATTCGCATGTGGATTTGGGGGGTTTGGGATGCTTGACACCCGTGTGCAATCAGTGGCAGCCTATTTATTTTCTCCCATAGCTCATTAAGATGGAAGGAAAACTAATGGCACGAAGAATACATAGATAGCCAGACTGGGAGATTATGTTCATCTTCACAGAAGTGTCTTAGAAGAGGTATAAGTTCCATCTCAGAGAGGCCAGAGGTCGGGCTTGCATTCCACGCAGAAGAAAGATTCTCTTCTTCACGGAAAAAGCTAGCAGCTGACATTCCACGCACAGATTGAAGGGAATGAAGTTGATTCCCTAAAGGCAGAAGTATTTTATTGCCAAATAAAAGGTTGAGGCCATTTGTTTGTTTTTGTGGGTTTTTCTTTTGGAATTTTTTAATTTGCAAAGATTTTTTTTTTGGGGGGGGGGTGCCGGTTGGAGAGTTGGCATCCTTGACAATATTTCTCAAATGGTTATCTAAGTGAAAATGTCCAGGGATGTTTCATGAGGTAAACTGGTAAAAATTTCATTATGAGGAAATAGACTTAATGAAAGATTTTTCTGAGTAAGACACTGTGTGGTAGAGTTTAATATGTATAAATTAAATCTTCTACTTGGAAACATACTAATAAAAGCAATGAATTAAACATCAGGACCAAGAGATTCCGGCTTATTAAAACGGTATAACTCTATTTAGCAAACCCTAATTTGCTGAATGCTGATGCTACTCGTAAAATTAATAAGTAGGAAATGGTGTATCCAGCAAAATACAAATGCATAAAATATTGAGCTCTATAAAGTTTAAGCAAGTTAGAGTGCCTTTCTAAAAGTTGGAAAGAAAAGAAAGTTTGACAGTTGCGAACAGGTGGCATGAAGGCATAGCAGTCGAGCGACAGGAAAACGCATCGCAGACATCGAATGACTAGTCTCGGATTGTTGGCTCTATTCAACACGGAGAAGTTCTCAGAAAAAAAAGTATCTCGTTTATCCCCCACAATTTGAGATTTTTAGATATTACATGTCTAAGGACATTGTACACGGGCATTGAGTCCCCACAGAGAAACGAACAGTCTCTCAATGTACGAAAGACAGGAGAGTGATAAATGTGTTGTTTGCCTTTTTTTTTTTTCCTTTCTGGTGATCCATTCATCTCAATAGTTCTTTCTCCTACCGGAGGTTTTAATGAAATGTGCAATAGAATTTTGAACGCCTTTTCAATGTTAGGTATTGTTCCTGGAGATGGGGATACAAAGGTAACTCGACAGCCCTGTATTCAACCATTATGAAACATGTAGTTTTAAAAAGGTGACAGATACAGAACAATTAAAGTGATAAGTGACAAAAGAGAAAAAAAGTTAAAAGAGTGTGATGAATTGCAGGCCATGTGTGGTGAAAGATGACTTTTCTGTGACCTATTAAACTATAAATATCTCTCAATACAGAGCCTTCTCAAAATATGACAACTCAGATCTGTTCATTAGCCTAGGTTTGCTTACTCTTATTTAATTGAGAATTACAAGGATTACTTTGGAGAGATTTTCATGTTTTTCTGAACACAGGACTGATTCATACTGACATGACTTCAACTTTTTTTTTTTTTTTAAGTCCTAAGACACATATTCTAGGGGAAATATTCAGGTCCCCAGTGGAAATCCTTGTTCAAATCAACAATTACATCTTGTTTCCCATGGGGAGTTTATTTACTGTGCTTTCATTGGAGGAATCCATTGTGCATCCTCTTTAATTAAACATCAAGTAGAGAAATGCATTGTTGGTAAACTACGCAAGGCATACAGGAACTTTGTTATGTCACTATGAGATACGTGTTCATACAGGGGAATGGATTTGGTTTTAGAACAACTGAGTTTGGAGTGAAATGGTTCATGGAAGTTGAAGAAGACAGGGAAAGTCAAACAGGTGCAAGCAATAAGACAATGGGGTTTGTCTGGGGAACACACACACACACACACACACACACACACACACACACACACACACACACACACACACACACACACACACACACACACACACACACACACACACACACACACACACACACACACACACACACACACACACACACACACACACACACACACACACACAGGAAAACTTAGCTTTGTGTCTGTGAGTTAACCATAAGAAGAAAAGCCTGTTATACTTTAGTCAATTCATTTGGAATCACTTGCATGTTACTCAGCGTCTTTTACTTATTGAATTTTACTTATCACAGATGAAAGAAATGAAGCGAAGGGGAGAAGAAGGTGTGTAGGGGAGGAGGGGGGAGGAATTTGTGGCACATACCACAAAATTAACAAGAGTCAGGGAAGCGATCGATGGGTGGAAGGGGAGTGAGAATGTTGAAGAAAGTGACCCTGACCCAGATGCCTTGCGTTCATAAACTGCTCTGCTCTATATGGCGCCTCCTCTGTGCAACTACTTAAAGGAAACACACATTTTTAGAAAGAAAGATAAACAGCACTAATAAAATAGTTAATTCAGCATAAAATTTATTAGCACAAGGGATCGCATAAAATAGTATGATGCTAATGACTTTACTAACAAATGTATACCAACTGAAAAAATAAAAACAAAGGAAGATAAGTCTGAGAATGTCAGCTGTTGTGAAGTACTCAGAATAATTTGCAAGGAATTTGCACTCCATGGAATTCTGTTTCCAGAAGTGTGGGCCTACTGCATGTTGTCTGCCTCCCTGTATTGTGCTTCTTTGAAACATGATTTTGAACATCTCTGAAATCCGGAATACACCATAACATGGGTACTACCTTACGTATATATTAGAGCTCCTAATAGTGAAATATAAAATGATGGTGAGTCTCATGTTGATGGTCTTTTAGATTTGATTAAATAATTGTTTCCTCCATGGTAAAGATTAATAACTAGTTGGGGTGCCTTAGGCAAGATAATTAACCTCTAAGAGCCTGAGATTCTCTGTTTTCAAAATGAGAATAACATAAAAGCAATCCATGCAGTTGGAGAGGCCAAATAAGATAAATTATGTAAAAGTGCTTTGTAAAAATGCAAAGGGTTACAAATGTGTAGAGATATAATCATCATCATTATTAGTTCTTGGCTAGGGAGGCCTGGCTCTTTGGCTGGAGGGAGTAGTGTATTCAAACCAGCGAAGTAGATTGATGGTTCTAAAATTAAATTAAAACATCTATCAGTTACAATTCATCTCTCAAGGCACAAACCCCAAACAGGCACAAAGCAAAATAACACGCAAGATTCTCCCTCACCGTAAGATGTCTCCTGAGATTTCACTTACCAGCATTTAAATTTATGTCACTGATCCCAGAGCACGCAAAGTCTAGGGATGCTCATTGGTTGGAATTGTGTAATAGGATCTAGTTTAAATCCATTGTGGAAACAATTTCAAAGTCCGATAATTGTTTCTCTGTTCTTCCCCCATCTCATCCTTTGCTCAGGAAACCGAGTGGATACTCTCCTTTGTTTTAGTTTCCATTTCCATACACTGTCCAGGAAAGAGAGCCATCATATCATGCTGTCCTTCGTCTCCTCAGAATCTCCTCCTGCCTCAAGGTGTAGGGTTTGCGGTAAAGAAGGTGACTCCCGCTTCCAACAGCAAAACAGATTGAAGGATTGTAGGAATAAAGAATGGAATTAAGAACCCTTCCTAGGAGACAGCCTGAGCTTTTGACCTTGGGCAATCCTCTCAATCTCCCTTGTTCTCTCTTTCTCTCTTTAGACACCTAACTCTGTAAAAGAAGATTCATGATTTCTGCCAGCACATCTGGTTATGAAGCCATGATGCATATATTTTCATTGTTGTGGAGCTTCTAATCTGCAGACAGACTCCCATAGAGAATTTAAGATTGGCATTCAAACAAAGTTTTGTAAGAAATAGAGTTGTGGGGACCTAGGTAGACTGTCACCTTTTAAATAACAACCCATGGACAATAATAATTGATTGAGAAACTGAGGCAGAGAGAGATCCCGTATGTCAATGGAAGAGACCTGGCTAAACTGATGAGTACCTCTCTCTGATGCCGGATGCAGGTATGAATAAATAATAAATAAGAAGACAGACAGTGAGCATAAAAACCAAAAATGTGACTTGCATGGGTCTTTGTGAGTACTGAATTGAGGGAGACTGTTGTTAGTACTGGAGGTGATTTTCTAAATTAGATCTCCTGAAATGTCTTTAAAAGCTTAATATATTTTTTGACATAAATCTGTTGGCTCAAACTTGGGAGGCCAAGATCGATCTGAGGGTTGCAGTTCAAAGTCAGTTCAGGCAAACACGTCCTTGAGGCTTGGAATACCAGCAAAATGCAAGCATGGAGGCCTGGCTGGGTTGGTACAGCACCAGGTGTGAACAAAGTGCAGAGCAAGAGCATGAGTCCCTGAGCTGTTTTATGATTGTTTACACACAGGACAGAAGGGACACGTTCAGCCATTTACAGCACAGGCTTTCTAAACGTAGCTTTTTTTGTTTTAACGTTCTCAGCAATTCTGCCTCTCACCAGTGCTACGTGGAGATCCTAGTTGGTTTTAGACTGCCATTCAAGGTGCATGATAAAACCATATATCCGTTAGTATAGCTATGTATATAGCTGTGCCTGTGTGCTGAGCATGCTCCTAAGTGCTGTCTGTACTTATATACATACATTTTGTATCTATAGATACTTCCCGTTTAACTATAGTAACTCTGTGAATCTAAGGCACAAAACAATTAAGCAACTTCAGTAACTTTTACCTTCTATGCCTATGCTCTACAAGGTGGGCTTTCTTTTTTCCTTCCTTCCTTCTTTCCTTCCTTCCTTCCTTCCTACCTTCCTTCCTTCCTTCCTTCCTTCCTTCCTTCTTTCCTTCCTTCCTTCCTTCCTTCCTTCCTTCCTTCCTTCCTTCCTTCCTTCCTTCTTTCCTTCCTTCCTTCCTTCCTTCCTTCCTTCCCTCCCTCCCTCCCTCCCTCCCTTCCTTCCTTCTTTCCTTTTTGTTGGTTGTGGGGCTTGAGCTCTGAGCCTGGGTGCTGTCCCTCAGCTCTTCAGCTCAAGGTGAGCGCACTACTCCTTAGCCACAGCGCCACTTCTGGTTTTCTGGTGGTTTATTGGAGATAAGAATCTCAGGAATGCTCCTGCCCAGGCTGGCTTTGAACCATGATCCTCAGATCTCAGTCTCCTGAGTAGCTAGAATTACAGGCATGAGCCTCAAGCACCCGGCTCTTTCTTAACAACTTCATTATTCTACCTCTGCCATTTCTGTGAAATGAATGACATACTTCTCTACTTTCTTAGAAATCAGTATAGTCAAATGGTTTCATGAGTATTGGAGCCATCAGGCTGATTAATTCTACAGAATGGAAATGGGATCCTTTTATAGTTCCCCAGGTTTAATGGCTGTTGTGGTGGTGGTGGGTTTCATTTAGGTCCTTGTGCTTGTTAGGCCGGCACTCTGCTACTTCAGCCAGGCCTCCAACCTTGATTTTTGGCTGGTTATTTTGGAAATAGCATCTAGAGATCTTTTCTGCCCAGGGAACCTTTGAACCGTATCTTCCAGTCTTAGCATCCTGAGTATCTAGGGTTTTAGGCATGAGCTACTTACACTGGGCTTTCCAAATTTAATTCATACATACTTTTTTCTTTTTTTTATTGTGAAAATACTGTACCAACATCAAATCCAGTGAAAGCAGGGGTTATACTGTGGGGGAGGGACATACAAAGCAACAAAGAAATCATCTTATAAATATGTTAGAAGCAATCGCAGGAAAGCAAAACATTTGAATCCTTATCTTGCATACATACTTTTTTCACTCCACATTATCCTGGATGGGTAGTGTGCATTCGTACACTGTTAAAGTGGTTGTGAATTCCACTGGGCATGTTTAAGATGGTTATCACTTTATTTGGTAATTTACTCATCAGAGGTTGCATGTAAGAAATATCCAGGAAGAAGACTGAAGGAAAATGAAAGGTCAGTAAGGGTCTGGGTGAATAGTAACTTTCTAGTGAGCAATTGAACTTTCAAATCAGAAGAGCTTTTACACATGTGGTCTCCTAAACATAAGGAAACCCCAAGCATGTGGCAAGTGAATTCTAAGAATCTGTTGGAAGATGGTGCATCATTATTAGGATGCCAACTTTAACCTCTTCTGGAGCTTTGAGAAGCACATAGGAAAAGATTTCGATTGTTGTGTATCTTTTCTGTGCCCCAGGGCTCACAGAGAAGAACAAAGTCAAGCACCTTGCCCCCAGACCAGACTCATCAATGCATGCAACCCAGTCTCTCTCCCATGTTGACAAATTGACTCTGCAGAAGAGCTCGGTCAGCAATTTTCCCTTCAAACAGGGTGGACGATACAGGTACAATCTTCTTCTGTGTCTCCTACAGAAACCTGGCTCTGAGCCCACAGAGCAAATTAACAATCATCCCTAACGCTTTTCAACTACGCAGCGATTTGGGACTTCATATTATAATTGCACTGTGCGGTGTGATTCTTGGGAAGGTTGGAATCTTCTTCCTACAGGTATTGATCTATCCAGACCCAAGCAAAATGGGTAACTCAGCATTATGGCTTGGAACCCAAATCTACACACTCAACTTCAACTTCACCTGTGTACTTAATTAGCTTCTTATTTGATGAGCTATGCTCAGAATCAGGCCCTTTCCTCAACATTTACATGAAATAAATCTCTCTCTGTGAAACACTGTGCCTTGTCTTGAATTTGATGTTTACAAGTATTTGCTAAAACTTACTTGACTAATACTTGCTTTTGATGAGGACCTAATGAGACATTGAAGTCATAAG
Source organism: Dipodomys spectabilis (assembly GCF_019054845.1). Lineage (NCBI taxonomy): Eukaryota > Metazoa > Chordata > Mammalia > Rodentia > Heteromyidae > Dipodomys > Dipodomys spectabilis. The sequence continues at coordinate 3,678,428 of NW_024870935.1, forward strand.
TTCAATCTTATTTGAATAGGAAGAAAACAATGCAGGAATTAAAATCTGTATTTTTGTTGGGTTCTGATCCAACAGGACATCCACTTGTATTCTTCACATTAATGTAGACATGAAAATCTGGACACCTGCAAAATGTGAAGAATCTCTGGTTGTACTGTGAGTGATTCTGATCAATTTGATCTACTATGTGGCCATCAATTTGTGCTTGTATAAGGCCTTGTAATGATTAAGTAATATTCATATAACCTGAACCTGGTAGACAGGTACAACAAAATCACTCCTGTTGCCAAAATGTATATGTAGCTAGTGTAAACACAGCCTAAAGTGCTGTGTGTGTTGTGTGTATGTGTTTGTGTGTGCACATGAGACACATGTATATTCACACAGCAAAAGAAAAAATGAGCTAGACACTACGTTGAAAATGAACTATACCACTTGTGGGTTGGGATGGGAGGGAAGTACAGGAGAGAGACAGGAAGGAATGGCATGGTTCAAAAAGAAATGTACTCTGTATCTGACTTGCATTGGCATGACGCCTCTGTACATCACCTTCATAATAACCGTAAACATGCATGAAGAAAAAAGTAAGAGACAGTGAAACGGTATTGCACTCTTGTTCTCAACAAATATTCTAGAAATAAAACCATGGTTTATATTTTCTGTGTTGACATTTAGCACCTGTGGGGCCCGGGTTAGGTACTGCTAGAGGGCCTACACAGTAGCAGGGTTCATTCAAGAATGAAAACCTGCTCACCCATTATGCCTGAAGGAGGAACAGATAGGAGGATTATTGGTCAAGGTTTTCCAGTTAGCAAAACACAAGGCCCTCGTCAAAACACAGTAAAAGTCCACAAGAGTTGGTCCATTGTACTTTACAGGAAGGAGTACCATGGTTCACATATAGAGTACCTGCCTAGCAACTGCAAGGCCCTGAGTTCAAATCCTAGTATCACCCACCCAAAAGTGTTTGCACCGGTAAGAGGTCTTATCTTCATAAAAGAATTTGTGTGCACAGCCATACAAGGGAGAGTTGTTTTTTTTTAAGGGGGTGAGAAATGTTCTGGCAAAAATCCTTTAGCAACGAATCTGACTACTTGGCTTTCTCTCCTTTGCAAATGCATGATAGAAGAAATTATTTGCCCCGGTTACTTCCTGGGAGAAAACATCAAATGTCCTTAAGTCTCTAGAGCAGAAACTTGTGTGTAAGTCGATCTGTGCACATACTTATCCAGAAAGCCCAAAGATACTTCCAAAGAAAGTCATTGCTCCTGGAATAACATTATTGTGAAGGTATTTTTAGAATTCACATGGCATCAAATACAGTAAAAACAGGGATTATACCATGGGGGAAAACATACAAGAGAATCAAAAAAATCACATAATACATTAAAAACAAAGCAAGAAAGAAAAAGAAACCCTCTTGTGTCCCTATCTTAGGGTTCATTTCACTTAACATCATCTTATCTTGTCATATGTACATAACTTTTGACCTCTTCTGCTTGTCCTAGACATATACTAGTTATTGCACATAAGGGAAACCATGGGACCCATGTTTCTGGGCCTGGCTTGCTTCACTTAATATAATTTTTTTCCAAGTCTTTCTAATTTGGGGAAAGGATGGGAAATAACAAAATGCTGAAATAAGGATACAGATTGACCCATTGGAACAATGAGATGTACAAGACCATATGTTGAAAATGAACTTTACAACTTGGGAGGGGGGAGGGAAGGGATGGTAGGGGAAAAACAAAGGAGGAGGTAACAGTTACTCATGTAACTGTAACCCCTTTGTACAGTATCTTTACAATAAAAACACACACACACACACACGTAAGAATGCACATGGCAGAATCATACCAATTGCTCAGAGAGACTCACAGAATTTGAAGCTGAAGCTGTATTTTCATCAAGCATTATACAGAACAAGAAAGAAAAGCCAAAGTTGACAGCATTGTTTCAAAATTTTCTGGCAAAGCTCTACCAGACAGTTTAGCTAGTAAGGGCTAAGAGTAGAAATTTATTACACCATTTTTCATGTGTTTATTCCTGCTTGTAATTAGTACCCTGATTCACTCAGACAAAGATAACTATGGGGTAATACACCTGCTTCATAATTGGCTATATAAATCTAGTCTTTTGTTTCAAAAAATTGAAGAAATATGCAGACAGAGACACATACACAAAGGCACATGCACACTGGCTTAAAGAAACACAATAGTTTATATAAAGTCTGTAAAATTATTTACACTAAATGTGAACTAAAATTTTCATACTGGAATGTATAACTACTAAATGTAGGTTTATAAATGAATTATTTCACATCTTTGAAATGCTCAGATTGATGCTATCTCTGGCATAAATCAGTTGTTGGTTTTTATACTGACACTGGAGGATGTGGAAGTGGCCCAGACAGGAAGTAACAAGTAGACCATTTAGTCATGTTTTGAAATATTGTTTTGCATTGACTGTGTGTGTGTGTGTGCACGCACGCGTGTGTGCGTATGCACATGCGCGCACACACACATGCACCTGCCAATACTGAGGCTTGAACTCAGGACCTTCATCTCTTGCTTGGCTTTCTTGTTCATGACAGGCAACCTACCACTTGAGCAATGTCTCTAGTCCCATATTTTGCCAGTTAACTAAGGATGGAGTGACAAAGACTTTTCTGCCTGGGTTTGGTCTGAACAAAGATCCTCCAGATCTCAGCCTCCTGAATAGCTAGAATGACAGAGTGAGCCACAGGAACCCAATTTCCTTGAATTTATATAATTTCCATGTTGATTTGTCTTCCTCCAGCTTTGAGACCAAATAAGCAAACCCAAGTCAAATGTCTAATTTAGAATAATTCTAACCTTCTTTAAAGTAAATGGGCATATATGACTAATGGTTAAAATCTATTCTTTTCTGAGAACATCATAATGAACCATTATAAAACTTGATTGTACTTCAGGGTAATGTCTCTTTTTTTTCCCTTTGTATCCCCAAAGTAAGGCCAATAGAAAACAGAATATAAAGCTATAATTATCTATGACCTATTGGACCTATCTGTCTGTCTGTCTGTTTAATTTTTTGGCCATAAGAAATGAAATATAAATATTTTAGTGATTCTCTTAAAAGCCAATCTTTCTGGAATATGCATAAGTCAATTTTATTTCATGCAAGTGAGCCAAACTAAGAGTAAAAGTTTCTACTTCAAAAACTGAGAATGTCTTCAAATGCCCCCTCTCTTTCTCTCTCCAGTCCTGGAACTAGAACTCAGCTCTGGGCACTGTCCATGAAATTCCTTTTCTCAAGGCTAGTGCTTGAGCTACAGAGCCACTTCCATTTTCTGGTGATTATGTGGAGAAAAGAGTCTAAGAGACTTTCTTGCCCTGGACTGGCTTCAAACTGCGATCCTCAGATCTCAGCCTCCTGAGTAGTTAAGATTACAGGCCTGATCCAGCAGTGCCCAGCTAAGAAAGGATTTTGAACATTTCCAGCATAAGACAAACATTAGTGTTTGAGGAGACAGCTATGTTTACCACAATTTGAATATTATATAGTGAATACATGTATGAAGATAGCACATGATATCCTATACATAGCTATGGTTTTCCTGTGGCTATTTTAACATGTATTCTGAAACTATTTAAAATTTGTTTGAGCATTGTGTGTATGAATGTTTTGGTAACTCTGCCTAGTAGTTTCTAGGAGTTAACTGGCTTGGTTCGAGACAAAAGGAAGTACAAGATAGTCGTGAAGTGTGCAGTTGTGGATTTGGCTACAATTAAATGTCTCTGGTTTCCGGTTTCTGTGGCATTGTGTTAAAATAAATAGTCCCCAGGTTAGGCAGATTGACTACTAACAGTTTTTTAGTCAGTACCAGACCACTGGATGTCAGGTGCCTTTCTGTGTCCTATTAATGATGATTACTAAAATGTATTTTGCTATTAGGCCACATTGGGGTATATATTTATAACATTTGGGGGTAAATTTAAGAATTAGATTTCCAAAGTGTCTGAATCCTGACCTCACCAGTACATAATAGTCTCTTATAAGGAATTTGAAAGAACTTGTCCTGTGTGGTAGAGTCTGCTTGTGCAGTCTGATATGTGTGATAATTTTTTATAAAGGATGGCAGATTTATTCACATTTATTAAAAGCAACACCAAAAACGCCCCTTGGTGTGTCTGTGATAGTCACAAGACACTCGCTGTCTTCAAATAGAACCACACTGCCCACATGTCTGTTTTCACATGTAACCTAACGCAACGCCTGCTGGTTGAGATGAGGCTGAGCTGCTGAGCCACAGTCGTGCTTTGACACACACACACACATAACACACACGCACGCACGCACGCACGCACGCACGCACACGCACAACCCAGGGCCTTCCCCAACCTCAGAGAAGCAGAGCCTCCTTTTGATTCCATTCCAAATCAGCTAAGCTCTTTGGCATAAAATAAACCTTTCCGCCGGCATTCTGTACCAACAGTCATTTCCCAGGTTTGTTGTAATCGTAATTCGCCACAAGTCTTCAGCAAACTTAAAAGTATTTCCAGATCTTTCCTAGAGGAATAGCTGCTTCTCTGTATTCATTCTGGGGATGGGCATACCTGCACTGGTAGTCAGTTTTGCATTTGAAAGTGGTAGACAGGCCTATTTCATCCTTCTTTTCTTCTTCTTTCTTTTTAAATTATAATACCCTTCTTTCTTTCCATATTTTAAAGAATGAAAGCGCTCTATTTCTACAGCCACTCTGAACAAACCCAAATGATTGGCTTTGCAAATTTAAACGTATATTCGGGGAACATGTAAATGAAGGGATTGCGTAGGCCTGTGTAAACTACAGAAGTGAAATCAAGTCACAGCCGTGAAAACACAAGATAAAATGAACACGGGGAAGGCACCGGCAGAAGGAGCAAGGTCGCAAGATGGAGGCCTTGGGTCTTCACCAGGACAGAGGGGAATGACTCAAGAATAATGGACTTCAATGTGGAAAAGTGTGCGCAGGAGAAAGGATTCTGAGAGCAGGTGGATACAAACAAGAAGTGTTCTAACGGAGAGCGTCGGATTCTGGGGGAGATGGTGGGAATCCATTCTGCAGTGGATATGGGCTGGGGCAGGGGCCAGTCCTGGAAGCTGTGGTTTAGACCCAGATCCCCTACCGCTCTCGGGTGGGTGGACGGAGCAGCTCTGCGAGAAATCCTATTTCTATCATTAAGTCTCACCAGTTCCAAAGAGCTGGGCTAGTTCTGCTGTTTGAATAAAACCTGTGGAAAATTCTGATAAAACACTAGAGACGAGAAAGGGTCCTGGACTGGTGATGGGAGAAGAAACTGGTCCCAGAGGACTTGGAGGTCTCTCTCTCTCTCTCTCTTTCTCTCTCTCTCTCTCTCTCTCCTGGAGTGAAGACACCTCTGAGAGAGATAGATGTTGTTGGTTGTTTTTTTTTTTTTTAATTTGGCTTCTATTTTCTGATAGGAGGTCTTTTCATTGATAATAAGAAACAAAAATTAAGAACCATTTACTTCCTGCCTGTATTCCCGCATAGACTCGTAGGGAAAAATGCTTGATTTCCGCAATATAATAGAATTATATTGACAGTCTCCTTTTGTGGGACATCTTTTCCCCCTAAAGGTATCAATAGTTTTTGAATATATTACCAATTGTTACCCTGGCTTTTCTACTATAGCTTCAGAGTTTAAGGGATCATGCCCCAGGTTGCCATGTGAGATCTGCTGTGACAGGGGACAGCTCCCTTGGTGGGCTGGTGACATCCAGTCATTATCTTAATTTCTCCATGCCAGCTCTGCCAGTTTCAAAATGGCAGCATTGACCATATACAAATTGTTCCAGAAAACAGTATCTAAATGAATATCTGTCATCGCCATTAGCATTTAAGTAGGGCTTTTCCAATGGATGTTTTAGAAACTTAAGAAACTTACCTTCCCAAGGGATAGTGGGATTTGTGAGTAGTTTCCTCTCTGGTCCTCAGTTTAATTCATTTGAAAAAAAAAAAAAAGAGAGACATTAGGGGAAAAAACCCATCCTGTCCTATTGCAAAGATCACATTCCTACACAAACGCTTTGGGTGGCAATGTACAACTCCCTTTTACCAATATTAATTCTGCGGATTAATAATGGATTAGTAATTAATGCTGTGGATTAGCATGCCCAGCTTTGCTGGAAGAAAATAAACAGGGGACTCTGTTGTGCAGCAATACTCCTCAAATGTACCTGACTAGGGAATACTTTTTTTTTTTTTTGTATCACAGTTATTCTGATTACTGTCCAATTGAAGAGATTTTGATAAAAGCCAGATCTGATAAGTATGCAGAATTTGTGCGTATAATAGGGGGAACTGGTCCTTACAAATTGGCGTCTGGACAGTAAGTTCCAGGGTTCCTGGAGGACCACAGTGCAGTGACACCCAGTGAGCATTTATTTAATGGAACTTTCCAGAGGTGTAGTCATCATCCCGGCTCTCATTTCTGTGCTCTGCGGGAAAAGCGCAGGCCAGAGCAGGCCGGGGGCAGTCTGGGGAGGAAAACTTGTCATTCCTGGACAGCTGGTGAAGACAGTTAGAACTCTGCATGAAGTCAGCATGGATTACAAACGGAGCACATCAAGTGGTCAGTATTTTTGTTGGCTATTCAGAGAACCTGCGTGAGAAACGTATGTCACGTGGCACGCCGTTGATCCCAACAACCCGGTGCTGGAATTCTCAGAATTTATAGAGGCTGAAAAAGCAAAACAGATAGAAAGGAGTAAGTGTCCTGGACTTCCTGTTGGCATTGAGACGAATCAAGAGATAATGTAAGATTAGCCGCTCGCTCAGTGCGTTTTCAGCCCACAGATACCAGGCTTACACTGTGTCCCTGCATTCCACACAGTCTGTGAGTAAATAATTAAGCCTTTGCTTCATGGATAAGCTATCTGGGATAAAGAGGAATTGGGCAGTGGGTTCAAGGCGCACAGTTCCAGTAATGTTCTAGGCTGAAGATGCATTTTGTTATAGTGTGTGATGTGCCTAAAATCCTAGCAACTCAGGAGGCTGAGATTTTAGGATCGCGGTTCAAAGCCAGCTCAGGCAGGAAAGTCTGTGAGACTTTTATCTCCAATAGCCACTGGAAAACTGCAAGGAGAGCTGTGGCTCAAAGTGGTAGAGTGCTAGCCTTGAGCAAAAGAGCTCAAGGACAGTGCCCAGGCCCAGAGTTCAAGCCCCACGACTGACAAAATAAGAATGAGATTCAAGGAACACCCCAGTGTTACTGCACACTGAATTGTCATGGCCTCACGGGAAGCATTTTAGCATTACTTAGGTTTTTCAGTGTGTGCTCTGAGATATAATGTGTGCGTTCAGCAACCAGGGGAAGTTGTAGGAGTGAAATAAGAGATGAAGGGGAGAGAGAAAAAGAAGGAAGAGGTTTCCCTGGTATGGGCGGGTATTTGCCCTGCGTTGTTGTTAAGTTTGATGGGATTTGGCCAATAGCCCTTTACTATGAGAGATAGTAAATTAAGGCAGTGGTTTGCAGAGCCAAGGCTCTCCTTTGTAATGTGGGCATTCTGTCCAAAAAGCACGGCATGCATCTCAGCACATTTTAAATTAAATTTCCTTATTACTTTTTAAGTAGCCTGTCATGGATTATTGAGTATTTACTGTATGTTTATACTGTAATTCTCTGAAATGACATACAGTAATTGCCTGAGCTGCTGTATCTGATGTCTAATTACTATAAACGCATGTTCTTAAAAAACTAATTAAATAGAAAAATAAACTCCACCCCCCCAAAAAAAAATCCCTTTATGTTACCAACGAAGCAGACGGGGGTTGGCTCTCTCTGAGATTTTTCAATGATGGAAAATGAACTCACGAGGAGACAGAAGACCGAAAAGCACAAGGAGAGGCACACGCCTCTTTCAATCTTCCAGCAAAGTTCTGCTGAAGATGGTACAGTCATCTCCTTCTCCTAGCCGGAAGTCAAGCTCAGAATGTCTGTAGCATCTTCCTCTTCCAGCTTGGATTTCTAAGAGCTGGCCTCTTGGTCAGTATGTAAAGCCCATAAACATGTCATCAGAAACAACCCCAAACTTACAGCTGCCACATTTTTGACTAATACTGATTTTGATTGATCACAGTCCTATTGGTGGTATTTTTTTAAAATATTGGATGAGCAGCCTTTCAGAATTGTGGGAGTTATAGAAATTATTATGATGGCAGAACCCAGCATAGAGGAGGAAAGGCATCTCTCTCTACATCAAATAGAGCATTACGGTATTAGTTGGACAATGCCAGAAATCATCCTAGCATTTGTTTTTGTGTTTCCCCCAAGAAAAAGCATTACAGCAGACGGACTTACAGCAAGACCTAAAATTAAAGTCTATTATTCTCATCCTTCCCAAGGCAGGTGGACGCAGAGGGGCATTTTCAGCTGCTGAGATAATCATAAAGGCAGACACAAAGAGTCCGGTGCAATCTCACTGCTAGGAAGTTTAAGTTGATCGAATCTTTCCTCTGACCTTTTGAATTGCCGATTGGAAAAGCACTCACCAAGGGCCCTCAACTGAGAAAGTGCCCCTGGGAGACAGGTGGGCAGCCTGTGGCCCTGCCCTGGGGCTGGGAGTTTGCCCAGAGATGGCATTCATGCTCCGGACGACGGGAGATGTGCCACCCAGCGCTTAGGCCTCCAGGGGCAGCCCACCCCGCAGGCGAGCCTTAACTGGGCTCCAGTGGTTACCTCTCTGGGGTGTGAGGAAGATACCTGGCTACTGACCCAGGCTGGCAAATTCCGACATGGCTGACTGCCAATCATCTCAATTTATCAGTCAGCTGATGAATGGGAGGGAAGTTGGCATTGTGTCTGTATGTAAGTGGTTGGAACTCATGCTGAAACAGAGACGGGGTGGGGTGGGGAGAGCAGTTCTTGGCTAAGTGAGAGACCTGGAGTGAGGGATGGGACCGCTTCGCACTCCGCAGCAAGATGCTACTGTACAGCTGTCACCCACGTTTCTCTCCCGCCATCTGCCTTCTTCCATGCCGCTGGTCATTCCCCTTCCAGGACACTTCTAGGAGCCCCAAGGCTTTCAACATGGTTTTAAAACAATGCTCTTTTTAAATTACGTGAGGCATTTATGTGTGTCTTCAGATGATGAGTCTTGTGGCCAATCAAGAAATATTTTTATGTACCAAGCAGTGCTCGGATTTCTCTTAAGGCTAAAGATCAGCACTCTCTTCCCTCTCCAAAAGTCACCTGTGAAAGGAGAATTGGATGGATGATTTGGGTGGCTAGATTTACTCCCCCCCTCTTCCTCTCTCTCTCTCTCTCTCTCTCCTTATTTTTATCAAATAGCCGCTAATAATAAAGTTTAACAAGTGGGTCCAATGGGGGGAAAAAGACCAAGGAACATTAGAGGAGTCAACCATTGCATTTATTACTTACTGTGGGGTTGTTTTTTTTTGGGGGGGGGTAACAATTATGTCACTTTGAATTAGAGTGAAATTTGATGACTTCCCCCTCAAGGTCGGAGGGAAGAATGTCATCAGATAAATAACATTAGTATCATCGGAGAAGGATACTGGTTAGAGTAACATGCATTTTCCACCTTTTCTTGACTAGTATTTATGGGTTACGGGCCACAGTAGCTCTGTGTGGTGGAGAAGCCCGACATGGAGAACGGTTAGGGAACTTACTCAAGACCGCATCATGGTGTTGGATGCTGGCGGAGGAGTCGGAAGCCACGCACATGGGCACCCGGCCTGGATTCATAACCACTACCTTCCATTGTCCCCAAGTCTGCCGGGTCACAGAGAAAGCCAGCTGACTGAAATCAGTTTGAGAAACTAGAGCATGGCTGCTTGACCCGCCCCTCCCCTGGAACAGTCCACCTAGAACAGAAACAGACATTAACTTCCAGATACTGAGCCAGGATAGGAGAGGAACACGTCACACATTTCATCTGAGGACAGACTGGTTTTGATCCCTCTTGATCAACAGAACCAGCGTCTCTGAATCACACCGCACTTGGGTCTGTCCGGCGTAGGTTAAGAGTACCCATGATTTACCAGGGAGGAAAAGCACCAGAGAGGTATACCAGCTCATGCGCTGCCCTTTGCATAGTGTCAGTCTCATGGGCTTGGAGGTGACAGTTGGGGTAGAGACTATGCAAATGGGCTTTATGGAGAGAGGGAAGTTTGGATACTTTGGAGATGGGACCCAGTACTGCCGGAGACAGGTGCACCCATCTTACTGCTGGAACAGTGACGCAGTGATATTCCTTCTCCGTGTGCCTCGTGTTCTTTTTATCATAATAATTTAATGCTGTTTTTTTGGGGGGGCTGTCTGTATTAATGAGAGGCGTTAGCACATGACGTAAAAGATTTTGTGAGTTCAACAGCATCGACTATGGGCTTCCCACATGTAGAGAGTCTGCAAAAGCAAGCTCCACAGTGGGCCCCCCCCTCACTGATTTCTGCCCCAGCTCAGAGAAAGGTCAGATCTGCAGCGGGGAGTGGAGAAGAAGGCATGCCTTCCCCTCCCTGGACGCAGTAAAGACTCCGAGGATACTTGAAACTGTCACCACCCCTCATCTGTGATCCATCCGGGAATCAGGAAACTACTCTGAAACTTGAAATCTGATGGAGTCAGTCATGCCTTGCTAGTCACAATGCACTTAAGCCACTGTGATTTTCTTTAATAATATCTCTGCTTCCACTTAATCACATTCTGAAATCAGATTTTATGGTAGTGAAGCTCTCCTGGAGTTACCGAATCTAGCCATGGCTAGAAGTCTCCATGCAAAGGGGTGTGGAAGATACGGTCTTACCATTGTACTCTCTGTGGTGCAGCCACAGAGAGAATGTGCGCTGAACAAGTCAATCAACTCTGCCATCGCCTGGCCAAATACGACGTCAGCCTATCACTTTGAAATAGGCAGAGTGGCTCCATTTGTAGACTACGTCCTATAGAGTGGGGTTGGAAACAATTCTTAAGATCGCGAGATGTCAGTTCAAGTAACATGGCAAACAGCACAGGCTGATCCTTGAGTTTTTGGTTTTTTTTTTTTTCTCTCTCTCTCTGAGACCCGCTAAGCAACTTTCAGATACTTTTCAGTCAACCTTCCAAAAACAAATTATTCCAAATCACTGTTGACACAACAAGCAAAACTCTGCTTGGCATACCTGGCTAAGGATGTGGAAAACGCACGCCAGAGATTACCAACATAAAGCACCAGAGAACTGGCAATGTTGGAAAAACCAAAAGGTTGAGGCATGCTTCCTTGAAATTCCATTACAAGTTTAAAGCCCAGAAAGAAAAGTCCTCTGTAAACCACAACCTTCTTTATACCTTCCTCCCCAGAAAGAGCCTGCTTTCTCATAGCTTGGCTGGAAAGTCGTACAGCCGGAGAAACATAGCACGAAGACCTAGATGGAGGAGATGCAGCTAACTAAGCGGCGTCTGCGTTATGGCTGGCAGTGAGCCTCCATGCCTGTAATTAGGACTCATCATCTGGGCTGGCATTGTCCCAGGGCTGCCTGGAGCACTCCATGGAGCCTGCAGAAAGCGCCAGAGTGCAGGGGCCTGAGAGACACCATCAGGCTGCTTGCATGTGAGTTACAAGAGCAGTGTCTGAGCAGGCCATGTGGATAATTGTTTGTTTGCTTTTTTTTTTTTTTTGGTCACATTTGGAATCCATGTAAATAAATCCAATCTGCAAAAAAAAAAGAGAGAGAGAGAGCAAAAGCCCAGAGCACCTGGAGTGTTTAGATGCAACTGGGGAAACAGAAAGCTTGTTGGCAGTCAGGAAGGAGAGAATGACAAATAACCACCCTAGTGGGAAAGAGAAAATAGATGGAATAGTCACTGTCTGACAAGGCCCTCTTTTGCCATTTCCTCCCAAGCTAATTAGGGCTCCATTATGACATAGTCCCTGGAAAAGAAGAGGGGGGAAATGACCTACCTTTGGGATGTGATTTAATTGTTCTCTAAAAACAAATGAGAAAACATGCAGTACTTTGCTTAAATGGATGTTCATATAGACATAGACTTTAGGTCATGATTAAAACCCTGTAACAAGCCAGGCACTGGTAGCTCACACCTGTAATCTGTGTTACTCAGGAGACTGAGATCTGAGGATCTCAGTTCAAACGAAGACCAGCCTGGAAAGTCTATGAGACTCTTAATGCCTATTAACTAGCAAATAGCTAGAACTGGGGTAGAGAGAGTACCAGACTTAAGGGGAAAAGCCGAGCAAGAGCACAAAGCCCCAAGTTCAAGACCTGGCACAGGCACAAAACAAACAACAAAAAGAAAGTATCACCTGGACTTGTCTACACTTCTCTTGCAACAGCAATGGAATAGTATTCACTGGGCTGTCTTAATGAGGTTATTTTTTTTAAAAAAATACATAAAATTCAAAATACTTTGTCTCTACATCCTAACAATTAATTACCAGTTGCTCAGAAAATAGTTTGTGCGGTTTTGGCTATGTCTGCACGTAGACCAGTGCGTTTGTGCTTTGATAAGATTGTTTGTAGCCTTTGATTACTCCCTCGCTCTCTTCTCTCTTTTAAGTGCATCACGAACCCCAGGATTTTTATGTATTCAGTCTGCTTCATTCAACTGCAGTCAGTATTTTAATGCTTAAATTGTCCCACCGGAAGCCATTTTCCAGCTGGTTCTTGCATACTTTTAACATGACCTTCTTAGTCTTTGAATTTTTTTTTTTTTTTTTTTTGCTTTTATGCCCCTGAAGATTTCCCAGGCTCAGTCTACAAATTCCCTGCCTTTGTCTGGGCTCCACCATTTTATTTATTTATTTTTATCTTTTTTTTTTTTTTTTTCAGGAGCTGTGGTTTCATGTGTGAGAGGAGGGTATTTCGTGACCCCCTTCTAGGCCCAAGAGAATAGTTGTTGCTCTGATGTACCCTGTGATGCCCGGAAGCCACTTCTAAAAACTTGTTATTATTAGCTTTTAGAATGGCAATTTGTTCTGGCCAAAAATAAGAAAACGCTTCCGTATAGGTATGAGTATTTTTGGTCTGTGCCACATTAAAAAATAATACCATGTTACATCTAGCAGAAGCCCCCTGCATTGTAGATTCACGTTAATAATCTATCTCTGATATCAGTTAATATCCATACACAGAACTTTTCTGCAGTGGGTTTGCAGTTCCCCACCGTTCTTTGGTATGGATGGAGGCAGAGCGCCATGAATTGGGTCAAGCATTTGGTAACGTGTTGGTAGTATGTTGTTCTGTGGCTGATGCTATCCTTACAATGAGAAATACTGTAGAGAAGTCATTTTGTGGTTGGTTTTTTTTTCTCCTAGTGTAACTTTGGCTGTGATTTCCAGAAATGGGATGGTAGAATCAAATGGTATCTCCAGTAAGACTTTGCTAGGCCTTCCAGATCCCTTCTTTCCACCTGCCATGTGAGCCGAGTGAACTCTTTCCTAATATAACTAACATATATATATATATATATATATGTTTATAATTATATATAAACATATGTAATATGTATTAACCTCTTCAGGAGCATTTTTCCCATTTTCTTTCTGAAGAAAAACAAAACTGCGGACAAGTTTTAGGAAAGGGAAGAGAGAGGGTGGGTAAGTTTGATAGTATGCTGCCTTCAAACATTTCAGTGAGTAGTGATTGTCCTTTTAAATAGGAAGGAAAGAGAAGCAAAGACCCTCGCAGTAGGGTGGATGTCACGTGACCAAGTAACAGAGAGGTTGGTTATAAAGAACAGAACTGCCAGAGTGGAATTCCTTCATCTCTCCTCCTTTCCCTTCCTCTCTTCCACAGAGATTGCAGAGGCTCAGGGTGTCACCTCCGTCTCTCAGTCGTTGATGGCCCTGAAGCTGAAGGCAGCTTAGAGGAGTTAAAGACATGGGGGTGGGGGAAGGACCTGGGGGAAAATGGTAGGACTCCCTCCTCATTAGCAAATCCCAGGTGACTTTCTGGAGAGAAGCTTCCGGAACTGGGAAGGCAGGAAGGCAAAGTGCAGTGGGTTAAGGGGGGTGGGGGGAGGGCGAATAGGCAATAAATACTTGCCATGGGGAAATCAATAAGCGCGGAAATCAATAGAGCCGAGGCAGGTCATCCGTTTGAGGCATTGCAGAGCGGCAATAAAGTAATTTAAAATGGGGAAATGATCAAACAGGTCTTCTCTCTTCGCAGGAAAGTTTCGCTGGAAAGCAGGCGGCCTTTGGCAGCAGGGTTTAGCAAATCTGAGGATGGTGGAGATTGGCACCAGGGAAGGGGGGGGAGCCAGGCCAGAGTTACCTCTGACTGGACAAGGGTGTTTTCTTACCAGACAAAGTAGCTTCGCAGTATATCTAATGCTTAGGGGCCAAGGAAGAGTTATATGAACCCAGATGAAAGGTGGTAGCAAGTAGGGACATTAATGAATTAACTTGCAGGACCTTAACATGTTCAGCTGTCACTTGAACTGATGCTCATGAATACGGATTGGGGAAGGGAACTTCTGTGCCTGTGTTCATTGGGTTCACCGAGTATCGGATGGGACTGCTTATGCCCATTTAGACCTGTTCAGGCCATAGGGAAAGAACTGATTTTCTTTCTGGCATCAGTAGACAAACTGCCCTATCAAAAGCCTCATGTGTCCTCTGTTGACATCTTTTCTTGTCTGTGGAAAGATTTGGAGAGTCTTGCACGATCATTTTCTTTAATGTCAGAGTCCTGTTTTGAAAGCCATTGTAAAACCCATTAGCAAGCAGATGTCCGTTCTTTCCGTCTGTGGTGATGGATCAAAACAAATCTATCATGACAATTATATTATGCTGTGTAGTCGGCTCAGTGAGCAGGTGAAACACACCAAACACACGCAGTATCCCAGGGTGATAATGAGAGGCCCAACGGCCTTACACGGCCAAAAAAAACCAAAGCAAAACAGAATTAAAAGAAAATATGTGAAGTCCTTGGAATCAGCTCATAGATATGATTTAAATGAACCATGGGGGAAGCCGGGCGCCAGTGGCTCACGCCTGTCATCCTAGCTACTCAGGAGGCTGAGATCCGAGGATCACAGTCAAAGCCAGTCCAGGCAGGAAAGTCTGTGAGACACTTATCTCCAATGAACCATCAGAAAACTGGAAGCAGCGCTGTGGCTCAAGTGGTAGAGCGCTAGCCTTGAGCTGAAGAGCTGAGGGACAGCGCCCAGGCCCTGAGTTCAAACCCCATGACCAACAGCAACAACAAAAATACTATGGGGGAAATCAACTATCTTAAACATGACACTTGTCAACTTTCTGAGGTGACACAAATCCACATCTACCAGAAATAGAGAGACTATTAAACTTAATAGAAAGTGCATGTTAAATATGGTGACTTAAAGATGGTTCCAGGTAGCTCATGCCTGTAATCCTAGCCAATGCTAGCTAGGAAGATTAGTTCAAAGCAGCCCAATGACCCCTCCTCAACCATATCTGGTCATAGTTGCATGCACCTGCCATTTGTAGCTACTTGGGAGACTGAGATCGGAGGCTTGCAGGTGCAAGCCAGCCTAGCAGAAAAGTCAATGAGTCTCCATCTTCATGGAAAGAAGTTGCATGTGGTGTTGAGTGCCTGTCATCCCAATTAGTATGGGAAGTGGACAAAGGGGGGATGGCACTGGGTGCTTGGGCCATGAAGTTCAAGTGCCAGTAGTGTCAAAGCAACCCATAGACACACATCAACAAGTATAGAAAAAAAGAAGAAATGTAAAGCAGATGTGAAAGAAGATGGATACAAAGTACTCTCCGAGAGTTCTAGAGGCCCCTGCTATGATTACTTTATGACATTTAGTTATTCTCTATTTTTTAAAAATATCCTAGTCCGATCTGAGCGTGTAAATTCCACGGTGGGCCATCCAAAGCTGCTTTTGAAAAATGCCTTGGTATTGGGTCATCATTGACTCTGGACACTGCCTCCAGCGAGTCCAAAGCCGATTCTCTCTTTGGCTCTGGAGTGGTTATGGTGTGGGTTTCCTGGTAGAAGAGGTTAGTTACATACCTTATTATATGCAGATATATGAAATCAGGAACAAAAGGAGCAGCATTCAGATCGTTGCAATCAGGACTGAGACAGACTGGAGAAAGGAAGATTTGTCAACCCTTGGTTTCTTGATACGCAAGAGGGTTGCGTTCAGTTAGGGAACTGGCCTGGAAATGCCTAAGCCTCCCTCTGATGTCTGAGCATAACTGTTGGCCCTGGCATGTAATTATGTCCATCTTGAGAACTCTGGCTGGGAAGAGCACAGAAGCTGCCTAACACCTAGCAACCTGACTCAGATTCACATGGAGCTCTGAGCACGCCCTGCTCTAAGTCAGGATCCTCCTCTGGTTGTTACAGCCAGAGATGTTTCCTGAAGGACAAACACTAAAACCGACACTTCCATTTTCTTAGCAAGCTTCTTATCAGGTATGCTTAAATCTGTAATGAAAGTCCTTTTGCTGTCATGGGAAGGACAGCCCTTCAATGTGTTCTCAAATTTTCTCAGTTAGCATTGGTAAAAGTCTGAGTAGATTTTTGCCTTAGAGATCTCACCTGACCAAAAAAAAAAATTCCTGTGAGATATGCTACTAAACTAGGAATTAAAAAGTAGTCAAGATTAGAGGCATGTTTTTTTTTTTTTCAAATTGCTAAAATCCCAGAAGCAACAATTTTATCTCCGAGTCCGTAACACAAGCAAATGAATCAGATTTGTATGTCATTTGAAGCGAGAATGGGTTTTCAGAGGCCTGGATCATCTCCAGTTAAAAATGAGATTAGCATTGTGGGCCAGTAAAAGAGGAGAGAAAGTATATTTCAAGAATTTTTACATTTCAAAGAATGACACAAATGGAAATGTATGGGTCATTCTTTAAATGTAAAGTAGCTGCGGTTCTAATCCATTACAAAAGTGTAGTACCTAACTTGATAAAGTAATAGGGGTTCAGATTCTATTGTATCTGTGCTCGAAGATAAATTTGGATCTTAAACATTCTCCTGGATCTATAACAGCCATGAAAATATTCATTGGTCACTGTTCCTAGAGCTTAAAATAAGTCAAGGAGATGGATGTCATAAGAAATTCCTGAACATTTTTCATTGTGATTTGCTCTCCTCCATGTTTAATTTATGTAGCGTCCTTTGGGAACTATTGACTGTGTTTTTTTCCAATGACACATTTTTTTTTAGTTTATCATATCTTTTCTCAATGTTATCACTTAAGAAAGTGGTATGACTATTCGATCAATATTTATACAAATGTAGGCCATTCTTTGTGACAAAAAGAACTTTAGATACTGGACCTGAGCTTCATTTCAATTCTATTTATCTGAGGCATGCTTCATATTATATCTAGTTTCAAGCTGCATTATTATCCACCCATAAAACATCTTTCAAAAGGATCATTTTTTTACAATATTCCAGATGGATTTCCAGCATCAAGTCCCACCTTTTTCCTCCTAAAAATGAAAGATGCAATATACAATGTACACACTGCAGTGGTAAACAAAGCAACAATTCAAAATAAGAAACACATCAGCTCAGGAACTCTAATGTTCTTGCTCTGAGAGAACGCAAAAAAATCCTCAGCTCACCTAGAAAATGCATCTTGGGCTA
Organism: Dipodomys spectabilis; assembly: GCF_019054845.1. Taxonomy (NCBI): domain Eukaryota; kingdom Metazoa; phylum Chordata; class Mammalia; order Rodentia; family Heteromyidae; genus Dipodomys; species Dipodomys spectabilis. The sequence continues at coordinate 3,696,024 of NW_024870935.1, forward strand.
TTTCTGATTTTAAACAGGGATTGCTTATGGACTTAATGCTAGAAAATAAAACAAAGTTAAAAACTGAAATTAGCAAGTTGGACATTTCTGCTATTTGTCTTCCAATTGCCCCAATACATTCGTAGCAAGGTTGATGCCTGTCATTGGCATTCGATAATACCTCTAAATTTATTATGGTTTTAATTGAACTAATTTGATAGCTTAAATCTGGGCTGGATAAAGGGAAGGCAAAAACTTCCTACATTCTTTTCTCATTTCTTGTTTCTCTCTCCAAACTTTAAAAAGTTTCCCAGAAGATGGTTCTTTTATTAAAATTCAAATCTTCGCTATATTCTTTTCAGATCTGCCCATCAGCGTCTAAAAGAACAATTGTTACCTCAGTTTTCCCCCTCTTGGTGTCAAGATTTGAACTCATGTCTTCAGCCCTGACAGATGAGCCTATTAATTCATTGTATCTCTTTGGCTCTCTGCCCAGTTTTGCACATTTGGGATGATGCATGGTATTGAAATTTTCTGCGTTATTCAGCATTGGCAATCCATCACTGAGCAAATTATATATCCAGCCTCCTGTCCGTCCAAATGTGTTCAGATAATGAAGCTTCTCCAAAGCTCCAGTCATCTCTACGCTGACTTTTAAAAGGCAGCTAATTCACAGAGGTCTATTAGAAACATAAAAGCAGGAAGTATCCTCTCCCCTTTAACACACACACACACACACACACACACACACACACACACACACACACACACACACAACTTCCAAGGGCTAGAGGAAGAAATAAAACAATACCAATTAAGTCACTGCTAAAACCGAAGTGATAAATAAGCATGGAAATATGGAAAATTAATAATAATGGTAGTACAATTATGGAGTTAGTGTTATCCATGAAAAAGTATGGAGACTGAAAGAGGAGGAACTGGAAAAAACCCTAAGTTGTGTCTCGGTGCCATTCTTGGCACACGCATGGCCTCCTGTCTCACTGGTGTAAGGTCAGGAAACACACATCTCTGAAATGAATGATCTTCCGGTTGCAGTAGGCTGAGCATCCATGACCCTGTACACTCCCTGGACACCCCAAAGCCCTTTCAGAAAGATCACACTGGGAGCTAGCCATCAGGCAAGCAGAACACAGTCTAGGAAGATACCAGAAGTAACCAAAGGGACAATCATTTGCATATAACCCTGGCTGACTCACTGAGTTGTTACTTGGAAATGAAATCATGCAGTATGGAAAAACAATAATTATTTAGTGAAGCTTAAACATAGTAAACTGACTAATACATCGTGAACTTACTAATATATTAATTGATTATTAATGTATATTAATGCCTACTACTACTACTGTCTACCATGAAGGGTAGCTAAAAATCATTGTGATAGGTATTTGGTTCTCATCCCTGTAACTTATTTCAAGCCTCAATTATATTGGGGTGTGGGTGGGTGCATGCATGGGAGCATGCATGTGCTCCAGTGTGCTTGCCTGTGTACATGTGTAGGTCATATGTGTGCACATGTGTGAGCAGGTGTGTGAAACTGGACTGATAATCTTGTTGGAGATCATTGGGAAGAAAGTAGGCCTTGTGCCCAGTAGGTTGCACAGCATTTGGTAGGACTCTATACATGAGAATTGAAATGGAGGAAGGAGAAGGAATTTGAGATAGGAAGAATGTCTACATTCCTACATAATCAGTGTGGCATTGTGTCCTCGGCTTTCGTCCTCTTCTTCCCCTTATTTTTCTTCCTCCTCCTCTTCCTCTTCCAAGAACACTGAAGGAGTCTAAAGGTATAGAAATGTTTGGAGGTAAATGACCACGAAGAAGACAGGCCAGCTGAACTATGGCTGAGATTGAGAGAAATGTCCATGTGAGAACAGCTTTCTTAGCAGTCAAAGGAAAGGAAAATGTCTGAATGTCATTTGGTCGACAAGCTATACAGAAGTAAAAAATTAAGGGTAGGAGAAAAAAAAATCAGGATGATACAAGAGGAGAAGTTGTCCATAACGTGGAGGATGAATTCAAGGAGAATCTGAAAACAGTCGACAATGTTCATAATACTAGATTGTATCAAGACCGAAGCCCACAACTGTGATATATTTATCAAACCAGTAAAACCACACCCTCCAAAATATTTCTATTTGCAATAGTCATTAAATGTTAACACACTTAGAAAGCATTTAGAGCTGGATTCTGGTAACTCACACCTGGAATCCAGCTAGTCAGAAAGTGAGACCTAAGGATCAAGGTTCAAAGCCAGCTTAGGAAGGAAAGTCCATGAGACTATTATCTCCAATAAACTATTCAGAAAAAACCAGAAGTGGTGCTGTGGTTTAAGTAATAGAGCACTAGCTTTAGCACAAAGAGGCTCACAGACCTTGAGTTCAAGCACCAGGACCAGAAGCAAACAAACAAAAAAGCATTTCGAGATCAAATGTGTTGAGAGTTAAGTAATTTGAACAATGGAGGATTGCTCTGTGTGTCTTTTAGGTCATGCTCTTCAGTGGCTATATATCATCCATTGATAATAAGTGTTACATTATGAAATGTACAAGTAATTACTTCAGAGAAGATACAGAAGAGATACCCTATAATTGATTGGTATCAAGTTGACTTTAAAAATAGATGTTTTTAAGCATCTCTCTCATTTATCCACAAGAATTTAAAAATTTCTGGTTAGGAATCTTGATTTCTATTTTTTTTCTTATTTATTTGGTTTCATCTAATTTTCCTGACATTTTAAATATACTTTCATTGCCTTTAAGTAGTTGTACCAAGGCATTTGCCACTCAACAAAGCAACTTATGAATCTAATGCCTCTTGATCAATGCCACCATCATCTTCTTTTGGAAATTGCAATAAACACTGAAGCATCTTCCCATTCCATGGATGGTATTTGTTTATCTTAATTCATTGGTTTTTTTTCAATATAAGAGCATTCAAAGTTGCTGTAAAGTTTGCATGGACAAACCCAGGCCCTTTTTATAAAAGATGTGCAGGGACTTTGAAGGGTGAAATTTTATTTTAGTATAAGTGATTCCGTATAATTTTTAGCATAAGGGACCCAAGATTCTTGATAGAACCTAGTATCCCCTGCCCTCTCCTGGGCTTGGGAAAGACCTGTGAAAATCCTATTTAAGTGTCTTCTGCTTATTTGTAGAATAAGTTGCAGGTCATGGGCTATTGTGTATTTGAGATTCTGTGGGAGTAATGTATGAATGATAACGGATTTCTCCAAACAAATCACTTATATGGCTGACGTGATCTAAATACCAACCAGAATTCTCAGGTCAGAGAAAGAGCCTAGAATAGTTGGATGTTATGGGAGGTGCTAGGATTTGAATGTAATGAATTGTTTCTGTGTTTGAAATTAAGAATTAAAAAAATAAAAAAGACTCAGAACGAAGAGAAGGGAAGGGACCAACAGTCTTAATACAAATGCATGGTCCCGGAGACATAAACTCCTGCTCCAGTCTGAAATGTATCATCGAATGCAAATGTGTGTCAAAGTAAATTAGCGTTGATAGGCATCTTGTGGCTCCAAAGGAGGCTGTCAAAGGGCGCACTGCTAATCCAGCAAGTTTGCAAACACTAGTTATTTTGTTAGAGCCTGTTGTTTATGTGTAATTCAGCGACAGTTTAGTCTGATACCCACTGCTGCCCTTATGTTCTCGCATCTGCTCCGTGAAGAAAACATTTTCCCCTTAAAGTAGCATGCGCCATGCTAATTGTTCTCACTTCCCGTTCCTGCAATGCTTTCCATGAGCAATTTGTCTTTCAAGGCGCGCACACCAAGTCATTTGATTCTGGCAATGGCTGTCTCTTCCATAGGAGGTGAAGAATTTGTGTCTCCAGGAAAGGAGGTAATGATCCATCTGTACCTCTCACCTCCTTTCCATCCAACGCAAGCAGAGTTTATATGGGACTACACGAAGCAGCTACACCATCAGCAAACTCTTTTGTCCACATGACAGCAGCAGGACTGGTTAAAATGCACATTCCTCCTCGTTCCTTCAAAGTCTTCCAGAAAGCATTTCGGAGATGCGTCACATCAAGGCAGAATTGTTGCTTTATGCAATCAGTATTTATTTAGATTTATTGGAAAAACGTCTATCCTGTGAGATCTTGGCATCATTGTATTCTGTCTAAAAGAAGTTCTTCATGGCTTTTCTTTTTCTGTAGCATTCTGGTTGACCAGTGTTCTCCTGTGTCTCTGCCTCTGCCGATCTCTGACTCTTGTCCTTTGGTGGTCCTTGAGCTTGCTAGATAGCTACTCTATCACTTGATCCGTGCCTGCAGCCGTTTTTGATTGAATTATTTTTCATCTTTGCATGCCAGACTTGGACTGGAGCTCTACTTAGGCCTCTTGTATAGCTGGGATTATAGCTGTGTATGGCCCATTTTGCCCAATATGTGTGTGTGTGTAATTTTTTTTATTTTTTTATGTTATTGAGATGGAGGCTTGCTAACTTTCTTTTGCCCGAGCCAGCCTCAAATCATAATGTTCTAGACCTTGGCAAGTTGAGCTTACCAGCGTGAGCCATTGCGTTGTTTTTATATTCGCCCCATTTCTTTTTGTAAGACTTTTTGTTCTACCTCCTTTGTTTGAAGGACAATATCATGTAGCCGTAGCCACAGTTACTTGCCCTTAGTAATCTCAACTTGTCACAAATTTGTTCTCTGCTGTGTCTTCATTCCTTTGGGAGAGACAGCTGGCGCTCTAGTGGTTGACATTTTCAAAGTCAAGGTGAATCATTTCCTTTAGTTATTTTGAAGGTTTGTTTATATATACTTTGGATTTCCTTATATTTTATGATGATGTAGAAATGTGGATTTCTTTGTAGTTAGGGTTAGGGATTTTGGAGGACTTTCTTATGGCATGTTTCTACAAGCATTGCTTTGGTCTTGTGTCTCTTAGAAGATTTAAAAATTAAACTACCTTTGACTGGGAGTGTTCAAATGTCTCATGTACTTTTCTGAATATTTCAGGTTACTTTATTTTTCAATCTACATGTCATCTAGCCACCTACATTCCAGTCCATTAAGCGTGTCTTCCATTTTTCATAATTTTGCTGTTGAAACCATCTGTTGAATTCATAATTTCAGCTACACTTTCTTCTACCTAGAATTTTTACAGATCCTAGCTTGTTGGTGTAATATTTATCAAATATAGATGTATATGAATATATGATTATATTATATAAATATATATCAAATCTATACATATGTATGAATATATGAGTATATTATACTTTTACATAATACATATGATTAATGTATATATATATTTACTAATCACTGTTATTTTGAAATTTATGTGTGATTAAGCTGATATTTTGATCACCTTTGGGGGGTTGTCTGATCTTACTGTTTTTTTTTTTTTTGCCTTTTGGTTTTAGTTATTTGTTCTTGAATACTGGCCATTTTCACTGAATAAATTAAAACTTAGAGAAGCTGGAGACATTATCTTTGCAGACAAGGTTTTTGCTTTCTTTATGGCTGGCTGCTGAAGGAAGAACATATTATACTTTGATCCAGTTAGTTTAGAGCTTATCAAAATTAAGGTCACCTTGGGTGAGGTTTTGTTGACCTAGGTCTTCATTAAGTGCCAGTGTCCTGACCCGTGGCTCCTGTTGATTGGAGCTTCTTTGACTTTCACTTTGTCTCCAGGGAGGCTCACGTTTTTTCTTCTCTTAGCAACACCTTTTTCTCCTCCGTGGCTTGTCTATGTCTTTCTCCATAAATCATTGGAACTGGTAACTTATTTACAGTAAGACAATAACTAATAGGACTGTTTTGTTTCCGTTAGTCCTGTGAAATGTCTAAACGCTCCAAGTTACCATTTTGGATTGGTTTTTAGGCCCATCAACAACACTCCAGCAGAGTACCCCAAATAGGGTCATGGCCAAGTTCCACGTAATTGGTCCTGACTGTCCAAGATCTTGGCTGTCAGGGTTAGGCGCCTTGGTTGCGCTCTGCTGTTTTCAAATGCCCAACTGAAAATGGAGAGTTCCTATTTATTCTTGAGAGGCAGGTATTGGCTTGAATCAAGCTATTCCAAGATGTCCAGAAACTTGCCCAGTAGAATGGAGGTTCACGTGAATTATATTTAAGCTATAGCGCAGAAAGGAAGTTGTCAAAGAAGAAGTGACAAATGAAATAGAAAAGAAACCTCAGAGCTGTGTTAGCAGCAGTCAGACCTTGTCTATGTTAACTGCTATCCATCTTCTGAGGATTACCACCTGGGTCAAACCCGGCCTCTGCTTTGCAGAGTAATACATGAAAAACAAAAACAAATGAAGAATACTCCCAATCAAAGAAATTCTAGTCACCCGAATTCTACAAAATGAACTCCCCCACGTATAAAAATGATGAGGGCCAATCGTAAGTCATCTAAGCCATCTTGGATGGAATGAAGTTAAATCTTAACTTCTGTCTTCTAAGATTACAGTTAAAGAGAACTCAACTGTTCACTTGTGGGTGACATCATTTTGAGCCTGAAGACGTTTACCACTATTTAAAATAAGCCAGTTATTTATAGCATATAAGAAATCATAAGTGGTTTAACAAAAGAAGAAGAAACATGCAAGTTAAATCCTATAACACATTTAGATAAAGATAAATGAAGTGAAAAATCAATGAAATCAGACTGATCAGGAACTATGTTTAACTGGGTAAAGTTGCAGTCCACTCTGCTCTCTCGCCTCTAATCTGCTTTGGAAGAAGTTGAAGACTCAGTGCTAAAATGCTGAATTCCGATGTTGTTTCCTATTTAAAGGAGCCAGAATTGGTTACTTCAGGTTTGAAGTAGAAATCACCGGAGTCAGCCAAGAATATTCTGTTATTCCAGAAAGCCCACTTTGAGAGTTTATTTGGATTTTTTCTGAACCGCAAATGTCAGGGACTAATTTCTGCTACTGCACACTCAACAATTTAAACACCAACAAGATTATCTACAATAAGTACGTTGAAATCTATACATTCATACTAGCACTAAACTTTGAAAACAAAAAATCGCCGTGTTCATTTTTGTAAGCCAATAAGGAAAAAACTCACTATTTTGAATATTGGGAGATATAATGAAGGAATTAATGTTTCTTGTTGCGTTTGGTATGCTCTGAGCTCCAGAGTAACTTAAAAAAATTAATAAAGGGTGAGAAATATAGGACTAGAATCTGACGGTTGAGTCAATGCTAGCTGACATCTGAAAAACAGACAAATGCGTACTTTGTGATGGGAAGGTACGTGGACAATTTTATTCATGGAAAGTAATTCATAGAGAATTTTTGCATAGGGAAAAGTCGCATCCGAAATTTTTTTTTTTCTCTTTTGCCCTCCAAAATCTCATCAGTCATGTAGCTGAAATGTAGGCATGAACGTAGAGATAAGATGACAGAATCATGAGCTCGTATCCTGCAGCTAAGAGATTCAGCAACCTCGAAACCCTGGGGAACTGTGGGACAGACCTGCTATTAAAAAAAATGTGGAAGGGAAAAGGAAGGGATGGTAGGGGAAAAACAAAGGAGGAGGCAACAATGCTTGATAAGAAATGTACTCATTACCTTGCTCATGTAACAGTAACACCTCTGTACAGTATTTTCACAATAAAAAACTTATATATGTATGTGTGTGTTTTATTATCTTTAAGTAGTGTACGAAGAATTGCTATTCAACAAAGCAGTTTATAAATATAATGTGTCTTTCAACATTCTTACTCACCTCTCTGGGCCTATGCCTTCCCTCACTTTTCATAATTTTCCTAAAACCTGCTATTTTGTTCAACCCTTGGTTACAGGATGAACAGAGGTGGATGATCTCCACATTAGAAAATAATTAAGACATCTGTGTGTAAATGAATCTGATTTAGGTTGCAATTCAAACAAATAAATGATATTAAAATACCTTAGAACATAAGCATCTCATGAATATTGACCAGTTATTTAATAGCATTAAGGAAGTATTGTTAAATTATTTGGGGTACAATATTGGCAAGTATTACCCAGTTTTCATGATTATCATATTTTATGGTTATAAGCTGATATTTTTAATGGATAAAAGGATGGATGTAGAATATTGCTCAGATTCACCCATAACAAGGGGACTTAGAAGAAAATGTATTATCAAGCTCATAATTATTGGGCCTATGTGGTGGTTTGGTGTGTCTGTATTATGTCCCTCTGGAAGTACAGAGAGAGTTGAAGTGATACCACAAATCTGATATTGGCTATTAGGTTAAACAAAGTAAAATAGGTAAGAATCACTTAAGATCATTTGATCTGTCCATTTTTCTTTGAAGGAAAGAGACCTCTCAAAATGATTTGTAGTAAAGAGACCTCTCAAAATGCTGACATTGGTTTTATGTGGGACAAAGATGCCTTTGACAACTGAAGATTTCATGTGGTCTTTAGTCATCACACTCAATAAGCTTGGACAAGTTTCATCCAGAAGGACAAAGAACCACTTAGGCTGCTTTACTGCCCACCAACACATGAATGGGAATCAATTAAAACTCCAGGAATGATCAATCTTTCATAGCATTACCATGAGATAATTCAGCCGAGGTCCTCTTTCTGTTTGCGTTGTAAATGAATCATCTTCATGACCTCACTTGGAGAGAAGCTCTCTTCTGGTCTCTTTGGTTTGAAACACAAAAGGGCTCTGCCATCCATTCAGAATTTTCAACTTTCCGTCTCAACATCTGAATTGTTCTGGCTCTTCGGGCTGAGTTCCTCTACTTGAATTAAACAGAATGGGCGGGGCTCTGCGAGGCTAATGAGTGGGTTCTAAGGAATGGAAACATCCAGGTGCCTTGGACAGATTCCTTCGGGTGCCGCCTTCGTGCTTTTTAATGGATCTGTGGTACTTTAAAAACCCTGGTCTTTATTTCATTTCAAATAAAACGGAAAGCCCCTCAGTGGCGTGAGCCTCCTTCACCTTTATCTCTGGGACTTAGTGGTCAGGAGTGCTGACTTCAGCATAAGGACTTGTGAGCTGACATTTCCCTGTTCTCCAGCATCAGCAAGTTTGGTCTGCCTTCTCTGCCCGTGTGTGCCATCTTCACTGTAGTGTCCTCGTATACTTATGGTGAGCATTAAATGAGATAGTACACACTCAGGCTTGTACTTGGGGCTAGGTATAGAATGGCTTACAAGTAACTGTGCAGCCGAGATACCTATAATTCTGGGGCTGAGATCAAGATTTTACAAAGGCCCCATTGAAATGCTGCTATTCTTTTTCATGCTTTCTCTTAGAGCAAACCAGTCCTTTCCACAGCATGTGTGCTTGTGAGCATGGTGTGTGTGTGTGTGTGCATGCTGTATTAAGGGTTTTGTGTGGCAGTACACAGTTCTCTGTGGATTACTACTTTTGAAAGGTTTTTGAGAAGATGGAATAAGAGAAAGGAAGATTCTAACCAGATTATCCTTGGCAAGGGTTTTTGCTTCTCTTTCTTTTTTAGATCTGATGAACATTTACAAACAACTTTCCACCATAGAAAGACAAACAACAAGAGCCCTGCTGGAAACACTTGGCAAAAGCCCAACCTCAGCCTCTTCTTCACTGAAGTTTTCTCTGCGTTGCTAATTTTATTCTATTTAGAAAGGATTTCTTCCCCTAGCTTTCCTTTTCATTCTAACTATGTCATATATTTTGTAATATAATTATGCTTATATAATGAGTATAAATAAGTCATTAAGATACACAAACATAATGCATAATTAATTGATGTGATTACAATACAGAATGAGTGCACAGAATACATATTTATACATAAGCCGACTCAACCACTTAGACACAGCACTTACTAGGGTTTAGTTAACAGAGGCAGGAGTCCACTTATCAATGCCACAGCTAGACCCATGATGTTGCTAAAGAACAGTTTTCTCATTCTGATTCTATTAACAGTAAAATTTAGCACTTTTGCAAATGCATTATGATTTTAATGAGTTTCTAAAATAAGTCTAATGAGCTTAAGCAAATGGGCAATATCCTTATAGTACACTGACAATATCACTGACTTCCAAGCCAGTCAGTAAATGTGCCGAAAACTCCATTCCATGCCTTCATCCATAGGCTGGATTCAAAGTAAGGAACTTGGATAATACGATTTTGTATGTCCAAAGTGTGTAGAGGTATACAAAGAAACACACAAACACATGGACAGGTCAAGTTGCTTCTAGTACATTCTTGAATTGATGAACCAGTGAAAGAGCCACTGTAGAAGCACATTGGTCAGTTTGTCAAAAGCAGAGCGGCTGAAATTTAAACTGTTTTGAGTTAATTTGTCTTTGAGTTTGTTTCTCTTTGAAGAACAGATATAATTTGGACTTGATATGGGGATAGATCAGCAGTGGAGTTTATGTTTATCACTCCTAGGAGTAATAACAAAATAACACTACTCACTTGATAGAGTAAGTTGTATTCAACTCAGTGCTTACTCACTAGATCACAGTAATTTAGCATTATTATTATTATTATTCTCAGGAGCGCTATTCAGATTTGACAGCTGCTCTCCATAGACATTAGCTCCTTTGGCCGCCAAGATCACTGCCAAGGTCATGGCCAAGAGCACCCATCTTTCTTCAGACCCCCCTTCCTACTGGCTCAAGGAGAAACAGGGAATGAGTACTGGAATGGGAGGGTTATGGTAAGAGAGCAGGTCCCAACTTCTCCCCGCCCCCCCCCCCCCACACACCAGAGCATTGCCTGCGGCTGGGGGAGGACCAAGGCTCCGCCTTCTGGACTTCCTCCTGGGGTGGAGCAAAGATCTATGCACTGAAGACAAGTACCAGAAGAGACTAACTGCAATAGCTCCCTGCCAGTCAGAACGCCCCTAAACCACAGGCTGCCCCCCAGAGGGCTCCACTATACATTAACTAGAGAATGGAGAGGCATCTCTGGGCCGGGTAAGAATTCAGGTATTGACTGTTTACCACAAGCCCGATCAGCCCTGACTACTTCCCAAGTTATAACAACTAACACCATCAGTATTTCAGAACAGACCTTGGAGACCTACATGGGTCATACTCCACAGCAAATTCTTAGTATTTAGTAATTTAGAACTGCATGCCATCTCGCTATAGGAACTTTCAATATTCTTTGTCCTGAGTCAAACAACTATCTTGCAGTCCTGGGTTGAGGTGAGGTGTACTGATTTTCAAATATTGAAGAGAATTCTATTGTATTCAACTCAGCAAAGGCATTGGATTGGATCAGACTTGCAGCAACTCGGAATACGCTTTTACTGGCCAAGATAAAAGATGATCTATGAATGAGAATGGAATGAAAATGCATTGTTTTCTGCATCAATGCCTTTGTGCCCTGGGATAACCAGAAATAATTATTGAAACAAGCCTCTTGTTAATAATAATTACACTTCATTCTATGAAAACAAGAACAAACAGCAATTATCTGCAATTTCTCATTTGCCAAACACTCTCATTATGCTAAGACTCCTTGTCTCTGTTTGATAATATTATGTTTTGTGTGTTGGAAAAACTCTGCTGGTTTTGTTAATGCAAAACTTGGTGGGTATATTGCAGATTGAAAACAGTTCCTATTTTATGACAAAATAGCTTCTTTAGGCAGCATAAGTTATTGAAGAAATAATGTCTTGGACTCTTTCAAAGACATAGTTTTTTTTTTTTACTAATGTAAGTAATACAAGATTATTCCTGTCTTGACAAAAATTGGATTTGAGCAAGAAGGTAGAGATCAACCAGTCAGGAATTACCATAGATTTGTTAGAAAACAATGCATATAAAAACTAAGCAATATTTTTACTAGGAGAGCTTTTTATATAATTAGCATGTTATTTCCTACTTGGAATAACTTTGTCTGTGTTGACTCAGTACTAACGTGTTAAGTCATTTATAATACATTTGTATTTAATTCTTTTTTTCCATCTGCATGATTGCATTTATCTTGATAGATTAAATGCAATATCATGGGAAGGATATATCTATCCAGAACATCAATTTAAGATTTCCACAAGTGACCAAGAATGGTACAGTTAGAGTGAAACTTTGCTGATTTAATTGACCTACTGGGAATGGAGTTAGATGACACTAAAGAAACTGTACGAATGGTTCCTCCAACTTTACCTATCACATCAGAATAACAATAATATAATTGGCTACTTTGCTTAACCAAGGACTTGGGTACTGCATCATTATTAGACTTAATAATTTCAGACTGAGTACAAAAAAAAAATCAAAAGTTCATCAAAACAGATTTCAGCCTTATCAACACTAAGGCCTTGCTAAAACAGTTTCCCAATGGAAAAAAGAAAAGATACTTAAGGGATTAAAAACTAAAATGTGTATGTAATAATGGAAAGGAATTGTGTTTGTGTGTGCATGCGTGCTGACACACACGTGTGCATGCGCGTCTGCATGTGCTTGAGGCCTGGCTCAGACCCTTATCTTTCTTTTTGTCTGTGTTTTTAATTGTGAAAATACTGTACAGAAAATACTGTACAGAAGGGTTACAATTACATGAGCAAGGTAATGAGTACATTTCTTATGGAGCATTGTTGCCTCCTCCTTTGTTTTCCCTTACCGTCAATCTCCCCCTGCCCCCCGCCAAGGTTGTAAAGTTCGTTTTTGACATAACATCTTGAACAGCTCATTGTTACAATGGGTCCACCTGAATCCCTATTTAAACAATTTGGTTTTCTTTCCCCTCCCCAGATTATACCAACATCAAATACAGTGAAAACAGGGGTTATACCCTGGGGGAGGAACATACAAGCAACATAGAAATCATCTTATAAATATGTTAGAAATAATAGCAAGAAAGGAAAAGCATTTGAGTCTTTATCTTGGGGTTCATTTCATCTAACATCAACTTATCTAACCGTTTCTGCTTGTCTCAGACATACTAGTTATTGCAAATAAGGGAAACCATGGGACCTATGTTTCTTTGGGCCTGGTTTACTTCACTGAATATAATTTTTTCCAAGTCTTTCCGTTTCCTAACAAATGAGGCAATGCCATTCTTTCTGATGGAGGCATAGAATTCCATTGTATATATATGTATATATATATATATATACATATATATACATATATATATATACATATATATATTACATTTTCTTGATCCATTCATCTACTGAGGGACACCTGGGTTGATCATATCTTAGCTATGGTGAATAATGCTGCAATAAACATAGTTGTGCTGGTAGCTTTGGTATGGACAGACCCTTATCTTTCTTTTCTCAAGGCTAGTGCTCTACAACTCCAGCCACCACTCCACTTCTGGGAAGGAAATTTGTGTTGAAAGTAAACCAAAGGCTGGAATATGATCCACCACTTTATTTTTTTCCTACCTTGTGACATGAATCCCGGAAGGACTTGGTAGAAGGTTTTCCAAGTTCTGTAGCATTCTACAGGAAAGAAAATGTGTGATGAGTTGAGAAGCTTATTTCTTTTTTTTTCCCAAACACTGCATATGGTAGCTTAGAAAAGCAAAAGGGACTGGGAACGCTACCAGGTGCTTAGTTACAATTACTGAATGTGTGGTAGAGATGAAGACTTTTGAGCTAAATAAATAAATGTAGATTCTAGCCAGACATACAGACCTGTGCACACACATGCACACACACACTTGCACACACGTTTCTGCACTCAAAGAGTAACAGACTCATTCTGTGGTTTGAGTGGGGCTCTCATTTTGATAAGAAGGCAGAGCCCTGTTGCATTTATACAGTTTCAGGCATAAGTGCATTTGCCTGGAGGGCAAAAAAACGGAAAATAAATAATAATAATATAAAACAGCCAACCACCCCAAGGACCTGAGCGTTTTAATTTCTGTTTTCAGCTTTCTCCCTCTTGGCTGTGTTTCCTGCTCCTTAGGCTATTAAAGCAAGCTTGGACAATTTAGAAAGTAGAGACCAGGGTAAAAACTGGAGGTAGGTTTAAAATTTATGAAAAAGCTAGCTTCAAATATATCTTAATTAATTGAAAATGTACTTGAATAGAAGCTGGAGCTACAGAACTAGCTCTCAGTCATAATTTCAGACTGTTCATATGGGAAATTTTTCATTAATCGAGGGAAGATAGATTTAGTCCAATTAATAGCCTTGCACTTGATTCGCTTAGTAACTTGCGACTTGTTCTCTCAGAGGAAGAACTAGGAAATTTTGTCCGCATACCATGTGGAATTGTAGCTGCCAGTTCCCATGTCCTGCTTTGTACTTTCCTCATCACAAGTCAGCCCAAGCTGGGCACTGGTAGCTCACGCTTGTAATCCTAACTACTCAGGAGCCTGAGATCTGAAGCCCCAAGCTCGGGGACAGTGCCCAGGTTCTGAGTTCAAACCCCAGGATTGGCACACACACACACACACACACACACAAACCTACAAATAAAGGAACCAGTCAGCCATGATAAACTGCCATTATGAGTCTTGAAATAATGTAGTAGGGATAAATAATAATAAATAAACAACGTCTAACAACTGTTCTTGTCTTTTCATGCATGATACCAATAACCAGCCCATTCAATAGCTCACTGAGAAAGGTTATATGGCTCGTTTTCAAGCTATGGGTTATTTATTTAATTTTTTTATGAGTGGAATTATGATGAAGTTTATTCTTTCAATACTAACATTTTTGTGAAAAGTTGACTGGAATTGTTTTATTTTTTATCTTTTTAAGTAAGTGTTTTATTGTGAAAACACTATACAGGGGGATTACAGTCACAGGACCAAGGTAATGAGTACATTTCTTATCAAGCATTGTTGCCTCCTCCTTAAAAAAACAAACAAAAAACAAAAACTAATCAAGGTACATTTTAAATGCACAACAAGGATTCCACAGCCATGGGCCCTCCTTTTGTCTCTGCCTTCAGGTCACCAGATCAAAGCACATCACACCCTTAATTTATCTTGACACTTACACTTTTAGTTACTGATATGATTGATTGCTTAACATAAAGAGAAACACAAGGATATCCCCCCACTTTTTTGGGGGGGGGGTCTGTCGTGGGGCTTGAACTCTGCGCTTGGGTGCTGTCCCTGTGCTCTTCAGCTCAAGGCTAGCGCTCTACCACTTGAGCCACAGCGCCACTTCTGGTTTTCTGGTGGTTCATTGGAGATAAGAGTCTCAAGGACTTTCTTGCCCGGGCTGGCTTTGAACCATGATTCTCGGATCTCAGCCTCCTGAGTAGTTAGGATGACAGGCATGAGCCGCGGGTGCCCAACAGGATTTCCCTTTTAAATCAATATGTCTATAAAACTGAATTTGGCCCTCTTATTCATTTTCTGGTATGTTGTACATTTTTTAACATTTTATAAATATTTTGTGACATTTTACACTTTTATCTTTGTTATTTTTTGGAGTAGACTTTCATGTATTATTCCATTTATAACAAATAAATAAGTAGCCCCCCAGTGGCCTGGTGAGTATGTAAAATCTATACCTTTGGTTTGGTATTCTGTGTATTCCTTATAAAGATGGAGACTTTGCAGCTAATAAAAGGAATACAGTAGTGCTATTATATACAAGAAAATATCGTTCACAGCAGCAATTATCCTACAACGAATTTGCTCTTAGAGCTTGATGCCTTTTGGCTAACAAACAATCTAAGTTTGTTTAATCTTAATTAAACTTTTCTCTCAACATTAACTTGTTCTACTGGCAAAGGGAAAATGTGTTCCCTTTGGACTCCTATGTACATGCATTAAATGCAGGACATTTTGAATCTCTTAAGAGAGAAGCACTTAAGCTTCCACTCTGGAAGCTGACGGCTTTAGTATGCAATAATTCCCACTCAACTTGGTGTTTCCTGAACTAAGATGTTACTATTACCTGGTGGTATCTGAACTCAGACACTGATACAGTGTGCTGGTAAGGAATTTTTTTAAGGTCTGGATTTAATGTGTAAAACAGGTCTTACTGTATTGTTATTATCTTAATAAAGTTCCTTGATATTTATTTGAGGTAAAGATCAACATAGGTATATGAGCCTAAACCAGCTACCTATGCATATTATACCTCTCCAATAGATTGATTGTATTGACCATGATTTTTTGCTAATGTTTCTGGAACAATCAATGGAAGCATTAGCCAAAATTCCAATAATTTCTGCAAAATGATTTGATTGAATTGATACACTGGTGATCACTGAGAAGGACAGGGGAATGCAGAGTGGCAAGGTGCATATGACATCACACAGCGAAATGTGTGTCACCAGGACTGTTCACTTGACAAAGTCACACTTCAGTATCAGAGGACATGCGTGTTTCCCTGTTGGATGATTTCACTTTAATTTTCGTGATGGTTGATTTTGACTGTCAACCTATTAGCTTAAGAAAGGCTTAGAGTTAGACCAGGAGTCTCCAAAAGTAAGAGTGCTTCACCGTATAGGAGGATGCAGTTGTAATAGGATGTCGTTATTGGTAGGATGTGAAAGGAGGTGGGACCAAATAGATGGAAAACAGACCACTGGGCCAACCTTAGGGGCAGTAGCTCCCCTTAACTCCTTCCTGTGTTCTAACCTCTGCTCCTGTCTACCATGAAGTGAACTGCTTTGACAAGTAATATAATATCATTCACAAAAGCTTTGCGGCTGCCTATCTGATTTTTATGTAACGTGGATATGCAGCATTTGATATAGAATCTTTCTCTTCTGGATATTTTTTTCTTGTATTTCCTAAAATATTACCACTTGTAGGAAAGTATATCACACATCATTATTAACCCTAAAATTGTCTTGAGTATTACTTTGGAGTAGCTTAGATGATCTGTAAGTATAAATTTAGATTTTCTATCCTTTCTATCAGAGAGTAAAGGTTTAGCTTCCCATATCTACCTTCTAACAGGGACTAGGAATTTTAGAATTCTTTTAAACAAAAGAGATGAATTGGAATATTTTTGTCAGTTTCTTAGCTATGATGAAGTTGCTTCTGAAGTCTCATGCTGGGAGAGGTAGTACACATGAGTTTGGTTAGAAACATCATAGTGTTAGCAATATGTGTAAATGATAAGGTAGAGTTTTCCTTCTGTTTTAAAAGGTGATCGATTTTAATCTTGAAATACTTAATTGTTTTTATTGTAAAGATACCATACAGAGGGGTTATAGTTCCATGGGTAAGGTAATGAATCCATTTCCTATGGAGCATTGTTACCTCCTCCTTTGTTTCCCCCCCCATCCCTTCCCTCCCCACCTCCCCAACTCCGCCCTCTTCCTCCCCAAAGTTGTAAAGTTCATTGTCAACACAGTGTGTGTATATCTCATTGTTACAATGGGTCAACCTGTTATTAATCTTAAAATTTAAGGCAAATTTTCTTGAACAGGTTGCATCCTTCTTTTTTTTTTTTTTTTTTTTTGTCGGTCATGGGGCCTGAATTCTGGGCCTGGGCGCTGTCCCTCAGCTCTTCAGCTCAAGGCTATCATTCTACCTCTTGAGCCACAGTGCCACTTCCGGCTTTATCTGCTTATGTGGTGCTGAGGAATCGAACCCAGGGCCTCACCATGCAAGGCAAGCACTCTACCACTGAGCCACCTTCCCAGTCCCATGCATCCTTTTTTTTTTTTTTTTAATACATTGATTCTTTCAGTGTACAAAATTTTTATTTCAATTATTTGCTTTCGTGTTTATAATTATTAGTAATCTAAAGTCTTCTAACTTTGTAGTCTCTCAGATTTGCTTACCAGTATGGTTCTCACAGCATGAAATACATTGGAAGTTATCTTTATATTTTTAATGCTCCAAAGGGCATCTATAAAATGGTCTTATTTGTTTTTGAAAGCTCACAGGAACTGAGC
The DNA here is from genome assembly GCF_019054845.1 of Dipodomys spectabilis. Taxonomy (NCBI): domain Eukaryota; kingdom Metazoa; phylum Chordata; class Mammalia; order Rodentia; family Heteromyidae; genus Dipodomys; species Dipodomys spectabilis. The sequence goes on from NW_024870935.1 coordinate 3,713,789, forward strand.
TATAAAACTGCCTAGACTTCAGGCTATTCTGAGGGTAACTCTTTGGCTACGTTTTTTTTTTCACTTTCTTCTCTGTTTATTGGTCTATTTCATTTCCTGCTTCTTGACAGTGTTTCAGGCTTTTTTGTGTTCGGATTTCTTCAGCCATGTTTTTGTTTGTAGTAAGACACAATTAAGAACTTTGCTAAGCATGCTGAGAGCATTTTTCTCTTTCCTTTCTTTCCTTCCCTTTCTCATCATCCTAGAATGCTGAAATTAGAATTCCCATTCTTCATCACCACCAATTTCAGCAGAAACTACCTTTGGGATCTCAGCCAGCTACTATGCACTGTAAAGAATTGTTTCAAACCCATAAATCACAAACATATAGACCTATCATATATGCATGATTAGAAGGCAAGTAAAAAATTAATGTAGTCAACCTTTGAAGGGTGTTTTGCATATCTGTAAACATCTGGTTGTTTCAAAACATTTTAATTGATTAAATATTTATCACTTTCTGTGGGTTTTATGCACAGCAGACATAAAGCCATCCACGTACACCATGTTGTTGATTAAGAATTCCAAATACTCTCCGGAATTATTATGCAGTAATTGAAATGATTGAAATATTATCACATAAGGGAAATGAAGGTTGAAGGTATTTCTTTTACATATAAGATAATAATAGATCCCTCCTAATTGGATTTCCTTTTTACTGGTTTTATATAATATCTCAACTTGTAATAAAGGGTTCTTTGAAAGGACACTAACATTCTCCTTTTCTTCACCTTTCCACAACCTTCTCTCTGCTCTGTGTTCTGCGAATTAGCAGATCCTTGTGTAAAACAGGATTCCATTTTCACCATGTTCAGATGAGGGTGGAGGAATAAAAACACCAACATACTATAAATAAACTTGATTTTTGGTAGAGTGATCGAATGTGTCTTTTTCTATTTTGTCTGTATTTGAGTATGTACTCATGCCTCACGTTTGTTAGTCCCAGGGCTATCCTACTTTGAGCCGTGTCCTTCTTGCTGTTTTTGTTTGGTTGGGTTCAATCTTTTTTCTTTTCAGATCAAGTCTCAAATTCTTCCTCTTATCTATATCTCCCTTCCCCATCAATACAGATAGGACACAATCCCTAAATTTTTTTGGTTTGGATGAGATCAGACATTTTGTCCAGATTAGTGTTCAATCCCCATGCAGGGACATTTGAAAGCTGGAGAACCACGGGCTTCATGCTTATCATCTTCATTAGATGGGAGACTGATTAAGGTTTGACATTCTGGGCAGCAATGTTCCTGAGTATCTCACTGATAGAAGCTGGTGTGGAGACATGCATGGGTCACTATGGCGGGAAGTGAAAAATAGGTGAACTGCACTCCATTCAATGCTTGAGTGGGAAGCAAGACCTTGTCTCAAAGATAACCAGTGCAAGAAAGCAAGATGAAATTAAAATAATAATAATAAAAGAACGAACACATGGCTCAGCCTTGTAAGCAAGCAGCAGGCTCTGAATTCAAAACCAAGTACAGCCAGAACAAAAGGCATGGGAGGCTGGTAAAGAGCGATGCTCATGAAGAGGAGAGGAAATCATACGCAAATGCGCAGGCAAAAAGCAAACGTTATCTGTATGGGAAAGTGCTCAGGGTGGAGGAACAGCACAGAGGTGCGCAGCGCACAGGGTGGAGTGGAAAGAGGGAGTAAGGAGGAGGCTTTGTGGGGAGCAAGCTTCAGTTCAGCTGGTCCCAGCTGGCCAGAATGGAACCTTGGGATTTAAGTGTGTTATGACCAGTGTTAATTGAGTGATTTTTTTTTTTACACTCCATTCGAAGCCTTCTGATCTCTAAGCACCTGCATGCGTAGAGACCAAACATCTACCTCTAGACTGTTCCCATTGTAGCCCAAACAGCAATGAAGAGTCTTCATGCTTTTCAGTGGAGTAAATCAGGGAGAAAACCAGATCCTACCAGCTGGGAAGAGGATGATGATCAATCTTTCAGTCACGGGCTCAGGGTGGATTTCCCAGTCTAACCTGAGATTTTCGGACAGCAGGAGTCTGTGGCATAGACATGACTTACATCTGTTCAGATTATTTTAGCCTCGTTTTCTTAGAAGCACTGTGGGTTTAAATCCAGGACCTCTTGCTTGCTAGGGAGGTGTTTCACCACTTGAGCCATCTCACTAGCCTTGCTTTAACTTTTGTTTTCTCTTTGTGATAGGGTCTTGTGTTTGCATTACAGGCATGTACCTGGTACCAAAGATCCTCCTAGTTACTACTCCTGTGTGGTGGGGTTACAGGCTGTGTCACCTGTACTGGTACTGGGGTGGTTGGATTTATTTTGTTATTGTCTTGTGTGGGTTTTGGTTTTGATTTGTTTTTGTAAGTAGATAGGAAAGTAATGTGATTTATCAGTTTTAACTCTGGAAGGTTTAACTCTCTTCTGAACTGTGCTTCATGCACATCAGCTGGGAGCCATGGGGTGTGAATCCTATTTATGCATCCAGGTTTCACAGCCACAGCAGGAAAGCTTGGAGTAGACAAACTTTAGAATTCTTAATGACATCAAATTCTCTATGCAGTAAAACACTTTCCCACGTGCCCCTCCACCAATACTCATTCCCCTTGCTTGCTGAAGTTGTGTCTTCTGCTTTTGCCTCTACATACTGGACCGAAAGCTCGTGTCTAAGAAAGTCACTCCATGAAGAATAGCTAGCCACCGGCCACACTCATGAGTAGGCTATTTTACATGTCAAAAAATATTTCATTTCTTCCCCCAAATAACTTTCATATTGTAAGAAGACAGGTTCTACCACTTTGTAACAGAAGAGTGATCAAAACTATCAGTTTTGTGTAATAGTTACACAGCTATGTACTGAGTAGGTAAAGATTGTTTTGTTTTTGCATTTTAACAAAAACTATTGGAAGATAACTTTTTAGCATGTTTTTCATTGTCTTTAAGGAGCTGTACAATGGAGTTACCATTCAATAAAGCAGGTTTTGAATACAGTGTATCGTGGTCAATGTCACCTCCTTCAATATTTTCACCCACCCCTCCAAACCATCCCTTCCCTCCCTTTTCTTAATTTTGGAAGTTATGTACTGAGATTTCTTTTTCGCTATGTAACAGAGCCCTTAATGTATGTACTGCATCTTGAGCTATGTCATCCCTTGACCCACACATAAACAGTCATTGCAGGTTTGCCTGGGCAGTGATGTTTCATCTAGCTATTATTCTTTGTGCGTGAATAGGACAAGATCAGAGAGCAGGTTATCCTACCGAATAATGGTGACTGCAATTCCTTAGTCCCACCGAATTACATTTCTTCTCCATTTTGATTTTTTATTTTTTAACCAGCGAGGCCATTCTGGTCCTAGATGTCTTCCCTCCCACCAGTATTTTGGGTGCTTCAGAAAACCAGACTCTGTGATAGAGGTAAATTCCGAGTGTTGTATACATTTCACTAATTACCATGTTGTGTGACCCATAGGTTCAGGTCCTTTTCTCCTTCCCCCAACGGTAGCTTCACTGTTTCCTGTCCTGTGCAGTTTTCTTCCTCTCCATCATTGTGGTCCACGAAGCACGTCTTGTCTGATAAAACAAAATCACTCAAGAGCAGATGAAGCTGTAATCACAATCAGGGTTCATACTTGCAGGAGATTAAATAAAAATTAAAAGTACTAACTCTGTGACATTTTGATGAACTGGAAATGCTCCCATTCTGACAGATGACTGTGGGACATGGCTACATTTAAATGTCGACCCAAGAGGCTCCTTGTAAATCAAACAAAATTGTTCCTGACTGAGATTCGTAGGTATTTGCCAATTCTCCCCTTCCCTTGGAATTCTAGATTTTTGATTAAAGATTGAATTATGAATACTGGATATTTTTTTCCTTTAAATTATGGTTTGATTCAATGAAAAAAATATAATGCTCATACATTTTACAAATAAAAAAAAAAGGAATGACTGTTATCTAAGGAAGAATGGAAGTACAGCGAGTTTCCATGTAAAAACTTTTTATCCGATTTTGTCTAAAAGAGAACACCTAATAACCAAGTCCTTTTTCTGCCTGACAGGTGGCTCTTCAATTAAGACACCATTGTGTTGAGTAATAAATCAGTATTCATGAGTCATACTCACTTTGTTTAGGTCTTCCAACTCACTCAGCAGGGTCTTCCGACATCTTTTTTCAACCTGAAATGGCTTGGCCATCCAGTTCCAGGTCTCCAAGAAACAGCCGAGGTCCCCATACTTTCTAGAAAGGACTACACGAAATTCGGATTTCACTTGTCTTCCAGCTGCCTTTGCCTCACCTCAGGTGTTAATTAGCAAGTGGCGATGTGATCCCACAGAGCCAGCTGGAAAGGAGGCTAGCAGCCATGAGCTCACAACAGTCTCCCTGCTGAGGGGTTGGGGGGGGGGGGATTTATTATGAGAGGAGGGGAGATTGCCGGCGTGGTGTTTGAAGGTGCGTTTGTGCATGATGTAAATGCTCCTCTTGCCTGCTCCTGAGAGTCTCACTGTGTTTGGCCGTGGGGATTTTGACCTTTACGGGATGAGCTACAGTATGCCTCTCTTCACCCTCAGAAACACGGTCCAGTGGGCCCGTGAGAGGATTCTGCAGACTCCTGAAGGACGACTTAGGAGCTTCATTCCTTAAGGAGTATAGCGTGGCCATGTCTAGCCTTGGTTTCAGTGATTTATGTCACTTGATTTCAGTGCTTTGGGAAGAAAGAAAACCAGGATATATGAGAACATGGTTCTGTTTTCATATGGTCTTTCACAGAAGGAAACAGTTGTTCAAACATCCTGTTAGTTCAGTGTCTTATATTTTCTAAAGTGCTGAATTGTTCTCTGCTACCTGATGGAAAAGAAGAATTAAGTGACAATTTAGAAGACAAATTTGACTTGTACACATGCCTTGTAGAACTCTAAAGAGGAAGCACAAATGTCTTTGTGTAACATTTGTGTGTGTGTGTGTGTGTGTGTGTGTGTGTGCGTGTGTGTGCATGCTTGCTGCTCATTCCTGTAATCCTAGCTACTCAGGAGGCAGAGATCTGAGGATCGTGGTTCAAAACCAGCCCAAGCAGGAAAGTCGATGTGGCTCAAGTGGTATAGTACTAGCCTCTAATGAAAAAATTCAGAGGTATTGCCCAGGCCCTGCATGTACTCCTAATGGCGTTGTACTGTTGTAAGATTTAATTACTAGAAAGCGACAAAGGGTAAATCCTTATGCAAAGCTCCTGTCATGTGTAGTCATGGCAGAAGGGGTGCCCAGAGAAATGATTTTTAATAGAAAGCAACCATAAGTAGTAGTGATTGCAAGTACAGAATGTTTATTTTTCTAAACAATTATCTAAGTTAATCATTTTTATTCATTGATATAAAAATTGTTGCTTATCAGGTGTGTGTTCATAATCTTAGAGGTCTACATCTCAAGTAGAGAAGTCAGTGGCCTGTATTGGATTTAACATCCAGACAGCATTTTAGTTTCTTAACTCAAAATTCCTGACACAGGAATATGTCTTCTCCGTGTTCACTAAGGAAAACAAAGAAGGCTTCGAGGGTTGTAATGTCTTGGAGTTTTGGTAGTAGAATTGACGTTAGCTACATTGATTTCAGGGCTACACTGTCCTGAAGAGTTTGCAGCAGACAATGTGTTGGGAACCAAATGAACAGCACAAAGCTTTGTCTCACAGGCTGAAGTATCGGAATGCAAAGCCCAGAGAGTTACCTTCTGCAGAAAGAATTACAGCGATTGCTTCTAGGGATGTCTGTTACAAATGGGTCCTTATTATTGAGAATGCTTTGTTTTATGGTAAAACAAACTGCAGAAAGGAACTTAGGCCTGAAATTAGAACTTTGAAAACATTAATCGGCTCCTTTGGACTTTCAAACTAGTTTTTCCTTTCAAACATCTTGTTGTTTTGGGCTCCCTTTACTCTTAGCTTTTGTACATCTTCTTGATGAAGTCATCCACGGGGTGATTTTTCTGTTCTTCCTTTTATGACATTAAATTTAGGCACCCCAAACTTTCCAGGATGCTCCCCCTTTCTGTGTCTTCACTTGCTACCAGAACCTCACCAAATACTGAACTCATTCTGTTTCACCTGCTCTCTGCGCCCCCTTACTGTTAACTTCAGTACTGCTCTTTTATACAGACGCGTTGTCAACCCATTCCTGTTACACTAAGTCTCACACCCAGTCAGTCTGGGCCTCTTTATTCTGTTGTTGGGGTTTTCCATGTGTGTCTTGGCTCTCGATCCCAGCACCTGAGATTCTCTTGCTGCTGTGGCCGCAGATTTCAGTGAAAGGATGATGAACAGTAGAAAGGTGGTAGACAGGACCCTTCGCAAAGCCTCGGTTCCCCTTGACTAGGCTGCGGTCTGTTGAATTCAAGAGTCCTAACCGGGGACAGGACACCTCAAGGGTGAGATTGGCAGCTGAACAAGCGAAAGCTGCTGTGGAATTGCAATCCAGCTGAGTGCAAGCACTGACCGGGGAAAGCCGAGGGCCCTCCTCTTTTAATGAGGGCCCACCTTCTGAGTTAGCCTATCTACTTGCCAAATGGCAAGGGATTCATGAATAATGAATGATAACAGATGAATGAATCTGTTCATGAAGCCGCCATCCCCACAGCCCACTCTCCAACAGTGCCCCACCTCCTAACTATGTTACGCGAAGATTGTACTTCTAATGCATCATTTTGGGGGACATGTGGAAACACTACCACAGGAACACAGCAGATTTATCCACTGACTATGCCATAGAAATACTGCAACCACACTAGTGTATATTCTTTCAGAAAACTCACAGAAACTCATGCCCTAGGAATGTTCCAGCAGATGACTCCACTCTTCAAGACAATTGTGAAAATTTGAGGATCTAGAAAGTTTCTATAAGGGCCCTGTTCTTAAGAATACTACTTTATATAGAAAAGAAGCTATGAAGTCAAGATACACACACACACACACACACACACACACACACACACACATATATATATATATATATGATTATCTTGATATTTCACAGTCGGTTCAAATAAAGATGATAAAAAAATATGCTAGCTAACTGAAGTGAAGTTCATTTGTATACACTTGCATACCATCCAATGTGTTTACTTATTGATGAGTTTTTAAGCTGACTCTGGCTTTCACCCATGGTATGCAAGTCTAATACAAAGGGATTAACTGAAATATGGCAGATTCAAGGGAGATCTCAAATAATGCAATGCCATAGAAAGCCAAAGTGAAGGTCCACCAAAAAACACCAGGAAGCAGTATTTGAAAGGGGTGGGGAAAGGGGTGAAGGAGAAAGGGTAGACAGTGAGGAGGAGGAGGAGGAGAGGAGGACGATACAGACAAGAATCCAATGTATATATTAAGAAAAGTAAGGGGTGGGGTGGAGAGGGGAGGGAAGGGTGAGGATGTGGAAAGGGATGAGGTTCGTCAAGCTCCATTGTATTCATGAACTGCTTTGTTAAATGACAATCCTTTGTACAGTCCCTTGAAGATCATAATTCTTTTAAATCCATCGTAAAAATATATCCGAACATTAGAAGCAATAAGAAAAAAATGTAAACTATTTTCTTTCCTAAGTAAGTTATTCTTCGTGAAAGAGAAGGACAAGTTGGTTTATTTTAGATAGCAATACTTAGCGTAACACTCTGTTATACATTTTTGATCATCTTATTATCATCCATTAGTTGTATAAAGGAGTTTCATTTTGACACATCTGCAGGTGCAACAATATGCCTTGATCAGACTCAGCCCCTCCAGTATTTTCCTCCTCCTCCTCCTCTCAGCTTCTCCAATTATAGCCGCATGATTGCTTAGTCTCAGTTCTTCAAGCGTAAGCCGCACGTGACTCCTACCTTGAGTAAGTATTCTACAGAATTGTTCTTTCCTTTTGACATTCCTGCGCAGTTCTTGTTATTTTATGTTCCAATCAATCCATGCTGGGCCAAACTGCAATTATGTTAATCAATGTTCCTATTGACAGAGACAGAGCAATAATGAGAAAGTGCTGATCAGTAATAAACATGTTTGGGCCACATTTTATAAATAGCTGGCAGTAAAGGAGGGCTGGTCTTATTGACTAACTCATAAATGACTTACAATCTATTTTCGAGCCTTAACCAGGCGAGGGTATCTTAAAACAAACAGTAGCATGGCTGTATTTCTGATGAGAAAGAAAAGGCTTTAAACTGTCATCGAACCCGTGGTTGGTGTAGGAGAGTGTAGGGCACACAGAATGGATGTAAGAATGGGTTGTGGATTCCATAACAGCAAGAAATGTTATTTGTTCCTCAGATTTTTAAATCCAAATGCTTTTCAAAATATCATTTAACTTCAGTTTTCTAACAATCAGTATTCATATGTGCCCCAGATAATTATTTTTTTTAATTTAACAGATTAATTTGTTTTGTACTTAGTCTTCTAACTAGTTTAGTCTTAAGGCTAGTAGGCTTGTGAATCTGCAAATTTCACATTACAAAGTCTTTACTTCCTACGTAATTTCCATCCATGGTTTGTTTGCTGAATACATTTACTACCTACACTGTGCAATTAATGTATTATGAGACTTCTGCTGATTCTCAAAGCCCTTTGTGAATATCTCAGTATCCTCAGTGAGACAAGATAAATGTGAAGGTAGAAAGAAAGTTTTAGACTTGTAAAGCTCCCATGTAGCTAATAGAAACAAGCAAAACTCAAAAAACCTAACTGTAAAACTGGGAAGGCTTTTTGCGTGAGTCAGGCTGTGATGACTTGAAATGATATGTGTTGTCTCCTAACCTTGGCCTCTTGATTGCGGGAACAAACACGGGCTGTCCCATATTAGGAGAATATTTCCATTTTCAGCCCACCATAAAAGCAAATTAATTCCATCGTATGTGGGTTACCTTACTATTTTTGAAACCATTTGGAAAAATAAAATCTTGTAGAAAATGGCCACATACATGGACGTGGAGGACATTATATTCAGTGAAATAAACCACACAGGAAGGCAAGCACCCTGTGAGCTAACTCCTGTGGAATCTAGAATAGTTGCTCTCGCAGTGTCAAGTGGACGAGCCGTGGTCATCCACTGAGCAGGGGAGAGGGAGTGTGAATCGGGATTGATGGAGAGCTAGAAAGCCATAGTTCAAACAGCAGACTAAAAATCAGGTGACGACAGTTAGCAATAGTATATTTCAAAAGCACATTGGAGGATGTACATAATCTCACCACCAAATATTGGTCACTGTTTTGGTGGAGATCTGGGGATGAGTGTAGCGTGTCTCATCATGCAGCCTGTGTCTGTCAAACATCACACCAGACATGTAAATATGTCCTACTGTTACATACCAACCCCCAACTAAAGCAAGTAGAAATGAATAAAAATTGTACTGAAACTTACAGAATGCAAAACAAATCAAGAAGCAGTTAATCTATTGTTAACATGTTATTTGAAAGTGTACTTAGTTTTCATTACTCAAAATTTCCTTCCTATTTGAGCATTATTCCCTTAGAAAATATGTCTTCTCAAACCATGGTAAGATGAGTTCAAATGAATAATTTCTTTGCTGTATCCAAAGAATAGATTTGAAAGAATTAAATGGCAAAAGGCATATCTTTCTCTTAATAAATGATACCTTTACTATGATATATGCTGCCTGGTGGTGCACTATATTTACTTTAAATGAAATTCTTTGATGCAGTATTGCTTTGATTTATTGGGTCGTCTTTTGATTTAGTAGAAGGCAGTTTTGAATCCGATGCTGGAGTTGATTTCCTAGAGAAGGAATTTGACTTGATGGATGATGTATCTATTTCTGTATTCAATAAGTAATGATTCAATAGTGAATGTCTGATTTGGTAAGTGAACTATTAGATTTGATTTTGATCTATTTTCTCAGTAAGAGATACATTTATTTTAATAGTTGATGTATCCATTTTAATATAAATGTGCCAAGTTTGTGATTCCATGTTCTACTTTTTCTGCACATGTGATTTATGAATTTTACTACAAATATATGTATATATTTCAATTAAAGGTACTAGGGAACATTCATTACCTTCTACCATAAAGTTGAAGTATTCCAAAACATATTTGAAAGTTTTTCATTTTTTGCTGAGAAAATATATGCCATTAGTCAGGTGATAAATCACAGCTCAAGAGAATTTCAACACATTTTTGGTAGAAACAAGTAGTAAATATTTGCTTCTTTGAAATCAAAGTTAAATTATGTCACATATTTAGATTAGTAGATATATTTTCCCCTACCTTTCCTGCTCTAAAATGTGACAACTTAAATTTGGGTTATTTTCCTTTTCTCTAATATAAAACTTGCTAAAGATTTTTTTTTTTTAATGTCGAAATACTACTTCGACTATAACCTGTGTTGACATTTCCTATCAGCATGTTTTTGTCATCTTGACTTACTTGGTGAAACTTTATCGATTGTAAATTAATTATTATAAACCTCAGACAATAATTCTCCTTGACATGCTTTAAACTAACATTCATCTTATTTGCTGAAGCTATAACTCACCAGATCTAGTTAGAAAAGCTACTTGTCGTTACCACGTAAAAACTGAAATTGAAAATGTGGCTAAGACTTGAAAGACATAAAAATGCCAGGTATGTGTCGCTTAAGGAATGTCCCAGCATCTGAGAAACTGCAGCTAAAAAGCGCAGAAGTAGAAACGCAGGCTGTGTGCTTGTTTAATTGTGTGGTCTAGTTTTGGTGTAGCTGCCCTTGATTTCCCGGTATTTGATTACAAAGTTAGGTATGAAGAGCTGTCCATCCCGGTGGATGTGATAAGAATATAAATGTCGCATAAGGTAAAAGCAGCAGGATAGATGCGGGGGGTCCCCAACTTTATTCAAATTCTAGATCTACTTTCATGATTCTGTCCTTTGTCAGGAGTTAATATTATGCGTGAAGATGAAAGTAATGCAAAATAGTAAAAAAAAATATTAGGAGATCCTTTAGAAAGATGCACCATAGCTGAGTATCTACCCTCTATTCTTGCTATATTTGTGACCATTTTCAAGAAATCACACAGAGGATAGTGAAAGAAAACCATGGGAACAGAACACGTTTGAAAAGGACACATTTGAATAGAAGAAGAGGTAAAAAAAAATCATTAAAACAAGACAAGCTGAAACTCAAATTCAATTACATATAGTTCAGCTACAGTTTTTGACATCTTTTCTGCCCTCACTTTTTAAATACTATGACAATTTATCCAGTTCCCACAGTAATCTTTGAAGGTGGTACCCCTGAAATGCTGCCACACATGTGGCCTTGGAGATTAGGGGAAAAAATGGTGAATTGTCAGATTGTACATGGGTCATTAACCACTTTGAGGAAGAAAGGATCCCCAAATGGATTTTGACATAAGTAAAGTTGAGAACATGATTCATGAGCTTGTTCCAAAGACTCTTTCTGGGTTATTTAAAATATCTAGATGGAATGGATTCTAACAGTTCATTTTCCTAAGCAAAGTCATATTTCTTATAGGGCAGGCAGAGGTGGAGGGAGCAGATCGCCAGTTTTCTATTACAGTAAATTATTAAGAGATGTGACACTTTATGACTTACAATAATTTTAAAGAAGACTATTATGGGCTAAATTGTGTCCCTTTAAAATTCATGTGTTGAAATCCTAATCCCCTGTACTTCATCAGATGACCTAATTTGGAGACAAGAGTTTGAAAGAAAGAGGTAATTAAATTAAAACGACATTGTTGGAATGAACCCTCATCCAACCCAACTGATGTTCTTACAAAAAGAGAAAATGGGAGCACCAGACACTGGAAGGGTGGAGTGAAGGAACAGAAATCGAATAGGTCGGCCATGGGTATGGCTGAGAGTCAAGGCTTAGAGAAAAAGCAGGCCTGTCAGCCCCTTATTCTTGAACTACCTGGTCTAGGAATCCAAGATAGTAACCTTCTGTCATTTCCACATACAGTCTGTGGTATTTTGTTCCTACAAAAGATTATACCAGCCACTCTAGCCAACCAATGCAAAGATCTAGAAAAAAAACCCACTGCTGGTCCCTTGTCAATACCAAGAAATTTCTAGAGGCAGTACTCTAAGACCAATGTATATGCAACTATTTTACATGATTGTGTTTTCCATACAGGCAATTGCAAAGAGTACCTGAATTTGCCTTCAATTTTAAAATACTTATTTTGAGATTGATTTAAACTGTGCAACTTTCTGCTGTTGTTCACATCCTCGTCATAAGTGATTGGAATGCAATGAAGCATTGAGGTTGGGAAATATTTGTAGATGGAAAGTTGAGTTTTCTCCAAAGAAACAATAGTCACTCACATATTAGAGCCAAACCCTGGGTTAGGAACACAAGAAATTGCGGTCAGTGTTTCAAAAAAGAAAATGGCATCTTTTCCACCAAGAAATGAAGTGCTAAACTTAGGTTTACTATGGTAAAAGATCATTTAGAGAAATCTCATTCTGTCATGTAGCTTTTCTAACATTATTTGCCTATTTTGAAGGCAAATTACAATTAAGATGATTATAAAATTAATAGCTGAGTTCCACATATCCTTGTGTGGTATGGAGAGACAACTAGGTTCCATTCATTTCCCTGTTCAACATGTAATGAAATTTACACATAGATATTATATATCTCTTAAACTATCTGCTTATAAACAGTAATTATATGACAGAGATCAAGCTCTTTTACAATTTTAAGAATCAAATGAAACAATATATTTGTATATAAACATAGATCTGTGATGGGTTTAACATATCCTTTGTTATCTTAGAAAACAGTCCAGGGGCTAGGAAGGTGGTTCAGTGGTAGAGAGCTTGCCTTGCATGCCTGAGGCCCTGGATTCCATTCCTTAGCACCACATAAGCAAAAAGAAAAAAGCCGGAAGTGGTGCTGTGGCTCAAGTGGTAGAGCGCTCGCCTTGAGCTGAAGAGCTGAGGGACAGCGCCCAGGCCCAGAGTTCAGGCCCCACAACCGGACCCCCACCCAAAAAAAAAAAAAAAAGAAAACACAGGCCAGACTTGACGACTTAAATATCCAGCCAATATAGATCTCTTTGTCTTACTTCTATTTATACATATTATATATAATAGATATAAAATGCATATTATATAGATTATATATTAATTATATGTTGATATATGTCATTATTACACACATGCACACACACACATACACACACACACACGCATTTCACATTGTACTTCCACTCAATTCCTGTCCACTACCAGTCACTGTTGGTTACATTCTTTAGCTCAAAGAGATAATGTTCCACCCTTCATTTTTATTGGGTTCTAAGTTTGTTGAAGTTTTTTACACTTTAGGTTAACTTAATTGGTTTCCCTCTTACCTTAAAATTCAGAACTGCATTTTCTGACTTCTTTCCCCACATTTCACAGGAATTTTTCCATTTTCATGAGATTTCAATCATGTGGGACATTTTCCTTGCATAGTTGGCTTCCATCCTTTTATCTCATTTGTGATTTACTGTCAGTATTGGTAATTTTATTCATTCAGGTAATATGTTTCAAAGTAGCCAAATGGTATTCTTGTCTACAGGGATTCTGAATTGTGAAATCTATATTTGTGATTGGTTAAAGAATATTGTTCTGGATTTTAAAAACATCACTTGGATGTTTATTCTAGAAAATATAGCTATTACTTTGAGTTCTCTTTAATAGAACATCCTATTTTCATATTTTTAAATCACATCAAATTAGGATACTCTCAAGTTGAAATTGGCTTCCAGAACTTTTGGAGACAATACTAGCTTTTGTCATCAGTGTGATTTTGCTTATGAATTGCGTTTGCAATATTTGACTTTATTTCTAACATAAATAGAGCAGTGCCTTCAAGAAATGTACAGATTAATAGAATATTTATCTTTTTTATTTTTATTTTTGTCCATTGTGGGACTTGAACTCTGGGCCTGGGCGCTGTCCCTCAGCTCTTCAGTTCAAGGCTAGCGCTCTACCACTTGAGCCACAGCACCACTTGCGGTTTTCTGGTGGTTCATTGGAGATAAGAGTCTCACAGACTTTCCTGCCTGGGCTGGCTTTGAACGGGGATCCTCAGATCTCAGCCTCCTGAGTAGCTAGGATGACAGGCACGAGCCACCGGCGCCTGGCCCAGAATATTTATCTTAATGTTCATACTTACTTTCTTACCCTTTTCATGCCTGAAAATTATTCAGCACAAAAGAATTGAGTGGTTTTTTAAAAGTAATTTTCTGTTATTTTAAAGCAGAGTCTTCATAATGAAATAGAGGCTTTTTATACTATTAAAACATAATGAGGGGCATAATTGATTTGTGTATGACTTTTCAGTGATTTGTCCTGTATGCATCTGCCTTCTGGTATTAATACGTGTGTGTGTATATAAAACTTTCATTGAAAGTCATGAAACCATCATTTCATTCTACTCTTCTTCATCCAATAATTCTTTCGAAGAAGAGTACTATGTGCCAGTTGTAAAATTTATGGATATTCATACTATGTCAATAAGCAAAAAGTCTGCCAGGCCTCTTAGACTAGATCTTACCTTCTGATAGGGTAAGACAATAAAAAAAAATATGTGAAATGGACATCATACTAGAAGGTGCTAGAGAGTACCAAAATTGTAGCAAAGCACAATATATTCTTAAATTTGAAATCTGCATATATATAAAATGTATATGTAATATAAAACATATAACATATGTATATATAATTGCTATACTATATAATATAGTAACATTTTATTCTATATAATATATACTATATTATATATACTATATTATGAATATTATATATGCATATATACTATACAAAATGATTTGTACTATAAATATAATCTATACATACTACAAATATAATAATAATATTCACAAGATTAGGATATATACACTATATATATTATATATCCTAATCTTCTGATATGAAATGCCTGAATGGCTAGGATTATATCAGTGTCCAGTGGCTTGGGGGTTTTAGGTCAATAACTGAACCCATGACTGTTATAAACAAGGCCCTGGAATTGATCCATGGTACTAGAAAATATAAACACATATCCCTGGATATGTGTTGGGAAAGAGAATTCCAGGCAGATGGCATAGTAACTGCACGGTCTCATATTTGGAAGATGATAAATATTTGAGCCCCATAAGGTCAACGATTCTCCTCTCTGGTGTGCCCTCCAATGAGCTGAGCATGATTGGGGATAAGAATTTTGTAAGTGCTCGCAGAGCACTGTAACCTGTAAGGTCACATGGTTTATCTGGGGACTGGTACACTTGAGTTTAATGAGAGAGTTGTCATAGACAGTAGACAGCACACAGATAAATAGGTATGGCTGTGTGCTGATAAAAGTTTATACAAAACGGCAACAGACTACAGTATGTGCCTGCACCAGTTTGCTAAAAGCTGCTCTCCACGCACATTTTAAAAATGAGTCTTGGCATTGGTTTTCCTGCCCATTTTTAAAATTTCTATGTATTGTTCTTCTCTAAACAACAACAAAAAGCATGATAAACATTATTTTCTGTTCGTTGGATTTAAATCATATCCTCACAGCACATACACAGGCATGCAATATTTATGCATGATGCCTTCTTAATTCCTTTTTTTTTATAACTAGGTAGTGCTTCATTTTGGAGTAGTACCATAATTTATCCAATGAATCTCTCGTTCACAGGCATTTGATTTAAATCCAATTTGGGCTCTTACAAACACTGGATTACTCTTAGTCCATGAGATTATTTACACACATTATACATCTATATCATCAGTGTGAGTTTTAGTACGTATGTGTATATCCAGAGTAAATTCCGAATTTCTAGAAGTAGGAATGTCAGGCCAAAGAGAAGCTGTATCTCTAATTCTGTTCAGTATTTACAAAATCCCTTTTCACCCTGGCTGCATAATTTTACACTCACAATGTCAGATCTACAAGCATGCTAGTTTTCCACACCCTCACCCAACAGACTGAGCTGTCAAGCTTTTGAACTTCTGCCAACTTGAGATATGAGAAATAGTATCTCGGGGTAGTTTTAATTTTCATTTATCTTATTATGAATGAAATGGAACATCTTTTCATACCTTGAAGGGCCATTAGCTGTTCTTCTGTTGTAGACTGTCTGTTCTTTTCCTCACCCTTATTTTATTAGTTTTCGGGATGTATTTTCAAATTAGCTCCAGTAGGCTTTCTAGCAGATTGGATGGAAGATGTAAGAAAACAGATTAATCAAGTATAGCTCCAAGCCCTTTGTTTTTTTGACAACTGGAAAGATAAACCTGGTTTGTTGTGGGTCGGGAAGGGTCCATGAGTAATATTTAAGTTGTCAATCCAAAGACCAGGATGTCACATCGGGGCAATGTTCAGCCCATGCTCTGCAGACACACCTGAAAGGAGAAATAGAAGCATTTGGAACTGAGTCTCTTGGAGAAGATCAGTCTACAGAGGAACACTGGAGTCAGTGGGACGCAGACAAGAATGCACGACCGGGGGATGGCAGGCCACAGAAGTAACATGTGCAGAGAAGAGGGGAAAACGGAGGTTAGCTCCTAAGTGGTTTGACATCAAAGGCGGAAGAGAAGAGAGAGTTCAGGTAAAGCACGAGTGACCGAGGGGAGCTGAGAGCATGCAGAGTTCCTGTGCAAGCAGCAACTAATGACCAAGGCAGAGAACAGGTCCAGGACCATGGTGCGAGTTTTCCGGCCTTGAAAAGGGCAGTGTTTGTCTACAGCTGAGACATAAAACCGGGCCTAACCTTGATAATTCTCCAACTCAAAAGCAATTCAAATTCTCCTTAAGAGTCATTCACCAGAAAGACACCGGACAGGAAGCCATTAATGTTTTCTATCAGGAGAAAATCTTACTTTGATCCTATGCAGAATATTCTACAATGAAATTTAATAGATTCTTGTTTTTTTTTCTTTCTCCTCAAATTAAATCCAATCAATACTGGACACCTACATACAAGTTACAAATGCAAATAACACATTTTCTCCTTTTCCTTCAAGGAAGCTATATTTGGCCTAGGTAAAAAGTATCAAAAATTTTTTTTTAAAAGATCTAAAGAATGAACTCTATACCGCTACTAAAGAATTCACCAGGAAACTTTACAAAACAGAACCCGATTAACTAACTAGCAAGCAGATTCTTTAGATCATCATTGCATGTCTTAGGAGGAATCTAAAAGAATGATTGTATCAGGATGAAAATATGTCCTGCTTCTGCAAAGAGAGGACCAATTTTCAAAATACAGAGGAGCACCAGAAATTGCTACAGGAATGCATATGTGTGAAGGTAAAGTCTTACCAATAGACACTTGTGGTCCATGTTAAAACACCCATCGCAGAACCTCCGTCACAGTGGCTGTGGTAGAACTCGAGTTACTGGGGTAGGGTCCTGTGGAGTTGAATCTTAAGGGGATGGTCTGTGTCAGCAAGGGGACTGGCTGTGGTCCAGGGAATGGCCTTTGGCCAGGTGGGGCGCTTCTTGAACTCCCAGAACTCACTCCTGAGTCTCAGTACACTGTCTTTTCCCTTCATTCTCAGTTTTACCTACTTAACGCCTTGTCCTGGACAACATTTATTCACCATGCAGAAACTTCTCCAGCCTACCAGACAAGCACGTGTCCCTTCTATTTGCTCTCTGCTCCCCAAAGTTTCTCATTATAAATACGAGTACGTGTATCTTGACCACGATGGCGCTTGCGTTATTGTCGGCTCTCTGAGGTCCTGTGTCATGCCGGGTTTCTCAGTTACGTATTCTAAGGTCTGTTTAAAGCTGGAAAGAGCTCGATGAATATGTGTGGAGCAAGTGAAAGAATAAATATTGGAATTTTATATGGCACTCTATAAATCCATCCCTTTGTATGCCCTCTACAAATTCTTCTTTAGCACTTCTTTTGTTAGAATTATCGTTATTGTAAAGTTGAGGTACAGAGGGCTTAGTTACCTAAGTCAGGTAATGAGTCCATTTCTTTTGAACATCTCCTCCCTTGTTTCCTCTCAGTTTTCCCTCCATTTAGTACTAGTAAGACCTCTCTTTTTCTATATGTAAGACCTACACAAACCACTTCTCCTAATGGTAGCAATGTGACATCAGCTTGGTGTAAATTACCAGTGGGAATATTGGATTCCATGACAAGACAGAAAGTAATGGTTGTTTTAAATACGTTTTTATTACTTTTAAGTGTTTGTACAAAGGAGTTGGTCTGCAGCAAGCAGCTTATGGGTGCATTGCGTCTTGATCATTGTCCCCGATTTCATCAATCTTACCCTTCCCTCCCAACTCCGAAGGTCATGATTCCATAAAGGAAAATGTGTCAGGATGTAAGAGTAAATCTTCTCTGCCTGCCTCACCAATAATCATCTTTCTAAAAACTACCCATATAAATAATTTTGGAAAAAGCATTAAGTTCTCACACGATATAAAGTATCAATCAAAGGACAAACACACAGACTTTGAATATTAGCCCTATTACTTTACATGGCCTTTGTTTTATAAATGACCTGAGTGTCAACCAGGCTAAAATATCCATCTCGGAGGATACTACACCAATGTGTGTGTGTGTGTGTGTGTGTGTGTGTGTGTGTGTGTGTGTGTGTGAATGTGTGTGTGTGTGCACACATGTGGGCGTCAGTCCTGGTGCTTAAATTCAGGGTCGGGGTGCTGTCTCTAAGCTTTTCTGTTAATGGCTAGCACTCTATCACTTGAGACACAACTCCACTTCCAGCTTTTTAGGTGCTTAATTGGAGATAAGAATCTCAAGTACTTTCCTGCCCAGTCTGGCTTTGAACTGTGATCCTCAGCTCTCATCCTCCTGAGTAGCTAGGATGACAGATGTGAGCCACTAGGACCTGCTACTCATCAAGTTTTTGGAGGGCTGGGTGATAATGTTGGAAGGTGTGGCATTGATCAAGACGCATTGTATTCATAAATTGCTTTGTTAAAAGGCCACTGACTTGTATCATTTCTTAAAGATATTTTTTTAAATCCAAATCTCCTGTTGGCTCTTGGTAAAGTAATGTTCCCAGGTACCAGAACTGACAGCAACAGAGAAGGGCAACATTATTATTGAAGGAGTATGACTTGCAGAACCTAGACTTCATTAGGACGGATGGGAGCTGTGGAATTGCACAACGGAAAAGTCCCTGTGTTATCTTTGAATGCTCTGTTTTTGCCACTTTGAAATTCTTTTTAATAGTCAGACAAGGGTTTTTATCATTTTTATTTTGCTCTATGATATGTCCAAAGGACAGATAGCTCTGTGAAGGATCATTGAAAGGGAGTTAATGCCACAAAGAAATAGTTATTGGGGGGCCCTTGAATTTGATTTTATTAGAATAAAAGATGGCATAGAGAGGCAAAATTGCCTCTCCAAGGGAAACCAACGGTGTCATGCAGGGACCAGCCTCAGCGCTGTCATGTGCCACCTGTCCGTTCAGGTGATCACCCATTTGTTCTGAAGTGACACTGAGGAGCTGAAGCTGCAGTTTTACACACCTGCATCTCCCCGATCTAGGTGCATTTTGATGACTGGGATCTGATTTGAACAGGCTGATCAGTGCCGAGATGATAATGCTGTCAGATCCCTGGATTCCTTTCATCACCAGCTAGTTATGCAAATGAAATCAAATGACTCATGGAAGGAGAGGGCCCAGAAGAAACACTAGCAGAGCCCCGATCACCTACACAGGAGGCACAGGGTAGCTTTGTCTGGCTTATCTTAGAGCCCGGCCCTGTGGCATCTTGGGTCTCCCAGGTCATAACTTGGATGTTATCAACAAGCTGCTAGTGTTGTTAGTAAGTATTCATGAGCAGCCAGATTGAGGTGGCTAGGGTGGATAGGATTCACAGTCAGATGGTCTTGAGTATTAGCTTGTGCTCTTTACAGGGAATAGAAGAACTTCTGCTCCATTTAGTAAGAATGGACCTAGATGGCATTGCTGATGGCATTGTTCACCTGTAGCTAATTTCTATATTTGTATTTTAGGCAGTTTGCATTAACTTGGAGTAAGTTTTCACAGTAATAGTATGACAGTGCACAGCCTGTTCTGCTGGATAATTGTCCATTTGGTGGTGTGACACAAAGGGCCTGGCTGGTCCATTTCTTGTCATAAAGAAATGACTGGTCATGACTGGACAGTTGATTTTTGACAAAAGGTAAAGCAAAGGTTGAGAAGAGTTTGACTGGCAAAAGATTCGGAAAGGAGCTGGATGTATTTGCAGTTATTAAAAATTGAAAAGAAAAGAAAAATCTGGGCATTCTAGGCATTAGATTACGTATTCTGTAAGAGCTAGCTCCAAAGAATCATAGACATTTACACCTAGTGTAAATCACCAAAGTATAAACGTCATAGGAGATATCATAAGAGGAAATCTGAGTGATCCTAGGTTGGCATCGAGTCTTTTACACCAACCAGAGAGAAAAAAGGCCGATGAGCTGGATTTTATTAAAACATGAGTCATCTTTGTAGAAGACATTGTTTGGAGGATGTAAAGTCAAGCCATAGACATGGAGAGTATTTTTGACAAGCATCTCTGATAAAGGATCATTATCCAACATATCCAAAGAATTCTGAAGTCTCAAGAATGAGACACCTAGTAATCAGCTTCAAAAGGGAGGCAGATCTGTCATGAGTAGGCCTCACCAGAGAACAAAACAGAGATGGCCAACGAGTATCGAGTATCGGCAACGGTAATACACATTAGGTCTTTAGGGAACTGCAAATAAAGCGACAGTTGAACTACCATCACACACCTATTAACATGGCTAAACTCTAAAATACTGATGCCATCAAATACTGACAACACATACTCATTGCTGATAAGAATAAAACATGAGGAGCTGGGAAGGTGGCTCAGTGGTAGAGCGCTTGCCTCACATGCATGAGGCCCTGGGTTCAATTCTTTAGCACTACATAAGCAGTAAAAGCTGGAAGTGGTGCTGGGGCGCAAGTGGTAGAGCTCTAGCTTCAAGCTGAAGAGCTGAGGGACAGCGCCCAGGCCCAGAGTTCAGGCTCATGACTAACAAAAAAAAATAAAATAAAAAATAATACCTCCACTTTGGAAAACCCTCTACAGTCTCTTGCAAAGCTAAACACTGTGTCACTACGTGATATAATAATCATATTCCAAGCGTCCTTCAGTAGGTGACCAGATAAGCAAGCTGGGACATTCATCCACAGAACACCAGTATAGACATAGAACAATACAACTGACCTAAAACAAATGATGAGTTTACAGAAGCAAAGGTAAAATGACAGCTATTGAGGGTGGGGTACTGGGGCATGGGTGTAGCGAGATGTTAGTCAAAAGTTACAAAATATCTACTAGCTAGAGGGAGTGATTTTGGGGCGTAGGTCCAAATGCATTTTTTGAGAAGTGGTAGGAGAATAGAAGGTTTCACCATAAAAAATGACAAACCTGTAGGTAACACTTAAGCTGACTAGCTTTATTTAAATAACCTAGATGTATACATATTTAAAAATACCGTATTGTGATCCATCCATCCCTGATCTCAAAATCTGACGTATGGGATTGTAACCTCTTAATACACTATGTAATATTAAAAATTTTAAAAAGAGACAAGAAAGAAAGAAGTTGACTATAATGTTCTGATCTGGTCATAGAAACAGTCTGGTCTAGGCATTGATAGATGAAAGCCAGTCCGAACGGACTAAATACTGTATGACTCTGCTTACAGATCATGCTGTAAAATAGGCAGAACTGCGAAGACAGGGGGGGGGCAGGGAGGGCTGAGGGGGGGAGTTTAGTGGTTATCAGGACTTGGGTGGGATCAGGTCAGTGAAGGTGCATAGAACAGTCATTGTGAGATCCTACTATAAAGCACCTGACAACACTCATAAATTATGCCAGATTAACAGTGAGCCTTGTATCAACTATAGGCCTAGGCAACAAGTACTATATTTGCGGGGGGTGGGGGGGGTGGGGGGGGGTGGGGAGTGGTGGACAAAGAGGGAAGCCATGGATGGTGGGGGAGGGGAGAGATGAGCAAACGTGGTCACTATGTTCAGTATATGTTATGTAAAAAAAAAATTAGACTATGTCACTTGAGGGTAAGGACAGGAAGGGAAGATGGGGGAGAATGAAGGAAGGGTGACATTGGCCAAGAAACATTGTACCCATGACCTGACTTATGGAACACCTTTGTACAGCCATTTAAAAATAACGATCCTTTTTGCATCAAAAATGATACAAAAGGGGCTGGGAAGGAGGCTCAGTGGTCGAGCGCTTGCCTTGCATACATGAGGCCCTAGGTTCGATTCCTCAGCACCACATAAGCAAAAAGAAAAAAGCCGGAAGTGGCGCTGTGGCTCAAGTGGTAGAGCGCTAGCCTTGAGCTGAAGAGCTGAGGGACAGCGCCCAGGCCCAGAGTTCAGGCCCCATGACCGGACCCCCCCCCCCCAAAAAAAAAAGATCAAAAATGATACAAAAATAATACATTGTTAGGTCAAGTGTAAGAAATGCAGTGTAAGGATGTAAGATGTTACTCATATAGGAGATTTTCAGGCAGGTGGCAGGTGGGAGAGAGAAAGAGGCTATATGAGCATGCTTTGTACTTTCTACCCAGTTACTTGTAGACCTAGAATTGTTCCAGAAACATATACTAACTTGAAACATTCCACCCCAGCAGTCTTCTGAGAAAGGCTACATATTTAAATAGATTATTTTTTAACTAAACATCTGACTTTTAGTGAACATAATATAATGTTTAATTCTAGCAATTATACCTGTAAACCTTGCAAACATAGAAAGAAACGGGCTGTAGGTCAGGCATGATGCAAGGGCAGAACTACTAGAAACCGGAGTCTTGACTCTGGTTCTGTATCTTATTAACCTTTTACATTTATCGAGTCTCCTTATCTCCCTGGGCTTTACTTTCCAGATGCATTAAAATCGAATAATTCTGGATGTCATAATAGTATTGTGGAGGTTCATGTACTAATAACACAAGTTTGTTCAGGAGAACATGAACAGTGGGCAGCTTCAGATGAAGTCTCACTGTGAATTTGCCCCGCCCAGGATTTGCTTTAGAGTTGCAGAATAGTTAAAAGTCTTGGACAATGACTCCTCAGAGAGCAATGTCTGAGCCCTGCAGCCATTCTACCACTCTGAGAAGGGGAAAACAAATCCACCTGGGATGTGACATGTTTAAAACCCAGGTCAAATGACTTTCTCCTTATAGGTAGACTTAGAGAACATTACCATCTTATTAGAATATTCCTTAGGTTAATCAGACCAATTCCAATTCCAAGGTTAATCAGAACAAAGACGGTTCAAGTAACTGCAAGTTGGGTCCTATGAGAATATCCTTACCTCCCTACTCCACATCACAGGAGCTCTTTTCCTCGGGCCTGTACTGAAGTCTCATTAGCTAGGGGAAGAGAGGACATTGCTATATGACTATATATGTGTTTGCTCTGCTGAAACTCACCCACACTTCCATATCTCTCCGTTTGATTTGCGTTGGTATTTAGAAAATGGTAAAAGCAGCAAAGACTGTTGGACATTAGTTGTTAGAAAAATGAACAAAATTATGCAAATGGCGCACCTAGCTCAGTTTCTAACATGAAAAATAAAACCTTCCAGAAATGACATCTTCTTACTATCACAGAACAAGCTTATACCAAAGACTTTGCCAGTGCCTTCCTTTTGTCTTGAAGCAATGAAAGGAATATATGCCTGTCCAGTGGTGCAGGAAAAGTCTTTTGACCATAATACCCCCTGTCTTTGAAATGACCATCTGGCAGTTGAGGTCCTAGGACTCTTCCTGTAGTCTTGTGGTTTGAGCAATACTCAGATCATACTGCGCACCAAGGTAGAATACGGTGACGTATCTACTACCAGATGTAAATCAGCTCTTCTACCAGATGACCCTGGCTACAGTGGAGGGAGACAGGGAGATGTGTGACTCAAGCATCAATGTACTACTATCCCCTGGGCAAAATGGTGGAAGGGAAATGAACGTGGGCATGGATAGGAAGAAGAGTGTGAGAATGAAGCAGTGGAGGGTGGACTGACTGGGGTTAGTGAGAATGAAGGTGGACTTTCCACTTACTGCTCCTGCATTTTCTTGACACCGCGTTCATCTTCGTTAACTGTTTTTTTTTTTTTTTCATGATTTAGCAATTAGAGCTTCTTAACAGGTCTGGCATATGGTGCGTGGCTGTTTTAAGACCCAGATGAGAGAACGTGGTGAAACACTTCGCACACTGGTAATGGTGGACAGAGATCTAAAACGCCATCACGTTGCGGCTCTAGCTATGTGTTTCCATGTTAACTAGTCCCACTCACTTTCCATCTTGCAACAATAAATTTATTTTAAATGAATTACTAAACTTTCTGAGACACCATTGTGCTGTGTAGCCCAGGCTAGTGTCCAGATTCTGATCTTCCTGTTTCCAAAGGAGAGAGGCATGAGGTTGGTACATAGTCAGACTTGATAGGAGGTTACTGAGTAAGTTTGTGTGTGTGTGTGTGTGTGTGTGTGTCTGTTTTAATAACAGAGTGACTATATCCAACAATTATATGCTGTATATTTTTTAAAATAATAACTAATAGAGTCTGAGTGAGCTCACCATATTATAAATATTTGAGAGGATGGAATGCCTTATTTGATTCAAATATTACACAAGGCACACATATCCAAACATATTCTATCCCCCACACACGGAAAGACTGTGTATAAACTAAAATGAAAACTGAAAAAAAAAATGCAGTTACTTCTTTTGTCCTACTTCATGATCCTCACAAGAAAGAATATGAGATACCATCTCTAATTAACTAGCTCACATAAACATATTAATGACTTAGGATTTTGTTTGTTTACCTTATTTTTAAAAAATTGCCTATGTCAGTATTTGTTTTCCAAAGGAGGCTGAAGGCGATGTCATAGATTAAATCATGACAGGAGTGTTCAGCCTGAGAGAGATGTATCATGGGCAGTAGGAATCAACCATAGCATTTCTCCAGTTAGACAGGTAACATGCCCTCTGCTCAAGAGTACAGTATACACTAGCTCAAAACGGCTGAGCCTTACTGATCATATCACATTATAAAGGCTACGGGTTTTTTAAAGAAGAGGAGATTGTGGAGCATGATAGAATTATACAAAGGTGCAAAATGTTCCTTTCCCAGGAATATAGGATTCAAACATGGGATCACTAAGATTTCAAAGCTGACCACATTGGCCACAGAACAAGACAAATGAAATACAAGAGGCTTGACAAATGTGATTCAGTCCAGGAAGATAGTCACCAACCAACAGACAGCTCTTAGAAATTATATGAAATTATAAATGCCTTCATCACCTGGTGGAGAAGACAAACCATCTCATATTCACTTCATTTTTTCCATTTCTAAATTCAACTGGAAAAGACTTCCTGAATATGTGTGCATTTGAGAGGTTAACTCTGTGGCTAAAATAAAGGGCACACACACAGACACACACACACACACACACACACACACACACACACACACACACACAAATGGAGGTTGATTCGAATAATGCTTTTCCATTCCAATAGAAGTGATTCATTGCTCGGGTAGGAGCAAAGTCATTTGTCCATTAGGTTATTATTTACTTACTTATTTACTTTCTGATTGAGGCTCATATTGCCTTTCTGCCAAATGCAAGCTGTTTAAATGAGGCCAGAGTACCAGCTGCGGCCGCTACATGCCAAACCCCTGTTTCTACTTGAGGTACCTGCCCTTGGAAAAAGTCTTTGCCCCTTCCCTGAGGAGATGGGAGGAGGGAGATTTGTTAAAAGGTTAGTGGATGAATCAGTAGTTAAATTATCCTCAAATATTTAGCGGGCCTCTAAGGCATTAAAGTTCTGTGTGGCTCTGTGTGAATGCCTTTTACCAATTTGGGGTGGCTAATTTTCTTCGTCGAAGAAATGGAATCTCTGTTGGCCTGTGAAAAATATGCTTAAGCTTTCATTGTTGACATTTCCACTGGCGGGATAATCAATCTGATTTTTAGGATTATCTTTGGGTATGGCCAAATGGAATCAAGGTTTGTGAAATGGGATTTCCTCTTAAAAAAAAAAGATTGAAAAGTTTTGTAAAAGCACTCATTTAAAAACGTCCTTGAGAAGGAACAACCTCAATGGATTGTATCAATGTCTTAAGACACACGTGCACACATGCACGCGCACACACACACATACACACACACACACACACAGACAAAGAAGGAAAAGAGTCTCATAATGAAAAAGTAAAAGGATCAGGACTGGAACAAAAATAAGATAAATGAATTCAAAGCTAAAAATAAGAGAGAAAATTCTAGAAATAATCCACCCTAGCTAGTTTCAAGATTGTGATTACAATCATGAAGTAGCTTCTGGGTGTGATGAGTTATAAGGAAGACTGCAAAGATGGAACCCCGGATGGATATTCAGGGCTCTCCTACATCATGGTTCATAACTCCGTCCAGATGATCGCTTTTTCTGTCCTGACTTGAAGAGTCATCTCTGAACCAGGTCCTGCGGGTTGCACAACTTCCAGTCTCAGCTCCTCTCTCTATTTATAAACCACCCAATCTCTTTCACAGACATTGAGGTCTGATTCTTGTCCAACTCAAGTGCACTTGATTAGCAGAGTCCAGAGCTCACCTCGGACCCTTAATTGAGAAGGAGGCCTGGAAGGGGTAATTGTAGCCTGTCACTGTTAGCAGTGCTGGAAGGCATTCCAGAAGGAATTGGAAAGGATAAAGAGTCAATGATAATAGATTTTCTCACCATAAAATAGACCTGGTAAGTCCTGAGATGGTCTAGCTCTCCGTCTAGTGCACTCTGATCAATGTTCTTCTTGTCAGTTTTGAAGTTGGCATCGTAGGAAAGGGTGATAGGCCTCCTCTTCTCCTCAGCTCCTCTAGCTCATTCAACTCCAGTCAGTGCAAAAGGTGACTTTGTATAAGATACTGCTGCCAATGGTGGTGAGGAGGAGGAGGAGGAGGAGGAGGAGGGGCAGGGGGAGGGAGAGGAGGAAGAGGAGGAGGAGGATTACAGTTACTGGGAGAGGAATACCAGTACCCCGTGTCAGAATGTCATGTTTTCTTGGTGCTCGTACAGAGGGGTCGGTGGGTATGTTTATCGTTTGTGTGGGTCTCAGTATCTCTATTTGCGCTTCTCACATGACGCTGTGGATTTCTAAGTCTGTCCTTAGTGGGGCGAATAACAAATACAAAGCAAGTGGTAGTGTTGTCATAGCGCTCTCGCACTTCACGTAAGGGCGAAAGCATGATCAAACTGTTAGCAACTCTGTCTTCAATTTTCCCATTTCTCAGGTAAAGGTCCAATCTTAAGTAAAGGTGCCACTGAGGGGTCACAGTGTCC
The DNA here is from genome assembly GCF_019054845.1 of Dipodomys spectabilis. NCBI lineage: Eukaryota > Metazoa > Chordata > Mammalia > Rodentia > Heteromyidae > Dipodomys > Dipodomys spectabilis. Next base: position 3,741,139 of record NW_024870935.1, read on the forward strand.
TCTTCTCTTGGCCCAGCAATGTGGGAGACATCTTTGAACCCCGAAGCCAGGTTTCACCAGCCTGTACGCGGCAAAACCAATTGGTTCTAGAAGTAAGGTATCGCCAGTGATGACATTAAGCACCAGGTGTGAAAATGGCGCTGGAGGGTGGCTTGCAGGACAGGTAAGGAAGGCAGAGGGACATGCAGAAAAGGAGAAAGACGGTGGTATTCCAGGAACACAGTGATGCCACCAAACCAAGGCAACGGGGAACCGTTAACCATTAAAATACTTCCCATCTCATACATTTTGGAAAAGGGATAGAACTGCTTTAGATAAAGGACCTCCAAATTTGAGTCAAGCCCGGTTTCTTTGTTTAATTACTGCATGGATAGACACATGAAATCAAATGGTACGTTTAAATCTGAAAAACCATCGAGAGTCAGATAAATCCATTTCTAACGCGGAAACGATGGTTTCCTGATTCCAGGGAGAAACTGGCATTCTTGAAGTGGACCAGGTGCTTGCCACTCCAAGTTACCTTTCCCTGCAACGCAGGCCTAAAAATTGCATGGACTGTCCCAACTTTTTGGTCACTGTACTTTCATTAGCATCAGTCAGGGGCTTCGTATTGACACATCCTGATTCACATACAACTTACCTTGATCAAGCTATTTTACATTCGCATCATTCACCCATTTCTTTTTGGACGGTTCACCTTGGTGTTTTACACATGCCTATGCAGTACTTTAATCAGATAGACTTTGCTTCTCTCAGCTTCCCTCATTCTTCTCTACCCCTTCATATGCAATTACTTTTGGTGACGTTCATGGGTGCTCCAATTTGTGACTTAAAATAGTCTGCTCAATTTTGCAAGACAGAGGTGAGAGTCTCACTGTTATCATAAGGGAGGGGAAAGGCTAAACTAGTTAGATTACAGAATCACAAGAGCAAACAGCAGTATGCAAAATAAGTCTGACAGCCACCCTGTTAGATCCTTTCTGTTGGTGCAGGAACCTCCGATCCTAATCTGGGGATTTCTAAGTCCTCCCTAATCTCCTCTTTTCTCCCCTTGGTCCCTTGCTGGACACTTGATTTATGTTTTGCAGAGAGCTGGGTAGAAAAGAACTAGTCATGACAGGCAGAGCAATAATTCCACTTTCTTGCTTGGCTACCTCAAGTTTACTTTGCTGATTATAGGAATTACAGTTCTGAATGATTTCTTTTTAGCAGTCCTTTTAATTGTATTTCATCATCCCGCGTTTAAAACTAGAGTGTCAGTCTGAAGTAAGAGGATTTGCAATAGCCACGTTTCTAGCCTTTCTTAGAAGGATACACATGAGCGATCAATACACAGTAATGAAATGGAACACTTGTCTCGTGGATATTTTTGGATTCGGATTTCACTGGGAGCACAGGGGAGAGGAGCTGTTTCCCAACCCTTTGTATTAACAGGTGTAACCGTATATTTATTACCTGGCAGTATTTCTTAAATCCCGTGGACTGAGTCTTTGGCTTATTTATGTAATAGGTTGTTTTTTGAGTTAATTCTGTAATTCTGTGTTGGTGTCATTTGCTTGGTCTTCATTTATTAATGCCTATTCAAGTTTGAGCATTTCTCCTTTGTACTTTTTAAGAATTTATAGTTTAGCTTTCATCCCATACTTGTTAAAAGCAGAATTGAGAAAGTTACAAGCTTTTATTTTCCATATTACCTCCATAAGAAGCATATACCTAAAACATTTCCGGAAAGAAAGAATTCACCTTGATGGGAAAGGTTGATTCATATTTTAAGACAGCGTGCCATTGTTATTTATTAACATGCCCGTTGTTTGTACCTTTCATACCTTTGTTGATTGTGGCTAAACCTTTGTTCAGAATGTTGTGTTCATATTTTCCTTTCAAAAACAAACTTAAGAGACGGATAAAAATATGACCTCCCATATTAAATATAATCTAATGAGAGAAAGGATAATTCCTTTCTTTCCCTACTTTGGCTCAGTTCAGAATCTCAGTTGGAAAAGACGTAAAGCTTCTATTTCAGTTGGCCTTGAGTTTTCTCAGGGCAACCTTGAAATAAATTTATTGTTTTTCATTTATACTTAAGGTCAGATGAAAGATAAGTTAGGATCTATGGCACTGACTGTAACAACCAGTGAAAATATTTCACCACACTCTGGGGAATACCTCTGACCTAATCAGAAATCGTATGAGACTTTCTGTTTCAGAGGTTACCATTTTACACTACATATATACCTCATGTAAGAAAATAACTTACACTTTTATCTGCTCAGCTCAACTTCAGGTGTTAGAGGACGGTAGAATCATATTACAGTGGAGGAATTCCATTAGTTGGCTTGCCTGTGGTATTGAAGTAGAGCAACATTTTCATGACTAATACTCATTATGTATTGATATTAAATACAAAAATACTTCCTCTAAGGAAAGGGCTAACGCACTCTTTATATTTATAGCCTGTATGTCAATATTTTAGGTCCAAATAGTCTAAAAGGAATGAGGCAAAAAAAAAAAAAAAACAACAACAGTAGCTAGCTAGATGCTCACCTCCCAGTATCATCTTGCTATGAGTCTGAAGCATCTTGACCATTTAATGAATCATCTAAGTAATTGCCTTCCAAGAATTTCTAACCTTGAAGTCATGACTTTCGATACTTCACATACAAATTCACCATCTGGATATGTGTTCACAAATGTCTAACTTAATATAGCCCTCCCTTAACTCTCACCAAAGTTATGCTCATTCCCCGCCCGAGAAATTTTCTTGTGCTCTTCTTTCGTCGCCTTTCATAGTTCTGTGTGCTTTATAAATTATGGATAAAATCGTTAAGAATGTAGTGACAGACATGATCACCTTTTATTCATCATTCGTTAATTGCATAACCTCTAGCTGTCAAAATGAATGTGGTCAGTAGGAGGGGGAGTAGGTTCAATCAGGCAGGGACAGGAGAAGAGTAGGAATAAAGCTGATTCCTTACCGACAGTTACTTCAGGTCATTTACATTTTTTTGTGTGTGAGCCTTGAAGCTGAGGTTACTTCCTTCTTATGCAGATTCAGGTAGACTGGAACCGTATTTCCAGAAAAAAAAACAAAAAAACAAAACCAGGTCCAATGTTGGGTTGGAATTTATTTGTTTCCTTGAAGTGTCATTTTGATTATGTAGCAGTAATAGAAATGGCTTCATTTTGGTTGGGTGTGGTCTTTAGGGGCCTAGTTCAGGAACTCAATTCAAACCAGTAATTTCGTCTCATTTCTGTTTAAGAATAGTCAGTCACTACTTTTATTCTTTCCTCCATGTAAGCATGTCCATCCTATCTTTCTGGAGTTTTATGGTTGGTAAAATGTCCTACTTATATAGAATTAGAATAGAATTTTGATGTTCCTGGATGTGTTTATACTTGTTCTTCATATTTCCTGTTTCCTTAGATTGTTATTGCATGTGTTTTCATTTCATTGCTGAGTAAGAGGGTTCACAGTAGTAGTGGTTGTTCTGACTTGGGCCATGAACATATATAGGATGTTGGATCTTAGCTATCATCCATTAGGTTAAGGAAAGAAACCCCTTATATTTCCAGTGCTCTGAGAGTGTTCATGGTGAGTACAGCTGCCTTTGGATAAACGTTTTCTGTACCCATTCAGCTAATCCTATGTCTTTCTTCCTTGTTATTTTGAGAGGATGATTGATATTGGTTCTCAGAGAAAATTTCTCTTGGCTCTGAGTTCTTACTCCCTTTATATGTGGTTGGAATTCCATTTGCTAAAATTGGTTAAGGGTTTTTATGTCTATGCTCACAAATGATATTTGAAGTTTCTCTTCCATGTACCTTGTTTTCTTTTTTAAAATTGGGATCATGCCATCCCCGATTATCATATAATGCTGTCTGACCTTGACATTTTACAGTCAAGCAAAGCAATCATGAGGTATTTTGGTGGGTCTATTTTTATTTCCAACTTGAACATATTTAAGATAGAAAGAATAGGATTTATTTTAAAAAATAATTGCATTATTGCCAGTGTTGTGAGAAATGTTTTTGTTATAAATTAATTTCTTGAACAATTTTTTATAGTTTTTTTCTTACAAAGTAATTATACCTTTTATCTAAACTTGAATCTATTGGCTGGCATAAAATTGTTCACACAATTATTCTTTTAATATCCTTGGGATTAATCTGTGTGTCTTTTACATTGATAATTTGTACCTTCTGACTTTGTTTTCTTTTAATCTGTGGGACTACCTGTGTGTCCCCTTTATTGATATTTCCATGAGCTATTTGCTTTTAGGTGATTCAAAATGCCCACAATAAAGCAGCACCAGATTCTCCTTATGGAAGGAGGAGGGAGCTTGCCTCCTTAGGGTATGATCATGTGATGTCTGAGCTTCCTATAGAACACAGATGCAGCCTGTACCAGACAGCCGGAGGCAGCTAAGACCCTGAACATGGAGGAAATTGTCCAAAGAAGGAGGAAAACATATGGATGGCAACCCGGGTCCCGGGAGAGAGGAACGCAACTGGCTCCAAGTGATTTAGGCAGACAACACACCGTGATCGTCTTGGGGCATTGCGTTAGTGGTCAGCTCAGGGTTTTGTTAAGTGTGAAGTAGAGTTCTGCAAATTCACCCTACAGTTTCTGACTGAGAGGAACCAAAATGAAAAGTGCCAGGCTTATGCTTCTGGAATCACTTGAAGTAAGGTATATTTTATATTGTGGAGTAAATCTGCAAGACACACACACACACACACACACACACACACACACACACACACACACACACACACACACACACAATTACAGGGTGTATTGTGATCTCATTTTCTCTAAATTAAATCTATTAATCTTGATATTAAAATTGTCCTCCTTCCTTTTGGCCCTCCAAAAGGACAATTTGACAACAAACGTGAGCGTACTCCTGGGGTTTTGCTTTTTGGGGGGCAATTGAAGGATCTAATTGGGCAAGCATCATTAAGTCTGAGAATTCCTAATTATTGTGCTTTTCTGCCGAGAGACTTTCTTTCTTGCAAAGCCTGTTAGAGACCCCACATCGTTCTCATAAACCTAATCTTCATTTCCACATCAGCACAGATAAAGCATTGTTGCATGTGCTGGAGTCAAGAGTACATTGATCTCTCACAGTAGAAGCAATTTCCTGTTTTCAAAAACTTGTAATGAGATTTGAAAAATGCAAACACATCTAATATATCCACGATAGAGATTACAGAGGTGGCTAAACACAGACAAACTGATGTTTAAACTTTCGCAGCCTCCTCTAACGTTCTCTGGTTAATTTGACAGCGGAGTTCTCCACTCAGAGGGTATAAAAGATCCCGGGGAAAGATGTTCTCAAACTAAGGCCGAAACTACATAATTTAGTCATTATCCAAAGGAAAAACCCTGTTTTTCATAGTCCCCTGGCTATCTTAAGGAATGAAGTTCATTCCAAAAGACTAGGGAAATTTGGTCTAGCTAGTTGACTCATTTTCGGGGAAGTTTATGGAGAATTCTCAAGGCCAAATTTTCTTCCAAACAGAAAAACGGTTACAATTTAATTCTTGAAAGGCTTCTGGTATATTGAAGCAAGAAGGGAAAAAAAAAATGAGCATTCAACATTGGAGATTTTTCTTTTAGGAATTTACTAATCTCTCCCTCCTCCATTTAATAAGGGTCTAATCACATCATAAATGTTGACGCAGCCTCTCATGTTTGCAGTAGAAAGAAAGACCGAGAAAGCATATTCTTTTTTTTTTTTTTTTTGTCGGTCGTGGGGGCTTGAACTCTGGGCCTGGGCGCTGTCCCTCAGCTCTTCAGCTCAAGGCGAGCGCTCTACCACTTGAGCTACAGCGCCACTTCCAGTTTTCTGGTGCTTTATTGGAGATAGGAGTCTCACGGTCTCTCCTGCCCGGGCTGGCTTTGAACCGCGATCCTCAGATCTCAGCCTCCTGAGTAGCTAGGATTACAGGCGTGAGCCACCAGCGCCCGGCTTGAGAAAGCATATTCTATCCGACTGTATAATAGGCTACTACTTGCTTCCCAGAGGAATGCATACCAACTCTCTCCCTTCCATTGTGGTCCAGATATTTCCTCTGACCTTCTCAAACCATCACTACGCCGCTGGTGGCTTCCTTGTCTGCCCATAGTCTCCTCTCAAACCGTTCACTCCACCGATTGTATTCCCACTACGGTCAAGGTCTTTCACAGTATCTCATCTTTTGTTGAAGAGGTGGTTGGTGTGCCTTCCAGGAGGGTTATAACTTGCATTTTGAAATGATAAAGGTGCATTCTAGGTAAGAGAGAAGTAACTAACCCAGGTCGAGACTGAGTGATGATAGGGATGGTTAAAGCAGTCCAGTGGGAAAAGTGTTTGCTGGGTGACATTTTATTTTATATGCAAATTTATCTATCCTCCTCCTCCAGAAATGAGAAACAAAGTTCCATTACCCGGCTAGGATCAGAGCCAGGGTTCGTGCAAGAGACACAACTGTCCTTCTGCTGCACAGCCTCCCAGCCCTGACAAGTAAATTTGATTTATTCATCTCCATAGTCTATAAATTTTTATTGCCTGTGAAAAGCATCCAGTTGTACTTCTTACCGCTCCGGCCTCCTCCACGCCCTCTCTGTCCACTCCCTCATTTTCATTTTTGCCACTTGCGAAACCATATGGTTCTCTAAAAATACATGTCATATTTTTCCCACTTGGTCTCTTTGTTCATGGAAAGGTGTTTTCTCCCGGGCAAAACTGGACATCTGTGGGGTGGTTATCAAGATTTTTCCACGGATATTTGCATGTCAGCTTGCTCGATGTGGTCAGAGAGATACCGCCATTACGTGTTGTCATATTACTGGGCTTGCTACAAATCTACAAACTATAGCAAACTAGAACTCACAAGTTGAAAAGCAGAAAAGATTTTTGGGAACTTCTGATCGTGCATATTTCTTTTATTTAAAAAACGGTTACCGAAGACTTGATAGCGTTGAGAAACTGTAGCAGGTGAACAATGGGGAGAAACTCTACTTTCCTCCCAGGAAAAGATACAGAAATTGAAGTTCATCATATCTGTGACTCCTCAGCAGACCGTTCAGAGATAAATGCCAGGAGCCCTATTGACAAGATGGCAAAACAGGTATTAGATGAAGGCTGAGATGTTTTCCAGGGCCGTGAGGAGTGGCAGCATCTTTGAACACAACACAGTACCAGCCACACACACACACACACACACACACACACACACACACACACACACACACACACACACACGTGCGCATACATGCACACACACGTACACACACACTCAATATTTATGAGTCTGCAGAGCTGCTAAAATCCGCCCAAGATCACTGTGATTTTAAAGCACGGTTGAGATTAGGCAACAGATTTAGAAAACACATGGCTATAACCTTTTTACTGTCTCACAACTACAATGCATCTAGTTTAGATCCGAAGTGTCTCCCCAAAACCTAAATATTTAAAAGCAGGTGGCTCCCGTCTGTCATCCTCGCTACTCAGGAGGCTGAGATCTGAGGATTGCCATTCAAAGTCAGCCCAGACAGGCAAGTCCTTGAGACTCTGATCTCCAATGAACCACCTAAAAACCAAAAGTGGAGCTGAACCTCAAAGCACTAACCTAGAGCAAGAAAAGCTCAAGGACAGTACCTAGACCCTGAGTTCAAGTCCCATGGCTTGACCCTACCAGAGTTCTTGGTAGCTTTAAGCGTTGGGGTGGAGTGGGGAGTTTTGTAATGTTTGAAATGATAGTGTGGCACCCCATCTTTTCCTTCTCATTTCTTTCTGGACATGGGGTGCATGATTTTATCTTTCTTCTGCATCATCCGTGGTATGTGAATGCATCATAAGTCCCAAACCACAACCCAGCTAGTGGGGGAACTGAGATCTGCAGAATCGTGAGCAAGACAAACCTTTTTTCTTTATAAATTGCTTGAACCTAGGTATTTGTTGGAATAATAGAAAGATCATTAATATAGAAAGATCTCAGTGATTTTGACTTCCCAATGATGTTTCAGTTAAAAAGAAAACCAAGAACCTATACAGTTGTGCATGATTTGAAAAATAATTGTCTTTTAATTTCATAACTTCATCCAGTGTCCTGGGTGCTTACATTTATCCATGACAAGTTGAGAACATTTGCGAGTTTACAAACACTCCAATAACTTTATAATGTCACGTTATAGGAGTCAAGGTCTATAACTTTATTTGTTCAAAGGAAGTTCCTTTGTCTGAGCTTTATTATATGTTTCCAAGCTAAATGAAATACAGAAAGCCGTGATTTAGTATGCAGCATGGATTTGCCAACACGAGTTCAAATTAGACCTGCCAGCTAACCCCTATTTCTCACTTGTGAGTACAACAAATAAATTATAAATGTTGGCACAATATTTATATGATTATTTTTATAGCCTACAATTTACAACCCTGGCTGTCCTTGAGAAAATCATGCATTTGTTACAGTCCCCTCCAGGGAGGGTTCATCGAATGACGGTGGAGCATCTGTGCTCAGGGAAAATTCCAGCTCCTTCTACTATATTCCATTTCCCAAGAAACATTATTATTCCTCATTGATTATGTAACAGAGGATTAATCATGCTGTCTCTTAGTGTATTTACATCCTTGGTGTTTGTAATGCCTTGCCACTTTTAAAATGGCCAGGATACATCCCGCAATAGGACATACTTGTTTTATAATCTGCCCTCTGCACATATAGCAGCCAAAGAGGTGTGTCTCAGCTCAATTAGTGGAATGGCTCTTAACTCTTCACAAGAAGCTACACCAGTATGTTTTTCACCCTATGGACCACTGTTGCACAGTCCTGAAGAGAGAAACTGTCTAATCTTGAATCCCACTTTATCAGTATTGTGGCTTAGACTAGGCAGGGCACAGACACATTCTAAGGAAGGGCCTGAGGACTGACACCCACAGATCTCGCCGTCATCAGTGGTTGTCTCAGCCTGGGGCAGCTGTGTAGTGAGCTCAACAATGGTGATTCCAATGGTAAAGTCAAGTATTTCTGTTTGTTAATCTTTTAACTCATTTCTCCAAGAGCTGATGTAAAGACCACATTGAAGTGATTGTCCATTTTAGAACTGTTAATCGCCGGGTAGTGGTTAATCCTGATACGTGATTATTTTTCCCTTTCAGATTAGTTCTTGAAGTTTTAAAAAAGAATAATTAGTACGAAGATTTTTTAAAAGGAATAACCAGCATGACTGAAAATTTCTGTCTCTGCCGCTCTCTAACTTTCTTTAATATTATACAGGAAACATGAGGATATATAAATGAGAAGGTAGTGTAATACATCTTACCACTTGGTTCCTATAAGTATCATAATACATACCATTTCTTTTGGCTACAACTGGTCAACAACTTAAGTTTCCCTTCTTTCATTTCTGTCCTGAAGAAATTCTTTTTAAACAACAAATGAAACCCATGTCACTAAAGCCCAAACTCCTTATACTAATCTGCATAGAATTAACATATACCTTTGCCTCTGATCTAGTTTCCTTTTCTTCCCATGACAGGAAGTTCTGCCATCTTGATCTTCTGGTCTTTGTAAATCACTAAACTCTCTCCTGACCCAAGTCATCACCTAAGAGTTCAGTGTCTTTGGGTTCTCCTAGGAGATACTTTTCAGATCTTAAATACTTTTCAAAGTTCTCTGCTACATTTCTCCCAGAATGGCATCCCTCTTAAATTTTGTTCCTTCACTTTGTTCCTCCTTTCTTGTTTCACTTCATGCCATCTATCCTTATTTTATTTATCTGTTTCAACCACTAGAACAGGCTACAGAAAGACATAAACAGTCTGTATTTTACTGATGATTCTTTCCCCATAGCCCATAGCCCAGAACATAGAACAGGTGTGCATTAGCTTTCTGCTATGATGACCTACCTGATAGAGTCAATTATAGAGAGAAAGGCCTCTCTGGGCTGTCAGGTGTGGAGTTTTCAGTCCATAGTCAAGGATTAGGCTCATTCTTTTGGGCACATGTGTGAGCCCACACTTCAGGAGGTAGGGGTTGTACAGTGAGTGTGGCCTCATAACCAGGGAACAAAAGACAGGAAAAAGAAGAGACCAGAGGCCCATAGCTTACCGTCTTCACTAAGACCTTTAGTGACCCAAAAACCTCCCGCTAGGCCCCATCCCCTGAAGACTCCACCCCAATAACTGCTGTGGGAGCACCTTATGTTCACCACGTAGAACTTCTCGACATTGAAGATCTGAGCTGTGGCGGAGACCCGAGACAGCCCAAAAGAAAAGCAGTCGCTGAGACTCTGGATGCATAACGAAGGATTCTACCAAGCCTTGGACACCATTTAACCTCAGTGCAAAAGTAAATCCACTATTCATTATCCTAAATATAGAAACAAGTTCTGCCCTACGCTTACCTTGCTTTTATTTTCATGAAAATGCCATCTACATCATTTATCTTAATTTACTATTTAATCATGCGAATGCTGTTTAATGAATAAGCCTATTATTATAAAATATGCATTTTATCACGCAGTATTTAAAAAAGCCAATGGATGAAATATTAACCAGCACAGTGCATTTGCATATCCCCAAGGTTATGCCGTTCACCTGTACAACAACACAAAGTCTCATCTGCTCTTTTAGGAAAAGTCGGGGATAAAGCTGGGCTCTGGTGGCTCACACCTGTCATCCCTGCTCCTCAGGAGGCTGAGAGTTGAGGCTCACTGTTTGAAACCAGCCCTGACAGGAAGGTCTGTGAGACTCTTATCTCCAGTGAACCACCAAAAAGCTGGAAGCTGAGCTGGAGCCCAAGTGATAAAGCAGTAGCGTTGGTGAAAAAAGCTCGAGAACAGTGCCAAGGCCCCGAGTTCATGCCCCAGGACTGTCTTGTGTGTACACGCACATGCACACACACACACATACACACACACATACTTTATTGATATTCTTTTTTAATTCAGTCATTATAATCTTCGTTATTTTATTTTTTCATTTTTGCATTCTTTTTTTTTCATTGTGAAAATACCATACAGAGGATTTACAATTACATGGGCAAGATAACGAGTACATTTCTTATCAAGCATTGTTGCCTCCTCCTTTGTTTCCCCTTCCCATCCCTTCCCATACCCTCCCCCGCCCCCCCATCGGACCCTTCCCCCCTCCCCCAAAGTTGTAAAGTTCGTTTTTTGACATAACGACTTGTACATCTCATTGTGGCAAAGGGTCCACCTGTATACCTAGTTAAATGATCTGTGGAGGGGAAGGGAAAAAACAAATCGTTTAAAAAACAAATCTTTGTTATTTTAATTTTAACATAGCTGTGAGAATGTGAACTATTTGGGCTCTGATATCTATTTGGCTACAATTTAATCAGAACTTGGACTCAGATTAGGTAAAAATTAAATTTGCATCTGATTTAACATTTTCAGCCGTGGTACAGATAGTTAGATCAGAATACACTATTGTGGAAATTCACCATTAAGTGAACTTAAAACAGTTTTTGGTAACAAGCCAGTAAAACGAACTGAAATTTTGTGCTCAACTTGTGACCTTAAGCGCTGGATATGAAAGCCATTGCTCTCTGCCTTCATACTTATGTCATCATTCCCACACACAGAGCAACGCAGTATTCCTTTCTAGAAGTTATTTTTACCCAAGGATAAATTATAGGTCTGTCCATTTACCATATATTCGTCATAGCACCTTTCAACCAAAATAATACAGTCTCGGATACTCCTTTTATTAAAGAAGAATTTGAATAATATCCCCAGTAATCTGGGAGACTATAGATACAGATCTGTCACTATATGAACAGAGTCTTATAGAAATGACAAAATTTGCAGAAATAATTATAATCTACTTAAAAATAACAACCACTTGGTTATGAAAGCTGTACCCTACCCATGAGAAATGAATGGAAGGGGTGAGTCAGACCCTCATCCCATAATTCTATATATATTATCTTGTTCGTCCCCATGTCCCAGACAAGGTGCTGGGAATCAAAGATAAGCAATCCCCAGAGATCCTCAGGGTTCACTGAGTAAGCCACCCACACACCTGGTGAGGGTATGTCTCTGTTCCTACCATTAAGAGACAAGCTTTCTAGACCTGCTGGGAAACTGGGTTTCTTATGGCCCATTTGGCTTCCACTTACATCTGTACCTTATCATTTAGATCCTAATGAAGGATGTGGTCCAGTGTCTTCATATGTATTATTCTTTAGTCTCGAAGCAGACGATTGACAGCTTTCCACATGGAACTGTGAGTTCTTTGTATTCTTTCTTCAGTCACAGAGGACTCGGCGTAGACACTAATCAAACACACAACACTGATTATGTTTGAACGAGGTTGTAGTCAACGTGAATCAGCCTTCATGTGAGAATATTAAGGGGAGGGATCTAAATTGTAGACCCTTGGATTGCTTACTTAAAGTAAAACACTCTTGGATTCCAAGTCTCCCTTCTAGTACATTTCTCCGTATTGCTTATTTTTATTAAGTTCTGTTTACTTTTTCATTTAATTTGATGAAAATTTTCCCTAGCCGAATGGGAGCTGCACAGGGGCAGAGCCACGGCTTGTTTTAAATTCATTCACATGTTTAATGGAGATTACTAAACAGTGCCTGACACATGAAACATGGGAAATAAATATTGATGCAAAGAAGGCATTATGATTCTTGAAAAAATAACCTGTACATTATATGTATATACATACATATAGATATGAGAGATAGAACTGTATCTGTATCTGTATACATTTATGGGCCTGTAAGTGAAAAAATAATCAACTTTTATGCTAAGATGATCAGTTCCATAAAATGTTTCATATAGTTCATCAGAACCTTCATTCAAAATCTTTTACTGGATTGGCAACCCAAACTGCATCTTAAAAAATTCATCTGTATGTATAAGGTGATGGTGTTTTAATTACTTTCTCTCCGCCAAAAGGTTATTAATCCATTTATGGCCTGTTTGTTGCAATCAATGTTATTAGACTTGATGGATTGTGGTCATTTGCTCTATACTTATGGTCAGCATCGGGTTGTAATTTGAGCTAGAACTCTGCAGCTTGTTAACTGTCCTGGCCAGCGTGGGTGACATTGGTAGTGATGCCCAGAGGGATGGACTTCCTGTCTGGTATTTTCTCAAGAGTTCCCTACACTATGCTTGTGTATCGTGCCCATGTTCTAAGGTAGCACCATCCTGGAGTCAGCAGCGGCTTTTACATAATTCTAAGAGGGGGAAAAGTGAGCTGGACCATTATTAACTTTATTTTCAGCCCTCCTTCAAAAAACATTTCCCAAGCATGCGCACAGCAGTATTCGTTTCTTCAACTACCACACTAAGTTTCATTACAGCATCACTCAGGATTACAGATGAAACAGAAAAGCACAGGACCGCCCTCCTTTCCAGCACGCATCCTACGCAGTGGATTGTGAGGCTGGAGAGGAACCAGTTAGGGTGGCCGTGGCTAATTGCCTGCCACCTGGTGCTATAGGAAAAGTTCTGTCCACGGGTCATGACTTCTGTTATTGATGAGGAGACCGAGACTTGGGCAGGTGAAGGGTTGGGTCACGCTTAGGGTCAGCCGCGAAGCCAGAATGGGAATCGAGGTGTGCCTTCTTCCTGCACGAAGCGCTGGGCTTCCTCATTGACCATTTCAAACAAGCCACACAAGCTCTGCCTTTCTGTGCTGAGCTCTGGAATTACAACATCCCCACTCGCCAGCGAAAGCCGGGGAAATTCACAGAATAATTTCACCTTGGGTATTGTCTGTTCAAAATGTTTTCCTTTGGAAAAAATACCTACGCTGAAACTGTTTCCTCCACAGTATGGATCTGTGTTATCCATCCCTTCCTGAATGACCACTTAGGAGGGACGGAACTTCCAGTCTTGAACCTCAAAGATCTGCGGCTTCCTCCTCTTAGGTTGGTCAGTGCTCTGTCACCTTGTCTCGCTAAAGGCCAACCTGGGGATTAGGCCTTCATTGATTGGCTTTTCTTTAAAGGTGAATTACAAAGTCTCCTTTCTGATCCGATTTCCACCTTCAGATTAAGACCAAGGCTGTGAATTCAACTATTTATTCAAACAGAAATATCACCTATTGTCACTCAGTCTGGATTCTAGCCCACTTTGCCGTTGTAAGGTGACCTCCTATACAAAAGAATTATGCCAATGCACTTTACTCTTGTTATTTGTTTCTCTCTCTCTCTCTCTCTCTCTCTCTCTCTCTCTCCCCCTCTCTCCCTTTCTCTCTCTCTATGCTTTGGATTGCTAAAGGGGCTTTTAGGGAATCAGGAAAAATGCATTTATGTCCTATGGAGACTGCATGCTAATTGCTAATCTGACAGGGTGTAATAGCAATACAAAGACATCATTGAAGAGAGAAAAATCCTAGCAGAATATGCAATTATTTGATGAAAATGTTTCCTTCCTCGAGGGAGAAATCTGTATGTTTACCATCTGTGACAAAGGAGATGTTGAAGTCCGTGAGTGAACCAGCAACCCAGCTCTGTATATGCAAGTGCGTGGACCGGAATGATCAGGAAATTACTGAGTCATTTCATTATTGTCAAAAAAGGACAAATAATACTAAAAGGCATGGCTAATATAGTGAATCCCGAAGATGCCTCTTCAGAGTTATTATTTTTAACAGCTAAAGTTGTGTGAGAAATCAAATGTGATATAAAGCAATATAAAACTTTTCCAGGATAGGAAACGAGAGTGTACAAGGTGTTTGTTATACTCTAAAGAAAAGGAATTAGGACCTTGAACTCCCGCTTACGGCTTTGTACCAGTGGCTCAGGCCTGCAATCCTACCTACTGCAGAGGCTGAGATCTGAGGACTGGAGTTCTAAACTAGCCTGCGAAGAAAAGCCCACGGGCCCCCTCTCTCCAGTTAACCAGCAATAAACAGGGGTGAAGGCGTGCCTCGCTAGTAAGTAGAGAGAGCCAGGCTTGAGTTAGGAAGCTACAGGTGAAGGCCCTGCATTAGAGTTCAAGGCCCAAGACTAAGAAAGGGAAGAAGGGAGGGAGCAAATGTTCCACCATGTTCAGTCTCATTTTAGGGTTCGCTCCAGGTCCACTTGTTTGTGGTCACAAACTTGAAATCTGCTTCTTCTTTTATGACTCCCTAGTTCAAAATCCAAGGAAGGGAAAGTGGGTAGGACCAATTCATGCTTTGGGGTGGTGTCAGTGGATCTAGTGTCTGGTTACCTTCGGGGTGCCTCGAGTCAATTGATTCACACTGACGAGGGGACCTGGAAGTTATTCTGCCACAGGAAGCTAGATGTCCTTGTGTTACGCAATGAGCAGGCCGGGAAGGGAGCCGCAGGAAGGCTGCAGGCGCTCCCTGATACCTGTAGTGACGACATCGAAAGCAGTCAGAGCCGTCCCTCTTCACTGCCATGGGCTACGTTCAAAGATGTTTGGCTCTTAGGATGGAGGAAACGGAGTGCGTTTCCTTCAGCACTCACCCTGCTCTCACTGGGTGCTGAGAGAGCGCAGCGCTGCTCAGATAAGCTCAAGACAAAAACACAAAATCCTCAGGCTCGGGTCCCTCGTAATCCTTGAAGATTCCCCAGCTGCCTCTCGGGATGAGGGCCCTCGAGTGGCCTGCCAGCCTTCTTCAGCCTCTGCGACTCACGGACGGTCTCCTTGGCCTTGCTCTCTGAATCCCAGCTAGGCAACACGTTCAAGTAGGCCCTTGCACGAACACAACTTTGGCAGTTAGGTCCTTCCTAACTTAGCAAAGCTCATCGGCTGGTTAGAACTCAGACACCGGCGTCAACGATTAGCATTCCAGTCCATTGCAATAAAAACGCATTGAGCTTGCTTCCAGTCCTCCTTTGAGTCAGAAGGAATTCCAGTGACACAGCTGTGGATACTTTTCCTTTGAACCCTCGTCTCCCTAAACTTCATAAACAGATCTCAATCTTCTCCAATGTGATCACGTCAGGCCTGGGGGGGGGGGGGGCAGTGTGTAGTGATGAGCAACAGTGACGTGGGATGAGGAAGACATCTTTGTTCCTTTGCCCTCTGTGAAGCTGAAGTAGAAGTTTCTATCTGGGAAGGATTGCCTTTACCAGACACCAAATCTTCTGTCAACGTGATCTTGGACTTCGGGGAAGACTGCCTGCCCCATCCAGTTCGTTTTTCTTCACGGCAGTTTAAAAACATTATTGTCAGGTTTTACGAAGATCACGCTGTCCATTTCTGGTGGGTGGAATGCTAATCGACTCATAGTTAAAAGGCAGGAGCAAATTAGAAAACTTCCCTTCTGCCACCATCCTCTCGTGCTTTTTTTTTTTCTGTTGGAGATAGAGTCCATTCTTAGAAAATTCAGCCTCTTAAAAAATTATATTGGACGCGCTAAGTCCTGCTAGCGTTGTGGTGTTAGGCACAGCTTCAACGTTGATTGATGTAACTATTGCTTATTGACACGGACAACTGGGAAAGGTCACATCAGGGCTGCAGTGGTTTATGACATTTGGTTTTGACAGATTTAGTTGTTAGAAATTGCACCTCATTGTTTCCTTTCCTCTCTTACCTGACCTCATAATGCTAACCTGGCCACACCTTAGCTGCTCACAGTGATTATTTATTCTTCCTGGAAGAATATATCTGGGGGTTTCCGAGTGGTCCATGTAAGACACTTTCCGAGGCAACTGTTTTATCTGATCTTTGTCATTGTGTGTGTGTGTGTGTGTGTGTGTGTGTGTGTGTGTGTGTGTGTGCAGAAATTATTTTTGCAAGTTTCAATTTTCTCTTCTTGGTGTCGTTTATTATACTTGTGTCAAAAAACCATAGACTTCTGAATGACCTTTAACAAGTTAATGGCTAGTTTCCCCTTGGAATATAGTCATTCTTCCTCTTTCATTTATGCTCTCTCCTTCTTTATTATCAACTAAATTATCTGTCTGTCTGTCTATCTGTCTATCTATCTATCTATCTATCTATCTATCTATCTATCTATCTATCTATCTATCTATCTATCTAGGCCACAACGTTCTGAATCAATGTATCTCTCTTTAAACTCTCATTGAAATCTGCTCTATGTTTATAACTATCCTCACAAGCAACAGAGTTGGAGAAACTTTTCACTTTTGTTCCAATATGTAAGTAATCAGTCTAAAATTACTCTTGTGTCCTGTGAAATACTCTTGGCTTGAAATAAAGATTCAGCCAGTCATTAGTTCAGGCCTAAGTGTGTTCTCCTCTGATTTTAACTCACCTTACACTGTGAACCTGACATAAAAGCAAGCAGCCTATGGTGTGACCTGATCATGAGAGGCAAACCTTAATGTCCCTTGGAGGAAACGATCTCATGAAATAAGTCACAGAAGAATGAAAATAGCCAGGCTAAGGGATGATTAAATATCTATTAATCTACAGTTACATGGTCTCTTTATTAATACCCTGTGCCCAGTTCTTCACTGCTATCTAATATTTGAAGTAGAATTCATCTACGCTATTAAAAAGGGTTTTAAGCTATATGCCAGTTCCTCAAGCCTGTAAGCCTAGCTACTCAGGAGGGTGAGATTTGCTAATCACAGTTCCAAGCCTGCCTGGGAAGAAGTCTATGAGACTTGTATATCCAATGAACTACCAAAAAAGAAGGAGGTGGAGCTGTGGCTTCCGTGGTACAGTGCCAGAAATCTCAGGGATAGCACCTAGGCCCCGAGTTCAAGCCCTAAGACTGCCATGGAAAAAAGAGAAGGATTATAGCAAAACTGATAGTAATACTAGATAATGTGTTAGGAAGAAAATATAGCACAATTGAAGAAAATTTGTACTTTCAAATCTTGGTGAACCATTTAGTAAGTCTCCCTGTCTACAATATACTACTGCAATGCTTCTTTGTCTATAAAACTTTCCCATGGAATTAAACATTTTTTTTCTCAGCTCATTCAATATGTGACATTTACAGATGATATAAAAGTAGATAGATAGATGATATGTATAGTTTGATATATATGTGTGTGTGTGTGTGTGTGTGTGTGTGCATTTATGTGTTTGTATCTACCTATCATCTATCCATCCATCTATCCTTCCATCTATTTGTTTATAGGCATGTTATATATTTTTCTCTCTCTATATATAGGTATGTGTTTACATATGTATTTTTGTATCCATCATCTATTAATCTTCTCTTTTATATATATTCATATAAGTATGCATCTGTCTACCATCTACCATCTATATCTATCATCTATCAATCATCTCTCATTACTTTTACATCAAGAGCAGTTTCAACAAGTATAATATTTAAATCATGACAAATGAACAATTTTATAAAAATGAAAATGGAAAAATGAAATAGAACAAGGAAAATATTTTGACTCAAGTGATATATGAATCGGTCTACAAGTTATTTGATCCAGATCAAAGAATCTATAATTCAATTGAGTCCAATTGCATTTTCACCCATGAGGCAGTTTTTATAACTTCTCTTTCCTCTCGGTAGAAAAAAAAAACTTTATATGAATTCTATTTTCAGAAAAAAAGTTCACATTATTAAGAAGTGGGCTCGCATTTCCAAGTCTTTACCAACAGTAGATGTCTACATATTATAGCCAAACATCAATGCGTACATTCTTTATTTATACAGTTAAAATGTTATTTCAGCACCAGAAATTGTCAGGCATTAAAAACTACTCCATCGATGTCAAGTGTCGGCACATATGAATTCACGCACAACTCTCTCCTCTCTCCCTGTCAGATTATGTAACTTTCTTCTGCCCAAAGAAACACATTTGGCTTTCGGCTTGCTTTCCGAATGCCAGTACAACAGACAAAACGTTGACAGCTGCTTTTACCGTTCTGTTCCCGCCCCCAGGGAGAAAGAAGCAAATTAATAAAATGTAAAAAAAGTTTTGTTATTTTTCAGGCAAAGAAACATGTAGGGTTTTTTTTTTTTTTTAAAGAAATTGCCTGGATTTTCCTAATTATTTAGCTGGATGCTTCAAGGTTGGAATTTCTATCCAGATGTTAAATCTGGTTTGTTTGCGGGGAGATCCAATACCTTGCTCCACAATTGGAGTGTAACCTGAGGAGTCGATGTGAAGTCACCAATGTTTTCATATGGATAATGTCAGACACATAGGAAGAGGAAAGTATCTTTATTAAGTGCATCAACGAACCTTAACACCTAGGCTCAAGTTTTCAGGCACTAGATATAACCTCTTATAGGTGAGTTTGTCCTTGTGCACACAATAGCGTGAAGTTACCCCGTGCAATCAACAACAACCAAACATGGAATCTGCTCGCCTCACACAGTACATGCTTAGTAGTACACATCTCTTTAAGTCAGTAGGAGTGTGCTCCAGAAAATAACGGTCAGAAGCACAATACAGTAAGAACACAAGGCAACACCACAGCCTTTCTATGGAGTCTTAAGCTCTGCACACTCCCTTATAGCGGGAGTGTCTTTAACACCAAACTTCCCCCATGTGAGTGGAATAACACATGGTGCTACCAGTGCTGTGGTGCCATTTGCGATCCACAACAGGTGTGTCACAATCCTCTGGGACCACACTCCTACACAGGAGCTGCGGTTGACAAAAGTGTGATTGTGCAATGCCACCAAACCATTATTGGTTTGGTATATCCTTATTTCTTCTGTGTGCGCGCGCGACCGTGCGCATGAGTGTGTCTTACTGTGAAACCCAAGCTAGCCTCAATCCAGCTATCTGCTCTCTCAGCATCTGGAATGCTGGTATCACGAGCATGTGCCACCACACTTGGACCCTCTGTCTGTATTTTTGCTCCAAGAAGCGAGAAGAATGTTCTCTCCCACTGTCCTTAGTGCTTGGCTTTGCGTTTGAGGCCAGAGTCTTAGGAGCCCGGAGATTGTGGACACCCTCCGGCTTCAGGTGGTCCCCGCACCTGCACAGACCCCCGAACCGTGGCTGTGTCTGCCCTGTTCTGCTGATTCCTGAACCCCCTCCTTCCCCTCCTCCTTCCCCTCACACTCGCCCACACCCTGTTTACTGTCTTCCATTCTCAGTGTCTGTTGTACTTTCATGCTGTTCCACACAATTTAGCACTTACTTATGCAATGTCGTGTATTGTTACTGGATGTTTTACAAGTTCTGTGGTGAATTCCCCAGCGGCAGCTCAAGCACACAGACTCAGGGGTTGTGAAGAACGCCTTTCTACTTCCCAAGGCAGTTCTGAGCACGGCCCTGCAGGGTCTCTCCACACTCAGGCCAGCACCCTCTCATTCATTGTGTCTCGAAAATGACTTGGGGAAAGTTAATTCTCCCTTCTTGCCTACCAGATACCTGATTTGTCTCCTTTCCCTCAATTTGTATGGTCATCAGGGATCCTGTCTTTTATATATCCATTGGCATACAAAGAGCCTTCAGTGCATAGAATCAATTCTCTTTTTTAGTTAAAGAAAAACAAATAAGAAAAGGAAAGGGTAAGTAATATTTTCTTTATTCCACAGATGTGAAAACATTATCATTTCTCTTCTATGAGAGATGATAATGCATTTAAATATATGTCATATAAAACCTAGATACAAGATGTAACATACAAGACACAGATGCATAGATAAAGACAATAACGCACCTATAAAACTCGGATCATCTTGCAATACTGTGTCAAGCTTTGGAAAACTTTCTCTGTAAGACTTTTTAGCTTTGCGAGCTGTACGATTTCTGTCAGAACCACTCAACTTGTGTAGCACAGCATGAAATACGGGTAACCCCTGAACAATGAGCAAGGCTGTGTCCCCATAAAACTTTATTTACAAAACAGACAGCGGGCTTGTCCATTGCCCATCCTTGGAAAATGTGCTTTGCCTACGTCCGATTAGCTAATTCTGCCTCAGATACTAATGTTACACCGGTGCAGTGTGTTTGTGCAATGATGCCCAAACTTGAACGCAACATGAATACTTAACAGGTAATCTTTAAAAAAAATCTGTATGTGTCTCTGAGCCTTCCTGTGCATCTGAATTCACGCAGTGTGTAGTCTCCACTACAAATTAGGGGTTCACCAATGAGAAGGTTTATGTTTTTGGTAGCTGTAGTATCTCAAATTTATTATCACCCTTTACCTGAGCAAAATATCTTGCAAATAGCAGATGCTTCAGTTATGTGTACTTAGACTAAAAACCTCATCTCTTAACTAGATCATCTTACAAATGCATCTCAGAACAATCAGCAGGGCACATCAGGAGTTAGTGCAAAGGGTCTGGGCTTTCTAGTCCAACAAGCTGATTGTCATCTTGCAGTAGCTGTACTCATGGCGGATTATTGATGGGGCATCTGGCAGTGTCTGAGGATGAGTTGTTGGTGTTGTTACAGCCTAGGTTAGGAACAAAGACTTGAATGCTTAGAGTTATATCCAGAGATGTTGCTCAGAATCATACTGAACAGGACTGTCACTCCCCGCCCCCCCTCCTCCCCGCCCCAAGGAATTAGCCAGCCCGAGTGTCCCAGCGTTGATACATTCTGCCCTGAAGATTTTTGTGAGGATTAATTCACACAGTGCAGCACAGGTTTAGCAGAACACCAAGCTCAATAGATCTTAAAAAGTAAGAATGAATTCAACCATCTGATAGAAAATACATTTTGGATGAACCGTGTGTATGGAAATAAACGAACCATCCATTGTTTGAGCCAGCAGCTTGTTGGTATTTTGTTTAGATGAAAAATAACAAAAATTAGTGCCCCAATGTGTTCTCATTGGTGTGTGGATGTGAGATGCTCTTTCAAGTCTTCAAGGGTTTTGCATGATCCTTGCCCGTTCCCGTGATTAGTGTAAGTATTATCTTGCCGTTCATATCTGACTTGTTTGAAATTCATGCGGGAAGTTGGAGAGTTCTATTTCCTATCGTAAAAATCAATGACAACTTAATCAATGCTGCTAAAAACAAGCCCCGCTTCTTATGTAGTAGAAAAGGTAAATAAACTGGTGAATTGGAAGTGACAGAATCTTCAGATCAAGGGCAGAAAATCAGAGAATATTCTGCCCGTTAGCAGCTCCCGGGTGTCTCCAGCCTGAGAAGTTCCATCTGCTTGCTTCCCTCCTCGGGGACGTGAAGCACCTTGAAAAGAGACAAGCGAGTGGGCATTGCCGCTGCGGTGTGTGTCGTTAGGTGTAAATCAGGCCAACACTGGAACATTAAACATAGGGCACATCTTGGAGTTGTACTTGCATAGCGTGTGGTCCGTGTGACGGACATGAGCACTCCGTTTTCCTTGTTGCTAGCTCTCTGGCTGATACTAGATACAAATTTCGCCACCTTAGACTAAATCTGCTCCTGGAGAATGCCTCAGCCCTGGCTTCAAAACTGTCTTCAGAGGGCCAGCCCCGAGCTATGTGAAAACAGCCCTCCTTGAATAAAGCCACCGAGAGGAACATGGGGGTCTGCTTTTAATAGATCAGGCCTGGAGTCCAAGGCTAGAGCAGAAATGAGGAAGCAAAGCAAGAATATTTGGGGCTGGGAGGGCAGGGGATTTGAGGTTCTTTTCCTGAAGAGTTGGGGAAGGGGCAGGAAAGCTTGGCAGAGGCCTATGAACGCATTGTGAAAGTTGATTCACCAACCTTGTCTCAGTTTGAGGACACTTTTCCAGTTACAGCTACAAATATTAATAATGAAGCCAAGATTCTTGGCTTCTATTCCTACCTCAGAGACATTTGCAAATCTCCTTGATGCCTTTTATCCTGGGCATGTTTTTTTTTTTCTTCTTCTTCTTCTACTTCTTCTTATGCACAGTGCAGATGGAGTCTTCCCCAGGAATTCACAGGCCAATGTAAAAGTGACATCTTGTGTTTGCTTTGATGTATTGCATGGCTGGTTCTCTGTCATGAAGCCCTCTGTTTGGGAAACGCTTTTGCTTTTTGTTCCTTCACTAACCAGAAGAGAAAGACGGCCCTGAAATCGTGACCACCTAAGAGATAGGAACCATGGTATCCAAACCAGCGGCCTAGTCGGGCATGTTGAGGATTAATTATGTAATCGCGATGTGCAAATCAGGCTAAGGATTTTATATCTGTTCTTGTGATAGATCGTGAGCCAGAGAGAGAAGAGTTTGGCTTTTCAGATTAGATTTAGTAGTAATTATGAACATTTCTTAAAATAGAAATGTCACCGATTTTTGAAATGGCAGGAAACCAGTCTCCTCTGTAAGAGCCATTTTCAGGAGCTGTGACTTTGTCCTTTCTGCCTACCTGGTAGTTCCAGGTCTGAGGATTTTCTCCCCTCTGCTCTCACTGTTATCTGTGAGCTTTGGTGGCAATTACATCAACACCTGACCTGTCATTTTGCTCCAGCCACAAATAAAACCTACAGATGAATAAATAAAAATATTAATAATACAGAGCTCTGGACAAAGACAGGACGGATAAAATTAGCAATGCGGGTGACAAGACTGTCATCTTCCTCCTGGCTACAAGAAATATTAGAACAGGAAATAATCTCTCCAGCAGGCTTGCAGGGTTTAGGTGGAGTGGTGAAATCTAGAATAGCAGAGAACAGAAAAGAATAGGCGACTGAAAATGAAAAAGAAAACTAAATGAAAGAAGCAGCCTGGGTGTGTGGCCACCATGAAGAGTAAAAGAAAAGCCCAAAGCTTCAAGTCAAAAAAAAAAAAAAGGGAAGAGAAAGGGAGGTCTAAAATCTCGAATAATAAAACAGAGAGACTGCTGGGAGAAAGACTCTGGAGAAGAAAGAAATGGTTCCCTGATCAAAGATAGATGATACAGAATCTCAAATGAAGAGGGGGAACAAAAATGGCCGTCAAAGGGAAAAGATGACCGCAGAAGGCAGAAGCCTCTAGTCAGGGGGTGCGTACAGATTCCCCCTCACAGATGGGCAGAGATCGCAGGAGTTATTGCTCTAACAAGGTGGAATGAAATCAGACAGCTCATCTGGAAGACTGGCTTCCTCTCGCATTTTGATCTGCGCCTGCTCCCTTAATGACTCTTCTTGTCATCTTCCTCTCAAAAAAAAACCAAGCAAAACAGAATAATCATGCCTTCTTCATGGCTGTGCTCAGGGAGAAGTAACAGGAGGGCTTTCTTGATGCCCCCCTTGACAGAAGTGGAAGGGTACTGAGACCGGTTAGCCAGTGGTTGGAGAATGGCAGGGACAGCCTTCGGGTCTTTCTTGCATGGATACAAGAACCAGCAAGAGTAAAAGGTCTCTCGATTGGCTTCTCTGTCACTTGTGGGAAGGGGAGGGGGGGGGCAGTCTTACCTTCCCCTGGGTAGGAAGAGAACCCAGTGGCAGCCTAGAAGGAGGGTTAGGGCAGGCTGCTTGGCGGAAGTTGAAGTTGTACTATTTGTTTGCCATTCTCCGCTTTAGCACGTAGCAGTTGTGGTGGGGAGAACGTTAGAAGAGTTAGCTGTGTTTCAAAGCTAACCTCAAAAGACGAGCACTATCTTGCAGGGGACCGCATATAGGCTGGGAGAATCCTGAGGGTCCATTCCTTGTGGTATGTGGTATGAAGCTTATCAGTTACACCTGCCTTTGCAAAGGTCTCTCTTTGTGGGCCTTAGCAGTCCAGTGCTGCTCACTCAAGGGTCTGGGGTCAGTGTAGACCATCTTAAATATCTGAGAAGCATCTAGTAACTTTAGGTTTACTAGAATCACCATCTCTTACCCTGATTGAAAGAAAAACCATCCCAGATTTCTTGGAAACTTTTTGGGACAATTTTTTACTTGATTGCCTTCAACTTTTCCTAAGGATTGCTGTGGGATTTACTGACCGGCCGGCACGTCCCTTTAATGGTCTATACATCTCTTTGTCCAGCTGCATGCTTTGATACTTTAGGAAGCATAGACGTTCATTGCGGTTGGCTGGTAACTTGGTGAATAGGGGGTGCAGGGCTGGATTTGAGCCGCTCGATGACAGCTCTCTCCAGGGGTCGGGTGGCTCTGTGAAGGCTTCCTTTCACAGATTCCAGCGGCTCCCTGACAGATGTTCATAGAAAAGGATCAACGGTAGCAGGATCGGTTGGCGATGGCTGCTCGTTGTAGGACTTCTTCTTAGAAATCTTATTACCACAAGATGGGCCAGGTCCACCGTGGCAGGCCCACGGAACAGTGAAGCAGGGAGGGCTCAAGTCAAGGGTGCTGCACCATCTGAAGGCAGCAGAGGGGAGAAGAGCGAGGCTGTGGGAGACAGAGACGGTCTGCGGCGGACATTCACGAGACCGAAAGGACGCAAGACATTAAAACGGGCTTTGCTGTACCAGCTTCAGTGCTGTGAGTTCCCTTGGGATCAGCTCAGACAAGTTCGTGAAATTCAAGGCACTGAGCAAATCTCCAAGCCTGGGGAGAAAAAAAGAAATCTTCTACTCATGTCTTAGGTCTCTTACGTAACTTCATTCCAGCACTTCAGTGGTCTTTGCTCACTATGTCCTGCATTTATTGCTGGAACAGCCGGCAAGGCCTTTCACGTAGCATGCACTGCATTATACTACAAGTATGTCCTTTAAGTATTTGTCTTGTCCTAGAGAACAGAGATCTCCTGGAAGGCAGATTCATCATCTACATCTTTACACCTGCTATGTTGCTCAGGGGCTGCCCATCAAAGCAATGTAGGTGTGTGTATACATATGGATATATACACGCATGTATATATACGTATATATACATATGTATACACATATACATATGTATACATGTATGTACATATGTATTCATAACACACACACACACACACACATATATATATATATATATATATACACATAGCTATGCATGCACACCTTTGTTTATTAACTGAAGTTTTAGTAAGAAAGTTGAGTAAGTTCTCCTTGTCTTTCAAGAGGCCCATTTTAGTAAGAAGTTAAAGGCAGGCATATGAATTACTATGTTGTAAGGTGGAGTAAGGTTAGAGTCATCAGAGATTTCATCTAATTAAGGGGATTTCAAAAGGCTTCACAGAAGAGATGGCGCTCGAGATAGGACTTAAGGAATTAATAGGTTTTCAACAAATGGAGTGTGTTTGGAGCAGAGTAGCTATTTCAGATAAATGAAACAGCATGAACAAAGGTAGAGGCAAAAAATCTCAGAGAATATCAAGTGAACAAAGCCAAGGCCATTCTGAATAGAGTTCATTGTAAGAATGGCAATTAGATTTTATCTTCTCTGCCATATATGACAACTGGCAGAGGCCACGGGTATCGAAGAAAAAAATATTCCTGGGAGTGCAGGCAAGAAAGAATGTGATAACCAATTTATAAACAGCCGCCGTGGATGCAGAATATCATCATCTCCGAGTTAAGGCTCTTACAACTTATCAGGGTTATATAAACATGAGAATAATAACATTTCCCCCACCAGTTTTTTTTTTTTTTTTTACCAGATACTGAGTGTCACCTCTGTTCCTAACTCTAAATTAGATGTTACACATACGTAGCCCATTCCAGCAGGGACAATGGTGTGGCACATAAAGACTTACAAGTCACATGAGGATTTCAGCCCGTAACAAATGTTTCCACAGATAATGGTATCGTTACACCTCGAGGCTGACCAGGCGAGGAAGCTAATCTGGACAGGAGGTTATGGGAAGAGGTCCCGGGCCCAGGGATCCTGAAGCTGCTCTGGGTGGGAGTTCTCTCTGCAGTGCGGACAAAAGAGCCCAATACTTCTTTAAATCTGGGGGATGCTTGCGCTTTCAATAACGACGTCTCTTCTGCATTAGACATTCTTGGAGGGGCCTTCCATTTTCTCTATGCATCTGGGCTTCCTCACCCTTAGATCCAACATCTTTGGTAGGGTGGCAGAACCATAGTCCGTCTGTCTTTTAACAGTGATTTCTCGTTGTGTGCGCCATAGGCCGGCATCATCAGCATCCCTCGGGAGAGTGCTTGAAACGTCAAGTCTTGGTCCCTCGCGCTCACCTCCTGTCTCAGTTGTATAACTGGAGGAGCTGAGCCTGGTGCTGTCCACCAGGTCTCCCCGTGGTGGATCAACACTATCGTCTGGGAAGGTTTACTGTAAAATGCAAGGTGTACTTTGGGATCAGAGGACGTCCCCAGGAAAGCATGGAGCTTATCTTAATAAGTACCCTCCTAGGTGACAAGATAAAGAGATAAACTAATACCTTATTAAACCCAAGATGACACTGAGAGCTCAGACAGCCGAGGAAGAGACATACTTACCTAGTAAAGGAGACAGCTGCTCGGACCCCTGTACCTTTGTGCAGGATGCTGCCGAGTGGTATTGATCTTGAAGGAACACTGCTCAGGACCGCTCTCAGTAGGATAAAGCACATCTGCAGTCTCCGCACATTCGCATAAGGTTTTCCAAGCCTTTGTCTCATTGAAATATAAGGATTCACCACAGTGCTCAGAAATGCACTCCTAAAATCCTTGACTGAATGGGAATCATAGTTTAAAAACATTCCAGGTCTCTGGCAATTGATAATTACAGACAGAGAAAGCAGGGGAAAACGGCGATCTTTTTCACGCCAGCATCTATTGTGCTATAGCAGGCCATGGAGAGGAGGAACTATTTCCCTTTGTGTTACAGCAATTTGGTCTTGCCAAAGGTACCGTTTACGAGCAGAAAGCTTTAGTTTCTGGGAACCCTATCGAGCTTGAAATGATTAAGAACAACGTGTCAAACTTGAGGCTTCCCGGTGTCATCAAAACCCTTGTGACTCAAAGTAACTTGAGCAAGTATCTGGTGGGAACTTGTGAGAAATGCAGAATCTCCTAGCCTGCTCCGGCCTGCCAAAGCGCTTTCTGCCATTTACCATGTCATGCAGGGGTTTCAGATATGCAGGGGGTATTTGAGACTCAGTGGCATATTTGCATCACTCAAGAGCAAAATATTCACTGAAAAAATGTCTGCCTGTGTGTCCCTTAATTCCCCCTAGGTGAATGGAATCGTAGGGTCCACCAAGATGATTCCCTCGTGATCATCTAAAAATGCTTCATTGAAAGGAGCGATGGAAGATAACCTGAATTTGAAGAGAAAAACACTATGAAGGAAGATTTAGGAAATCCAAGTCAATATGAACAAATGAGTTGTAAAAACGGTCTGTTTTGAAGAAGAATAAATCATGATAATGATTATGGTCCCTGGTACCATAGTTCCGGTGTGAAGGGCTACCCTATGTCATATTTCCCAACAGATTCTGTCGGAGCAGAGGTATACACAAATCTCTTTTGCTACAGAGGAAAGCCTTAGAGGAAGATAAAACATAATCAATTATA
Organism: Dipodomys spectabilis; assembly: GCF_019054845.1. NCBI lineage: Eukaryota > Metazoa > Chordata > Mammalia > Rodentia > Heteromyidae > Dipodomys > Dipodomys spectabilis. The sequence continues at coordinate 3,769,304 of NW_024870935.1, forward strand.
CCTGAAATCTGCGACGATGAACTGAGAGCCATACACCATTAAATACCGAAGCATTATTGCTGACTCTTAACAGTAAAGATGTCTATTGTACTAGAAAAATAGGCCTTAATTTTTACAGTTTATGGGTGTGCTAATTCCCCAGACAGATAGTTGGGCACCATTTCTGGTAACTGAAGAAAAGCTCCTCTCCCGTTAAGCTCTGGAATTTGCATTTTTCTAATGTCAAATACATGGTAAAACCTTGTCATGGAGGGCTTAAGTTATTCAGAAGTAGATTTCGCCTACAATAATATCAACAATTTCATTTCAAACTCATTGATTTTTTTTTCTTCACCTTAATGAGAACTGGAATTAGTAGAGTACAAAACGTCCTGTATCGGTTGAAAATCTTCTCACAACTCAATTTAATTTAATTTGAAAATAGCTGTTTTACTGTCTCTCAAACTAAACTTAAGAAATCAAACAGAGCATTAACATGTTAATTAATAAGAGGTTCAGTGGGAAGGTAGGAAATGATTAGCTGCATTAGGATTCCTTCAGATTTGCTTGAAGAAACTCATTAAGGGGCTCTTCAGATACGATGCTTTTCTGATACGATGACAAACACATGGTGCATGTTCTTCAGGAGTCTTGAGAGACATGGAAAGGTCTGAGTTTGGCATCTCTCCTTGGAATGGAGGATGGTGGTTGTATTCAAAGGGGCTAGCAGCCTCCATAGTCAGCCCCTTGCTCTGGGGCAGATATATCCACCCAACACAGTAGGTACGGACCATCCTAACGTCCTGACTTCCTTGGGTTTACCAAGAAAGACGTCATCTGTGTTTTCCTTATGGCAGTCTGAGATGGAATGAGCCATTCTCTAGGCACCTAACAGTTTTACCTCTCTTTACATTTACAATGTCTAGGGAAAAAAAACAACAACACAGCATTCCAAGTTTCCCTCAGGTGTTTGCTCTGGATTGCATTGCACAGTGTTAGCCGGAGTCTGGAAATACTGGTGGGACATTCCAGAAATAAATTATTTATAAGCTTTCAATGAGATAATTACAGAGCATTTTTATTAATGTTCAAATAGTGTATGTATTATAATATACACGATAGATCTAATATGTCAGATATGAAACATGTTAGAATATATCGTATTATATAAATATGGTATATGTAGCATATTTATGCAATGATTGCATTCTAATATTGGTGTCACTTAGGCAATCCCTCTAACCCCTTTTGCTTTGTTTAGGGTATTTTTTTTAAATTTTAGATGCTTCTGTCTGCCCCTCTGCACAGCTTGGATCATAGACAGGCTCAGCTTCATTAGTTGAGATGAGAGTCATGTTGACTTGTTTCCTGGGCTGGTTTTGAACCACAGGACTCCTGATCTGCCCATCCCAGGTTGCTGAAATGATTGGTGTGAGCCACTGTGCTTGGCTGTTGCCAATTCACTATTTACAGAAATAATATTTTCTGTTCCTTTATGCAGCATAGTCTAACTTCAAGGGATTCTTCTCAATAAACAAAGAAAATGCCATATCACTAACAAACCAGGTCCTTGTAACTCATGACTGTAATCCTAGCTACTCAGGAGATATACTAGCTACTACTATTAGGATACTGCAGTTCAAAGCCAGCCCTGACAGAAAGTTCTGCAAGACTGTATCCCCAATTAAATAGCAAAATGCCAGATTGGAGCCATGACTCAATTAGTAGAGCACCACTGGTGAGCAAGAAAGCTTGGCGAGTGAATGAGACCCAGAGAGTTTGAGACAAATTCTGGCATACGCGCAAAAAACTCTTTTCCCATCTCTTCTGAAAGGCCATGACATCGATCGTCATATACATATTTTTGCAAAATGCTTCTATATGAAATACTCTGTTTTACAAATTTGATTTCTCATGTTTTTGTGTTTCTGGGAATGGAAACTGTCTGCTGTGCATATATTAGAAAACCTTGCCCTTTCTTTTTTTTTTTTTTAATTTAATTTAATTTTATTTGTGAACATACTGTACAGAGGGGTTACAATTACATGGGCAGGATAATGCGTACATTTCTTACCAAGCATTGCAGCCTCCTCCTTTGGTTTACCCTTCACATCCCTTCCCAGCCTCCCCCCCGCCAATCCCAATCCTTCTCCTTCCCCCCTCTTCCCCCCCCACTGACGTTGTAAAGCTCGTTTTGGACATGTCAACTTGTACTTCTCATTGTTGCAACAGATCCACCTGTATCCTTAAACAACTGTTTTTTCCCCATCTCCTCCACAAGTTATACTGACATCAAATATAGTGAAAGCAGGGGTTATACTGTGGGGGAGGGACATACAAAGCAACAAAGAGATAATCTTATAAATGCGTTAGAAACACATGCATGAAAGAAAAAAACATTAAAATACATATCTAAGGGTTCATTTTCCTGACATCACATTATCTGACCTTTTCCGCTTGACTCATACATATACTAGATATTGCAAATAAGGGAAACCATGGGACCTATGTTTCTTTGGGCCTGGCTTACTTCACTTAATATAATTTTTTCCAAGTTTTTCCATTTCCTAATAAATGGGGCAATGTCATTCTTTCTGATGGAGGCATAGAATTCCATTGTGTATATATACCACATTTTCTTGATCCATTCATCTACTGAGGGGCATCTGAGTTGGTTCCATATCTTAGCTATAAACCTTGCCCTTTCTGAGAAACGTTCAGCAGTATATTCTCTAAAAGTGTGAAGTCCCTGAAAGCATCCCTGTATTCACTATTTTCTGCCTAAGAAAATGCCAGCCTAATTTACCTAGCTTTGTTTCTGTTTTGTTTTGGCCCGTCCTGGAGCTTGAATTCAGGGCCCGGGCTCCGGCCTTGAGCTTTTTAGCTCAGGGCTGGCACTCTACCACTTTGAGCCACATCCCCACCTCCAGTGGGGTAAACTTTTGGGTGGTGAGTTGGAGGTAAGAGTCTCATGGACTTTCCTTCCCAGGCTGGCTTCAAAATGTGATCCTCAGATCGTAGTCTCCTGAGATGCTAAGATTACAGGTGTGAGCCACCAGCACCTGGCTAGGTTTACCTAGCTTAGAGGGTGTTTTAAAAGGAAATGTTTTCACACAGGTTGATAAAATTTTCACTTTGAAACAACTCCGTAGGATAGAGTCCTTCTGTAGTGTTTTATTCAAACTGACAGTTTTGGGTGTAGAACTTCCTCTTACCAGGAAGGGGCTAAACACAGGTTTAAAACCTGCTTTTCCCACAAATCGTAACTAGCTGCTGCCTGATCAGGAGGGAAATGTCAGAGATTAACTTGGAGCTAGAAGAGAAGTGAACAGGGAGACATATATAGTGGTGCTGGCCAACACTGGTGTCTCTGGCCTGTAATCCCAGCAGCTCAGGAGATTGAGCTCTGAGGATGGTGATATACGAAGCTAGCAGGGGCAGAAAAGTCTATGAGACTCTTATCTCCAATCAACTACCACAAAGCTGGAAGTGGAGGTATGGCTCAAGCAGAAGAGCTCCACCTTTCAACAAAATGGATTCACCAAACAATATTCATGAGCCTTTTGTTCAAGAGAATGGAGGAAATCTGAGTAGACTTACAGAAATATAAACTTCTCCATAGTTAGAACAGCCCAAATCACACTGCCTCAGCGTTATCTAGAGTGTAACAACAACCCGACTCATGTTGTGAATATTAAACTTGACCCATTCCGGCCAACCGGCCATATTTAGTAAAATGATTCCTTCATTTCTTCTGCCTGACTGGAAAGAACAGGTCTCCAGTAAGCAGAATGAGACTGGACAAACAATCTTTGACATCTTTGCCTTTGTTCTACACCTGTGTCTGCAAGTATTCCTAAAGGAGAGAGGGTTATAAGTTTCCTCACATGGTTAAACCCATGAGATATATCCAAGTATTAGAGAGGTGATAAAATTTATAATGATTAAGCTGGGTGCTGGTGGCTCACGCCTGTAATCCTAGCTATTCAGGAGGCTGAGATCTGAGGATCATGGTTCAAAGCCAGCCTGGGCAGGAAAGACCGGGAAACTCTTGTCTCCAATAAATCACCAGAAAACCGGAAGTGGCACTGTAGCTCAAGCGGTAGAGCACTTGCCTTGCGCTGAAGAGCCGAGGGACAGTATCCAGGCCCAGAGTTCAAGCCCAATGACCACCACCACCAACAACAAAATTATAATCATTTCCTGAGTAATTGCTTTTGAATTTGATGATTTGAAAGTTTAGGTTTTTCCCCCCCCTTTGATTTTTCTTGAAGCAAGGCCATACACATTTTGGAGCATTTCACATATGAGTATATTTAAAATAGGACCAGGTACATATGGATGTGCGGAATTCAACATTTACTTTGAGAATTGGAAGTTGTGGTGATAGTAGGGAGCAGACACAGTTTTCCAAGGCAATAGCCTTACTTGCTCCTTCGTGGTGCTCGCCGTACGTGTGCACATAGGAAAAGATGACTTTCAGCATTCAGAGCCCATTCCTGGCAAGAGGGACAACGGATTTTCTGTAAGAAGGGGATTGGTGGGAAGAGCCACATTTCTTCTCCACATCCTGCCAGTGGTCCCCAAAAAGCTTCACTCTCTTCTCTGCTTTATTTTTTAAATTTTTTATATTGTTATTATAAAGGTGATGTGCACAGGGGTTACTGTTACCTAAGTCAGGAAATGAGTACATTTCTTCTTGGACAATGTCACCTCTTCCCTCGCTCTCTCGGTTTTCCCCTTCCTCTCTTCCCCTCTCTCCTCTCTCTTAATTCTCCTACTGTAGACAAAGTTCACTGTCTTCAGGACTGTTCAAATAAATGACAGTCCTAAGAAGTTATACACAAAGGGCAATGTATGTTTTCTTTTGTTCTTAAGACAAATACAAACATTTTTTTTGTCTTTTCTATTTTTGGTACTGGGGATCAAACCCAGGACGTTGAGCTTGCTCAGCACGCGCTTTGCCACTGAGCTACATCCCAGCCACCACAATTTTTATTTTAAAAATAGGAGCTTGGAGCTAAACACTAGTGACCTAAAATGTGGGATTCAGAGCTAAGTCAGACACCCAAAAGCTCTGATTTCAATACTTTCCCAGCTGAACATTACCTGTGATGATTCAGATAAAACTCAGCATAATTCTTGGTCCTAAGGTGCTGTCCTGTTCATCTGCTCTGACAGTGGGAGGCCCTGCCGACTGTGCCATTGCTGAAGATAGCTGGGAATCTGAGATCTGTGGTGGCCTCCATCGGGGCGTTCTGAGCCAAGCCACAGAGCTAGCACAGAATGAATCACAGGGTTTAACCTGGGGAAGATCCCTTTCTCTCTCCTCCCAGGAAGGCCCACCACGGAGTCCTGGTAGACATATTTTACCCAGTGATCTGGGTAGCTATTCTAGGCATGAATGAGCTTCTGCGATTTTCTTGACCAGGGAATAGAATATGGAGAGGTGATTACTGAGCCACAACACTTCAGCAGGAAAGCGGCGGCTCCCGTGTCACGGGTAAATCAAGGCACAACCAACTCCACTGCCCCTCAAGAGAGTGGAAGTGTCCGAATCCACCTCATGTCTCAGTGACACCTGGAATCCCTCTTGCTCATTAAGTATGAGACAGACAGATCAGATGTTCAGGAAATAGCTGTTAGATACTATGAACAAATGTATTCTTGTCAACCAGGGGTACCTTAATATTTAAATGAAAAATTGACTACCTACTCTTTTTTTTTTTTTTGCCAGTCCTGAGCCTTGAACTCAGGTCCTGGGCGCTGACCTTGAGCTTCTTTTGCTCAAGGCTCACACTCTACCACTTGAACCATAGCGCCACTTCCAGCTTTTTCTGTGCATGTGGTACTGAGGAATCGAACCCAGGGCTTCATGCATGTGAGGCAAGCACTCTACCACTGAGCCACCTTCCCAGCCCTCATACTGACTCTTATTAAGCATTAAAATTTTCCTCATAAATGAATAGGGCTAGTATCCCAATTTATCATTCCAAAGGAATCTTAAATTGTGGCTAAATACCCAGTTCCTTTACCCTGCCCTGCCAGGCACGGGGGATCTTAGAAAAGATACAATGCCACAGTCTATCAGTTCTGTAATAAGGCTTGGAGAAATGTGATTTTCAAAGCTTGAACCTATCAAACTGATTCCAGTGTTTGCCAGCTCCTGTCTCACATATAATTTTTCACCCAGGACAGGATGACAAAAAAAAAAGAAAAGAAAAGAAAAAACAACTGCAGAGATTTGTCTGAGGTGTTAATATGGAACTCAGGTTCAGATTGCAGATGGGGTTTTGTTTTAGAAGCAATGAGATTGCCTCCCTTAGAAAGGCATTTAAAACATTACCCTAAGCTAAACAAACACCACTTTCCCAAGGTGCTTCATCATTAACCTTGGAATGTGGACATGCCCAGGGACACAGAAACAGAAAACACGATGATGACAGGCTCGAGAAAAGACTAAGAAGTATTTGTTGACTCTGTGTGTGTGTGTGTGTGTGTGTGTGTGTGTGTGTGTGTGCGTGTGTGTGTGTGTGTTAGAGAGAGAAAAAAACAGAAACAGAGACAGAGAGAGACAAAGAGGGAGGGAGAGAGAGAGAGGCAGGGAGCAAGACGGAGAGACACAGCCAGAGAGACAGCACAGAAAGGAGATAGAGTCAGATACAGAAATAGGGGGCGAGGGAGAGAGACAGAGACATAGAGCAAGAAGAGGAGAGAAGAAAAATTAGAACCAGTAAGGCCAGAGGAAGGGGAATCTGAGAGAGGAGGAAAACAGGGTAGAGTAGAAGCAGGAAGTGAAGAAAGGAAGGGAAATGAAAGAGGAAGGGAGCGAGTGAAGGGGACAGAGAGTCTCTTGAGCAGAGACAACGGGGACTTGCAGAGGGCCTGCAGGGGGCAGGGCACGAGGCACATGGGCCGAGTCCACGTTCTCCCCCTGATCAGGGGAATCCTCGCGTCCACTCTGAACGGTTAGGAGCCTCGAATGGAAGGATGGAGACAGGCAAGCACCATGAGGGCAGTGTAGTCACCCGACTGGTCTTGGAATGTGTCCAGACACACGGGTCAGTCGGTCAGTCGTGTAACACAATACCCATGACCACTCCTTCCCAGCATCGACGTCCACGCCGCCGTAGGTGTGACCTCTAAGGCCCACGTTCTTGACCTGGCCACTTGCCTGTCGTGGGCAGCCTCACCAGAGTCCGGATACGACACCCATTTCATTCTTCAGCCCTCAGCAGCTGTGGTCGTAATGTTTTTGTGTGAGGTGGAGATTATCAGTGCATTATTAGCAAGTGTTCCTACCATAGTTGTAGAGAGGCCGAGTGACACTTTTCCAGGTGAGAAGTTGGGCGTTGTTGTCGTCACGTCTGGTACTTGCTGGCCGGTGGGTTGGCCGAGTCGCAGGATCCCCGGTGACAGCAGGGCCATGCTGGCCTGTGGACGCGCAACCATTTGTCTATCACAAACACAGATTTCCTCGCCCTGGCGGAGAGCCCATTTACTCCAAGTAACAGTGGATCCAGCACAATGGAAAGACAGCGGGAGGACCTGGCCAGTCCCTTGGAGTCTGCACAAATGGATTTGGCCTGTGGCTCCTCTCCTGATGGCCAGCTGTCCCCGCCTGCCCTCCCTTCCTCCTAGAGGATGTTATTTATAGGTCTGAAATGTTTTCAGGGATCCGGGGGGAGCATGGGGGGGGCAAGGCATTGCTGGGGCGAGGCCTGGTGAGGGGGCCCTCGGAGGGTGACTTGGGGGCACACAATCACGTTTCCGTCCTGAAGGACGTCCATTGTGCGCAAGAGAGCAGCCGCTTCTCAGCTCTCTGCTGACAACGCCTTTTCCTGATTCTCCCTCAAAGAGGATCTCGGATCAAACCCACGGCACCTCAGATCCCAATTACACAGAAACACACCACCCTTCCGAAACGCGTCCGAAACTTCCACTCCAAGGCACGCTCCGCTCAGGGTTCCTTCGAACTGCCCTAAGGTCTTGACATTGCCTAGTAAGACGATTATGGAAATACCTAAAGGACAATTCTGGGGATAAAACCAAATGTCCCTGTGTGGATTCCAATCATCCCCCTCCCGCACAAATCCCTTTCATCTTTTTTTTATTAATTGTATAATTAATGCATTCTGTGTACTGATAAGAATAATGCCATGTAATTAATTTTTAAGAATTAAATGCTCGCATTTATCCAGTCTCGTGGTCTACTTTCATGTTTATAGCTGTGACTATAAATCCTCTTATCTAATTATAACATGACTGGTTTCATTGTTGAAACAAAGCATTGCTTTGTCACTTTTTTATTTGATTATGTAATATTTATTTTATTATATTAATTATAATCTGTCCAGGAAAAAAAGAAATAATAAGACCCATGGACTTAAAAATTTTAAAGCTTGCAAGCTTATCAGAAAACTGCCATGCTGTGTTGGATAAGGTATGATATTTCATTTGTTTTCTGTGTCTGTTTTTGTCTTCCATGATTACCCACTCTGTTTACCAAAAGGCTCAATTAGCATTTGAATAGTGAGCCAGAGAGCAGACAGGTTGAGAATTCTTATAGAACTAATTTGGCAGTCCTTCTCCTTTCCCCTTCCCCCTTCACGGCCCTTTCTTTGCTTCTAATCAAGCTGCAGTTATTAAAGCTAGAATAAAAGACCTGATTTTCCATTACATTGATGCATGCTGAACAGAGCCTTGATTTGCTTTTTCTTTCAGCAATGCTAATTGGACTCAAAGGAAATATTTAGTTTATAATGGCGAATGAAGAATTCATTTAATTTTAAGGAAGGGGACAATCAGCATTATAGCTAGTCCATGTACACACACACACACACACGTATTTTTTCCTTACTACTTATTTCTTCTAAATATATCTGCTGTACCATTTCTCCCAAATACCACAGTTGTTTAACTATCAGTGCTAACAGGCGTAGGTTGGAGCAGTCCACCGACTGACAGCGAAAACTCCCAGTTTGTATTTTGAAAAATTCAAATGTAATGGGTTTGAAAATATGGTTTTGGTGCTGTTTAACAGAAGGGATTCGTTTTCCTCTCCCCAGTAAAGAATCCAAAGGCAGGAAAAGTGCTCCACAGTAAGTTTATTTGAAAAGGAAAGGAGAGCCGTGAGAGGAAGTAGAGAGGCTACATCAAGAGTCCCTCTTTACAGTTCAGAGGCTCCTCCCGGATCTCCTGCCCTGGGCTTCTCAGGCTCTTTCTATTGGTTGAGCAGAGCATTATAGGAAGAGGCCTTTGAGCAGGAGCTCACAGCATCATGGGAGCAACAGGAGCCCAAGGCACTATGGGAACAAGAAACACCATGATGGGACACATGTTCTCTGCCAGGAGTTACGTCCACTACTTTTTTATTTTTATTTTTGATCCTAATCTAGCAGCTCCCCTTTCTCTGTCTCACTTTCAACAATGCTTGACCAATCTATAAGAAAGAATTAATTTCAGCACAGCAGTTTTCAGACGTGACTGACAGGATCAGAAGTTTAAACTAAGATCTCATCGCCAGTCATTCTTCCAACCAGTCAGGTGCCAGGTAGCCGTCTGCTGTCATTTGGTGAGACGCGATGCGGCGTGCAGTCCGCTGCCTCTCCTGGAAGGCTCTTCAGCCTCCAGTAAGAAATGAATGTGCAGCATTCACTATGGTAAGAGAAAAGCAAATTATGAAGGGGACAGAGGAGAATTTTCCTCCCCATCCAACAATGTATAAACAGAAGGCCTATTTGGTCGGTGTATCAACAGCAAGGAGCGAATTCTTTGTTGGGAGAATATCTTTTCTGGCAACCTCCACGTGCAGGCCTTTCACGAATGTTGAAGCGTTCTAAAGGTGCTTTTATTTTCGTTGGATGAGTCGACTCCAATTACAGATTTGGCAGGAATCTCCTCAGCAACCTCCAACAGGGCTCAGACAAGACTTCACTGGGACACTGAAGATTTCAGCATCAAGCCCACCTGCATCCTGCCCACTCCGGTTGCTTCGTTCAGCTTTCCTTTTCCAAGCAACCAAAAACCCTAGATGGTCTTGACGTTGGGCCTTTTATGCTCTAGAAATCCCTCCGGGCCTCAGTGGTCTCGGCCTCCCATTCAGTCTTCAAGACGCTGACTGAATTGTACCATCCCTGTGCCTCTTTTCTGATTCCATCCCGCCATTTCCTGGGCGAGAGCACACTGTCACCCACGCTGAGCAGAAGGGGACCTCCGCAGAGGCAGTGGTGCGCCCTTCACTCTGCGGTCAGGCGTCTGGCCCTCGAACACAGCCCCTGAGAACTCTGGAAGCCTCCTCCTCGACCTGCCCACGTCCAGCCCAGGACCTGGAAGAGTGACCAGCTGAAAAATACATGCAGAACAAATGGACCAGAGGTGGCACTTCACAATCTAGTGCAACTTGAAAAGATCAGAGGGTGTAAAAGGGAGATGGTAGACTGTTTATTGCTTTCCTTAAAAACAGCTCTGTTTTTGTTTTTTTTTTTTTTGTAATTCAGATTTTAATACTTCCTTGGTAGAACTGCTGAAGGATTCCCAATTATACTCGGAGAAGACTGTTGTTAGTTCCGGGTCACTGCCTGAAGACAGGACAAGCCCTCACTGACAGGACATTTATATTTGTTTTAGTAAAGATTCACGTTCTCTCCCTTGGCCTCGTTAGGATAATTACAGTTAGGATAATTTGTCTCTCTCTTTTCTCTTTCAGTCACTATCGGTAAAATGAATGCTATTAGTCAGCCCAGAGGGGGAGGGCTGACTAATATCTACCCCTAAATTCATGTCCACGTAAGTCCTCTGATTATGAACTTATTTGTAGATAGAATTAGTTGAGGACAGACTCAGATGATATCTTAATGGATTTAGGGCGGGACAGAAATTGAATAGCAGCTGTGATTGCCTGAAGAGAAAAGGATGCAGCTCGCAGAGACCTCAGGAGGGGTGAGGGAGGCTCGGAGAACTGGTGCGGTACCCCTGCAAACCCAGGAGTGCCCTCAGAGGGTTGGCTACAGTGGAAGCTGGAAAGACACAAGGACGGCTTCTTGTTACAGGTAGATTTGGGACACCTCGCTTTCCAGATCTATGAGAAAATCAGTATCTGCTGTCCTAAATACCTGCCATGTGCCCTAACAGACTACCATGGCACCTTGAGCTCCTTTCTGTCAGAGGAGAGTGAACGTGAGAGTTGCCTCTCCCTGGTCCCCGTGGCTGCTGCCAGCACTGCTGTGTCCTGGGTCCAGTCCTGGCTTCCCTGGCCCCCTTCTCCTGTCCCCATGTCTCTGGGGTCCCACCCCTGCGGCCACTTCCAAAGCACCCTGGGAGCTGACCCGTGCGTAAGGTCCGAGTAGCTTTTAAAGTAAATGGGCTTTATTTTTTTTTTTTTTTTGGTAGTATCCAGGGACTTCCAAACCTTGATGGATCTAGGAACCAAAAGTTCAGCTCTCTGTGCCTAAACCTGGCCATTAATTTTAAGTAAGGCTACAGAGAAGAAGAGAACACAGTTGATTTTCTGGGATAGCCTAAATGGGCTAGGCACGGGGCGTTGATGAGGGACGCCGTGCAGGGTCTCCTGAGGCTCTGCTGTATACACGCCCTCGTGTGCACCTGTCACCCACCTCTGTACCCGCTAAGGCTGCTTAAAAATCACACACACACACACACAAACACACACACGCATGCACGCACGCACACACACACACACACACACACACCTTTGTAAAAGAAAAATTCCCATCTTCCTGCTGTGTGATACCCCTCTGAGTCTCAAATTTCTTCTCTCAATTAACCAAAGATGAGGATGACTCCTTTCAAAATCCAAACCCACAAATGTAGGGAGGAAAAAAAGAAAACCCCACCAAAGCTAGCCTGAGGCTGAGTTTTCATTCAAAGCTCTGTGATTGGAGACACCCGTCCAGCCGGAGCTGGGGACGTGTGGCCGGCCGCCTCGGCTTCGGTGGAAGATACAGATCATTAAAGCTCATCCCGGCGCCTGTAGCTCGGTTGTTTATTATAAAAGTAAGCATGGCTAACATGTCCTCCCTGCCAGAACCATAAATCTGAAAGCTTTCCTCTGCAGACAGCAGGCCCTGACAACCGCAGGCCTCTTCCGCCCCCTGCTGGCGCCAGGCAGAGTGTCAGCCGCCCCTGGCAAAACTCGCTCTGCGCTTTCTAGCCAGGGAGCTCTGCTCGCCTTCCTTTGCAGCCCTGACTCTCCATGGCTCCTCAATTCCTCATCTCACCTCTCTGTGCTATTTAGCAACCTAGTGGCAATTTGAAAATTGATTTTTTTCTTATGATCGCATGCTAATCTCATCTTTCACACTCAGGTGGTTCTAGAATGATTCTGTTTTTCTTTTGAGATCATTCTAACCACTCCCCAGAGCTCTCTGGAGCATCTATCTATCTCTATATCTATATCTATAGATATAGAGATAGATAGATATGGATATATATATATATATACACATACATTTATATGGAGATATGTGTATCTCTCCCCCTCCCCCCTCTCTCATTCTCTCCCTCCCTCCTTCTCTCTCTCTCTCTCCCTCCCTGTCTCTCCCTCTCTCCTTGGAAAGGCAGTTCCTTCCTGCTCCAAGGCCCTGCACAGGCCTCTCCACATGTATCCAAGAGTGAAACAAACCGGAAACAGAAGAAAAGCACAGGCAAGCGTCCATGTTGCCGAGCAGTTTGGAAAATAACCTCAGAGCTATATCAAAGCACTTGGCCGTTTATGAATTCTTCAAGTTGTCAGCTTGGACACGTGAAATTACCAGCGCAAGTTTAATTCACGGCTGGCCATGCATTCTGGGGCCATTCCGCGCCCAGGGCCTGTGTGAATGCTTTCTCCACAGAGCAAGGTCCAGGTCAGAGCAGAAAGGCAGCGGCTAGGCAGACTCCGCCGAAGGGAAGCCGGGGCTCACCCGGGCGGTAGCCGGGAAGACCAAGGGAATCCACTGCCTGGTATTTGCTCTGGGTTCCTACAACTGAGCTAGGAGCTTCTTCAGCCCAGCACAGAGAGAAAGCATGACACCAGTTTGAATGCGTCATGGCACAAGGAATAGCCTAGAACCACAAACCCAGTTAGGTAGGATCTTTTCTAGAATAATCTTGTAGGGTTGTGTTCAAAGGCAAAGCCAAAAGGAAAATAAAACTTCAGCCCTCAGTTATTGTTTATTTCAACAGTAATGATTTATGCATGTATAAATCCTACAAAGTCATATACATGTATATAGAACATATATGTGCACATTATATAATTAATTGTATATATAATGTATGTATACATTGTATATGCATTTTATATATTGTATATACAATGATATAGATAAAACTTTGTAGGATTATTTACCACATATATGATGAAATATATATGGCATATACACAGTGTATGCATATATATCTAATAAACGGTGACTAGATTTAAAAAAAAAAAGCAAATAGCATCATCAATATGCCAAAACAAAGTTACAAGTGATTTTTAAATCATTCTCTTACAAATAAGCCTTTAAATTTTGACTGCCTCTTAGTCAGTGTTTCTGACATGTCTGCTTTCAGCAAAGCATAGGTACTGATGGGAATTTTACAATCTGGGCCTTCGGATGAGTGAATAAACCCTTGTGTGTGCGTGGGGTGTGCGTGGGGTACTGGTCAGGAGGTTAAAACACTGCCCTTCTGGGGCGTCTCCTCACCCAGAGTTCTGTGATAAAGGGGATTCTCTGTCCTCTGGCACCGCATATGAAACTATAATTCTCATGCAGAAGCAAGCTCACTGAAAGCCTTCACCAGCTGCCGAACTGGGTAAGGACAGTTGTGGGATTCAACGGCAAAGATGTTACAGAAACAGAAAACACAGCGAAGCAAAAGGCGCGAGGGACCGGAAGACCATATTACATTAATAATAATAATAATAATAACAGCAGCAACAGCAACAATCATAACAGCAATGTTAAGGCAGCGTACCGTGAATGAGATACCCACTCCCATCCACTGAGCCAGCCCCACCATTGCTCCAGGTTTTCCAGACTCATTCTTAGTATTTCCGCTGACTTTTGGTAGCTCTAAGTCAGGTTATAAAGCGACTTCGGCCTGAGCTGCAAAGGGTTAACGTGACAGCTAGGTTGCTTCTTTCAAAGAGAAAATTCAGAAGCTTTCCTAAAACAGGGGGAAGGTAGGGGGAGAAAACTGTGGCTTTACCACCTCCATTCTCCCTCTGGGGTCTCCTTCGTGCTGGGCGAGAACTCCAATCCCCCTCAGCAAAGTCCCCCCAAACTTGATCTTTGGAGACAGAATCTCCCTGCCTAGCCCAGGCTGGTTGCACCTCCTCCATCATCTTGTCTCTACCTCCCAGAATGCACTGCTCCACAAAACACTGCTAGTGTTACTAGAATTCTTCCTCCTGGGCGTTTCCCAGGTGGTAATGGCATGGGTTCGCAGTTGTCCCCTGCGTTCTGGTCTTAGCCATTCCGTGGCTTCCATGTTGTAATGTCTAATCTTACACTGTGTAATTTAGCCAGCACCCTGCCTGTCGATCTCTGTCCGCTCTCTCTGTGGAATGATAGCCAGCCTGTGGCTGACAGTGAGCCTGTACTCAATCCTACAGCAACTCCCACACTAAGAACAACACTCAGCGTCTCCAGCTCTTCCGCTCCGTGGGACAGGAGGCAGCGATGGCCTTCAGCCGTCAGGACTCGGTCTGTCCTCTGTAAAGAGGTAAATAACATTATCTATTGAACCTGGGTTGTTTACAGAAAAATTAGACCACCAGAACAGCTGAGGTATTAACTAAATTAATAGATTTTCCAATTAATTTTTCACCCAGGAGGTTTGTTTCTGGTCCAGAATATAGATTAATGGCGATCATTTGCAAGCAGACATTTTCGAGAACAAAACATGTGGGAAATCCAAGTATTAAGTAGTTCCTGCCTAAAAGTTTTCCAAGGCTCTTATTTATAGTACTAAGTAAGATTAAGTTGATACACAGTTACTTTCTGTTGACACAAGAACAATGTTTATTATAGAATTCAATGAAAATAAATTACAAATAAGAAAAATATGAAAATTTGTTTTGGAATCTCATTTCCATTTAATACCATCTTGATATTCTGCTATTAGGTAGTTTTTATTTTAGTGAACAACTCAAAATTGAGATGTCATGGGGAAATTCTTGTTCCCATACACTTGTACTGTGTTTCATGCAGTGAACATGTTCTAAATTATCAAATATTTTCTTAACAATGGTAGCAGCACAAACTTAATGGTGTATTAATCATAAATATCAGACACTACTTTCACATATTGAGCTTTTCCAGTGGGGCTTGAATCAGGTCCTTTGTACTTGCTTAGGTTTTTCATTTTGTCCACTCACGGTCTACCACTTGAACCACGCCTCTACTTTTGGCTTTTTGTTGGAGACGAGAGTCTCAAGGATTTGTCTGCCTGAGCTGGCTTGGACGAGGAATCTCAGATGGCAGCTACCTGAGTAGCTAGGATTGCAGGTGTGAGTCACTGATTCTTTCCTAAAAATGAGAACATTACTTTATCTGGCCAATACAACCATTCATCAGAGGAGCTTATACCAGTTGATTGCAATTACTCCAGAATTTTGATCCCTTAGTGTTAACGGTAGGTAACAGTGAAAGAGAATTGGAGCTATTGTTGAATATTTAGTGTAACAGATTTTAAGATGGCATCTGTGACAATAGTGACAGGTTCTCATTTAAGTAAACTTACTGCTTATTGTCTGTTTCTGTTTGATTCCGTGGCTTGTACATTTCTTCTGATCTTTTATATATGAAAGTTGATAACTTGTTACATATTTCCAACCAGCATATCAAAAAGAGACAGATGTGGTATTAAAAAGACATTAAGATTGCTGACATACCTTCCCCTAGTAATTCCCTCAGTAGACGTTAGAGCTTGAGAATTCGCTTGACTTCTCTCTCCTGGCTTTTCAAGATATGACAATCTGGACTCCTGTTACATAGATGCAATTAGCCAGGCCTAGAGATGTTACATAGTAAACTGAACAGCCCAGAACTAGGAGGTAAAGATGGACTGTCGTGTCATCTCAACTAACCAGCAAAGTTTTTGAAACAAAAACAGGCGAAAGAAATAAAGCATTATGCGTTAGTATCTCTTCTAATAGCAGAGGTAACGAATTGACTCCTACATGTACCAAAAAGAACCTCTGAAATGTAACAGGATTCATATGAGAAATCTAATTTTGATTGAGCCGTAATTCATTGTTAATATCATATTGGAATTGCTCCTGGCTCGTCGTTTCTCTGAATAGGAGAAGCAGATGCGTTCTCTCTGCGCAGAATTCGTTTTTGAGGGTGAGAGCATGAGGCTCTTCAAACCACTGGATCCCCTCTATAGATTACTCCTTAGTTCGGTTTTGTATCTATGATGAATTTTAAGCAAATACTTAAGTAGTCTTCACAGCTGTTATTATATAACATTTAAAATGAAATGAGAGCAGATAGATAAGACTGCGATGGATTAAAACAGGCCATCCCCAGAGATGGTTAAGCACAGAAAAACCCATGTTACCAAAATATGTAAGCAGAGTTGGCCTATTCCTTAGAAAAGCTGACCTTGGTCCTAATTTAACCTCAATATGATACAGTTTTTGAAAGACTTCCTGGCTGATGTTCGTGTTTTCAGGAAATAGGGTTCTTACAATGGTAGAGAATGGTTGCTATCAATGTGGCTAAGGTATTAATTCTCGAACAACTGTTGCGTGTTTCATAGTGTGGTACCAACTGCTCGGAGCCATGCTAACTAGCTTTAACTTTCACCGTTGACTTCAGATTTTCTTCTGAGTGTGTTGTAGATGAAGGGGTAGTTGAACAACATATTCTTGTCGATAATTGTGGGATGTTGGGGAAAATTCCTCTTAGAAACAGAAGGAACACACTTGCTCATATTTCTGCTATTTGAATCTATGCTGTTAGGAGCCAGCTCCTTGGTAATACAGTTGACAAACTAATTTCTCCTCTTTGCAAGACCACGTGTATCCCTTCCATTATTTTAGATTTCCAATACCATTTTTACTTTTTTAAAAAGCATTCACCTGCTATGTCTTTACGAAGCAGCAATAGCATAATTGCAAATGATGTTATCATATCTCCTAAATGAGAGATCCTGAAGAGCACATCTGAGGGCTTTTTCAAGTGCCACGTCCCCTTCTTAGTCCAGCCCCGGCGTGGGCATTCCGCTTTCCCCAAGCTCATTGTGAGCAGCACTGGAAACCAGCCCTGAGCCAAACAGAGTCCAACAAAAGCATTACAAAGATGTTAATATGTCACTGAATGATCAAAGGGAGAGGCAGCCCGTAGACACAGTCCCCAGATCCTCTCTGGATTCTCCATCTACTGTGCCCCCAAGCCTTTCCATTTCCCTTCTCCCACCTTCCTGCTCTGTGTCGAGTGGAGGGTGGATGGAGCCTGGGGTCTGAGGGAAGGTCTCAGGGGAATGAAGAAAGAGAAACCGAGACAGAGACGGGGGGGGGGGGAGTGATGGAGGGAACAAGGCAAGAGAGAATGAGGGAAAGGGAGAGGGAGGGAGAAGGAGAGGAAGAGAGGGAAAGGGAGAGAGAGGGAGAGGAGGAGGGAGAGGAGAAAAGGAGAGATCCGTGGCTTATAAATAGGACCTTCAGAAAGGGTTTGAAATAGCCGTTGGTCTTTCTTTAGTTGCGAAATGGCAATGGAACTTTTATTTTTTTAACTGGATAGGGGCCTTTCACTAAGAGGCTCAGACCACGGCAGCCATCTTCATGTGTGAGCACCACGTCTGTCCTTGTCGATAAGTTGATCAGAAGCACATGCCACACTTGGGACCTGCAGGCCTAGAAGATCTGAATGTAGTCACCGGGGGCGGCTATTCAGAGACAGAGAGATCCAAAGCGCTGTGGGACTCTGGGCAGCGGGCCTCCTTTCCTCACTGTGGGGCTTTTCATGCATGCCGGGGGACCAGACACATCAGGAGGCTGAAGTGGTGCAGGAAGCTTTTCCTGCTATGAAACGAGGACCGGAAGCAAAGGGGAAACCAAGTCACCTTCAAACCAGTGGCAGGGATCCCGTGCCCTGGCCCAGGCTGTGTCCCAGCGGTTCGTTCATGTGAGTCAGCTGCTTCCACTCCGATGGGCTTAAAGTTTGCTTTAGCGGGATTTTGATGACTCCTGGTTTATACGTTCTTATTTCTCCTGTGCGAATAGGGACGTCCAGCCCGTCCTCCTCATCTTCTTCCCCCGCCCCTCGATTTCCCTGATTTCTTTTCTATTCTGTTTCACTCTTTTCTACTCTTGAATGTGTTTCTCTTTCTCTGCTCCTTTACAGTTTAACCTCAGTAAAACTATGAAAACAGATTCATAGGAACAAAGCCTCTTATAATCATTTATTTATGATGCATTTCCTCCTTGAGGTGTTCCTTGCCCTTTCTAGCCAATGTCCCTTCAAGGGCCTCAATTAATTTCCTCCATGCTTCTGCAGGACTTCTGCGTTGCCTCCCGCCACCCCCTCCCCCCCGCATGTGCTCAATGTACTAATTGGGAATAATGATAATAATCAGCCTCATGAAAGGGTTTTAACTCTGTCCCTCTTCACCTGGCAAGCTGTGAACATGAAAGATGAGCAACACAGGACCACCAGGAAGTGGAATTAATGAGCAGAGACAATATCCGATTCTATATATTTTTAATCACATCTATTAGAGTTAGCACTCGGTGTAAACGAACAACATGAACGGCAGACCCGGCCGCTGGCTCGGACCCCACGTCAGCGGGTTCTGTGCCCCATCGGCGATGAACCACGAAGTCACGACACCCACGTTTTCACGTCTTCTTTTCCATAGTCTGAAGGGTTCTTTTGAAAAGTGGTCTAGAATAATGGCTGCATTCTTGTTCCGTGGTGTCTTTCAAAAGCAGGTCACATCTTAGAGGGTCTTCTAGTGCATTCCATTTGGATATGTGCAGTCATTTTCATATAACCTCCACCAGGCATCTTCGTTTTTATTCTAAGAGGCCATGAACCTCTGCGAAGTGCTGCTTCACTTGCAGAAATGCGACCAGGAAGAGGCCCCAGGGAGAAGGGAGGGAGAGTTGCCTGGACCCCCTTCCCAAACCTTCCCCGGCTGGGGCTGAGCATTCAGGGTGGAGATCAGGCACATCTTCTGTGTTTCCCTTTTCTCTTGCAGTCCTGAACAGGCTGGGTAAATACACCAGGGAGATAAAAGTCTTTATGCAACCTGTCTTCTCCTTAATAGAAGTGGGTGGTCAGGAAGGGGTCCAGGGGGAACATACATTCTTGGGGTGTTCTTAGATTTCACTTTGCAGTGGAATTTTCTACATTTCCCTGCCCCACATGAGTTCAAACTACTTTTTTTTGTTGTTTTTAGTTTATCCTGTGTGACCAAAATTATGATTACTTTTTAAATGATCATCACAAGAAAATATTCACACACACACAGATCGTGTGTGGTACAATCACAATGTCACATTTGCTTTCTCTGCTTAGCAAGTCAGGCAAAAAATTCTAAACTACACTTGTCAAACTACATATTTTTTAGTAAGACTGAGCTAATGATGGGTGGACATCATCACAAGTTTCATGAGGTACAACCTCATAACTTTCTCTCAAGTCTTCTGTTTTTCTCAAATGTCCTACGCTTTTTAAATTAGTATAGCAATTGGGTGACACATAGAAATACAAATGAAAATTGTGGCATGTGTCAGAACTTCCTAAAAAGTGAGCCTCTGCCCATGTCTCTTCCAACTGAAATGTGCAGAGGAGAGAATAACATACTACCCTCTCCCATTAAGAAGGAGGGAGAATAAAAATGAAAATAGAATCCCTGTAAACGGATTTCCCACTCAATTTCTCCTTTAAACAAAGCAAGTAGGTACTTACCACGTAACAGTAAATTATAAAATACTGCAATCCAACGAATCTGAGCCACAAAGAGAGATTTAAGAAAAATGGAGTGAACCCATCCACACCCGTAGCATGTCTTGAAACTGCTCTCCTAAAATGAGAGCTGTAAGGAATAGACCTTTGCTAAAGAATACATTACTGGTCTATTTGCTGCGCCTGTATTGGGACTGTGATGAACATTTGCCTTCTCCAATGTGGAATGATAGAATGCTTTATTATTTTTGCTTCATTCAAATATGTGGGCTAATATCATTACTGTACTCCAGGAACCGATATCACACCTTGAAAAATCCCAGAAATATCTCTCTTCCTCCCCCAAAGCAACACGCAAATCTTGTTTGATGGTTTTTTAACCTTCACCCTATGGAAGGGCTTTGATGACTATTTTTTTTAAGCGATAGGAAAAAAAAAAAAAACCAAAAAACCAGACTCCTAGCTTCATGGTTTCAGAAAATGGAATCTAAGCCAATGAATGGGGGGAAGATCTATTAACGATCATCATACCAAACACCAGGGGGAATCCGATTGAAAAAGATCCTTTTTCATTTATCTTAAGGTATATTGACATTCTCCTTTAATCCCGGGAAGACACATACAAAGTCACTGTAAGACACTTTAGACATATGTACGCCTGACTCTCATGTTTTTAAGTTCTTATTACTACAGTAATGAACTTCAAATACATCAAACAGAAAAGATCAGTCGCAAGCTTACACACTTAGAAGTTTCTCTGCCAGCAGCACAGGCTGGACTTGTGGGAATACTTTATTACTGGTCTGTGGGGGAAATCTCTTCAGAAATAGGATGAAATGATAGACTCTTCTTTCTTTCATGTATTAAGGTAAAGGAACAATTTCAGTGAACTCTGTAGTAAGTGTCTGTTTTACTATAGGTCCCAGAAACTTATACATTTCCATGTTTGTGGTTCTAGCCATCGCAAACTTTTTGTTTCTTGAAAATCAAACGTGCTCATGTATGATGTCTGAACCCCGCCCCCCCCCCCCCCCCCCCCGCACACACACAACATAACCCAAGAGCAGGTGTCCTGGCATTGGCTCCAGTGGTTAAAAGTAGAGTCCTATAACCCAACACATGTTTTTAATGGACTGACAGTGGTAAAGAGAATTACTACCTACAGAGATGTCATTTGTTGTTTATTTTTCTTAAAACCGTATCAACCAGCAGTTGTGCTATTGGTTTTCCTGGCAGGGAGAAAATAGTCAGAATACTCCAAGGCTTCATTAGGTACAGCTCTGGTTCTGTGTTAGGAAAAGCAAAAACACCTTCCTTTGTCCCCCCCCCCCCACATACACACACACACACACACACACACACACACACACACACACACACAGCCAGTGCCTGAAAAATATCCATTGTTAACCAAGAAGGAGAAATGGAAGGAAGACACAGAAGCGTCTCCATTTGAGTTTTGAGAGAATTTCCAAGTCCCCTCTTTCCTTCTCCCTTACGACACATCTATCAGACATTGTGATTATAGTTTTGAAACACTTTAACTCCTAACTCTATACTTAAGTAAGAGGTTTGACTGGGCCACCAGCTTTGGAGGTTGAAGTGGCATTTAGAAAATCAAAATCATGAGGCAGAATGAGCGGGACTGCCATTACTATAAGCACCGAGAACCGGAAAAACACCCAAGGGGTGTTAATAGCGAAGGTTAACTATGTTAAGCGCTGTTTCTTAGATCATTCTGTCTCGAGGATTCTATTTACATGAATAGGCTCATTCATTTAAGTCAAATGTGGCTTTTGGATATTCATTTTTTTTTTTTTTTTACTGTCACCAAAATCATCTCTGAGGAGCAGCTGACAGGTCAGTCACTGCGGATGCTAAGTGCTTTGTTAATTATACTGAAATTTAGAAGCCATTGTGGAGTGTCTTGCCTAGGGAGAAACTTTTCTCTTCCTGTTCGAGAGACCTTGCTTCTCTCCACCGAATTAATTTTGTGTTTGTGAACAGTTAACACATCTTTCCTCACGTGGTAGGAAGATCTCCTGGCTTCTTTGCTCAAGTATGTGAGTGTAAATGAGCAGAGGAAAAAAAAAATCACACAATGCCATTTTTCTCCTTCCTTCCTTCCTTCCTTCCTTCCTTCCTTCCTTCCTTCCTTCCTTCCTTCCTCTCTCTCTCTTTCCTTTCCTTTCTTTCTCTTTCTTTCTTTCTTTCTCTCTCTCTCTCTCTCTCTCTCTCCTTCCCTCCCTCCCTCCCTCCCTCCCTCCTTCCTTCCTGTCTTTCTTAATTTTTCTTTTTTTAAATAATGCAGTGTGTGTAATTAGGAGTATGCCATTACAACAGAGTACACCACTTAGTGTAACAATTAGGTTTTTGGTAAAATGTAATTTGTTCCAATGTAAATGTTTTTCCTCAATTCAGAAGATTCCCTTGAGTTGTTTCAATAAGAAACGCTTCTTCCAAGCATGTGCAGTTGTGTACCGCGTTCCAATAAACCAGTTGTCGAAGAAGACAGGGCTGTTATTATAGGATAAACTGCTGAAATATTCCATGTATACAAACTTGAATGTAATCTTGAGATAGGAAAGTAAGGGATTCACGGGCTGGGAGGTGTAAACGTGTAAGATGTCCAGGTGGGAAATTGTAAATTCCGTCCAGTCCCTCTGCATGCCTCCCTTAGGCCTTATTATTTTCACTACTCTGATGTTATCTAAACTACCAACAAGGGTTGATTAGGTGGAGGAGAACTCCCCCTCCCCACCCCCAGCCAAAACCTAGTGATAGCAGGTAGTGTCTTCCAGGTGGGTGAGAAAAGCAGGAGCCCACACCGGCCCCGCCCCCACCCCCCATCAGAGTCAAACACGGGGCTGTATGCATAGTTACTTCTCCCCATCTCCTCAACTTGAGGCAAGGTAGAGCTACCCACTACGTGTATCATTTCTATCGGGAAACATTTCCCGATGGAAACACTGCCTCCCACCCAACCCAGTGACCTAGGCTGTCTTCAGTGTTTTCATCACTTTTCCATAACAAGAAGGAAGGGACCGAGGATGTCCTTACTTTGTGTCAACTCTTCCTTGATGAATGGCCGCAGATCTTGGAATGAAACAGGTTCCTTCTTGTTATCTCTGGAGTCTGGCACACACAGAAGACGTTCAACAAATACAGGTGACATATATTACATATGCATGTATATATAAATGAATTAAACAGTGTACTTAGTAAAAGGAACACTCGGACTCTCCTAACAAACTCATCAAGCCAAAGAGTAGCCACAGATGCATTGTGCTCACAAATAGATAAGTTGAATTGGAACTCCTTTGCATAACTACTTAAAGAAAATAAGAAAAAGTAAAGTAAATCCTGGTGGTGGCTTTTGCCATATACTTCCAAATCTCTTATTTCTTTGTTGAGACCTCTAATGTGGTTACTCGTGAAATGAAGATAATGAGATCATGATGCACGCTAACTAAGAATAAAAGGATTGAATGACAGAAATGTAATCATTTACTACAAATCATTATACACTTAATATGCATTATATAAATAGAACTGAGACCTTCCCCTCCGACATCCTGCTTTGATCCCTTCGTTATTTTCAAATAATTCTTCAAGAATTTCAGTTTTACATCTAGCACTCCAGAGCCTACCCCCGATTGTCTCTCACTGTGCTACATTAGTAAACCGGAAAGATCTTCCCGGCTTTGCTTTCCTGGCAACACAGACAAAAATAAATGGAACATATCTGTGTAAGAGGAAAAATCCTTTATGAGACGCAGACTGCCATCTTGCCTCCGGCCTGGGTAGCTTTGAAAAATGCTGGGCCATTCCATTCTTCTGCGCTCAGGTTGCTTGAATGAGAATCTGGTGAAAGAAATATGGCCCTGCTCCTCAAGTGTAGGCAACGAGAAAAAGAGGAGCAAATAACTCTAAGGTTATCATGGATAAAGGACAGCTTGATCTATATTGTATTTGGTGGTTGGAGAGACAATATTTGCTTTAACAAGTGCCTTCAAGGAGGAAGAGAACTGAAATAAGTGGGTAAAGGTGAGTGTGTGTGTGTGTGTGTGTGTGTGTGTGTGTGTGTGTGTGTGTAATGTGACAAAAGAAGCAGAGACAGGGAGACCAGAAAGCATCATACACGCTCTCCTAGCGGATACTGACCCACTGCAGGTAGCAGTATGCTTACGTGGAATACAAGGAGGAAAAGCCCGGCTAGGTGGACTCATACCAGTGCGTACATGTGCTTGAACAAGGAGCTAAGTATTTATGACCCGATTCTGCATCTGGTGATGCAGCTCTCTGCCTGGCACTTGTGGAGAACTGATGAAAGACGGAGAAGGAATCCTGAGTAAGAAATTCAGGCTAAGTGATCGAGGAAACATAGCTCATGGGCACCAACCACATGGCAGTAGTCAGGGTATCCATAAGAAACCTTGAGAGGTTGGAACTCAGGTTGCAAATAAGCGCGAGGAAGAGACAGGCAACCCGAGCTCTGGTTTGTGAAGCCACCCTATGTTCATTCTCATGGATTGTGCAGATTGGGGGTCGGGGGCAGAGAGAGAGAGAGAGAGAGAGAGAGAGAGAGAGAGAGAGAGAGAGAGAGAGAGAGAGACTCCTTGATATCTGCAGTTCCCCTGGGAGATCCACATGTATGGCAGGGGTGGAGTTGGGGGGGTGGATTTTTAACGGCAGATCATAGATCTACAGGGGAAGGTTGGACATGGGCTGGGTTGGTGGTCAACTTCTTGAGGTCTTTCCATGTGCCCTGGGCTGTCCACACCTCAGCTTGGCTGCATTGAGCTAATCAGACTTTGCAGCGAAAGCAGATGCTTTCCCAGAGCAAGGGCTGGTGCCCCCCACCCCCCACCCCCGGCCTGCCCGAGATGTCATGTCCTATCACCGTCCCCAGGCTCTGTGGGTGGGAGCACTCCATAGAGCCTCCCAGGTGCAAGGGAAGAAAACCCAGGGCCAGGAGACAGAAATTCCCACTCTTTACAGGAAGAGTGGACTCTGCAGACCCCCGACAAACAAATCTCCACCTCTTTCAACACCAAAACACAATAGACACCATTTAATTTTAGGAAACTACGCGTGCCTTTCTGGCTACTTGATACCCACATGGAAAACAATGTAATTATGCCCTCCGACTTGTGTCTGTGTTTTCCGATAGATCATTCCCAGGGTCCTTTAAGAAAATTGAAGGGGAAAAATGGAGAGACTCCAGGAAATCTGCCAGTCCTAATCCTCAAAAGTTGTGTCTTACTTTCATCTTACAGTAGTAATGCTTTCAACAGTGGTTAATATGTTTCCGTCGTGACTTGTATAAAATACTGTATTTGCCAATTACAGGCATTAAAGATGGAAAACTCGCAACTTTAAAATGTACATAATTTTACTATCTCTATTTTTCAAATAAGCCAACTAATGGAGTTGAGAGACATGCGTACTACATATTGTTTAACCTGGGAGAAAACTTTAAGCCGGTCTGAAGAGATGATCATGCTTTAGAGGAAATGTCACAAGTGGCTTTAGTTGGTAGGAAGGTGTGCTTCTCCAGGTAGGTGGGTGTCTATTCAAGCTCTATTCTGAATGTACATTAAGGAATAGTGGCACAGATTTAACAATGGAGGAAGTTCCTTGCTCATTACAGGATTGCTTCCATCTCCTAGTTATGAGCACAGTGACTGTCTTGGGAAGTCCTTGTTAATGCGTATTTCTACAGAATAGTCTTATATTTCTACAGAGAAATCACTGAATCCCTTTTACTTTACCACACAATCCTATTTGCCATGGTACTAAATACTATTGTTTTCCCACCACCAATGGCTACCATTTCTGATTTGTGCTTTCCAGGTGATTTTTTTTTCTTTTTCTGGGCTTTGAAAGAATCAAGTTGATCAAGTCCCTCGTAAGGAATGGTGGAGGAGGAAGAGGCCTAACTGTACACTAGTTTGCCTGGTTAATGGCCTGGAACTGAGGTTAGAAAATATCATCCTTATATAAAAACTGGACTTATTGTTAAGGAAGGGACTTGAGTGAGTGACAGAACTCATCTTGAAGGGCACATGCTCATATAAATCTAATGGCTCTTCAGGCAGGCAGGCTGGCCCTAGACTAGCAGTCTTTAAACTATCTTGAATTTCACATGAACATGGATGCTAGAACAGTAACTATAAAGGAATCTTAAAAGAGATTTGGTATTATACACAAAGAAGACTTAAAAAAAATCTCTGCTCCTTCTTCTCATCTGAAATTTTAGGTTAGTCCTGGAGCTTTCTCCCAGAGCCTCGTGGAAAATGTCCAGTCTAGACCCTCATAATTTTCTAGTGCAATTGTATCTCCTCCCATGTGTATCTCAGCTCCATGGAGCTCAAACTAAACTCACCATGTGGACTTCAGTACAGAGTATTTAGGTGATCCGTCATGGCGGCCTTCCTGCCAGGAGAGTGTTGGGAGTTGGGGAAGGGAGGAAGGAAGGGCAGACAGAGAACTTAGCTCTCCTTAGCTCCTCCTCTCCTCGCTGTGGAGAAGGGTCTTGTCCCCTTCGTTCCCAGCCCTTCCCCTCCTATTTGTGTTTCTTTTCCAGTTATACAGAGAAGCCCAGCTAGCACAGACAACAGACTGAAAGGGAGCCAGCTGCTTTATAACTGTGTTAGCCAGAGGCCCTCATGAGAAATATTTTTTCCTGGAAAATAAATTATAACATGTCTAAGTGGTGCCTGACAAAGCTAAACAGGAGGCATGCTGCTCTATTGCAAATTCATCTGCAGTCTCTGGGTAGAGAGACAAATAAAAGCACTTCATCAAAATCAGTCACAGAAACCCAGGAATGCCCATAGGAGACCACTAAACTCTAAATACCAATCAATTTCTCCAACTTTCTTCTTCTTCTTCTCCTTTGTTTTTGGGGGGGGGGGTGTCATACTTGCAAGTCCTTTTAATCCCTGTGTTTGTGAACTGCCGGGCGGCAGCTGGCTAGCATGGAGAAAGATCAGACTTGAGGACAGTTTGGGGCCTTCTTGACAGACTCAGTAGTTTATCTAGCCGAGGATCGACTCGCTGTAGCCCTTCATTGGGCTTAGTGCCTCAGTTAAGGTTAAAGCTAAAAGCTGCTTCTACTTCTCTACATAACCAGTATCTCTGTTCCAAGAGCGTTGAGCATTCTAGGAAGCAATAGCAGAAGAATGTGTATGAAAAGATTACCCCTTCCCTGATCACAAGCTGAAGACTGTAGCTCTGAAAATAACTCAACGTGGAGCCTGTATTTAATGTTAGCTATTCTTTAAAAAAGAATTATGGAACTCAACATGTAACTCCAATTTAACTCCACATGTGGTCTGTTGTTCGTTAGCTATTTTAATGTCTGTGGATGTCTCAGCAGCTGTAATTTAAAACCGGGGACAAAGGTCTGATGTGTCACAGGAAGATGGCCTTTCTAGGAGTTGACTTCACCCTCATCGATATTCGTGATGCACCTGTGATCTCAGAGCACCGGTGTGGATTCGGCAGCGATGCCTGAAAAAAAAAAATTCTCTGTTTGTATTAAGAATTCCAAGAGTTGTAAGGGATGATCCTCTGCAGGCGTGGCTGTTGACAAGGGCACGGGTAACCACTTAACTCTCATTCGGGGAAGTTTGGCTTGTGACTCACATAGGAAGAAATTCATTTATTCTGGTGACTAGCTTGGAGGAAGGGAGACCGACTTTGAACCATCAAACCACAGAGGTCATGAATCCAGGTGGGAATGAAGATAGAGAGACATGGGTGCATCTTCATGTTCTCGCACCTGCTGCTTGCTGAGGAGGTCTACGGGATGTACACGGATTCTGTGGAGCCAACTGGAAGACTGAACTAGGACATGCCTCTTTCATAGCTTGGCGCGAGACCTTTCTGCCATGTAAGAAGTAAGACCTAACCAGAAGTTAGGTCTTCTCTTTCTCTACAATGCCATAGAAGCAATAGATTTGTGGCCTATTTCTCTCCCCCCAGACCAACAGACAAGTAGTGAGTAATATGTCTAACATGGTTGGACAGGGGGGGAAAAAGGTGCCAAGATTGAACAAAAGAGCTAAGAATGCCCAAGAAAATGCTTTCCATAAACCATCAATGTATGACCAAACTAAAAGAAAAGACCTGAAAAAGAAAGGGGTATTTCTTTGTATTTCAAAAGCTCCAAACTTGCCCTTTTGGCCTTTGCTCCGTTTTGCATTTTACTTGTGCTTTTTGTTATTTATTTGCTTGTTTATTTATTTCTTCATTTGTTTATTTGGGGACTGTCTCTGGTGCATGAATGAAGGGACTTAGCTCTTTCTTAGTTTCTCTTTTTCCACCCAAGGCTGGTGTTTAACCACTTGAGCAACACCTCCACCTCTGGCTTTTTGTTGGTTATCTGGCAATAAGAGTCTCTCAGATTGGTCTTCCTGGGCTGGTTTGAGCCATGATCCTCAGATGTCAGCCTCCTGAGTAGCTAAGGAACTACTCCAGGCAGGAATGTTTTGATACTTGATTTTCTCTCTTGAAGTCGAAGATTTTTTTTTATTACTTTAGCACCAACAGATGTCAACTCCAGTGAATGACTCAAAACTATCTGAAAAGAAAAGTGTTTATCCATGTGTAGCTCAGATCTATACTGCACTCGTGGGATTTGTCCTGGAAAGAAGATATGGGTGGGGTGAATTTCTGTGATCCAGACACAGAGTGAGGAGGAGAAGGGAGAGGATCGTTGGTTGGAGAATGCAGTCATAATATTGAATGGATATCCTATGAAATTATAAACCTTGGGGGGAAGAGCTAGGGGTGGGAGGGACGGGGGTGGGGCCGTGTGTGGGAGAGTGATCAAGGTGATATTGGCCAGGATGCATTGCTCTGATACACAGGTCTGCTGAACGGGAACCCTTTTGTACAATACTTGAAGATCATACAAATATAATTCACAGGTTTGTAATTTAGCTGAGCAGGTACCCTGGATGTTTTTCTGCTGAATTGTTCATTCACGAGGGCTTATTTATGCTCATGGGATGTGAATGTTAAAATGTTGGTGGCGCAAAGCCAAAGCTACTTCTTGTTCTGTTTCAGCTTTCTTCTGATGAGTATATTACTTAGATGAAAAATGTGTTCTATAAAGAATGAGCAGAGCCATTCTTTTGTGGACCACATTTGTAATATGGCTGGTAAAAAAAAAAATCAGTGAAGGTGGTTGTCCTTGATGATAGATTGATTGTAGGGTAAGGGAGGTGTTTGTCAAATATAGGATTTTAATAAACAGAATAAACAGAATGAATTTGATTCATGTAGATAGCTGATCTCGAGAGATAAGAATTGCTGTAATGGTGAATTTGTTGAAGTTATTTTCATGAAATCCTATAAGACAGTTACATTTACACTCACGTGTGATCAAAACAATTAAATCATCTTGTGAAAATCATGGATCTAGGACGTAGACAAGGCAGGGTTGGAACTCAATGGATCTGAATTCTTGGGTCTGTGCATTGCGTAGGTAGCAGGTGTGCTAATGAACCATCAGCAGCGGGCCTCCCTTCAGAATGTTGTAGTTTGCAAGATTTGTTGATTTTTGCGTAACAAGGTACTGCAACAACTGAAAAGTGAAAAAGTTGTCAGTTCACAATAGAGAGCTTCTCTTAAGTGGTATCAACTGTTTGGGTACCAACAAGAATAGAAGATATAAAGGATTTTTTTTTTAGCATTTTATGTGGATTTCTGTTGCCCAGAAACAGAGTAAGTTGAAAGGTGAAATAGCTCCTTGCAGTAGAGCTATGCAAAAACACAGGGAAAAGACGGGCAAGAACGCAAACCTACCAAGAAAGGGTGCTCTGTGTAAAACTGGGTGGAGAAGGAAAGAGCCAGTTAATGGTTTCTTTGTTTTTGTTTTTGTTTTTTTTTAAGACACCAGCCTCATCCAGAAATAGGCGTGGGAATATTTGAAGCATGGAGTGACATGTAGTGTGTTTAGTGTGGAGACCGTATTACCATCATTATTTATGTTGGTGGCACTTGGCTTTGAATTGAGGGCCTCACCCTTGCTATCTACTATTGCGATGTGTCTCCAATTCCAAAATTGTTGTTTCATTCACTAGAATCACCCGAATTCTTGGATGCCTACAAATGCCAAATTAGTAGGTGTCTTTTTCTGTTGTAAGGGTGATGTACAGAGGAATTACAGTTACATCAGTAAGGTAATGATTACATTTAATATATAATCATGACTAGCCAGGTTATTCCAAACCCAGCAAAACTATGAACAAATCACGCAATCGTGTGTGTGTGTGTGTGTGTGTGTGTGTGTGTGTGTGTGTACGTGTGTGCACACACGCGTGCATGTGTGCTGGTCCTGGGCACTGTCCCTTTTCAAGGCTAGCAATCTGCCACTTGAGCCACAGCTTTACTTCTGGCTTTTTGATGGTTAATTGGAGGTAAGAGTCTCGAGGAGGGGGAAACAATGCTCGACAAGAAATGTATTCATTACCTTACTCATGTAACTGTAACCCCTCATTAAAATGAAATAATTTTTTTTTAAAAAAAAGAGTCTCATGGATTTTTCCACCCTGGTGGCTTTGAACCATGATCCTCAGATCTCAGTCTCTTGAGGAGCTAGGATTACAGGCATGAGCCACTGGTGCCTGGTTGAACAATGAAGTTTAAAGAACAAGAAAGAATTTGCCAATTACAGAAAAAGTCAGTGAGCCTTTCAGTAGAATGTATTTTATGGTTTGAGTTATTTTTTTTAACTATGTTTTGCTTGTCTTTTCTTCGTTGATACTGGGTCTCAAACCCAAGACACTGGACTTGGTAGGCAAGTGCTTTGCCACTGAGCTACATCCCAGTCCTAACATGTGTTTTAATAAGCATCCTCAACTCCAGAAAGTTGTTTCAGGCAGTAATGTTTTCTATACATTCTTGATGACATTTCACTTTTTAATATGATGCTTATATTTATTAACTCATAGATAAGTAGTTAAAAGCTCACAGGAAACTTTGTAATTTCGGACTCCATGATAATGATTTTCAAAATCAACAGGCATATTTAATAACGGATACATATACGAATAAACTAATAGGCTTATTTATCAAGGACACACACATACACAGTTATAAACCTATAGATACAATTCATTTACAGTTGTACAATTTATGTACAATTCATACCCAGTGAGCAATTATTTCTGTCTCTAAGTAAAAGCAGAACAATACCCGAGCAACATTTCTTGTGCTGTGAATTTTGATATCAATATTTTCACCAATTTTCAAAGTAATCAGATTTATGAAATTCATATTAAATGACATGAATTGAAACGTGATTCTCCTTGAGGAATTTTCACGAATAGGTGTTCAGGCTACTTGTCCTTTGAGTGATTATAAGCACCAGAATCTCAAGAAATAAAAATGCATGGATGTTTAGCCAAGGATGAACAGGCCCCACCTAGTTATGTTTTCCTGATGGATCTCTATTTTTCACCAGTTATGCCTCTTTTCCCATTAAAGGAAGAGAGTCCAGCGACTGATTTTCATGGTGCTCTACCACTCCAAATGATGAGGCTCTCTGATCACATGTCCATCTCCCTCACGAAACTACAAAGGTCTTGTACAGAACGTATATTGTGCATATTACATTACCCTTAATGCTTTTCAGAGCTGCTTATTTAATAAACACTGGAAGCGGGAGAGGAGTTCTAACCAACCCTAGCTCCCTTCCACTGCAAGAGGCAGAGACTTCCCATATTGTACAACAGACTATGCATCCATTTGTTTTCCACAAAGACTTCTTGCTTCTCAGTGAATGGCCATCCGCAGAGCTAAATTAGAACAAGCTTATTACATTGCATAATTATTTTTGCATATGTAAAATCAAGTAGTTCTCAGGGCCATTTTGTATGTTTCTTGTAGTAGTTAACATTTCTAAAACAATTCACAGTTCCATGCTGAGAAGATTTAAATGCTTAAGTTTCTCTCAGAACAGTTCTTATTTCAGAATACTCCAGAATGCTCCAAGATGTGCTTTGTGCAAGCTAATACCTGCTTTGCATTTCCAAAGCATTTCAGTTATTGTCCCAGATAAATAATATATGGCCTTCTTATCATTAGAAAATGATGTGATTACATTTGGAAGAATTTTTTTTTTAAAAAGATCAAGTTTTGGAGATTTATAGTAGCAGGTTACCAAGACATTTTTGCATGAGGAGCCTAAAGATATCCATTTTCAATAACTATTCCCTTAAGATTTCTCAAGGATCCCCTCACTACAATGAGAAATAAATTCCGCAGTAGTTTTGGTAGGGAATCTCTCGTTCTGAAGCTTGTTAAAAGGATAAAAACCCAGCAATCAAAGCTCGGGTCTGGCTGGTTCCCCAGTAGGCCCATGGCTATGTGGAGGACCGCTTTAATAAAGGCGGCCCCTTGGTCTGGAATTGGAGAGATGCAAGCTGTCGTTAACATATCCATCCATCTCAGTGTGCTCACATTTATTCTGTTTGGAAGATGGTTAAATCTCAGTGGAGGAAGCTTTAATTTCCTTTCAAATGTCATTGGCTTGGAATGCTTTGATCATGCCGAGGTTGGTCCAACCCCTGTCATGACAATTCTCTCATGATTTCAGGCTGATTTGCTTTGTACATCAAAGGCATAAAGGACAATTCTACAGCACAGGCTTCTGGCTCTACATTTTTCAGCCTCTTGAATACTCATGAGCCATCTTGTTAGACGGAGTAGACACTGATGCACATTTAGGAAATTCGGTCACTAGGCCTGCCCAGGACTTTATCTCACTACCTCTCCAAAGGCAAAAATGCTTAAGCCTTAGGACTCAATGACTTCGTTACTGTGTTCAAAGTACGCAGTTACTTTATGCATATTCGAGGTATGAATTTTAAATTGGCTTCCACTGATAGAATTGTCAATCTGTCAATCTGCATATCTCTAGCTTCCATGTGTAGTGGAATTTCAGGCACAGGTCTTTGAATAGTGTTGAGTGTTTCGTTAGTGTCAGATCATACATTTTGTATTCTGGAATAGAAAATTACGTATGGGAGAGATAAATATAAGTGGTTTTTCTAATTCTACCCATTTATTTGAAGAGGTAGGCTTCCTGTAAATCATTTTCTTTGTGTTATCTGAGCAGAAAAGTGATAAAAAAGTATAAGAAAATGAAATCAATCCCTGGTAAACTAAATAATTCTGATGGGATTAAAAAATGCTTTCTATTCCTATGACTATGAGCGGGAATGTTGAAGATATTTTGTATCATATCATCATCATCGTCATCACCATCATCAAGCCTGTAAATAGCATGCTAGTTATGTCAATTCCTACCTTAATCTATGAAGTGTCCTCTTTAAGCCCGATCACTAAGCTAGCGATTTTGCAGATTCTCCAGTTGAAACTGTTGATGTTTAAGACTGAGACAAGGCCACCCTAAATCTGTGAAGACTCTGAAAAGACATTTCTAACATGTGTTCCACAGCACAGCAACTTAAGCAAGGCTAACAGAGCACAAAGAAGTCCTGTGTTCATCTTGTGTTCCGTTCTGTATGTTCTGAGTATTGTAATCTGAGGCCTGGTGAAGCGTGAGTGGTTGAGATCATACTTGAAGCTTCTGTTTCCTCACATGCTGGGTTATTCACAATTCCATTTTTTAAAAATTTACAATGAGCTTTAGTAATGACTGATAAAAATAATGACTTACCTATGAAAAGAAAATAGGTAAGAAAGATGATGTGAGTAGTAAATAAATTCTGCAGTCATTAGTGACAGGATTGAGCATTTTGAAGAAGGATGGGAATATGAGTAGAGATTGAAGGTATGGCTTGCACAGGTCATTTTCAGCTCAGTGTCTCCAGTAAAACTTCTTTAGTTATCTCCATCTCCAATAGTACAGAATGCCTGAATATCTGTGTATTCTTAAACTTGTGTACCTGTAATGTGTCATGAAGTGTGGTACACAGTCACATTTATTATGGAATAACTATTTAGCATATCCAATACAGGTATAAAGTCACAATCTAGATTTTCTTTTTCCTCTCTGTCTCTCTGTCTCTCTCTCTCTGTCTCTCGTGATGTCAGTTGTAGGGCTTAAACTTGGGGCCTGGGCACTGTCCCTGAGCCTCTTTGTGCTCAAGGCTAGTGCTCTACCACTTTGAGCCACAGTACCACTTCCGGTTTTCTGGTAGTTAACCGGAGAGAAGAATTTCACAAACGTTCCTGCTTGGGCTGGCTTTGAACCACGATCCTCACACCCCAGCCTTCTGAGTAGCTAGGATTGCAGGTGTGAGCCACCAGTGCTCAGCTTTCCGAGTCATCTACCTACCCAGAAGGGTGATGCTTTGAGACTCCCAGCCCGTGCTTGAAATGTCAGACAGGAATGAGCACTACGCTGTAGTAGTGCTGCCACGGAGTCTGCCCCCTTCTTCCTTTGCGTCCTGCTACCTCTTTTGAGTAAGGACTCTCACAGAGCTGGTGTGATCATTGGGACTGAGGCTGAGTGACGGTGTTCATGGGATCATGGTGCTCCCTCAGGGATGGTTCACAGCTCAGTCAGGCACTGGGAGGGGTGCATCGGTTACCTCACCATTCAAAGTTATTGGTTGCTTAGTTTGGCCATTCTCCATTTTATATGTTTGGTGGTACTGGGGATTTGAACTCAGGGCGTGGTGCTGCCAGTTGAGCCATGTATCCAGCCCTTTCATGGTTTTAGTTACTTCTTACAGGTGGGCTTCTTAGTTACTTCTTACAGGACTGATGCTCCTATCTCTCCTTCCACACAGCTGGAATTACAAGCGTGCACCACATGCCCAGCTTGTTCCCTGAGACAAACTGTCTTGTTGGTTTTAGCCATGTGTTTGCTCAGGCTGGCCTTGGATTCTCTCCTGTCTCCATCTGTTAAGTCGCTACCCTGCTCAGCTCCCTTGTTTGGACGGGGGGGCTGGCAGTGGGGGACTGAAACTGCAGAGCCAAATGATGTGGGTGTGGCAGAAACCGGGGTGGAGAGCTGGGACTGTGTGCGGACGAGCCGAGGCTGCCGAAGAACTCCCATTTCACAGACCCCAGCCTGTCTGCCTGCTTTTACCAGACTGCTGGTCAACCTTGTCTCCACAGCTTGGAGAGAAAGACCAAGAGGGCTGTCCCTGGACAGCTGCTAATGAGGCAGAGAAATGCCCTGAAAGTCTTGGGAGGGGTCAAGAAAAGGGGAGTCCGTGGTGCAGCCCAGGTGGCAGGGCACCTGCCTAGCAAATGTGAGGCACTGAGTTCCAACCGCAGTCCCCTGACAGAGAGGGAAGAGGAGGAGGGGGAGGAAGAACAAGGAGAGGAAGAAGAGAAGGAACAGGGAGAGGAGGAAGAGAAGGAGGAAAAGGAAAAGGGAGAGGAGGAAGAGAAATATGAGGAAGGAAGAGATGAAGAGAGATGAGGAAGAGCAGAAGGGGGAAGAGGAGGAGGAGCAGGAGAAGAGGAGGGAAAGGAGGAGGAGAGGGAGAGGAGGGAGAGGTAGACATGGGTGGGAGGATGGATGTGAGCTACTGTACTTGGCCTACAGATGTAAACACAGGTTTGAGGATAATATCATTGGAAAAGTACACAATTTCTTATTTAATGAGCATATCATTCCGTTTTCCTAAGGAAAAAACATTTGTTGTACTCATTGTATTGCATTCTTCGGTGAAAAATTCAGCCATCGCTTAATGAACGCTTATGTGCTGGCCATACTTTTATTCACAATAATATTTCATACCACAACATGTGCCGTCTTGTCCGCATCTAACCAATGGGAAACTTATAGACCGTCTGGAATAACTTGCTATCTTAGCGTAGGCATGTATGGTTCTGTTTCACAAATGCATGCACAATGTGCACACCGAGCTACTGAGGGCTTGAAGCTAATCCCCACATAGGGACCTGATGGATTATATTCCAACCAACAACAGACCACACGGCTCTGAGGGGCTCCTATGATGACAACAAAGCCAAAAGATCCTCACAAGGCCACGTGGAAGCGTCCAATGCTTTCATGCAACACGCTACTCCTGTGTTCGTGGTGGAGCTGCTGCAAACAGACCTACTCGCAAGCCCGGCATATAAAATTATAGTGCCGACATGTGCAACCCACACTGCGTAGGAACTCAGGGTGCCTAGGGAGGGTGTGTTTCATGTAGCGCATTGCCAGTGACCGTTGTAACTCCCACCTTAATCCTGTGAAACACCATGCTGTGCTGTCACTGGTAGCAGCTTCCCAAATGGCATTCACACCATGGATGCACCTGTTGGATGTCTCTCCGTGGTGGAGCCGTGGGACTGCTGCGTTCTGCGCTATAACTCAGAGATGATGGAAATACATTGATAAGCTCCAGCACGTCCACAGGAGAGACTCTGAATGATCTTGATTTTCATTCGGGCTGCTTCTATGCTTAGACCATCTTCGAGAAGCATCCTTTGCATTTGTCTTGAAACACGTGCCATCTCCACTTGCAGCCGTGAATAGAACGTTCACCAAGATGCAATGTGCTGAACGGATCTTGGACCCGAAAGGAGAGAGAGAGGGAAGGAGGAAGGGGCCGGAAAGCGTGTGTTGCTGTAGCACAGGATGCCGGTTTTATTAATATGTGGAGAAGCCCCTGAGTAACGTGTGAAGTGGAACTCTCTCATGCAATCGGTGCCGTGACTGGGGGTCAGGTCAGGGTGTTTAGCATGGTTTGTGAAACTGTAATAGCGTCGCTTTTTTATTTTATTTTTTTGACAGCTTTTTCATTTAAATGCTTGGCTCTAGTTACGTACAAAGTTGCCATCATGTTCAGCCTCCTTCCTTTTCGTCTTGTAATCTCTGTTAGATAAAAAAAAAAAATTGTTCCGACGCCGTGGAGATGATTCTAACACAGATGCATTTAGATCGGGGAAATTGCTATGAGTTGTTTAAAGCAAGACATTTTTTTGAGTGTTTCCATGATGGCTAGATGCTTCATTAACCCCTTTATTGTTGACATCCTACCGAGACTCAATATGTAGTCTTAATTATTTTAAAAGACAATTCTTTGTTATTTAGCTGGTGATTAAAAACACATTAAAAGATGGCACAGAAAGTCTATTTTTGTTCATTACCAGATCTAAAAATCTAATCATTGGAGTAAGAGACTAATTTTCACATAATTCTTAAAACAATAAGTACACTACTGTAGAAATTACTTGCGCTGACTCTATCAGTTAATTAACCAAACCACATGAGAAAGAGCCCAAAAGTGATTATTTTCTATTAATCAAATGGGAAGTCAGTAGTAGACACCTCTATCAGTGCTGGAAAGAAAATACTCCCAGAGAGAATTCATGAGAGAGACCTGGAACATTTGAATATGTGTTAAAGAAAACCTCAGGGCATTAAAGGTATTGTGCCCAACGCATTTGAAGTCAACTCAAAAGAAGTGAAATGGCCCTGATCCATACTGTCGGCTTGGGAAAGAAATTGGAGGACCGAGATACTGCTTTGTATATGTGTATGCATGTATAGGTATATTTGTGTGTGTGTATGAGTGTCTGATTCCTGCACCAGAACTTTTTACTTCATACTGAGCAATAATGTCTTCCAAGCAGATTCTTGAGTTCAGGATCCTCCTCTGCTAAATGTTGCACTAAATAATTTTACATAAACAATCATTTTGACCTGTAATCACCGATAGGCAGACACTACATTCTGTCAGTTACTCAGATAAAAAAGATTTGGCAAAACAAAGGCCAACCCCATATTGATGGTACTCCCTTCTGTTCCTCTTGAATTCCAAAACCTAGGAACCAACTACAATTCAAGAGTGCTTGCCTGCCTGTCTCCAAGCCATCTTTCCAAGTCTCTAAGCAGTAAGATAATTAAAACAGATTTTTATGTTTTTTAAAGATAAATCATATGTGATACTTAGTCTTATAAAGACTTTATCATAGTCGATATTTTTGAGAAACATATCCTCCTGTTGGATTGACTCTCCTTTGTCCTTTGCTGATGTTTACTGTGAATAATGACCAAGCTTTCCAGTACTGTCTGGCTCTGGCTCTTATGTGGGTGGAACCATGATTTGAAGCAGTGTTAATTTAGATTACGTCTCTCTATCCGCTAACATAGCACATGCTCTTGAATTCTCACCAGACAAAAGGGGTCGAGCTAGGCTTACCTGAGCTAGCATGCCATTCCGTGACCTTGCTTTACTGGATTTTGTTTCTTCTTCTGGGGTCATTCAGACCACACCCGACAGGCGAGATGTATCTTTCAGTGTTTCCATCCCTTACATCGGAGTGATATTTAAATTTTGACTTCAGTTGAAGGCATGTAGAACAACTGGCTTCCGTTAAGCTCCAATTGGATTTCAAATGAAAATAACAATTCCCATCAATAAAGTGGCCAGATGGCAAAGTGAGTAAAGAAAGGAGATAAATGGGTGTCTAAGAGAAAGGGATCCCCCCTTCATGAAGAGGGTCACTCAAGAAGGTATGTGCGTGATTTGTTTTGATGAATAATAAATTCACATGACTTACCCGGTAATCATGATGCATGAGTTTTCCACTGTATTCCTGGAGGCTCAGTCTTACAGGATGGAGCACAGCTGCCCTTTCTGGGCAGATCCCTTCATCTATCACGTTGGAAGACGGGACATGTTAACAGAATAGGCGAAGTTTATTTCATTCCTGTATGTGGGAAGGAAGTAATGGAGATCAAAGTCTGGCCCTCACACTTGAAAGTTCTACCACTCGAGTCAGACCGTAGCCTAAGAGCCTCCCTGTATGTAAACAGATAAAGCCTATAATAATCACATTTACCACATATGTAGATCATATGTAATATAAGCATATCATATTGTACAATGGTATTGCACCATGCTAAATCCACACTACAATAGAGAACAAAAATACCCTTCCTAGTAAGCAGAATTTTAGAGTACCCTCTTCTTAAGCAACTATTTGTCATAGAGGGAGATAAGAACACTAGAAGATCACAACGATAATTTCTACCTTACACAACAAGGACATGAAACTAAAGAGCTGTTTTCCGGAATAGTTGCAGGAACATAAGACTAGATTCCTGCATACGTTTTGGAGTCAGACGTTTTTTTAAAAAATAAACTTCCATAGTAAAGTATCATTTAATTATTATTATTCTTTAAAAAGCTAGAACACGGACTAGGTGTGCCAAGGAGCTCACTGTTTGAAGTTCTCAACCCAAGTGGCAAGAGAAAGCCAGCATGCATATGGCAGCTGTAGAATTCATGTCTGCTGATCTCAACCCCACAATGGCTCCATTGGAGCCGCTGGGCCCTGAGACATGAGTTCGTGTCAGTTCTGGCTCACAAGCAGCCTGCTTCATTGCCTTTCTCAGCCTCTCCTGCAGGTGGGCTTCTATTTGTTGGTGTGGTCTAACCCCGAACGTTGCTTCGTAGTGGAACAGGGGACTCGGGCCTGGGCGAGATGAGCTCTCACCATGAGACGGTAAAAACACTGCAGAAAAGCCATCAGATTCGGAAAGTGCTGGAATGTTTTGAAGAGCAAAGTCCTGTATTTAAATAACTATCTCCCATATGATAATTGCTGGGGCACTGCATTTCTAGGTGAGACTGAACTTGAGGTCGCTCTGACTTCCCTACAGAATGAACAGTAGAGACCGAAATTAAACCCTTACCGTGCTATGAGATACTGGGATAAGTTTAGATCTCAGCTAAATGTGGCTAAAGGAAGATTGGTGTATGACAATGAGGATAGTAAGTTTCATCCATTACAAAGACAAAGCTCTGCACAGGGGCTGCCCTGTCACGTGTACCCGGAGAGATTCAGAAGGGCTTACAGTTCACCCAAATCAAGCACAGGGTTTACAAAGGTTGCCCCCATTGTTTAAAACAAAAGCATGAAGGCCGTGGTCCCAAATTGCACATTTTTATATATAGTATCAAAAATTTACCAGTTTGCATGACAGGTACAGAGTCTTTTCCCCAAGTACCGTAAGGAGAGTTAAAATAATCTCACAACACACAAAAATGTAAGTACTGGAAAATTGTCTCCCAAGGAGAGGGACTTTTCATTAAAGTATGGATCCCATGTATCGACTCCAAGTTGCTGTATCTAAACATTAATTTGAATGAAATGATCTGTCTTCAAAAACTGCAAAACACAAGCTCAATTACGTTGGACAACAAATAATTTTCCCCCTGTAACATATGGGCCAATTAATTGTACATCATTTCTCCAAATAGCCTTCTCAAATATTGAGCAAATATGAAAAATAGATTACAGGGCACAAGAGGGACTCTCTAGGACATCATTTTCACTAATGGGGCCATTTTTTACAAACTCAAAGCAGGGGCTCACATTCATGTAGGATACAGACGGCAACTCCTCATTGTATGTTTGATATTTCTGACACCACTGGGCCTGTGGCATTGTTAGGGTTTGAGAATGCTCCAAGAGTGAATGAAAATAAAAGTGCGGCGCATTCAGACTTTTCTAGTTAGGAATGACACAAGTTCCGGACAAGAGAATATTTGTTTATGTAAAGCCCAGGGTAGAAGTTGTTTGGGCCCAAATCATTCGCCTTCCACTGAGAAACTGCAGGGTCGTTTTTTGTTTTTGTCTTGGCTAAGCCATCCAGCTAATCCTTGAGGAGAGGAGGAGGGAGGGAGAGGGAGGGTGCCCTGGGGTTCTTTTGGAAGATGAGGAAGAGAGCCATTGCGTTGTGAAAGACAATGAGAAGATGGAAGATGCTTTCCCTGCCCAGTGGAGATCAGAAAATCATTGAAAAGGAAGTCTCTCACTACATGCTAGGCTTCTGTTCAGGGAACGGGGCGATAAATGAAAGGCATTCCAGATTCAGCCACTCAATCTGCTGGCTGAGGTTACAGATGTACAGGTGCATGCGCACGCGCACACACGCACCCCCCCCCCCCACATTAATGCCTAAACACGTATTCCCAAGGAATGAACTTGTGGACATTAATAAACCCAGGCGAGTGTGGTATAGGTGATGGAAGAGTTTAGCTGTGGTGGTAAAACAACAACAGCAACAACAACAACAATACCAATACCCATCAGCCAGCCAGTCTTAGTCAGTAAACTTGGCTGACATCTTGCTCTTCTCACAACATGTGGGCACCACGTCTCCATCCACAGCCTCGAGGTCTCAGAGAGTTCTTTCATGACTGCCAGTCAGATTCGGAAGAGAAATCAAAGAGAGAGGAAGTGATGCCCACAGATCAAGTGACAAGATCAATCTAGACTTCCTTTCTAAGTCCAGCAGGTAAAAGACGCCCTTGATCAATCAACATGTGTTTATTGAGCGGGGAAAAAAAAAATCTCATTAAAACCCTAAGTGTGCATTTTGACCTGAGAGAAAACATTTTGCTTTTTACAGCCTTTCAATTAGACCTCAAACGTATTCTAGTTTGGGACTGTTGAGGCGAGTATAATATGAATGACAAAATGTCTTTTGTGTGTGTTTTACATAATATCCTTTTTTGATTTTTTTTTGCTTATGCTTTGTTTGGATGAAACCAAACGTGTGTCATAAGCTTACTCGTGTTTATTATGAGCAGTTAAGTATTTGATTTTTCAAAGAAAAAAATGCTTTTTGGCACTTAACTACATGTAAGGATGGCAAACGAAGTGGACAAATCCCAGAGAAAGCTGAGAAGGAAATGAAAAAAAAATTGTCCAGCCATTTTCCTTTGATAATTCAGCTCTGGCTCCACCATTTCAAGTTATTTAGAAGTGAGATTTTTCTCTTGTGATAGCCCTTCCCTCTCCCACAAGGGAAAGATGCACTTATATAATTTGGTGTCTTGAGCCAGTTAATATAGTTTTGAAATTGAAGCTGTTGAAATTAGGTGGTTCATTCTGTTTCAACTGGTTCCTTCCCCACATTTGTAGAAGAACTTCCAATTAAGAAAGTAGTCTACAACGCATAATAGATTTAGTCTCCTTTCATACCTGAATTCTTAGTGTGGCTCAGTTCAGACTTTAAAACTCTTTATGATAGATTAAAAAAAAAGTTTACAACCAATAAAGTAAAAAGATGGTGGTGAGAAGCCAGGGAAATTGCTTGGGAGTGAAAAAAAGGAGTGGCAGTAATAAAGAACTGACCATCAAGAAGAGCTTGATATTAGCTGACACCAAGGGCATATTGAGATTCTCCAAACAGTATAATAGGCCTGGGTTCTGACTGGTGAGTTAAAATCTTATCAAAATGTCAGAGAGACAGTCTAACCAGGCTTCTCCATTTCCCTCTCCACACACTAACAAGGTTAATCTATCCTCAAAGTAACAACGAGGGCTTTCATAATTAATGTTGTAAAATACTTAAACCAACAGCTAATTAATCAGCCCTAAGGTCACTAAATCGCTTGCAGAAAATTAGGAATAGCAAAGATAGATGGGAGAGGGAGAGTCAGAGATGGCATGTCACGCTCTGAGAATCTCAGTCTTAACTAGCTATGCCTGTCAGAGCTACAGCTAAGCTGAAGCAGAGATTTTCTGTTTTTTATTCTCTTTTAAACAGCAGCAGAAGTCGGAATAGCATTAGAAACAATTATATTTTGAACCAGTTTCAAACACTCAAATAATTATGTCCTTTGTAGTTTTAAAATACGACACAAGACAAGGAAATAAAATCATTGTATTTGTATTTTGGATTTCTCTGCCAAGAAAATGTTTCATCAGATTCTTCGCGAAAGAAAAGCTAGTTAAAAGCAAGGACACCACATAATGATATATTTAACATTTACAGCGTGATAGTACAAAAATGTCTTATTGCCATCATTTTATGCATGTCGACTTCTAATTAACATACTACTCAGTAAAGAGAAAGGTGACAACGAGAGAGAGATTAACTGTATGAGATTTTATATATATAATATACATTATATATATGCTTTTTTGTAAACCTTAAGACTATAGAAAATGAAATTAATAGATGTAAATACCCATTTCACTGAGGAACGTGTATCTTGCTTAAAAGGAATAGTATTTGAAATATATTTCCTTACTCTTTTTAATGTGTTTTATTATTTTTAATTGGCTGCACATTTATATCTATATCTATATCTATATATATATGCCAACTTGTACTTACTTTCAGCATTAACAGTA
The DNA here is from genome assembly GCF_019054845.1 of Dipodomys spectabilis. NCBI lineage: Eukaryota > Metazoa > Chordata > Mammalia > Rodentia > Heteromyidae > Dipodomys > Dipodomys spectabilis. The sequence continues at coordinate 3,812,299 of NW_024870935.1, forward strand.
GGAGTATTCTTGAGGAGTATTAATGCTATAGCCTTTAACTTAGGTGATAAGAATGTAGATATTTATTTTTATAAATTGTTGTTAAACAACTCACTTAAGTTTTATGTAGTCTTTCTGGATTTGTTTTAAAGTTGGCGAAGATGTTAATAGCAAGAGCTTCATCTACTGCTTCCCCAAGCTTCTCTCGTGGTAGAAAATAATACCAATTTTGTTATACCTGTTCCTGTCCTAAATATATCCAGAAATCACATTTTCAGAGAACAATTCCAACTCTATAAAAGTTGTTTTGTCTTATTTTATATTTTTGGTTGATTGTGGGGTTTGAACTCAGGGCCTGGGCACTGGCCCTAAGCTTTGTGCTCAAAACTAGCGCCCTACTGCTTGAGCTACAGCTCCATTTCCAGTTTTCTGGTGGTTAATTAGAGATAAAATTCTCATGGCCTTTCCTGCCCTGGCCGGCTTCCAACAGTGATCCTTGGATCTTAGTCTCCTGAGTACTAGGATTATGGGTGTGAGCCATCAGCACCTTCATTTCCCACTCATATCTTGGGGTAATTCCATGTCAGTATGTGGAGATCTGTGAACAGTTTGAAACCAAAATTTTATTAATCTCTCTCTACATATAATGTATGTATATGTATACATGTATATATAATGTATAATATAATTACCACTTATTTCTAGATGAGAATTTTGATTGTCCCAGATTTTTTTATAGCTCAAGATATATTGCCATGTCTACACTTCCATGTAAGATTTATTGATGCATTATAAATGTGTTCATAGCATTCGCCCTGGCTGATCACAATGTTCACTAGTTGTATAGTGAGAAAAAGACAGACAAGTCAGTTTCCAAAAGATGACACAGATCAATTTACTTTTCTGACTACATAAGTGTAAACATGGAATACCTTTGGAAAATTGTCTTTGACGTTTTGGTAAAAGAAAAAAAAGCTCTTAGGAATTTCTCTCCCCCTTATTGGCAAAGGAGGAGAGGAATCCATTTTTGAAAGCAAAATGCCTGGTTGTGAACAATAGTGTTGCCTTCAATACTGTACAAAGTCTAATGACAGAATATTCTAGGAGCAAGAATATGTGTCCAGGTGTAGAGAAGCCATGTCAAAGTTCAGGCAGGATCACATACAGACTATGCCTTAAAGTATTTATAACTAGAGGAAAGTCAGCTATGTAAGAACAGTTGCAGTGAGTGTTTCATTTTTAATGTTTACATTCAATTAACGGCCCTGGAACCTCAGAGAAAATACAGAATTTGTGTAGAAATTGAAGCAAGTATGAAAGGGCTGGTGAGTGTGTTTGTGGGTATAGTAGCTCCTTGTAGGGGCTGATGGCTCATGCCTGGAATCCCAGCTTCTTTCCGAGGTGAGAATGAGAGTATCACCATTCAAGGCTATGACTGGTGGAAAAGTCCACGAGGCCCGTTCTCAGCCTCTCATTGGCCTTAGGGGCAGGTGCTTCTCATCTCATTAAACACCAGGAAATCTAAAAATTGGGAGATGGGGCACAGGTAGGTGCCAAGGAGGGAAATGAGACCGTATCACAAAAATAATTTGTGAAAAATAGGACTGGAGATGCGATTTAAGTTGTAGACTCCTAGTCTGGCAAGCTTGAGACCTCGTCTCGAAACCCTGGTATCACCACAAAAAATAGAAAAGATATATCAACTCTTAAAAGATCACTCTCCTATTACAGTATGAAGAAACTAAGAGGAGAATGAAGTATTATTTCCCTGCCGAGTTTATGATTCCTTTACATGTAATGAGCAGTGGCGCTTGACTTTCCTTCTAGCTTTCTTCTCTATAACGCATGCTCATTGCTACATTATCGCCCGTCAAGAATTAAACCATTTTCTTCTACTCTGTAATTATAAGAAACATTTTGAGGTATTCTGTTACTGTCAGCCATCTCATGTGTATCGCTCCTCATTGTATATGGTTCCCTTACTCACTGGACCCCTCGTAGAACCTATGAGGTGGCTGGCTGCATCCTCATGTTAAATAGTGTTTGATACTACCGTATTATAAACAATCTTACTGACAGTGTAGAAAACCTAGAAGTTGCGACAAATATGGCTCAATGGATTCCAGTAGTAGGGGTGTGTCTGAATAACCAGAGGAAACCACAAGGTTATGATAACTAAGCTAGCAAAACAGAGATGATCATTACATGAAAATCTACGATAGTTGTAAAAGAGGAAGTGTTATTAGTATTTTACAACTCTCCACTCTTTTCTTTCATCTGCTTGCTGATTTATGATATACACATACAGATGACAATATATGTATATTATACAGATACATTATATGCATATATTATATATAATTATATATGTATATTGCCATATGTATATATATCACATGTACAGTACCTACAAGTGTATATATTGCAGACACATAGGTGTATTATATGCATATCTTATCTATACATGTATACACAAATATCTGTATATTATGTAATATAATATATGTAATAATATATAATGTATGTAATAATATAAGGTATTATCATTGACAGGTATATCTTTATTTTCAGTAACTTTACCAGTTTGCTTGGTATTCCTACTTCTTGGTACAGCAGGAATGATACAGTGATTTTAAAAAATGGAGAAAGAATATAAACAAAGTTATAGCTCTAAAGAATACAGATTTGGGGGCTGGGAGGGTGGCTCAGTGGTAGAGCACTTGTCTTGCATGCCTGAGGCCCTGGGTTCGATTCCTCAGCACCACATAAGCAAAAAGAAAAAAGCCGGAAGTGGCACTGTGGCTCAAGTGGTAGAGTGCTAGCCTTTTGCTGAAGAGCTGAGGGACAGCGCCCAGGCCCAGAGTTCAGGCCTTATGACCGGATTCCAAAAAAAAAAAAAAGAATACAGATTTATACCAACACTAGATTGTGTCAGAAGTTGAAGACTTACATGTATGTGTGTGTGTGTGTGTGTGTGTGTGAGTGTGAGTGTGTTTAGTACTTAAGGGTCAGGTAATTTCATATCTCATTAAAAATATAATGTCAAAATAATACTTGTGGGACACTTCTAAAATGAAGCTAAAATCATCAGTAAACTTACAGTACATTTTTGCGTAAATATAAGATGGTATCGGGCAAACTTTCCTTTCCAAACTAATGATATTTTAGAGTTCAGTTATGAACACACACATACACACAACACATACACACATACATCTCAGTATTGTAGCTACATCAGAGAAGAAAGGAATCTATATTTTAAGCCAGAATAAAACCAGTTTCCCTTGCCTGTTATTCCCCGGGATAATGTGATTTCTTGAAAAATCAGATCTTAATTATTAGGATTTCCTCAGCACAGGAGTTCAAAGTTGTGCATTTCCCATTTTGAGTTGAAGATTCAAAAAGCCTTTTGCTGGAGAAAAGCCATTTCTGGGATTACTTTATAAAATACAGTTCGCTTGAAAACTGGGTCTCTGTAGCAGGTAAATTTTTTGGCCTTCAAGGGTGCGCATGGCTTGTTTTCCAACCTCATTCCTTTCTGTCCATTTGATCCCACCCCTTCCTCCTGTCTACAGCTTTAATGAAAAGGAGATGAATGAAAAATGTCCATCCGTGGACCTGATTATAAACCAGCAAGCCTTTCCCGTGCCGGCTCATTCTCCTGTGATCACCGCACAAATGGATCTTTGATTACTCTTCAGGCTGTAGGCAACTTATGATCTGTCATATCAGTGAGGACCAGAAATCACTTTCAATATTTTCATTGCCACGCACATCAGTCGAGGAGGGAAAAACAAGTCAAGTGTTATGTGAGCCATTCTAGAGCACTTTAGGAGGTCCCTTTTATTCATGTCAGCTGTATGGTTTAAGTTAAAAGTAATTCCGAGCATGTAACACACTTCCTTCACTTTAAAGAGTACTTCTTAAAAATGAAAAGGATTCAGTCTCCGTCCCCACCCCTCCCCCTTTGTTTCTCCGTGGATCCAGATAGAGGGTACAATATAAATGATCGTCCCACAAGTGCAGGTCTGATGTCTGCTGACTTAAATAGGTTTTATTAAATATGAAATGTCCAAATTACCTAATCATTGTCTCCTGTAAGATAAACACAGTTGTTGTGTTGGTTTTTTTTCCCCCCCTGGGCCTTTTTCCAGAGTCTTATCTCTGAGCCACAGTATATCGGCTGATAATGTTGCCTTCCTAGGATGCAAGCCGACAGAATGATTTGATTGTGCCGTCTGCCGTGTTGTGTGGAACGGTTCTTTAAGAACTAAAGCCACTTTGTTTCTGGTGGCATGACAAAGCCCATTACTTTCATTTCTTTCTCTCTCTTTTTTTTTTGAACTCCTTTAAAAAGCTTCCACATCAATAAGACTGCTCTCAGAACTCAGGGGTGGTGATGTGCCTCGTCTGGTCTGGTCTGCCCAACGGGTAGCAGACAAAACACAAAAGTTGGGAATGGTAGGAAAAATGGTTTTCATGCTTCAAGGACATGACAGAATTACAGGTAATTTTTTTTTTTTTAGGCTGACAGTTGCCGATGTGAGAGTTTAAATCCCAAAGAAATTACATGTGAGGAAAGATACATGCAGATTTCGGGAAGCAACTTCTGGGCCTTTTTGGTACTGTTTTGCAGTGAGTCCTACACACAGAGGCTGTGACAACTAATGAGCAAAATAAACTTTTTCATGGAGGCCAACAGTCAAATATTGCATTTGTGTGCATGGAGAGGAAGCCCTCAAATGGTTTAATCCAGCCTCTGTCACAGGAGCCTGTTAGAAGTCACGTATGGACAAGGGAGAACAAAGAGACTGGGGGAGGGGAGGAGGGAGGGTTACCTGAGCTCTGTGGACACGGTGGGGAATGGAAGGCGGAAGAGGCAGCTTCCTAGGAAGCCAGTGGAGCTCATGGGCAGGGGTGGGTTTGAAAACACACCTGAGAATGTCAGATGTCACCAGCACTGGTTGTACCCTTAGAGTTTTGCTCCTGACCCTTGCCATCCCATTATGGAGAGAAGCTCTCTTTCTTCCTCCCTCCCTCCCTCCCTCCCTCCCTCCCTCCCTCCCTCCCTCCCTCCCTCCCTCTCTTCCCTCCCTCTCTTCCCTCCCTCCTTCCTTCCTTCCCTCCCTCCTTCCCTCCTTCCTTCTTTCCTTCCTTCCTTCCTTCCTTCTTTCCTTCCTTCCTTCCTTCCCTCCTTCCTTCCTTCCCTCCTTCCTTCCCTCCTTCCCTCCTTTCTTCCCTCCTTCCTTCCTTCCCTCCTCCCCTCCTTCCCTTCTTCCTTCCTCAGATTTTGCTTTGATCTTGCAATTAGTGCACATGGGTTTATAATACAGTCACAAGTGAAACTGTAACAATGACACAGAAGGATACATCTTCAGCACAAATCCATTCAGAGGTTCTGAGATTGTAAGTGTGTGCATCCTCCTTGAGGACAAACAAATTGTTCCCTTGTTACAATAGTAATTTATTACTGTTAACTTCGTAGTTAACTTTTAGCTCTTTCATTGAGTGTACAATATGTTATAACCAAAACAACAAGGTGGTCCTAGGTTCAAATGACTCTTGTTTTAAAGACAGAGATACATTTCTACCCAAGATTTACTACGTATTCTGTATAGACTGTGTAAAATGTTTGCATGTGAATGGACTCAGGATCCTTTTGAGTAACTCTCAAATACACACACATTATATACACATACCCCCACATGCATACACACATCCACACACCACACACATGTACATACATGTCACAGATATATTACACTATACACATATACACATACATCTATACAGACACATATACACACCGCATATACACACATCCATGCTCATGTAGACACAGACACATAGACACATGCACACCTCTTCTTCTTGTCTCCAACTTAGGAACTATTGGGGCACCATTGTGATGATTCTTCTTAGGGTTTTCCATGGGGGGGGTCATTGTGTCTTGGCCGTTGAGTAACTGTGAAAACTTGGGTATGTTCTTCACCCTCTCTGGACCATTGAGGATTCATCTGAGAAAGGCAGGTGTGATTAGCAATGGCCCTAACGTCCTAACATAGTAATGTCAGAGACCCTTTAGAACCCGGAAAGAGCCACTGGGAGCCAGCTGTTGGAGCCACCTCCTCCCCGCTCTGAGCTCTGCTTTTATAAAATAGCGTATTGGGGAATTTGCTGTGGTGAATATTCCTTTCCCCCTTCACCGATCAGATCTTTTCTCGTGTTGAAACTTTCTCTTGAAATGCATTGAGCAAAATCGTTTCTGCCCGTCCGTTCACCAAGCATCATTATCTTATTTTGTTTTCCCCGCTGCAGTTGTTAGCTGCTTTTGAGAGCAGTCAACCCGAGGCAGTTTGTAAAGAGCGTCTGAGTTGGTGTGCACATCTGGTTAAAAGGTGTTTCCTTAGTGTCATCACTAAGTACTTGACGAACTTCCTTCTTCTGAGGGATCATTACTAATTTCTCCGGCTTCCTGGCAATCATAGATGACTAGCACTTAAAAAGCCATCAGACCTGTCACAATTTTTCAAAGAACAGAATCCCCTCCAGATGGCCTTTCATTTGGCTAATGGGCTTCCCAAGGGGACAGAAATGTCACCTGGGGTGGGACAGTATTCATAAACACACATAAATAGACAATGACAATCTACTGACACTGGACTTAGGCCTGTCTCCACTGAAGTAATGTGTGCCCATGGTCAGGTGGGCATTCTAAGGTTTCCAGTTTTTCTCTATTGTTTAAAAATACCAAACAACAGGTAATAAACTATAAAAATACTTTTGAAAGGTGAGACATTTAAAAACATGTAGACCATTTCAGGTGAATGTGATTTCATTTCTTTCTCATAGAAAAAGAAGTTGTTACATAAATAGCATCTCTATCCATCTAACATCTATCTGTCTGTCTATCTATATCTTTATAAACTGACCTAAAGAATAGGCAATTTTCTCTTTTTGAATCATTTTTCAATTTCCTAGTTTTCTAGGGCAGAGTACATTTTTCTTTAAAAAGGCTAGGGTTGTTGGGCACCAATAGTTCACGCCTGTAATCCTAGCTATTCAGGAGGCTGAGATCTGAGGACTGGGGCTCTCAGCCAATCTGTGTGGGAAAGTCCATGAGAACTTACCAAAAAAGCTGGAAGTGGAACTGCGTGGCTCAAGTGGTAGAGCACTAGCTTCGTGCTAAAGAAGCTCAGGGACAGCACCCAGGCCCTGAGTTCAAGCCCCAGTACTGGCACAAACAAACAAAAATGCCAGGGTACCCTGAAAGGAAATACCAAGTCTGTGCATGCAACATGCATCATGTGAACTGCAGTCTGAAAGAGTACTGCAAGGTACGGGAGGAGGAGTTCGTCAGTTTTCATAGATCATTGCTCATTTCACGAACAGAGGGGCAAAGCAGCATTTCCTCCAGCCTGATTAGAACTCAGACAGGCACTCAGCCATGTATAATGACAAAAAGAGCTCAATTAGCAGCGAGAGACTTTCTCAATAAGTTTCACACACAAGGTAAACCTCCTATCATTAAAAACTAGTTCTGATAGGCGCAAAATTAAATTTATGGAAAGTAAAATGCTGATATATTTTATATATATATATATGTATAAAGAAAGATTTCAGGTTAAATTTTAATTCTTATTTTACAAGAGGAATTTTCCAGAGAATGCATTTTTTTTCCCCCTCAATGCATTAAAATTCCAAATCTAGCATATCCATGCCGGAACATCTCCATCTGTTAGAACGAGGGAAGGTAGAGTAGCCTGTGTGGTGAAATTTTATTTTGTCAAAGTTTAGACATAGTATTACTTCAAAGTAATTCACTCAGGGGTCTCTGCCACATTCTTTACTGCATTCTTCGTAAATTCAGTTAAAAAAAGTTTAACCAATGATATTTAAGTAATGACATTTAAGAAATCATCTATTCTGGGCCTTGTCACGTATCAAATACTCTGTTTTTTTCTATTTTTGTCAAAAATATAGAAGTATAAACTAAAACTTTACATGCACAGACACCCACAAACAATCCATCCAATGGACTATCAAAGAAAATGGCTTACAAAACAACAGTTTCATTAACACTGCCTGCGGCACAAGAAATTAAAAAAATAAAACAGAGACTTTGACTTTGTGTAGAAATAAGTAGATATCCATTTGAAGAATCTGATTTTCTTTCTTGAATGAACAGAGAAATCCCAATAGCAATTGAGGACCTGCGTGCCATATTTGCATGTTATGCTATACATAGCTTAGTGACATACATTTAAGATTCACAGCAAGAAATGAGTGGTTATTGTTTTCGTGTTCTGGGATCATTAACACTGGAATGAATGGCAGTTCTGAAATTGCTCATAGAAAGCAACCAACCTCTCTAATAATGATATTTGTTTTTCTTTTCCTTTTGTCAGTACTGAGAGTTTGAATTATATTTCTGTAAATAATTCAGAAGCTAACAAGAGAATATCTGTGTAACAAAATAGTCATTTGAAATTTAAATATTTCTAAAGGAGATAAAATAACACATTAGCTGCCATCAGCATCATGAGATTGGTCAATTATAGATATCTTCATCCTCATTTAAAACAGAAAGTCAAATGGAGATATTTTGAGGATATTGTTCAAAGTAAGCAAGGAATTGTAAGCCAAGTGTATAGTCTGCTTTCTAGAATCAATTCTAACTGATTTGTAAGAAGGTAGAGAAGTTGATAGATGAATTGAAGAAGACAATGCAGTGATCGGTTTCATATTCTAAATTTGTAGAGAGGAGTTTACTTCTCATTTCCAACCCTTCTTGGACATCTTAGTATTTGTCTTCTAACTGAAACTCATCCGATTTTTCTCATCATTTTCTCTGCTTTGTCTTCTGACTGGACATTAATGCATGACATGAAGTAGGTGCTCAATAAACGTGTTAATAACGAGCAATATCAGTTGCTTCTATATCACTGAATAATTATTCCGTATTGAAATGATGCAAAAGTTGCTTGGCAGAGCATTCATCAAGCACGTGCAAAGGAAAGTGCTTGTACTGTGGGGAATGTGAACGATGAATTGAAATTCATGTTTCTTCTTCAGCGCTCTCATAAACTGTAGGATGTGGCAACATATATTGTGCGAAGTAAAAACAAGCACCCAGAGTAATAAAAACTAAGGAATAAGGAAACCCACCTTTGTTTCTGGAAGACCATATAAATGTCTCTATCAGAAATAGGCTGTGATTAAAAAAAAAAAAAAAAAAGGAAGAGAATTCTACAGAGAGAAATACCCTAGAAGAAAGATCAATGAGACATGCCCTAGCTTGGATGCATAAGGAGGAAAGTGTGTGTGTGTGTGTGTGTGTGTGTGTGTGTGTGTGTGTGTGTGTGTGTAAGAGAGACAGACAGACAGACAGACAGAGACACAGAGGGAAGGGGCTGAGAGAGAAGGGACACACAGAGAATTCCAAGTAATTGTTGATCTTTTGGTAGTCTTAGAATTTGAACTCACGGCCTCACCAGGCAGTTATTCTACCCCCAAGCCATGCCTCCAGTTCCCTAGTGATTGTTTGAAGCAAAAGAGAATGAGTAAGAAAAGGGATGTAGGAGACCAGGGGGCCAGAGTTTGAACATGGATAGCCATAGAAGCACGCCAGGAACCGTGGGCTGATTTTCTAGATCTCTCTCTCTCTCTCTCTCTCTCTCTCTCAGTGCAGGGCTGTAGGCGGAAGGTTCTGACTATAAGAGGAAGGAAGGGAGGACTAGATACTGAGCCACATTTAGGTGAAAGACTAGGGCATCAGCATTTATTTGAATGACTTACTTTAACTTTCTTTCTAGCGCCGTGTCCAATGGGGTGGCGTTACACAGTTCATTAGAATGTAGCCAGCGGTCCAATAATTGGCTGCTAAAAGTAAAAATCTGACCTCTCTTCAGTTGTGAGCGGTGTCTTAAATAGGTGCTAATTTTATTCCTTCACAACCATAATTTAGCACGAAAGATAAGACCATATGTCTCGAAGCATATATTTAGGTGTTCACACATTGCCAGTAGCAGGAGTGAGGCCGGGCTCGAGACTGAGGAGGGGCCTGCGCCAAATCCAGCTCATTATTTGAGGAGCAGACAGACACCACAAAGTTAATTGTTGTTGTAGTGTTTTATGTCCTTCACCAGGTTCAAGACAATGCAGAGGCTCCTCCGAGAAGAGAGAGGCACATTTCCTGGGGAGGGGAGAATTTCAGAGTCACTGCAGATGCATCTCGGACACAAACCAGACACGTGTGTAATTCTAGGGAACTATCAAGACGGAACTTACATGTTACTTTTAGATTAAAAAAAAAAAGTCGGAAGTGATGTGATTTGTTTTAGGAAGGAATTAAAGTGAGACTTGAAGTGGTCAGGTTCATGGCGGTGACATTCAGAAAATACCTTGTTTCAGAAAACAAAACACCTTTGTGTATGTGAGCCGTGAACACAGGCTCTCACACACTCACTTGCCTTTTGCGTGCTTTGCTGGTGTTTTACCATTTAATACACATCTCCATTTCTGGCTTTCTGGTGGTTAATGGGAGATGAGAGTCTCAGGAATGTGTCTCCTGGGCTGGCTTTGAACCTGAGACCCTCAGCTCTCAGACTTCTGAGTAGCTAGGATTATAGGCGTGAGCCACTGGCACCCAGCTCAATCTAAATTTTTTTAATGTTTTTTATTGTAAAGATACTGTACAGAGGGGTTACAGTGACATGAGCAAGGTAATGAGTCCATTTCCTATCGAGCATTGTTACCCCCCTCCTTCGACTTTTCCTTACCACCCAATGTAATCTTTTAATCTGAATAGCCTTCTTCTGTCTCCTTTGTGAGATAGTTTTCTAGGTCCCCTAGCTGAGTACCATCATAGAAATCTATGACAGTTAGAATTTTGACTTGGCACATCAATGTGATTTCTCTCATGATTTTCTTTCCCTGGTGGAGTTTTTTTCTAAAATGTTTGTTCGCATTGCGTCTACGAAAAAAATAACCTTAAAACCTAGAAATGGAGAATAACCACATTGCAGTATCTGGCTTCATAACACATGCAGGTGTTCTGTGAGTTAACGTTAACGATTAAAAATAATAAAATTCCAGAAGGAAAAAGAAAGACTCTGAAAATAACTGTGATTTTACATTATACTTTATGGCCTATTAATTTATCATATGGAGTAAAAATAAACCATAGGTAGGAAATGGAAACTCCACCAAAGGCTTCTGTGTTGTAGTAAACTTAATTATATAGCGCACCCTAAAATGACAGTAATATTGGAGAGGAAAAGTAGCAATTTCGGAGGTGCAATAACTGGTTTTTACAAGGATAGAAATTACATCAAGTACATAGACCTATTCAGTCTAATACTGTTTTCTCGCAAAAGCCCGTGGGATTCACAGTCAAGGGGAGGGGAAGTTTTAACTAAGCGGAGAAGAGAGAAAGGCTTCCTTCCGAAGCCTCTGCATGTAGAGTTGCGCTAATGCATAATAAGTACCTAACGTACAAGTTCACACCCAGTCTTTGGATGCATATGGCCACATGTGCAGGCAGTGGCTCCAATCAGAATCCTCAGTGATGGATGGGCTCTGGGCTTTGGAAGGAGATCAGAAGCGCGTTTCATACTACGCGAGCTCTGTGTACTCGACAATGACCGATGAGGAGTCTACCGTTATGTGTCTGAACATTCAGCAAGGAACTGCCATATGTAACCAGGCCCCGGCGCTCTCACTTAAAAAGATCTGAAAGAGGACTGCGGAGTTTTTAAGTTCTCAGTGAGAGAGTCCGCCACTGTTTTTCCAGTTTCTCTGAAGAGAAGCTGAACATGAAACCACTGTAAGTCCCTGGTATCAAGTTCCTTGCGTACCTGATTATGAGCCAGCTATCGTGGCTCTGCATTTATGCAATGCCTCTGGGTAGAAACGTTTCCAAAAGGAAGGTTTTTGGTCACAGCAATCTTGATTTCAGTGTTCATGGTCTTTACGATTCCTGTGGCTTTCAGTGTTTCTCTAACATCAAATGTGTTTCCTCGTCTACAGAACGGGTATGTTCACGTGCAAAACCTCATTGCTATTGGGGATGGAAATAATGCCTGTGAAGGCCCTACTGTCTCGCTAGGCCCATGACAGGCCAATAGCATTTCTGCCTTCTCCGTTATGTATGTGGTGTGTTGTGTGTATAGATTAGGTCTTCGGATTTCAGTGTCAGTTTCTCATGGGCTTTGGGCAAATCAGTCCATTAAAGAATTGATGGGTTAATTTCCGTTGGTGTTTTACAAATCTCCAAATTCTATTACGTGGAATCTGTCCTCTGAGTTTGCCATACCAGATACTCAGTTACCTCAAGTAACAAATAGCTGTGGTGATTTCATACTTGGGGCCTAAGTTACTTTGGAAGCCGAGGCTTGAAGATGATTTGAGCTTGGAGTTCCAGACCAGCCTGGACAAACAAAACAAAAGAAAAATAAACAGTGGCTGGCGAGTTCACTCTTTGCAATGCTAGGACTTGAGAGGTAAAGGCAGGAGGATCAGAGTAAGAGGCTGGCCCTGTCCTGGTCATCCCTCTGTCCTTCCTCCTCCAGTCTTTCTTGCTTCCTCTGTCCCCTCTTCCTTTCCTTCCTTTTTTCCTACGTTTACCTGGAGATAACTTGTTCATTTCCTCTCAGGAAGTATTTATATTTCTTTTTGCTTAAAGTCTACAAACTCTTGGCTAAAAAAGTATATTCCTAATCCTTTTATTCTCTCTGAAGAGTACGTATAATAATCATAGAATTATAGCAAACAAACGACCCATTTGTCGACTTCTGAAATAGTATCAGTTCTACTCAGAAATGCAACTACGTGATACTGAGAGGTATAATGGCAACCGTGCACTCGCCGGCCGTTCGTGGCGGTGGATGTGGTGCATTTAATGGAGGAATAAAAGGACATTCTTCCGTGATTATTATGAAGTACGATGGCTTACCTTGTGAAGCGCAGATTAGCGATTGTATGCTCTGAACTTGACGATGTATTATGTCCTTTATCTGCTTACATGAATTCTGAGCTTAAAGCAGAGAGATAAGTGGGGTAGTTCATCTCATAGAGAAAAATAGAGATTCTAATGAGAAATCAAGGATAAGTGCACATTCAATAATAAAGTCAGTGTTCAAGTTAGCAGATGTGAACCTCAGGCAGCCTGCGGCCAGTGGAGCCGATTTTCACTGCCCTACTTTCAATTTCCCAGCTGCGCGCGCGTGCACACACACACACACACACACACACACACACAGGTTTACCATAAAAATAAGGGAAGGCAAAACTCCAGACATACGATATCAGTGTTTGGGACATCAATTTAGGTTTTCTTTTATTTTGTAAAATGAAAATCATAGTTTTCACACTTGTGAGCTATAAATAGTCCGCAGGAAGGGGTCAGAGACACCTCAATGTGTTGTTATTCAAGACCTAAGTGGTACTTTTCAGATTGAAGCAAAGTATCTATTACCAGCTGTGTGAGCTCAGGGAGAAACATGTTATATGAGTTCATTATTTTTCACCATTTCTAACCACTACCCCTGGTCCGGGACAGCCGCACAGATGGTATGGTGGTTAAGACACATAGCACTGTCAGGAGCTGTAGCATATGGTACAAAGCCGGTATTCTACATTCCCATGAGCTTCAAGGTCAAGAGAGAAACTTGTCACTCTGCTGACATCCAATTAACTTCTCCTCTTCATCTTTTACATTAAAAAATACTAACACATTTTTCAGGGAAATATATTTTTTTCCTTGTTGATCATTTCCATGACTCTGCTTTATTTATCCAATTGACATGAATCTGAGTCATTCTCAGTGTACTCTTAAAAGTTAGTCAATTAAGAATTAAACTACATTAAAAAAAAAAAAAGCCTGCAAAGGGATTAATAGATAACACATTTATAGACCTAAAGTTCTTATACCTTCCTTCTTATGTGTTTGTGTGTATGTGTGTGTATATATACATATATATATATATATATATATATACTATATAAGATTTTGTAATTTAGTTTCCAGAAAAAGAATATCCATGCTTATATATTATACAATATATATTAAATACTATATAAAAACTCACAATGCCAATGAGATAAATATACTTATATTCTGACTTCAAATAAACACACATACATACAAAATCTTATATAGTATATATATATCGACGTGTATAAAGTCATATATATATTTATATATACATATATAAGCACACATATTTATATAAACATGTAGATGAATATTCTTTTTCTGGAAACTGTAAATTACAGTTTTTATTCTATATGTATATGTGTGTGTATATATATCTATATATATAGATATATATCTATATCTATATATAGATATAGATACATAGATATAGATATAGATATATATATATAGATAGATATATCTATATATATCTATCTATCTATATCTATGTATCTATATCTATATATATCTATATATATATACACACACACACACACATAAATATTCCTTTTCTGGAAACTATAAATTACAACGTTTCATGGGTTACAATAGTTTCAAAAACAACATAAGGAGGAAATATCCCAGGAAAAGCAAACAGGCAATTCAGATAAGATAAGGAAGAATATATTTGGTCTGCTGTCAAGCACATGTGGAAATGTGCCTGAGTTTGTGAGTCCACTTCCAGAAGCTTCTGTTGAAATTCAGTCATTGATTCCTGCTCTTTCTGTCTCAGTCTCAGTCCAGAGGGTCCCTGAGCACCTGGACCAGAACAGTGTGTCATCTCCCAGGGAAAAGCCTGGTTAAACACATTCAGCATGCGTATCTGCGTAGAGACATGGTTAAGTTAACATACTGTGTGAGGAGTGTTGACTGACTTGCTTCGTCATGGAAGACTAAAGGACTTTTCTCTTGGACGTATAAAATAGATCTGCTGGAAACATCGACCGCCTCGAGATCTCAGGCAGTACAATTAAGTGGATTGTCTCCAGAAAGATATCTTTCCATACCAAAGCGTTTAATCACAAAGAACAGTTTTAGAAAGAGCTGACTCTGGGGTTATGTATCTGAAAACATAAAATGCCATTTTCAAATATCTCTGGGCCCAGATAGATTCTTGGGAAGATCTACCATTTCTCAAAGCAATCTCAGATAGGAAATCAGCAAAATCTGCCATATTTTTTGTGCAGAAAAATGAAAAAATTAGAGAAGATAGCGAAATCCTGTTTATAAAATGACAAGGCAGGCTCCGAAGATACTCTGTGTGACACAAGTGATGGGAAAAATAAATCTCAGGATTTGAAATGGAAGATCACCGTTGATTCCCGGAACAACACCCTTTATGGAAGCACAAATAAACAATGAGTTTGTTTGATATGGATAATCCAAAAATTAGTAGTGTTAAAGTTATTGTGTAATTTACAAGAAACTCATTCATTGTTAGTTACATTAGTAGTGACTGGATTCATAAACATAGTACCTTGACTTTAGTAAGTTCTTCATAGTGAGTTATTTCTACCCATTTAGCTTTCACTGTAGGATTTAATGATACTAAACTTTAATTTCTTAACTTAATCCCCTTCGGATTTTCCTCACCCCAGAGGCCCCCAATCATATTGGTGTCCTGCTCAAGTATTTTCCTTACACTTCAGACTGCTGTGTGTGTGTGTGTGTGTGTGTGTGTGTGTGTGTGTGTGTGTGTGTGTGTGTCTGTGTGTGTGTGTGTGTGTGTGTGTGTGTGTCTGTGTGTGTGTCTGTGTGTGTGCGCACAGAAGTCCTGAAGCTTCAGCTCAGGGCCCGAACACTGTCCTGAGCTTTATTTGCTCAAGGCTGACACTCTACCAGTTGAGCCATAGTTGCACTTCCAGCTTTTTTTGCCTGGTTAATTGGAAATAAGATTCTCACAGATTTTCTTATCTGGCCTGTCTCTGAACCACAGTCCTCAGATTTCAGTCTCCTGAGTAGCTAGGATGACAAGAATGAGTCACAGGGGCCCCCACAGACTCCCAAGTTTCGACTCCGATCCCCGTGACTCGAATTTGCATTTGTTAGCTGGCATTTTTTATTTCTCCCATTTAGACTTTAAGCTTTCTGAAGGGAGAAAAATGTCTATGTTATAGCGTTGGCTTTGCATGTTCTATGCAAAACTCTGGGTCAAGAACACAGATAACTGTTGGGAAAAATACCTAAATACAAAGCAGGTGGAGCATATTGGGCCCGTGTGTACGCTTGTCCTGAGCATTATAAACTGGCACAAACCCATGTCCTGGAGTCTTACCCACACATGCTTTTCATCGTGGGTGAGTTCAGGTGCTAATGGGTGTTTCTGACAACTGTGTTTCCTGGGTATTATATTTCTTCATTTGTGTTTGAACTTGAGTTTCTGGGCTGGTTCTGAGTGGGAGATTGTCTTTCTATGAATGTGTTAACCCTTTCAAATATGAATTGCCTCCTTCTTCCCTTCTAGAGCTCATTCACTCACCCGGCTGGAGAGGAAATGGGTGGTGCTGCCATTTATGGACTTGTCACCATGGGCTACCCAGGCTCCAATATAGAGGAGTCTGTTCTTTAAGCAGTGTTTCTGACTCCATACATTCTTCCTCTCGAGAGCACTTTGAATCCCACTGACCTAAGAGAGACTAACCTCTTGTCACTGCCCGTATGGGAGCTCGAATCTCCTGAAAGTGAAGGCATAATCCCTCTGGTGACGTCGTATGGGTCATGACTTTCCATGGATGACCTCCGTCCACGTCTGTCCCATTTGTGGGGGTAGCTCCATCTTTTTCCTTTTAGGAAAAAATAATCCGTTGTCACTTTGAGATTGCGGGGCAGGAGTTGCCTTCTATTGTGATTTAAGTCTTTTGGTTTTGGTTTTTTTTTTTGACAAGAATTTTCCGAACATGATTTCAGCATCTGTGTTTGGTTTTGTTTCTGATCATGGAAGCTTATTAGTGTATTTATTCCAGAGTCTGGGAGAAAGGTAGAGAATTGGACTTAAGACAAAGTGACATGGTCATATTATGGGAAAGACAACTTCATGAATACTATACAGTCCATCGGTCAGAGTAACGCAAGGGAGAAACATTGTGATATATCCAAGAGCCAGCTAGGAAGCAGCTACAGTGAGCCGAGAAGGACCCGCCATCTGTTGCCAGCCATCCACTGGGTCAGATTCCAGTGGTGATTTACTTTCAGCCTATCCCCTCGCTTATAAAGTAATATTGTTGATCTCCATACACTTGACGCTATACTTACTTGGTAAAAATTTGTATTATTAAGTACTACGGGGTCCTACACATAGAGACTTCAACCCTCATTCTCAATAGGATTATAATTCCCAAGCACATTAAAGTCATTGTGGATAAACTTTACCTATATTTCTTCTTAACACTTCCACTGTGAGTGACACATCTAATACGCACGGTGATCGTGTCATGACTACTTAGCATTAGATGTGTGAGGACCGCAGTCACACAAGCAAAGTGGTTGTTCTGTAACTAGGAAATTGCCAGTCAAGGCATAAATCTCTTTTGAGAATTCTTGAGCTTAATGATGACTAAGTATTCACAGAAGCAACAGAGGACAAACAAGAGATATCAGTGTGTCCCAAGAACATAGAAGCATTCACTTGCTTTCATTGTTTTCTTTCATGAAAATGCTGGCATTTACCCAGCTCACATTTTGTTCTTACAAATTTCCAATGCCTATTGGATTTAATAACAGATTAAACCGGGGCCCCTTGGGAGAGCAAGGAAAACGTAGATCAATTCTTGGAAAGGTTATATTAAAAATACTGAAAGTGAGTAGATATTATTAGTCATAAAGATGATTGGCCTTAAATTATCTCCATGGCATGCCTCTCCATTTGGCCAGAGTATTTTCAAAGGCAGAGAAAAAAAATTCAACATTTCCAGGGGTCAACCTAGCAAACGGAAACCACAGGGTAGGTGCTGTTGTGTGGTTCTGTATGTTGTAAACCAAGGAGAGAATGGCATTCGGTAGTTTGTAAACCTATTATAGGAAATACATTTTAGTAGAATATTCTAGTAGAAATTCTCAAAGTAGTCTAGTAGAAAGTTGTATTGAGTATCAAACTGGCACAATACTGTTACAAAATGCCATTGACCCATTCATTTTGGATTGATGGAACCAATTTGAAATGAGACTTCCAGTTTGGGAGTTGAATAATATTCTTACCTTTTTCCAATTAAGTTATTTGTCTTACTTTACATGGGAAAATTATACTTAATACTTTCCATTTTCTTTTTAATGATGTACTTTTAAAAAAGATTCTGATGGGAATTCTTTGATAATTGCTAATATTTGGTGCTTAATATTTTAGTAGGTAAAATAATCTTGTAAGAGAAGGAGAGAAACATTGTGCAAACATTGTGCCTTTTGCATTTCACTACATTCACCCTTTTAAAACTTTATTTTAACTAAGAGCATGCTTTTATTACTATTAAGAAAAAGCAACTCCTAGCTAAACCAGTTTTGGTCTGATACCCATTGCTTCATATTTAAAATTGTGCTACAAAAGGTAGATGGCTATTAAAAATGGACTTAAAATACATAACTAAAAAGATAGTAAGGTCTTAATATTTTAGTCAGGGAATATGTCAAGAGATATGCAATAGCTTTGTAGAAAGTTCCAGATCATAGGCATATGTAGTTATGATTGCAATTGGATACTTAATAATCAGAAGATGTGATATATTGAGTAATAATGGAAAGAAAGTACACCAACTGCATATCTACATACATCATGCATGTGTGCACAAATACCTATAAATGTGTGTATATGTATATATATATATCATTGAAGAAAGTCGTGGAGGAACTATCTTAACCTGCTGGTATTTATTTAGCAAATAGAAATACAATGGCAGTTAAAACTGAGTAAATTTTAGGTGAGTTTTAAGAAAACATTAAAGAACCATGTTCACATGTTGCTTTTAAAAATTGAACTTCATTTAAGTATCCTCTGTTGTAACTGAAAACCATAGGTAATTAAAAATACTGTCTCCAAGAGTATTTCTGTGTGTGTGTGTGTGTGTGTGTGTGTGTGTGTGTGTGCATGTGTAGGTGCACGCTGCATGTGTGTAGATGTGTCTGTGTGTAGATGTGCCTGTGGGTATGCTTGTGCATTTGCATGTGTGTGGTGTGTTATACGCATGCATATGTGTGCATATGGGTATCTGGATTACATGTGTGCATATAGAGGTGCATCATGCTTGTATATGTTGCATGGTTTGTGTGCATGTAGGTTTGTGTGTGCATGTGTATGTGATGGTATATGTGCATGTGTGCGCAGTGTGAGTGTGCACAATCATAGTTGTCTCTGATCTCTGGAGTTTTGTTGGAGGTTGGCTTCATCATATGGGTGGTATAAAATACATAAGCCATTACCAGGTATTTGGAGTTAAAGTTTCCTCAGTCTCTTCTGCAAATGTGAATACTCTGGTGTCATGATACCCAAACTATATCAAATAGCATTTATCTTGAATTCAGAAATGAAGCAAAAACTGTTTGTGTTCTATTTCCCTTTCTGTAGAGGTGGGGGGGGGGATAAATATGGAGACCAGAACTAAGAAATACTCATTATACAAAAAATAGGATTAATAACTTAAGAAACCAACTGCTTCAAATTAGCTCTTCTACTGAATATATGCTCAGCTCAGTCACCTATAAAATACATTCCTAAATTACATTACGATGTTCACTGAGAGTGAGGGAAAGTCTCTAATACAATGTAAGAAAATTAGAAAATCAATTTTATTTGGCATACCAACTTTAATATGGCAAAAAATTCATTAAATGTTGAGAAAAGAACATTCTAGTTAATCCCGAATTAACAGTAATAAAGCAACCAGAACGTCTTTCCTCATAATTCGGTTTCCACTGTTTCTAGTAGTAAGACTCAAAGTCATTGTGTCAGGGCATCAACCTCTCGGCCACAGCCTCTGAAATGGTGGTTCTCCAGCCTGTATCACAGCATCACCGGTGGACTTCAGCACCAATTGCTCAGCATGGCAAACCGTAGCCAAACGTGCAACCAGCAAATGTAGCATGATGTACAGCAACCCAGTTAACAGTGCAGGTCAGTATTTATTGGATACTCCTTTATTTAAAACTTTGCAAACACACACACACACACACACACACACACACACACACACACACACACAGTATTAAGACAAACATAAATGTCCTTTACTAAGTAATTATAACAATCCATGAATACTGAAAATAATTTTGTGGAGATTTCACATGTAACTGTTCAGGTTTTTATTTATTTTTTTCTTTTGCTGAATGTTTTAAATAGAGTTGCCCAATGTATTCCAAATGAACATGGGCAGCATTTCCTTTGAAACTGTAAGGAAGAAGGAGAATGATAAAATTGGAGAAACGTTTTCTAAGAAGTCAAAGAGAATGCTCCTATCTTTATTTTATTATTTTATTGTTTTGATTGGCTAGACTGGGATTTGGACTCAGGGCCTTGTTCTTGATACTCCGGCACTCTACCACCTGATCCATGCCTCTGCCCATCATCTTAGCTTTGCCATATTGTGTCTGAATATTCACATCTCCTTTTCTTGCTGTGCCATGGGTCACTGGTCTTGGGGAATATTTTCTCCAGAGATATCCTCTCTCTCTCTCTCTCTCTCTCTCTCTCTCTCTCTCTCTCTCCTTCCTTCTTGCTTTACTTTCTTTTCTCTACCCTCCCTCCCTCCTTTCCTCCCTCCCTCCCTTCCTCCCTCCCACCCTCCCTCCTTTCTTTCCTTCCTTCCTTCCCCCCCCAGATTTCATGTATCACTTTTGAACTGATGATCTCACAGTTCCTGGCAAGCTGTTGCTTTCCACAGTAAGAACAGTTGCTGCGATTACTTGGTAGCTCCTGTTTGTTTGCTTCTGTCTTATCCAAGGCTTTTCATTTCATGGGGTGTGCAATTTCTATAAAGTATTTTCTTAATAATTTATAGTACTTTTTATTGCATTCAGAGATTGTTTCCTCTGTCAAAATTGCCCTTCAGCAATTATCATTATTATTATTTCTTTTGGTGTACTTATGCAAGGTGACAAATTTTGTTATTTCCATTTCTTTTACTGGAAAATACTTTAATTTTGCTTTCTTTTTCTTGTGCGGGTCCTGGGGCTTGAACTCGGAGCCTGGGCATTGTCCCTGAGCCTTCTAAAGTATTTCTTATTCATTGTGTGTTTTGCCTTCAACAAGATGCCAGCATTCTTTATTGTGATCACCTGTTCCAAGACCCGCCCTGTCGGACACTCCATGCTTCCCCGAGTCAGGGGCTGCTCAGAGTCACCACGCGAATATTCTACACAGTAAGGCATCTTGAAGCAAACCAGGTCCTCTCCCTTTGCGGGAAGAGACTCTTAAGTAGCCCTGATGATGGCTGACCATTGCACACGCATGCTGTAATGGACGCCACGCCTCCTGTGCGTTTCCGCATGCTTTCCTGGTGTCTCTTCTCCAGGCTCTGGCTTTGTCATTTGATCCACGGTTGTCTTTACGCTGTTTTCCCATGCCAGCGTCACTTATGTTCATAGCACCCACTGCAGGAGCCATCTTTGCATCTCTGGGCATAAATACAGTAAGAATCCGCACCCCTTCCACACACGGCAGGATTGTGAACAGCTAGCTAAGCAGCAGCAGCAGCAGCAGCAGCAGCTGCAGCTCTGTGGAAGATTCCTTCTCTCCCACTGAGGGAGACTGCAGGGTTATGGAGGTGTTGAACAGACTGCCACTAGATAACTACTTTCATCTAGATTGTTCCAGTATCCCCAAAGTCCTGAAAATGGACTGACTTTTTTTGTCTTTAATTCCACTTAGTTTATTGGCATGCATGCGTGTTCCCCAAATTATATCGGGTGCTATACTATACCGGGTGGCTTCCACAAGACATGTCTTACATGCCTCCCACAGTTTTAAAAAGGAAGTGTTCTACACTTTGGAAATAAAAGATTCCATCCACATGCTCGTGCAAAAGGTTGGAGTTCACTGAAGCTGCCAAGACTTTTTAAGTATTTCCTGCAGATTCTTGTAATAGCAATAGCGAGAAAGTTGATGCTGGAAAGAAAGCATTGGGAATTTTTGGTAAGTGTGCAGGAAAGTTGTAGGCAGAGGGTTGCATTGAATCTGAAGGTGCTTCCGGATCACTGAGCACTCTGCAGGGGCAGAGTTAAGTTTGGCTCAAGATGTCACGCTATTCAGCGAAGAGCAGTGGTGTGTTACAATCCCAGGAAACTGAAAGGAAAGAGAAGTTGAGCTTCTGGCAACTTGTTCACAATTATTCAAGAGATGCCCATTCCTGACACTAAATAGAAAAGGGGAATTAGGTTGGACCCTAGTGGCTCACACCTGTCATCCTAGCTAACCAGCCTGAGATCTGAGGAGCACACCTCTAAACCAGTCCTGGCAGGAAGCTCTCTCTTTCTCTCTTTCTCTTTCTCTTTCTCTTTCTCTCTCTCTCTCTCTCTCTCTCTCTCACACACACATACACACACAAGGAACTGGAAGTTATTACTTGATTCACCAGGCATTGATGAAAAACCTTAATTTCAATCGTATTTATTATTTATGAAGAATTTGGTAATTAAAACATGCCAATTGTGTACCTTGGCCTTGGGGGGGGGGGGAGAGACCCTGCCCCAATATAGACAAAGTTAAATCAGCACCTGCTTCATAGCAATCAAACCATTCCTCTTCACATTGTATCACCCTCTTTCAAAACCAGCGAAATCAAGATCCCCATAAATATTCTGATAGGCATGAAACCAACACTCAGACCTGAAGAAAACGAACAAGAAGAATTTGGGAAGCCCATCCCTGTCTGTGCCCAAAAGATGAATGGTTAACCTCAGTGGAATATCCCAAAAGATTTTGCCAGCTTGAACTAGAGTGTGCAGAAGAAGCCAGACAGACATTTGCTGCGATGCATAGAGAACAAGCAAACAAGCAAACACGCAATTAATGGCATATCCAGTCTGACATCAGCACGCCATCCCGACCAATGCCCTGCACTAAGTGCACTTCTCATTCAACACAAGAACACCACCCACCTACATCTCAGCTTTCCACAGCCTCCAGCCACCATACTCTGGTCCCTGGGCAATCATCATTGGCCACACTTCATCCTAAAATAAAAGGAAAGGCGGTCACTTCTCCAGAGACCCAATGTATTTAGGGTATCTAGACTACCTAGTTGAGAGAATCACATACTTGGTTACTAGTCTGCAAGCCGTTCATAGACTAGGAGCAGATTTACAAAGAAAGAAACAAGTATTTGGAGAGGTTCATTTTTTTTAGTTTTGGGTTTTACAGTAGCAGTCTATGGAGATTGTTCTCATGAGCTATGTCATGAGAACATGACCTACGTCATGTTTATTATTTTTGGAACTTTTGTTTTTTTGTCAGTTATGGAGCTTGAACTCTGGGCCTGGGTGCTGTCCCTGAGCTTTTCAGCTCAAGGCTAGTGCTCTACCACTTGAGTAACAGCGCCACTTCTGGTTTTCTGTGGTTTATTGGAGATAAGAGTCTCACTGACTTTCCTGTCCAGGTTGGCTTTGAACCACGATCCTCAGATCTCAGCCTCCTTAGTAGCTAGGAACACAATCCTATATGAAGGAAATTGTCTTATAGTGAGCATTTTGTTATGGCTTATGTCACTTAGCATGATATTTTTAAGGTTTCACCTGTACTAGCAATAATCAGAATAGTCGGAATTTCCTTTCTTTTCAAATCTCAATAATATTATTCATAAATGTACTATATGTAGTCTATAAACAGTTATATAAAGTGCATATATATATATATACACCTATTCTAGTCTTTATTTTCAGTATATGTACATGTTAATATGAACATATACATGCACATTTGTGCATATATATATATATAAATAACTTGGACCTGTTGGATGAAATGGGGATTGTAATTGTATATTTTTGAGAAGCCATCATATCATGGTTTATTTTTTTATTCAAAAAGAATCCACGGTTGTTTTTGTTTTCCACTGTGTTTTTCACCAGGCATGCACACGTATGCACTCTTCTCCTCTTTATTCAGATTGCCTTTAGCAGGGGAGAATCATTATGAAGCCCATTAATCTTCATTTTTCACAGCAAGATTCGTTTTATAGGACTGGAGATGCAGAAATGGAAGCATACAGCACTTTGTCAGCAGCCAGGATTTCTGAATGTGATGCCGAGAGAAAATTAAACACAAGAGACCAGACAGCAGCTCTAATAACTCAGTAATTTCTAAATAAATAGACTGAGATTGATGGGACTGAAAACTCTTTTCTCTAACAAGGGAAAACAGTCAGGGTAGTTGTAATATTTGCCTCAAATATGCTTTGCATAAGGGATTAGAATTCCTGAAAGCCTCTCCTTTCCCCATCAGAGACTCCATTTCTCCTCTCAGTCAAATGGTGGTTAATTATCATATTTCCATGAGCAGCTCATTAATTCATTAGCTAAAAATAGCTGGATATTTGTGGAGGGAGATAACACTTAATAACAGATCCCGTGCACAGCTCTGCCAGGGTAAACTGTCTTCCAAACTTCATGAAAGTTTGGGATGATTGCATGTTTAAAAAGTTCACAGCACTTGTTAAATTTCCACTTGGAGCATGAAGCGAATTTGTGAATTTTGGTGTAAACTAAATTTACAACTGATTTCCCCAGGGGAATTCCTCTCTCCACTTGATCAATTTTGTTTGGCTGTTCTGTTGACAGAACAGGGGAGGTGTAAATCCAGGGAATAAGAGACTTGGGCAGAAAGAAATAAAGCATTAAAGTATCAGCAAGGTCAAGGGCTTTCAGAAAGGGAATGGGGACAAAGAAAATTCACCCTGGGAAGAGGAAACACATCACTTTCATTTTCCCAAATGCCAGCATATGCCTCTAGATTCAGAAAAATAAATGCAATAGCTACCTATTTATCATGCTACTTATAAAATGCTCCACAGGTTCTTTTTTTTAATGTTTCAAATATGAACACTTGAAAGAATACTCTGCTTCTTTGGACTTATGTTCTCATGCATATCAGCATGTACGTACACTTACGATGAATTATTGTTTTTAAGGATCATTCCAACAAACACCAGAATCGATGTGATTTGATTTAGAGGTACCTTGACTCATTCCTTAAATTCTAGCACACATGTTCTTGGTACGCGTTTCTTCTACAGCTACGACCCAGATTATTTGGTTACACTTCTATGTTCGTAAGGAACAAGTTGAAATACTTTCAGAGGGGAGATAGTTAAGGAAAGAGTTGGTATAGAATTGTGGCTCGCAATGTCTGCAGTTTTAACATGGTTCTTAGCCATATCACAGAGGGGAGAGACAATCTCTCCAGAGATACCGGTTTTCTACAGAGACATGAAACGTCTTCTACCCCTGTTTTCCCAGCGCTAGCCCGCTAGGGCCTTCTGATATAAAGTGCCCACAGGTAGCGTAGACAGCTATCACTGTCATGGGCTGGCTCTTTCTCAGTCTTTTCCTCCTTTTCATCTCAGCTCTGCTTTACTTCCCCAAGGAGGCTGCTCTCTCCTTGTAAGTGCAGAATACCTGGCTGGTTCCTCCACCGTGCTCTGATTTCCTGTGCTCTCCTCTGGCTGACTGCCGGTGGAAGGTCTCCCACGTCCTCTGATGACACGTTCGTGGATGATCGACATTCGCTCCAGCGTTGCTCACATCAACAGCCTCGGCTGTCCTCTGTTGCTTCTCTCAGACACTTCTTTTCTACCTCATGTCTCATTCAGAAAAGTCTAGGTTCTGCCTATGAGAGGAAGCAGACAACAGTTTTGGGGGGGCGAATAATATTCCGTTGTACGTACGCACCATGTTTGGTTTTTAAACCATTTTCTCCATTCCATGTGTTGAGACACCTTTGTCAAGAAGTAGGAAGGTGCAGCTGCGAGAGATTATTTCTGGGTCTTTTCTCATCTTCCATTGGTCTGCATGTTTGTTTTTCTAATGCCAGTACTATGCAGAAGCAAATGGCCCTGGGTTTATAGTTTGGAATCAGATACCAATAGATCCACTATTGCTTGTTTGTGTGCTTGCTTTGTGCTTTGGATTGCTTTGCTTCTGTGGAATCTTTTGTGTTTCCAGGTGCATTTTAAGTCTGTATTTTCTGTGTCAGTGAGAAACTTCAGCAGAGTCTTGCTGGAATGGTGGAGGCTCGACAGACAGATTTGTTCTGTGAAGCTAGGCATTGTCACAATGTTAATTCTGGAGTTGGAGAGCCCTTTGCTCCTAGTGTCTTCTTTCTTCAGAGGTTTGTTGTTGTTTTTTTTTTATAAATTTTCATTGTTGAGGTCATTACTCTCCTTGATTAGATTTATTACTAACTTTATGCTTTGAGGACTTCACAAATGGGATCGTTTTCCTGCTCCTTTCGTGTTCTTTCTTATCATTATTCTTGGTACCTAGAAAACTGCGGATTTTTGCATGTGTCCTGAGACTTTGCTAAAGTTTTACCAGACATAAGAGTTTTCTGGTCCGTAGAGTATTTCTTCTAGAGTTGTATGTTCCACAAATAGGGATGATTTGACTTCTTTGTAAAATTTGTATCTGTTGCTTTGTAGCTTGGGCTAGAGTTCAAGCACTATACTGAGTAAGAATGGAGAGAGAAGAAAACATGGCTGTCTCATTCCTGATACTAGAGTAACTGGAGTTTCATGTTGGCTATATGTTTACTGTATATACCCTTTATTTATCGAGACTCATTCCTACTCATTCTAGCTTCTTCATGGCTTTTATTTTGAAGGATTGTTGGGTATTGTCAAAGGCTCCACCATATCTATTGAGATGATCTTGTGATCTTTGTTATTGCTTCTGGTTAGGTTCTCTCTTAGGTTTACTGACTTGCAAATGGTGAACCATTCCCAATTATCTGGTGGAGATCAACAAGAATGTGCTGTGAGGTCTTTTCTATTGGATCGAAAAGATTCAAAGAATCAGTGAATTAAAATGGATCAATCAATCGAATGGAAAAAAATCAACAAATCATTTAAATGATCAAATGAATTATTATTGAATTGAAAAGACTCAATGAATTATTGAATTCAGATGGCAAATATTTTATTGACAGTTTTTCATCTCTCTAAACCAAGGGAATTGAACAATAGTTTATTCTGTTTCTGTTTTAATTTTTTCTTCAATTGGTTTTAGTACCAGTGTAATACTGACTTCGTAGAGTGAATTTGGTAGTGTTCGTTGCCTGTCTATTTCATGGAGCACTGGCATTAGTTATTCTTTAAATGTCTGGGAGCTCCAACTACTACTGTTTGGAATAGCTATTAATGCGAATAAATATCAAAGCCATTCACCATAATTATATCTGGACCTAGCTCTCCCTTTTTATCCACTGGAGTTTGTTTTAAGAATTTGCCTACTCGACCACTCGATAGCTACATGTATGCATATTTCAATCATTACATCTTCTTGGTAGATTCTTTCCTTTGGTAATACCTTTTCTGACTAACTTTGGCTTAAAGAGTATTTTGGCAGGTATGAGTATGGTTCTTCAGCTCTTTTTTCAGCTTCATATAACACATTGCTTTCTCTACCAGCTGATATAGTATTACTTAACACAGAGGAACAGAAATAAAGCTGGCTTTGCCATTGACTTGCAAATAGCATCACAGTGAGTGGAATCCTATGGAAAACCTCAGCAAATGGACATTGCTCATTGACTTTCTGTAGACGGGCAGCCTGAGACACAGACAGAGTGCCCTGGGCCATGGCATAGATTATTACCGCAGGTGAGACGCGTTTCACATCTGTGTGATGTGTTCAACTGTCCCCGAACCATTATTTACAGAGCAAATGGAATGGGTAAAAGTAAGAGATCACCTTTACCATTCTCAAAGCAATTTTTCTGAAAATGATGAGTATGTATACACATGCCTATACACAATACAGACAGTTTCCTCTGTCGATAAGTGCCACTCATCTTTCCATGTTGGACACTGGGATACATTCCTGGGGCACTTTTCTAACATGCATTGCATAAAAGCCAATCCCTGTTGACAACAGAGACATTTCCATTCACCACTAATGGCTCACTGGTTACTGTAATAGGAGCAACACGGTTTACAGCAGAACATGATGCCATTCCGGAAATACATTGCATTAGTTTGGATTTTACTCCTAAAATGGGTTCCCCATGAACTATATGTGATTTTATTTTTAGATATGCTTTAAATGAGTACAATTCAAATTAATATACACATTCTTTTGTTCAGAAACATGATGCTTTTCAGTACGTATCTTTGCCTAATTTAACACCTGAAACCATTATGGTTATGTTTCTATTTGTTTTCCCTGTGAGTTTCTCAAAGAAATTAATGAGGTTCTTCTTTGAGATAATAATAGAACGCTGACATTAAAATTGTTCTCATATATCACATTTTTATTAGAATTTCATTACTTGTCTTCTGACTTAACTCTTTAATACAATTACTTAGATTAATGGCATTTAAACTCTATAATATTAGCTGAATCGACATGCCTGGTTCTAATTATGCATGGAACTACCATGGTTATTCTGCTTTTATTTGTGAGACTATTTATTCTTAAAAGTATCACAGTATACAAAAACCTGACCTAGTAGAGGCCTGCATGGCACACGTAATAATTGAGATTATTCAGAAAATGCTAAATGTAGGTGTTCCCATAAAGAGAAAATTCTTTTTAATCTTTTTGTGGTTTTCTATTAAAAACTTCAGAGCCCCATTGTCAAAAAAATTCCATCTTAGTTTATGGAAACAAAGATATAGGAAGCCATTTAAATAAACTGCAAAATAATCCTGGCAGAAGAATGCATATGAATGTTCTTAGTTGTTGTTGTTGTTTGTCTCTGTGGGGCTTGTACTCTGGGCCTGGGCACTGTCCCTCAGCTCTTCAGCTCAAGGCGAGCGCTCTACCACTTGAGCCACAAGACCACTTCTGGTTTTCTAGTGGTTAATTGGAGATAAGAGTCTCATGGACTGGCTTTGAACTGCTATCCTCAGATCTTAGCTCCTGAGTAGCTGGGATTACAGGCATGAGCCACTGGTGCCCGGCTTACATGTGTTTTCAAAGGCTCTTTTCAACATGCTGTAGTATAGGTATGTTTTTTTCCTGTTTTTATCCTATAATGAGAAAATTTTTGACTTAAGAAGTAACAAATAGCAAAGCTAAGTTTCCCTTAGAACTGATGTACAGATTATATTAGATTTTCCTAAAAAGGAATCTTTAGTCAATGGATGACTTAGAGGTCTATTCCTATAAAAATAAAACCTAAACAAACAACCAAAAAGCATTCTTTAAGTATAAGAACATAGCTGGGTGCTGGTGGCTCATGCCTGTGATCCTAGCTACTCAGGAGGCTGAGGTCTGAGGGTCGTGGTTTGTAGCCAGCCTGGGCAGGAAAGTCCGTGAGACTCTTATCTCCAATGAACCAGCAGAAAACCAGAAGTGGCGCTGTGGCTCAAGTGGTAGAGTGCTAGCCTTGAGCTGAAGAGCTGAGGGACAGCACCCAGGCCCAGAGTTCAAGCCCCAAGACTTATTGTGAGTTTGTATAATGAGTTCTTTAGAAGATAAGACTACAGCTCTCTCTCACTACATCAGAGAAATCCATTTTAGCGATATTAAGTCTACTTATATCATGTCCTAAAATATCTGGATTCATTGATGTGAAGCAAAATGATCATAAAAGTTTCCTTCAATACATTACAGCGCAAACAAACACCTTAACCATTTCTTTCTGACAGAGGAGAGAATATGAAATGTTCCTCCATGCCATCCTAGCCTGAGTTTACAGAATTAATGAAGAACAAATATTGTAGGTGATGTGTAAGCATGCCATTTCTCTGTGGGCTGGTCTTCATTCTTGCTCAGTGAGCTAATGAGGATTTCTTTGTTATCTTTCTTGTTGGAGGACCTCAGGGCCTTGTATCATTATTGAATGAACACAATGTCACCTCAGCTGGCAGAAGTGTTTCATTTCTTGTCAGGAAGGGAAGATTTTTTTTTTTTTTACTGTCATCTAAAGAAAGCACAATGGACGGACTGGCGATTGAGACCAGATTTATCAGTCAGTAATTCAACTCAGGGATGATGTTCTATCTGCTAGATTGTTAGATTGCAATAGTTAAACTACTGTCTCTCTTGGAATTTAGGATGCTTTCTCTGGATAAAGGGGAAAAAAACCCACATTAATCTCTTCTCAGAATGTTTGTCAAGTTGACACTTGAGAAACCTTTTTGTTCTTTTTGTAATATTTTAAGGGTTTTGTCATCTTTTGAGACCCTTTGATCTTTTTATTGTATTTATTTCACAGATCACTGCATGGGCACTTTTGATCAAAAGATTGCACTCATACAATTTCCAGCACACATTTCTGTGTTTATCCCACCTATGGGCACAGAAAGAGGAGAGAAAAAGCAAAAGATATGGAGATGACAGAGATCAGTATCTTATTTATTAAAAGAATTACATGACTATTTGTCTTTGAATATCAATTTATTTTCATGACAACTTAATCAAAGTCCTAGAAAATATGAATGTACTGGTGTTGTGAGAACACAGAAGGTGCAGTATGAAATAGGAGGCCTGACCTCAATCAGGATGTGTATGGAAGATAAAATTTCCAGCACTAACAACTCTGTCTCTTGGCATCCTGTATGAACATAACTCTCCCCAGGTTAAATCCTGCTGCTGTTTTGCCCTTGAACTTCCTCCAGACTTCTAAATGCTGTTCATGAACTTCAGGATACAATCATCAGAAAAGTCTAAAATATATATATATATATATATATATATATATATATGCATATATATATATATATATTTTCTGACAGTTAGTTGCATCATTATCTCATTCTTAAAGCTAAACTTTGAGAAGATTCCAGATAAGTTGCATGACACTGCTCACAAATGCTTAGCTTCAGGGTGCTAGAGGACCAGATGTGGCTATAACAAGTTTATTCTAGAAGCCCAAGCCACAGAATTATGTTCATTTGCCTTAGATATATTTTTTTTCCTGGACAAAATTTCACATTCAAAAACAACCCCAAAATGTAGCAGATTGTAAGAGCAGAGTAAATGATACCCGTTAGGACAAACCACTTTGAAGAGTGAATTTGAGGCCGACCCTTGTTTATCAACACGTCACCATCCATCTATGTAAATTGTCTTGATTTTCTGGATGGTTCCATGAAATGGAATAAACTGACCATTTCCTCTAAACCACGGAGAAGCTGTGGTGTGCACAACGCCAGGAAACACAGAGGAACAGCTGTAGGTTCTTCAGCGCCGAGGCAGCCATCTAGCATGGAGAACATTCTGGTTTCACATCTGCCCTCTCTACATTGCATGCACCAGACAGTCCTCGCTCTGGGTCAATCATCTGGCCTCAGTTTGAGCCACCTGTGCGCCCCCTACCCTGGAGTCCTCCTCTCCAGAGTTCAGCTCTAGACCATATGGTCACCACCTTAGCATCTGTACTCACCCCTAGTCCAGGCGCGCTCCATCCACCGCAGCCCTTGCGTGAATTATGAACCCCGGGTCCCAGACGGTGCTGAGATGATCTGAAGGTGTTCACTTGAAGCCCGCCTACTCTTGAGTCTCCTCAACTTTTCCACAGAAGCCACACCCGACGCGCCTGTCCAGGTCTCCTCCTCTCTTCTCTCTGGTCTCCTAACCCTGTTCCTTCCCCGCTGGCTCCCCCTCTGTGTTCTGTGGCACATTTTCTCCTCTTGAGAACTGCCCGATAAGCTGTCCTTCCAATTAAAATACTCTCCTGATCTATTGGCTTTAGTCCACCTCAACATTTCTATTAATGCATGATATTTTAAGTCACGGGGCTATTTTATTTTCCCTCCCAGATACGATTAAAATCCACTTGACAGGTTAAAACGCGCATTAAAAACTAATTATTTATACAACTTGCCTTTGTGTTGGCTCCATAGTTTAACAAAAGAACCCGAAGGAATATTTTAATAAGCGTGTTTTATGATATTTTATTTTTAGGTTGCCTTCCTTTAATTTACCACGTGGGAATAGCACCTTAAAATTATTTACAGGTAGAAGTAGAAGGAAGTTAATGCTATCTTTTTTTTTAAAATAAATATATTCTGTGTTCATTCAGCACATAATCATGGAAGGCAGTATTGAAGGCCTGGGCTATAATAATAATTAAACTGGCAATGATTTACATAAAAAATAATAATAATAATTAAACTGACAAACATTTTGGTTTTTATCCTGTGGATTTGACTTGTGGTGTGGAGACAAGGAAAGAATAAATACCACCTCTGCTGTACGTATAGAAGAAGCACGTGCTGTATATTTTCTGTTTTGTAGCATTCTGTTAATTACCCTAATGAAAAATGATGGGGTACAAATTTTTAGTGTTAGCAAACACTATGCAAATAGCCAATGGCTGCTGCTCCCCTGTTTCATGGGCTCAGCTCTTCATGTATCGGGATTGCTGGTAGTTCTGTTCCGTCTCTCAAGAGGACTGTTGTGTGTCTTGTGTAACCATTCCCTTCTCCATTGCCTTGGGGAAAATTAAGACTAGATGCTATGAAGACCCGGTATCATATTGATCTCATGTTGTCTTCCAGATTACTCACAATAAATAACTGGAAATCCTTCTTCCGTTATGTGCTGTGTCCTATGAGTAAACACATCAAAGGAAATGATGATACGATAATGTCCTATAAATGGTTACCATAAAATTAATTACCTAATTATAATGGAATCTATATAAAAATCTTTCATTCAAGTAATTTGAAAACCAACAGAAATGCCCAGGCCAAAGGTTAAGTAGACAAAGCTTCCTAATTTTCTCCTTGTGTGTCTTGTCTCATTAGGCTAGCATGAAGCCAAGCAAAGATACAGTACATTACCAGTGATGCAACCCATTGTAGTAGGCACTGTGTCAGAAAATGAGAAAACAAAATGAAATCTGTACGTTGTCTTATTTGACTACGTGCTATCTCCGTAAGGTAAATAGCTTAAGTCTGAGGGATGAAAGGAAATGATTTTAAAAGACAGAAATATGACACCGTATGCCACTTTCTGAATAAGAATTCCCCTTGATTTGATTCAAGTCAAGGTTCTACACTGATGCGATTGGAAGCTTCATAAGTCAGAAGGGTTTGAAACAGATGGGATTTTATCTGTCTTATATTGTTCTTCATATCATCTACCAGTGATGCTCAGGTTCCCATTTTCAGGTGTAGGTTAAGAATGAGTTAAGATGCAAAGACTTCCTTCAGGAGACAACCATAGAAAGAAAATGCTAGTGGTGGTGTTAGTAGCCATACAGAGAGCCTGGAATAAAGAGGATTCAGCAGAAGAGCATGTGCAACTGAAACATAAACTATCTCAAGGCCATCTGCTACAGAGTGCTGTGATGATAGTAAATTAAGTGCCAATTAATCTCCAGAGCAGTGCTTGGAGTATAGAGTTATTCTGCAATCATTTCAATGTCAGCTTTCGAAAGTCTAAGTTGAAGCTGTTTCTAGAAGGGATCAATTAAAGTCTGTTCTTGTTATTATGCAGATTCACAAATTGGTAGCGATACAGGAGCCCAAAAACTATGTGAGAGTATGTACAGGTGTTTAGAGATGTCTGCAAACCGTCATTAAGTATGTGATGTTATTTATCAATGTTTTTGCAAAGTATCTTCCCTTCTTCCCCCCCCCACCCCCCCCCCCCCCCCGTTTAAAAATCAGATTTGTGAGTATAGTGACAAAAAGGGGTGTGGCAATATGTTAATTTTGAAAATCACAGTTTTTCTAAGCATGCCCAGATTTACTGAACCAACTCTTTCACATGTTGTGATTTTTAGGTCACACATGTTAGCACTTACTACTTGACTTTTTATCTCTACTTTATTATTTGTACCCCCACAGTTTACCTTCTATTTCGCTACCAACTATCAGGATACCTATATCTGCTATAGGTTAATTTTAGCATTCTTTAAGGGGACCCATTAATACAATAAAGAACAGATGAGTGACCATATGGTTTGTTAAATCATGTTTATAATAATTAGGTCTAGATCACATTTAAATAAAGGGTCACTGGCACATAAATTGGGAATTCTAATTTAACACATCCTAGTAGTAAGAGGTGAAAGGAATTGTCATCAATGTGATCAACCAAGCCACATGTCACGAAATAAACAAATGCAATTATTGGAATGTTAGAACACTGCTTAAGAAAGGACACATTTGGGAAGCATGGCGAATGTTTCCACGTTGGAACCCTTAGCAGATGGTGGCAATTATGACACATCCGTCCCTGAAAAGAGAATAAAAAGATGTCCAGCAAACAACAATGTGTGGACATCACCAAGTACACATTTAGAAATGTTCAAATAGCTCCCTATGCCTTTGGCTATGGAGGAGAGGTGTGTGTGTGTGTGTGTGTGTGTGTGTGTGTGTGTGTGTGTGTGTGTGTGAGCATGTGTGTGTGCACATGCATGTGCCTGCTTACTTCATCATCTTATAAACCAAGGCAAATATATTTTTTAAGTTTTTAGTACTTGATCCATTGGCGTGAGTCTTGTTGAAATCCTTTCCCCCAAAACCTTGGGTCATGAAACATGTACTAAATTGACAAGTATGTGTCTCTGAACATTGCAGACTTTCAAATTTTAAGGTCAGTTTGTCTATCTAGGGTGACAGGGGTTTCATTAGGTATTTTTAAAGATATTTCATTATATTTCCTTCTTCTAGATCATCAAAACAGTCGGATAATTCCCCCAGTTACAATGTCAGATATTGAATGCTTGAGTCCTATAATAGATGGAAATTCCTCTAAACTTGGTTACAAAACAGAGGCTCAGGTGAGCACAGGAGTCCAGATGGTATCTTATTTTGTTTTGGAATGATCATTTCTGATGGAGCAATGCAACATTTATTTAATTAATATCAGACATTTGTTCCCTCGAATAGTACTAAAAAGATGAAAACAAAACAATTGCAGCAACCACATTTACATTTTAAACCATAATTTGGATTTTGTATAAGTATGCAAATTTTGATGGGACACTATTTTTGCTGCCATTTTTGTCTTCTAGGTCTTGTCTATTGAGGATATTTTTAAGAGATTTAACCAGATTATACATTCTCAGTTTTAGCTTCTCTGAAATTAATAACTATATACTTATATGTATATTTGTAAAAAATATATAAATATCATATATTTATAGATGGTATTTTAATATATAATGTTTATTATATAATTTAATATTTTAATATTTATTTATATATTTAGTATATATAATATATATTATATATTATATCTATACGGTATTTGGGGATGCTATTCTAAATATTTGTAGATTAACTCTATCATTTATCATTTATTATTTATCCATCTATCTATCTTCTTTCTTATAATTGTCAGGAAAGGTCTGAGTTTACTCGGGGCTGTAGAACTAAGCAGATCTACCTGATGTGTTCAATTACTTCCAAAATTTCAATGACCATAGTATTTTGGCTCACATTAGACATCCACTAAAGTCTTTTTTATGTTATAAACAATTTCTGTATGATTTTTTTTTACCTTTTTTGGGTACTATATTCTTTTCCATACTTCCATCACAGGATACAGCATGAATGGAAAACAAATCTTGATTTCATTGCTTACCAAACATGAACATAGAGCATATGTTTTGACAATTTGGATTTTCATTCAAACTGCTTATTATCTATAATAAGAAACATTGGCTGTGCTTGTTAGCTATTGTAATTTTGGAACTACCCAATCATGTCTACACTTTCATGTTTCAAAATATTTTAGAAGCCTTTGTGTTATTTTGTATCTGTATAGGTAAATAATGTTTCTCTTCTTTGATCAGATTGCTATATTTGTTCAGAGATCTCACAGACATACAATGCACTAAACATGTCTGTCATTCTGGACAGTGTTTAATCTGTAAGAAGAAACTACACCATTGATTGTCAAAGACATAGGTGTAGGAGACAAGGAATATGAGCTAGGTCCTATAATACTCTTAAAATCTCTTTCGAGAATGCAATCATAAGTTTGGGGCCAAACATACTTTAATTTATGTTACAAGAAAATGTCCAAAAATAAAGAAAAGAAAAATCTCCAAGAGCTAGTTTTCCAAATTTAGTTGAGTTTATTTTGAATACTCAAGTTGCAGTTAATTTTCTCTTTGTAACAAATGATGCTCTTCTGCTGAAAAGTGTTTCAAAACTACAAGTGAAGTGAAACTATGCTAAAGGGAAGCAGTTAGAATTAGAAAAGGGGAAAGGGAAGTGTTTCAATGACAAAACATAGAAATCCTGTATGAAATTCATCGTGGCTCAATTTCTAATTTCTCATATTTGTCATTTTCTAAACCATCTCTTAACCCAGTATTTCTTAAAATTTAATGAAAATGTCCTGGGTGTCTTGTGATGGTGGGCATTCTGATAGAGAAGGGATATGCTCTGATTTGGCTTTTGAATGCTCCCCAAAGCTGTCCTCCATGTTCGCTCTCGGTTCCCGGGGACATTTGAGATCTTTTAAGCAGTGGGTCTAAGTTAGAGGTTTAGGTCGTTGGCTGTGGTTTAATGGGGATTATGGGAGCTTTCAGCCCAGTCCAGGGGTTGAAAACTTGCTGACTTCCACAGAGAATATTCCAAAAGTTACGTTATTTTCTTTAATCATACAAAGGAGTTGCCATTTGACAAGGCAGCTTATGAATACAAGAAATCTTGCTTCCTAGATCATCCCTTCCACCACTCTTCTCCACCTCTCTGACCCTACGGCTTCCCCTCAATTTTCTCACTATTATAGGCTCTGTGTTGAATTTGATGATTGCAGACTCCCCTGTTCTTCTCTCCATTTGCTTACTTCCCTCCCCTGATGTTGTCTCCCACTTTTGTTGGACCATGAGTTAGCCATCCTAAGGAATTCCCCTGTTTCAATTCTCCCCTTAAAATACTATATTGTGGTCAATACATTTGTGTAAATCTGCATGCCCCCCACAATGTTTACTTATACGTTGAAAAATTAATTATTTCACATAGGACAGAAAACATGCGTGCTTTGTCTGTCTTGGCCTGACTTACTTCATTTAACATGACTTACTTCTGCTCCAACGTGTGCTTCTCTATGAGATACTGACTTGCTACAAGGCCCACTGATGATGGATGGAAACTCTAAAAAAAAAATAATCCACCTTTAATCTTTACAAATTGATTACTCAGAAGCTTTGTTTTAATACATGGTGTAGGTTGGAGGCCAAGAATCAAGCCCATTACTATGAAATCTAGGTGGTTAACAAACACTCCGAGTAGCTAGCGCTTGAACATCCCAGGGGTCAAGAGGTTATGACTACGTAAAATGACGAGATTACAAAAAGACAAAATTTCATCAGTATAATCAATGTCCATGGAACAGGAAAATACCATCCTGTAAGTCTACTTAATGCGCAGCCCAAGTTCTGTAAAGAATGTGAATTGGATGACAAA
Source organism: Dipodomys spectabilis (assembly GCF_019054845.1). NCBI lineage: Eukaryota > Metazoa > Chordata > Mammalia > Rodentia > Heteromyidae > Dipodomys > Dipodomys spectabilis. The sequence goes on from NW_024870935.1 coordinate 3,849,772, forward strand.
TCCTGTAATGTCACTGAAAGGGGAAAGGGAGAATTGGGCACCTCCCATTACCGGAATTTGTGACGCTCACCCAGCTCCCAAAGGTAAACTCTACAGGGTAGGTACTCTCCCCAGAAATAGTCTAAAAATGGTGCTGCAAAGACGTGTGTGTGTTTCTTAAAGGAGAGGTCCACAGTTTCTAGACTTCTTGTGGTTGTAGGAAAAGAAAATTCTGCCAAGGTTCTGAACTGTGACTCCCCCGATCAACTGTAGGAGAGAAAGAAGAGGATGATACAACATGTGTATATCCATCTTTTGCCATATCTACAAACACCTATTACATATGTCATAGTATACAAGCACACAGTAGAACGTTTTACAAGCAGCTGATACTCATGAAGGAAACAATCTATTCTTTAAATCAAGCATTACTTTCTCTTACTGACGAACTTCCTTTTCATAATTAAAATAAAAACTCAGCCCTATAACAATGGAGTCTTTCCAGTGGAATGGATGTCAGATAACTTTATCGCCAGGCATCTGAGCCAGGATATAGCTACGCATTTTATACACTTTCTCTCAGCTACACTGATTTGTAACTACAACAATTATAGGTAAATTTGATATTCTGAAAAAAACTATTATGCTTCAATTTGCTTTGTGAGGAAAAAAAATTACATGAACAAAGCCTGCAAGAATACAATTTAAAATCTGCATTACAACAAAACAAAATTTACAAAAATGGGTAGCAATTGAACTGTGCCAAATTTCATGAATAAAACAAACAGAAAGCACTTCTACTCCATTATAGTTGATGTTTCTACATATTATTCATAGTGAGGTTATTTTATTTAGTCACCCCAGATGCTTGGAGAAACACCTTTCCAATGAACTAAATGTGTGTTGGTGGAAACCCAAATCAAAATCAGCCATTGTTTGAACACAACTCTCACAGGGTAAGTTACTTCCCATTGGCTCTTTTTTTTTTTTTTTTTTGCTCTTTTTATTGGATATCCAGGGAGGGTGGCTAGAGAGTCAGTGAGAAAGGGTAGAAGCGATATAAAAAATTTACTGTATTTCAAATTTCAAATTAATTAAACAGTGTTCCAAGAAGGAGTATGAAATAGCTTAACCACAAACCATGGTCTTGGGTCCATGGAACGATGGACCATTTTTGTGTGAATTTGAATCGTTGCAGCTGGATAAATTTCACTTGAATCATAGTATTGAAAAAAATATATACATATACACACAATTTAACTACATATTAATTTCAGAATCCCTATAGGGGACAGCCTTGTTATTAATACTATGAGCAGCAGATGCTGTAGCATATGGCAACTTAACTCATATTTATGTTAATTTTATGTAAATAGGATTTTAATACAGTGACATTAATCTGTGGCTGCATTGGTTTTTCTGATATATCACTTCACCCTCTTTTTAGATGAGATTAATGTCAGTAGTTTAGACTACTTGAACCTTCCCCCAGCGTCCTCTCCCCTTCCCCCCCACTGGCACAAATCTTGAATACACATGTTTTAAACAGAATGTCAGTTCCATCAAGAAAGTAAGCACTTGTCTTATTTTCCATCTCTTGGTCAAATTTAAGCAGATTTATAAAATCGGAAATGAAGAATGGTATTTCATCAGAGCGGAAAGTAAGCATTAAAACATTAACGGAGGTTTTTCTTTTTCCTCTAACTAACTTTTAAATGTACAGTTGGTGGAAAGTTCCCAAATCATACTCTTAACTTACAGAAACTGTTACAAGTGTGGGTTTTGTCATTGAGTATGAAGTATTTTTATTAAGGGCGTTCTATGACATAGTATTTTAATGTTTTATCTATTTTAGATTACATAAAGATATAACCCAGACTGTTTATTTTTTAAAGCAATATAGATTTGATTTATTTTATTAAGAATGGAAATATAAATACTTAACCTGATAACAGAAAAAAGGATCTTTATTTTCTTGTTTATTTACACTAAAATGAAAGATGATAGAAACAGGCTATTTGGTACTAGTTTAAGACTTAGAACAAAATACTAGTTATTAGACCTCATTTTGAATTATGTAACAAACTGTAATATGTACCAAACTTCCCTTTCATTGTCTAATATATAGTACATTTAACCTAACACAACACCTAAATATCACTTCCAAAATAAAATATGTTGGCTTATGAACTAGATTAGCAAGAGCCAAGTAGGCACATTACTTCTAGCATTTTCTTACTTGAAAATAATGGTTTCTAATGTGCTTTATAGATATTTTTTCAAAGGATTGAGTTTATATTCATGTAACTATGAAGCAGAAATATACACTATTTTAATTGTGTCATTTGATAAACACATTCAAGTCAAAGTCAGATCTTAATAAATACAACTCCAGATTAAGGAACAAGTAAATTCAGTATAAAAGAAATTTCCAAATATATATAAAGACTTTAGGGATTCTAAGCATGATTGAATTTTTTATGGACAATTGTTAGATATTTGAATAAGGCATGAATACCCCAATGGAATAAAAGTAGGTCCTTAATTCCCAAATTTCTGAGTAAATCCCAATTTCAACAAGTGATTTTTAATCTTTTGGATTCATTTAGGATGCATGTGAAATCTATTTTGTGGAATAAATTTACATAGAGATAGATTTTAAATGCATGCATATAATTAAAACCTTTAATATTTGATGATATGGGAACTTATGACACAAAATATTCCCATATTAATTTCAAGGAAAATATCAATTCACTACTTAGTAAGTAAGCCCCTGTTAAAACTTAATTGGTAGATCAAATTATCAGTTTATTTTGATATCAGCTGAATGCATTGCTTTAATGAAATATTTCAGGCTCAGAACAAATTTAAGAAGGAGAATGTTTATTTTCCCACATGACCTCACACTGTATGTCAAGAATATCATTTTTTTCCTGCCACTTCAAGTCACCACTGATGAGAGTATAATCATAGATATTTTATAGCTATGGAGGTTAATGTTTGTTACAATACCAGAAACACTGAATTGTTGACATAGATGACTTTTTGAGCCTATGATGATGCATGTAACATATTCTGGCTAGATTCTGGGTTTTTCCAAATCAAGACCTTCTTTGCAATTATGCTAATAATCAACTCCAACCAATTGCGAAGGAGATAATTACTTACAACTTAAGTGGACAAAAACAGGACCAATTCCACACGGGTATTTAGAGGTGTTACTATTGCCCAAAGGGCCCGTATGACATAATACATACAGCAACACAGTATATTTTATTTTCAATATTTAAAAAGGACACTATGAACAGCACTCTTCAATGCAGTTAGGTTGGACGTAGCACAGTGGCTCATGTGGTAGAGCACTAACCTTGAGCACGAAGAGGCTCAGGGACAGTGCCCTGGTCCTGAAGACAAGCCCCAGGACCGGCAAGCAACAACAACCCAGATTGTCACCATAGCTTCGGTTTATTTTTCTATCGTAACAAAGATGAGAATCCAGAAGGTTCTGGAAAGAATCCAGAAGTTTCCCTACACATAGAATATTCTAGATGCTTGACCTAGATAATATTTTCTGGAGAGGAGCATATGCACAGCATTTTATTTGGTGTCATCTCTAAGTCACCTGTGGTGCTGATGATTGATACACAATCAGCACACAAAAGACAATAAGAGTCGTAGTGCTAAAATGATGAGGTATTTTATTCCAGGGAGAACCATCATTTTGAAAGGTCAATAAATTCTCTTTATATTCGCACAATCTGTGTTTGCTAGGATGTCCTGGGAATTTACAGGCCAGCCACATGCCATCATGAGAGCAAGGGTATCACATCGTATATCTTCACTTGACAAGGACTGGCAATTTAATCTGACAAGATTCTTGCCAGTGACGACAGCTTTAAGATTTCAACTGCTATGGCAGAGATTGGACATGTCATGGAGGAGGAATATGCCGTACGGGAGCCTGACAATGAACCGGGACTTGCTAATGCAGTTGAGGATTGCTGTAAAAATTTATTAGAAACCAGAGACTGTAAAATTACTATACTTCTTTAGAACTGTTTTTCTTTCCCTTGCTGAATATTTATGTGATGTTTAATGCACGGCACATGTTTTAAAACTTGTTTCCTGATGGTGTAAAAGAAGTCTATTATAATACACATGAAATTGCACAGAATTCAATTAAATGCATGAGAGAGTAAGGAGAATGTCCACCTGTAAGCCCATTTTGACATGATTTTTTTTTCTCTCCCATTGATGGCTCTGGTGTCTGTAAATTTAAGGAGCTTCAGACATGGCACCCAGGTGGGGAGAAACAAAAGGTATTTACCTTCCATCGGGGACTAATTTATCCAGAACTTTAAAGCGTGTAGCCCTCGGAGTAGCAGCTTTCTTTGTGTTTTATTCAGATGGGAGGAAGAGGAAGGCTCAATCTGAAACAGCTATTCGTTGGCAATGTAGCGGCGGTTTTAGGCAGTCCATTGGGAGTCCGTGGGCAACAGGAAGAGGAAAGGCAGATGTGTGAAGATTCCTTTTGTCAGCCTGTGACATTCTGGCTGTTTAGCTGGCGTTCCCAAGTACAAGTGGGTTAGAGCTAACTCCTAGAAGTGATGAACAAGGAAGTGCTCATGAATGGACCGTGAGAGGCAGAACTTCACGCTGACTGGCCAGCCTAACTTGTATAATTAGTGATCGGTAGATGGATAGACGAGGTAATTTTTCATCTGTATAGATAGATGATAGATCTATTGGGTATATAGTTTTGCATGTTTAACTTAATGGTTTGCTAGATTCTTTTTATTTTTCCTTTTTATTTATTTTTAACTTTTATTGTCAAGGTGATGTACAGAAGGATTACAGTTACCTAAGTAAGGCAATAAGCACATTTCTTGTCAAACTTGTCACCCCCTCCCTCATTTTTATCCCTCTCTCCCCCCCCCAATTGTACAGATCATTTCCAACATATCATCTGGTGAGCATCGCTGTTGCATTGGTTTCCCAACTTGTCCTCTGTCTCACTCTTCTGTTGTTCCCCCTCCCTTCCCTAATCCAGATGAACGTCTATACAATATCCAGGGTCCCAGAATCAAGTACAGTGACAACAGAGGGCAAACCATGGGGGGGGGGTGGCAAATACAAAAGAAACAAGACACCAGATAGTATGTTAAAACAACAGCAGCAGCAACAAAGAAAAACCTCTTGGTGTCTACGCCTTGGCGTTCCTTTCGCTGTGGTCATAGGCACACAGCCATTGAGCTCTTCTTCTAGGATTATCCTAGACATAGACACTAGCTCCTTAGAGGTGTCTCTTATCGGATAAGCTCATCTTCTGAACTGACTCGAACAGCTCTCCAACTTTTCTTCTCTGCTCTCTGGCATGTTCCGATCTCATTTCCCGTGTGTGTCAGCCAGGCACACGCCTAGCCTGCTAGCCTGTGAATCAGGGCATCATTCCCTTTGAAGAACGGGACCGGGCAGGCTCGCTCTACCTCGCCCTGCCCACCAGGGCAGGAAGCCCACAGAGACCTCGTTACCCAGGTTGGGCAACACCTGAGAGACCAACTTAATGATGCTCTCTCTGTCTCTGTCTCTCTCTCTGTTTCTCTGTCTCTGTCTCTCTCTCTCTCTCTCTCTCTGAAAATTTAAGGAAATATATCTTTTGGATTCATTACTGGAAATGTGACATACATTGTTGAATTGCTCATGAGATCACTCCACTCCACGCTTGCCACTTGAGGCATGGAAGTACCCGAATTTTTACACACTGGCTAACATCTAAAGGCTCCCAGCTTCATCTCCTTATTTTTTTTCCCCACCTGAAAAGTGAAATCTCATTTAGAATTATTTAAGAGCCCGTTTGTGTGACGGTGGAGAGGTTTCCTAGGATTTCACGCGCATGACTCTAGCCCATATTGCAGCTGCCAGAGATTCGAGTTCACATTCACCGGATTCTTCCCCATGTCGGCAGCTCTGCGTATGCTTCTCTTCTGCCTGGGTTAGATTAAACAGCATAGAAAATTTAATAGACACCAATTCAGGACCACCAAAGAAACTTACTGTGGATAATTATGATTTTGGAAATTAATGGTTAAATGAGGATAGAGCCCTGTAAGAGCCTAGGCATATCATTATACTCAGTGGAAATCAATCTGTGGGGTGATAACTGAAGATCTAACTGCAGGCAGGTATTCTGGCCCTGGGAGTACAAAAAAGTTTCAACTCAGTGAAAGTAGTTGAAAAAGAGACAGAAATTTTTGTCCTTAATGTGAAATTACAGTCATCTTCTCCCCGTGAATCTTGTCACAAAAGGCAGTATCTTAGCTATTCATAAGATTGTAAGGATTTAATCTAGAAAAAAAAGTACACAGTAAATACCTATATTATATCAATCTGCTGCTAAGATCACCGTTTCAATTATGTCCGTGGTGAATTTTTATTCATAGGAATCTGTCACTCTTCTGTCTAAACCTTTAGCTCAGAGAATGGACTGTTTCCCTAGTTAAATCTCATGTATGGTTATTAGAAAAGATTGGCTTTTAGAAAGAAACATTGAAAGGAATATCGTAACCTTTGAGCAGAATAACACTTTATTCAAAAAAGTATTTTGTAGTCTTTACTACAAGGCACATTTTAATTTTCTACTAGCTAAAATATTCTTCATGCCTTTATTTTCTAACTTTCCAGGCGCTGTTGCTTACAAATGAGACTGATATCTCTATGAATGCTCAAAGCCCTTGTTTGTCATAAGAAGTAACATTCATGGAATCTGTATCTTGTGTTGATGAGGGCTTAGAATGTCCTTAGTTTGAAATGATTCTATCAAATCTTTTTAAATGATACCATCAGCAGTTTAGAAAAAGGATTCTGTTTTCACACATTTGTTCCTATGCCCATATTATTTTGGAAGATTCTTCAGAAAATTTCTGTGTGAAGCAAACACTTCACAATCCCTGGGGTGAGTAACAGAATCATAATTGCTCATATTTGAGGTTAACTATTACAGGGTAGGTTTTATTTACTTAATTAACATATACATATGTTTTCTTGGTCTTATCCCCACCCAACTATACAACACAGATAAATTTAGTTATTCAAAGAACTTTGTTGATTTTCTTATAACTGACTTCATTTCTCACATGTCCATATTTTCCTCTATGCAGGTGTCTTGGTCCATCTGATTTATTTGATAACTTGACATAAGCAGATCTTGCTAGAATTGCTTTCAGCCCCTTATATTGGTGGGCTGTATTTTTCTGGGTGTTCACTGGAGATGGACATGAACCCCAAGGCCAATCTTGTCATCGTGTAGAATGTTTTTGGTGATGTAGGAGACAGAATACCTGTGGTCCTGCATTCTCCCTTAGTTTAAGTGTAATAGTGAGATGCATGACATTCTTCCTTCTCGATGGCTTCTTAATGCATAAAGAAAAAAGTCAAGTGAGCTGCTGTGGTCCATGGGATATAGTGTCAGGTTCCTCAACCTATTTTTTTCCCCTCTATGTGTTAAGTTTCTCTGGAAAAATAATATTAACAACACTCAATTGAATCAGAAAAGCATATGAATTTCAAATATCAGTGTTCAAATTTGTGCTTTCATTGGAACACAGACATATCTCGATTCATTTATATACTGTCTAGATCAGTTTTCAAGTCATCAACAGAATTGAATATTTTTGCTCAAGGATAGCCCCAAATCATAAAATATGACCTCTCTGAGCATCACAGAGAAGTTTGCTGCTATGTGGTATCTATGTGGCTGCCTTTGTATGCTCAAAACTTTGTACTTTATAAATAAAGGTAAAGTCTGGCTGGTATAATCAAACCCTTGTGTTACCTCAATACTGTATCTGTAATACAGTAACAAAAACTAGTTTAATGGCTATAAAAACATGTCTTCATACTTTTGTTCTTCATATTCTGATAATAGGAGATGAAAAATTGTTCTGTGTCTTCAATAATGAAAAAAACAAAGAATTAACAAAATTGAGAAGTCACGGAAAAGCCCTCCACTTAATACCAGAAAGAGGACTTAAGACAATGTTACAAATAAATTAATTAAAGTTCAGTAAAACGTTTGTCTTTAGGAACTGTGATAAATGTTTGGCGACCTTCATATCCTTTAGGAAAAAGTTCCCTCTCTGCATGAACAAACCAAAATGTTAAATTAATAAACAAGTTTTAATACAATATTGAATTCAGTATTAGGAAGTAATTCACATTGAGGCAATTTATTTGAAGCCTGCTCAAAAAATTAACCTTTGTGAATACATTTGACAAAAATTTAGTTTGAGCTTTTCATAGTCACACATGCATGAAATGATAAAAAAATTATGTTTAGGTTGGAAACACACATGATAAAATTATTTTCATTCTTCAATGAATTGGCCGACTTTCCATTAACAATTATAACGCTCTTGCCAAGCTGACTAAAACCATTATCAAATTAAATCCTCAGGCAAAGTCTCTGAAGCACACCCTCCTTTCAGTTGCTCCCTCAAGGTTCCTAATCTAATTCAATTGTCCACTCTTGTGTATTTTTATATGTATGTAGAGATGTATCACTTAATAGTGAGGTGCTTACCAGAGTTCCTTGTGGGTCATCTAGGTTTAGACAAATTCTCCATTGTTTGGCCATCACAGATGGGACTCATACACACCAACAGGCCAGAGCCTGTTGTATGCCATGGCTACATGTTGTAGTCTGACATTGCTAGGCTCCAAAATTCTGCTGTATCTTTTTCTTCAGTGAATACAGAGGAATTGTCATCTAGTGTTAAGAACTTATGTATTTAAAATTAGAAAAGATTCAGTAAGTACACAAAGCAGTGGCAGTTTTTCAGCACTGTCATAAACACAGGGAATCATCAGCATTGCATATACAGTGAGTTGTCGAGTACAATGCTGATATGAATCTTTGGCCTCTTTCTGTGTATATGCATATACATACATATCCACACACATACACAGCGTATATATATACACACATGTGCATTCTATATGCACACAGATGTTCATCCTGAGGTACTTAATGCACGTGTGGTACATTTGCATGTTGCATGTGTGTACATGTAAAACTTATTTTAGTAGGCATCCTTATGTAACGATTCATATCTTATTTCTCCATCCACCATGACAAACCCAAGATTAAGGCTATAGTGGACCAAAATTACAGTGGGGGTTGTCCTAAATGACTAATTACTAAATCTTTCTTCAAAGACAATGCCATTCGGGGTTGCTAGGAAATATTACTCTGTAAATATAAAAAATGGCTTTACCCTTTTCGTACTTTGCATATGAATCCCATCCATCATTTAGAATTAATTATCTATCTTTCCCTATCCGTAGACACCTGTTTTCATGTGGCTTATGAAATAGATTTTCAGGGGTGAACAGGGTGTTGTTTTCAACTTCCCGTTGATGGTAAAATGTCAAGTAGAACCTATTCTATCCCGTTGTCCGTCACACAGGTATATTAATAGATTTCTTTATTGAATCTATCCCTTGCTCTTTTCTCATTCAACAAACTCATTCGAGACAGAACTGAAAAAACAAAAACCCAAAACAGTTGTGTTGCCAGGGAAAGAGGAAGAGTCGTGATAGAAAATATAATTGAATTTATTCATTCATGTATTTTCTTCATATAAAAATATCACTATGTTTAGAGTTTAAGAATGGCTTTATTTTAAAAATATTTCTTCCCATTTGTCTTCTAAAATATGGTTGTCTTCAGTTATATTTTAAAAGAAAAACCAATACCTTAAAACATGAAGTTTTATTTTTGGAAAAATAAGTAAGAACAAAGAATTCTATTCCATTTTTAGAAAGTCAGTAATGTAGTTGGGTTTCCTATTTACAAGTAGATGTTATAGTTTATGATGCTAACCTTTGACAGGAGCATTTAAGAGACTGAGCAGATTTTATTTCATGCCCCATTACAATGCATACATACTATACATAACAGGCTATTAATGATTATACATGAATGTGATTCCTGTAGTTAGTCTTTGGGAACTACTACTACATTATTGCACATAGCAAAATTAATGGTCTGTGTGTATGTGTGTGGGGTGTTCACAAAGATAAGTGTGTCGTAGCTCCGAAATGCGTTAATTTTACAGATATCTGGGACTAATTCCTCACTCTTTGTACTTTTAGTAAAAATGGATTTCATGAGATTCAATCTGACCCTTGAAAATGCTAACCATATAAGATTTTCATGGTGGTTCAAGGTGATATGAATGAAATACCATGGATGAAGGCTTGCATTATAATGTGCATTTACTTCTCAGTGGTCTGCAGTATGATTATGAGTGGGTAAGGGGGCCTCAGGTCAAGAGTTGGTGCCATTGAATGGACATGTCAAATGAAATCTCCCTTGTTCAGCTTAACTGAGGCTAACAAGGTCACCGTGCCCCACAATCGTTCCATCTGGCTCCTCAATCCTATCTCAATCAAGTAGTGTATTATCTCCGAAATCCTTCTTTGTTCTCTTTTAAAAAATTTTTTTCTCAGTACAGCCAAACAATTTAAGAGTAAATCTCATGGCAAAATAAATAGAAACTTAAGAGTAATGAAGACCCATGCCATCCTGGGTTGGCCCTTCTCTGTAATCTAGAAATGGAGTTCACAACCTTTGGGATGGTTCATTCTCAATCATATAATTTTAGATAGCTCTGTTACTTGAGAGAGATATATGCATATATCTCAATATATATATTACCTAAATTACCTATTACCTATATATTATATACATGCACACATATATAACCTAAGAAAATCCAATAGGAAGTTGAGGGTAATTTTATCTAGCTCATCATTCCATATAACTTGGCATTCTGTCTATTGAACGGTTAGGCTCTGTGATTGACAATCTGGGTTGGGCTCAGTTTTAACAATGTGCTCTCTAGAATGCAGTTACATAAAACCTATATTTTAGATGTGCTTGTACCACAGCAAAGGACTTGCTTTGCCTTGAACACTTTAATAGAGATTATGGCATAAAACAAACTTACCTTTCCTCCGTAAGAAAAAAGAAAATAAAAGGAGGAATATTACCTTGGGAGAAGAGCATCTATAGTTCTTCTCAAGCCATAAGTAATAATACCTTCCTCCTCTGAAGTCCAGAGGGGCTTCACTTGCCACCTTCAAATCTGTCAGGTTCTATATTTCTCAGATACCTAGGTGGGAATAGAGAATAGAAATCATTTATTTTGGGGATAGGAAAAGTACTTGAGATAAAAAGAAAATGATGATCTTTTTCCTATCTAGAAGTAGAGGTATAGGTCTCCTACAAGTAAAGTTAAATAGGGGAATTTAAGGAAAATGTGACAGGTTTTATGTTTTTTTTTTTTTATTTTATCAAATGGATTCAACTACAGGGTTCTATTTGAAAACCTGCAAATAGCCACCTGGATAGTAGGTATATGAACAAACCCTCCAGAGTCGAGTGTGGTGGGCAGGAGAATCACAGTCCAGCTCCAAGGGCCTGTGACTTGCGAGATGGAGCCCTGTGTGTGTCCTCGTTCAGAACCACACCAGACAGTTGATTCCCATGGCATTTCCAGTGACGTCACAGGAACCGGGGCTGACAGGTTTCCTGGGAAGGCATGTTCACCCCTCCCCTGCACCCCCCACCCCCTGGCCCCAGGCCTTCCTTCCATTCTCCCTGCGCTCCCTTTCCTCTAAGCGCTGGGAAGGTCATCCCATGGAAATCCAGTCTGTTTTCTCTAGAGGACTTTCGCTCCTGAGCTTCCATGAATCCTGGCTCCCTGCAGGAATGGTGCTCCATCGTATGCCCAAGAGATGCTGGCATTTTACCTGGCTCCTGTATCTGAGGAGAGGCTGGCACCTCCCTTTTCTTACCACGAGTTATTTTCATTCACAGATTAGGCAATTTGGGTATCATAACTAAAAACTAAAAAAACAAAAAAAATCCTATCTTTTCTCCCATTTTTACACTAGGCATTTGCTAATAGGTGTTATATTTGGGTCTGTTGTCGATTTTGAGGGTTTGTGTGTGTGTGGACCTGGTGGAGTATGTAGCTAGAACAAAATCGACTTAAATTCGAGGGAAAATGAGTTAACTGTGTTTTGGGGATAGTGTGTGTGTGCGTGTGTGTGTGCGTGTGTGTGTGTACGTGTGTGTGTGTGTGTACGTGTGTGTGTGTACGCGTGTGTGTGTGTGCTGATGCTGGTGCTTGAATGCAGGGCCTGGGCACTGCCCCTGTGTTTCTTTGTGCTCAGAGCTAGTCCTCTACCACTTGAGCCACAGCGCCACTTCTGGCTTTTTCTGAGTGGTTCATTGGAGATAAGAGTCACATGGCCTTTCCTGCCTGGGCTGGCTTTGAACCACAATCCTTAGATCTCAGCCTCCCAAATAGCTAGGATGACAGGCATGAACCACCGGTGCCTGGCTTTAACTCCGTTTTTGTGGATTTTTGTGCTTTGATACTTTCCTGTTTCTTTGACTTCTGCCTTCAGCCAATACCACACAGTCCTTCCTTCTTTATTACTGTTGATTTATTTGTCTGTCTTGAGACACAACTAATGTGACTTCTACAACTCTATTGTTGCTCTTCAAAAATGTCTGGATCATTTCAGCTTCCTTGATTTCCCATGCTTACTTCAGCATGTGCTTGCTTCAGACGATAGGCCTGCCGGCATTCTGATTGAAATTGCAGAACATAGATTAGTCTTTTGAAGAATTGACATCCTGCCAATGTTGGCAGTTTTTAAAGTGGTCTAGCCCTGAAAACACCATGACTTTCCATTCCTTTGGTTTTGACTGTTAATTAGCCTTTGGTAATTTGTAGATATTGCACGTATTTTTTTCTTTGTTTACTGGATGTATACCCAAAGTACAGTTACAGCCCCCCCGCCCCGTGTCTTGCTTGTGTGTTTGCATAGGATTCGTTTTCCCAAGCCCTGAGCTTTTGCCTTGCCAACATGCTTTCTGCTGTCCTAGCAGTCCAGTCTGTCTTTCTCGTCGTACGCATGAATGTTCCTTTTCCTTTGTTGATTTGTGCTCTCTCTCTCTTACTCTTCTTTTCTCTGACTTTATTACCGTGTCCCCTCAGATTTCCCTCGACGCTCCTGGTTTCAGTTTGGAACTCAGTGCTGCTTGCTCTTGGCACCGGCCTTTTCGTGCTCGCTATCACAAAACACCCGAGGTGACTTACGTGGAGGAAAGGTTGATTCTGTCTCTTTCTATCACAAGTGTCCGTCCATGGTTCAGGGCCCCATGGTGCCAGGCCATGGACACAGCAGAGTGTCATGCAGGTGAGCAAAAGCTGACAAAGAGCTCCATGCATCATGGTGGCCAGGGAAAAGAGAGAAAGCTGGACTTGAAAGCCCAGTCCTTGTCCCGAACACCTGTAGGCTGTGTATCCAGACATGGAAGAACACAGTCAGGGATTCAGACTCTGTGATCCAGCCACCTCAGGACAGCCTCAACAATGCAGTGAGGGCTGCAGCCAATGAGCTCCTAGAGGGCATCACTCCGGAGGCAAACCATAATACTCCAGATGCTGCCAGTCCTTTAAGTCCTCTGTCTCCAAGAACTTCTTGCGCTTCAGGAACGGTTCCTCTTCAGTCACTAGGTCTCTGTTGTCCCAGTGTTTCTGGTCATAATACACAATTCCAACTACTCCGATGTTTACCCAAGAATCCTCTTACGCGACTTCTTTGTGCTTGTACGACGTGCAGTAATAAAAAGTACTCCTGTTTGGTCAAATGCAGTTAAATGTAGGTAGTTTCCTACACATCCCCGTAGCAGATTGATTCATCCTCTAAATATTCACGAACATATATCTAAACGTATTCTATACCTCTTCAACCCAGACCACTATTTCTAGCCCAGATTCCCAAATCTCTATACGGTATCTATAGTAACAGCTATTTATCAGTGTCCCAACTTGAATGTATCCATTCTTCCACATCTCCTTTCTGATACATTCTTCAGATTGTAGCTGGATAACACAAAAATGTGGTCATGTTTGGTATCATACTTCATTAAGTGGTAGGTTTTTCTCCCTCAGTGAAACCCACATCCCTTACCTCCAGCAAAAGTAAGCGAGGGAAGTTTAGTTTATTTTCTCTCCTTGTAGCTTTTCTTCTTGCTATACCTCTTTTTCTTCCTCGACTTATATGTTTTGTACCCTTCAATCTTCTCTAGAATGTTCCCAATGATGGTGAGGGTATTAGTAGAAAATGCACTATAACTGGAGATAAAGGCTTTAGACGTCTGCCATTTCACAAATTTTGTTCAACATCCATTTTTCTTCTCACACACAAAGCATAAGTTTCTCACCTCACCAATTCCAAATTTTTATGATTAATTTCGTAGACATGCACGGCGTGGTATTGTTGACAGCCAAAAAATTATTAACAAAGCGTATTTGTTTCTCTCCTTCCTACCAGTTGGTTCTATTTATTTAGGCATACATGGGAAAATCAACATTTCTGAAGCCTCAAGCACTTCATCTATATGTAGAATATCAGTGTTTTATTATCTGGTGGTTATAAGGCTCAGTGAAAATAGACATGAGAGAAAAATTGTAGAATAGAGGGCTCTTTATAAAACGCTTGCTCTTAACATCGCTTAGTGTGGTCACAGGCCTTTAATTTCTCCTTATCTGTGAATTGGTTTTCTATAAACCCAGTCGAAGAAGGCTACCTTTTACAACTACCGAAGTTTGCTTATTTGCACTGAGAGCATAGAAACTTATCAGCAAGGATGACATGCAAGCTCTGTCGTCACCACACTTGGAAACATTTCATGAAGTCTTTATTTTATTTAGTCTGTCATAGGGCTTGAGCTCTGAGACTGGGCACTGTCCCTCAGCTCTTCAGCTCAAGGCGAGCGCTCTACCACTTGAGCCACCCAATTTTCTCAGTGGCTTATTGGAGATAAGATTCTCACGGACTTTAGTGCCCGGTCTGGCTTTGAATAGTGATCCTTAGATCTCAGCCTCCTGAGGAATTAGGATAACAGGCATGAGCCACCGGCACCTGGCTTCATGAGGTCTTTATTACTAGGAAGGTCTTTGTTATTAGGAAGAATATGCTAGGCCAGAGATGTTAACTCTAGTAGGGCATCTGAATCTTTCAGACAGCTTTCTGATCAAAACACAGTATCAGTTCTTCCACTGCCATAGTTAAAAATTTCAAATTTTTAACAGGTCCACAATATAAAAATACTTGAGAATGGCAAATAAACCAAATAAAAGATAAGCAGTTTCCATAGGATTCCTAATGAATGTAACAAAAAGATGTATTTTTTAAAGATACCTGATACCGTATATTCCAGATGTACTTCTATATTGTGTCAATCATGGTGGAAAAATGAAACTAGTCATTTATGCCTATCCATACCCACACCTTCAGAAGTCATGGAAAGTTCAGCCTGATGTTCCTTCTACAGCCGAACACTTGAAAACAGCTGATGAAGAAAGGTGATGTTTAACTCCACAGGCCACTTGGAGCTCAGTCAGCAAGGAAATGGCTCACACGCATGCATATACATGTACATACACATGCACACACGTATGTCCTTAAAATCAGAGTCATTTTCTTGTTCAAGGTTACCAATTTAAAAGCATTTACTTTTTCTGCCCTAAATACCACATCAATTCCCATAGTCTTTTGATTCACTACTCTAGTCTAGGTGCTCAATAAATATGTTTTTACACAAGTAAGTAAATGAACCAATTATCAGCCACTTTGGTATCTGACAAATTTCAATTAGGAAACCTCTCTAGTTCTCAGCCCCTTGTCCTTTGATGCACATTTTTAAAAGGGCAAACTATCAAATAATTCAATTTTGTATTTGCTCTGTTTCGGTAAACCACAGATTTATAGGCACCTCGATCTCAAAGGCCTAAATTACATAATTGCTTTTTATGTAAGCAGGTGTGATCACCTGACCAGATGCCTGAAAATTACCTGATCTATTTAATATAACTTGTTTAGCTGAATCAATTTAATTTCCAGGCCATATGTTCACACAATTATTTCCCTTAATCCATTTCAAGGTGGCTTCCTCTTCTGCTCCTTGCTGATTCCCCTCTCTTTGATTGATCCAACTCTAGAATAACTAATGACCTGCATGAGGATTTTAGGATAACTCTCCTGAAAATCAAAAGACAAATTCTATTCATCTTCTCAGACCACGTAAGTGTTCTAAGAATGATGTCTTTAAATTCTATGTCTTGACTTGTTCTTTCACAGAAAATAAAAGGCCTAATGAAATGTAGGTCCTGATCAGACCCACAAATTAAAATATGAATATTGGATTATCATTGAAGCGACAATAAATTCCCACTCTAGTCACAGTATGAGGTCATACATTTTGTAGTCATTTATTACCACCTCTACCCTTTCTCTTTTACATATGTGCTGTCAAAACCCAAACATTTAACAAATATGACAAGAAATGGGAAGCAATTAACCATTTTCCACGTAGAAATTCAGGCAACTTAATTTTCTTACCTTTTCCACATTAATTTTACTTTTAATGCTTCTTTTTCTTTTGCAATATAGTCCTTTTGTATTATTTCTGTGTGAGTCGAAGGATTCAGAGCTCATGGCTTTGTACTTGCTGGACAAGCACTCTACCACTTGAGCCACACCCCATCCCTTAATTGATTTGAGGATAGGGTCTCAGACTTTTGCCTTGGCTGGTTTGAACTGAGATTCTCCTGTTTCTACCTACTGTATGGCTGTGAAGGCAGATGAATACCCCTACATCAGCTTCTTAATTCAGAGTGGGGCTTGCTGATATGGTGTTGAGTTGGTCTTTGTCTCCTGAGTATCTGGGATTATAGGCATGGGCCATTTCTCTCAGCCTATTATATCTAACTCTTAATAAATATCGCTGGGTACTTTTCTTTGGACAATAAAGAGGTTTGAAATGATACTATTCTTTGGGGTACAAAGGAATTCTACATTTCCTCCTACTTTTCTCATTCAAAGTGGAGCATTACAAGTAAAAGGAAATGGAAGGAAATGGAGGACACTTCCTCTGTAATGTTTTTACTCCTCTCCTCTCCTCTCCTCCTTCCTATAATCCAAGTAACTTCGGATAGGACATTCATTCCCAAGCTTCACAACCATGAGAAAATGAAAATGTTCATACTTCATTTTCTTCTTAAATAGATTCTGGCCTAACTTTCACGTCTCTAATAAACTGAAATAGTCTCATATTAAATTAGGATTCATTTTGCTTTAGTAAAATGGTCTCCTTAGCTTTTCAGATATATTCATCATAAAACTTTTGTTTTTCGAATGTTACTGATATTAAATTTTATAACAACAATAATGTCTTCCTTGGGAGAAGGTCTGTGGGTCTGTGAGTACTACAGCCCTGCAGTGATAACCTTGCTAGGTCTTTCAGCCAGTCTCATAGTCTGGTTAAAATCTATAACTTTTCCTCATGGGAATTCTATCACTGGCGCTCTAAACAGACGTGAGTGCGAAACTTGCCCTCTTATTTTGGATTACTTCTCTCCACCTGAGTACTGTAGACTCTTCTTGTTCATGGAAATCACATATCTCTCCTTTATTCTCTGTGGTATCCAGAAATGATTTCTAGTATCTCTGTGGTATCCAGGAATGATCTCAGTTGCAACATTATATGTCCATCTGGGGGGAGCATTCATGCTTGCCTGTCTCACGTTAGCCATGGCTTCTGCCACGTTGAGTCTCGAGCGCCCTGGATGATCTAGATTCGTATTAGTAGATGCCATAATGTTTGTGCAATGTTGTAATTGCCCGACGATTCATCTGTCATATTACATATTGCCATCAGTGAGAAAGATACCGCTGCATTTTGAAAACTGTCATATTGCCTGAAAGTGTAGACGTCAAATTGCATTCCACATAAATCTTCGTAAGTAATCACAGGAAACTCTATCACAGAATCTACGAGCGTGGGTAGCAGATGTATTGCGTGTATAAGTACTCATTAAACTCCCAACATATTCAGAATAGTAGAAGGTAAATCTTGCCGATGATGGCGGAGGTCTAGCAGAAATCTCCCCTTCATTATTTCGCTCTCTGTCAACTCTCCATTGTCCACTGCCAACACCAGTGGTTTTAGATTTTTAAGGGGAAGAGGATTTCTGTGGTCAGGGCCTATGATCCAAGCAGAGTTGTGATGTCTCCAGAAGAAGGAGCACAGGCTGGTGGGATCTGAAATGTATCTACCCATCTCCTCTCCACACTGGGGTCCTTCTAAGACATGCACTCTTCTTCTTCAGGAGCTCCATTCCCCCAGTAGACTTCACACAGCAGTGCCTTCTTTAAAATAAACTCTCTACTGACATCCTTCTTCTTCAGTGCTATTTCTGAAGATGACCTAACAAAGCAATTACTTGCACTTGACTCTGAGTCTCACAGTGTGTTTCTTGAGAAACCAAAGCAAGGCAGAGGGATATAGATGTAGATAGACATTTGTAGCTTCTTTTGTCACCATTTGTGACGTCATCGTTAGTGACAGCGCTCACCATCAACACCACCGCCACACCGGCAATTTAGATTTCCTTGCCCTGAATTCAGGCATGAATTTCATGCGCATTAAAATGTTTCATATTTTTAGGGTGGTCCTGGGCTCCTAGTTTCTCTTTTGTTCACAGCTATGGACACGAATAAGCATAGATGTAAAGTAATTTTCTGGAGGGTATATAATTTTCAGTGATAGAAAATTTGCACACACAAAAAAAACCCCTCACAGTTCAAACATTTGTGTCATATCATGAGACTTTGTTTGATTTGCTTTGTTATCACAGAAACTCCTGTGTTTGGGGGATTTTCTTTTTTTAGAGACAGGAAGGTTCAAGTGGGAAAGTGAATAATTTAAAAGGGAAATAATAAGAGCTTATCGTAGGAAAGAATAAACTGGCCTCGGATAGATACATGGCACTTTCACTGTCGTGGTATATTTTGTTGGAGGTAAAATCAGACACAAGTCCACACAGGAGCAGGTGGTGAGTTCTTTGCTTCTCTCTCCACGAAGACAGTGATCTGGGTAATGGTAGAAGGGAGTGGAAAGGCAAAGAAACAAGGCAAGACACCACGACCCCTCACGGGAGCTGTAGCTCTGTGTACATGGCGTTGAGTGAAAATATTAAGAAACATAAAGCTTGGGACTCTGTGATCCTGGAGCTAACCACTTAAAAAAATAACATTAAAAATAATCAAAGACAGTAAAAAAAAAAAAAAAAACCCATCGGAAAACACAGGCTGGCCCCATGCATAACAGAATATTCTGTTGTGCCCTGTGATGCTTTCATCGTTCAATGCCAGGATGAGAAAACCCTCCTGGAAATGTTTATGTTAGCAGAGATATAAATGCTATTTAGATTTCACTGATTTTTTTACATGCATTCTGTGTGTGTGTGTGTGTGTGTGTGTGTGTGTGTGTGCGTGTGCACGTGCGCTTATGATAATTTATCACAGGACTAGACTTCAGTGACCATTTCCACAGAAAGAAAACTCTCCCATTACCTAAAGAGGACCCTTACGACCTCCTCTGCCAATCCTGAGTCTCAGAGTCACTGATGTGAGCTCTGGAGCTCTCGCTCTGTCACTTTGGGACGGGTATGTAAATGCAATGCCACTGCTTGCAGACTCTCGATGTTGCATTGGATCCCATTCAGCATGGTGTCTTTGAGTTCCATCCAAGTTTTTCTAAGCTCCAACCGTTGATTGCTCTGTAGAGTTTATTCACTTGCATGTCCAAGGACCTTTACTGTGCAACTCTAGGCCCAGAGTTTGTGTAGAAATAACGGGTGCTCAGTTCTCGGGGATGGGCACTTTGGAGAAAATCTGCAGGGTGAAATCTATTGGAGAGTTCAAGGAAATCATTAGACTGTTTTTCAGGGATTTTACAGCCTAGTCTACTCTTAGAAGCGGTGTAGGTGAGGTCCACTTTCTGTTCATATTCACTACAAGGCACATATATTCCTTCACTAGTGGACACATCACAGGAACATTCTAGAACGGTAATCCTCAAACTGTAGTGCAGATGAAATCACCTGGGAGTGTAGGATAAGATGTCCAGGTCATTACTAATAGTAATAAGTATGAGGTATTGTTTATTATGTATCTAAAGGGCCTTCCTGACCCTCGGTTCTTTAGCTCCCAAAGGAACTCTTTGACGTAGGTTATTGTTTTCATCTCAGGATGAAAGAACACTGAAGCATCCAAGAGTGAGGGACTGAACATCAGTCTGACTTGGAAACCAACATGATTTCCTTAAGCCCAGAAAGAGTGAAGAGTGACTGTTTCAATGCCATAATTATCAGTGGAAAATTACATAAATTCATGAACAGAGGGTGAACACGGACGGATGACGGCCATTAATTTGTTGAGATGAATTTTTCTCCATTGAAATTGGTTTTTCTAAATGCCGAGGGCTAATTTGTAAGGTGACAAAAGGGCTCAGCCCTTCTGAATACCTTTGAAATGTGAAGATCATGGTGCAGATTACTGCTATGCTACTTTCAGAAAAAAGAATGAGTGTTTTAATTCAATACAGGTCCGTATGTACGTATATATACATACTAGATCAGGTTTGATATCAGAAATTTATTAAATGATTCCAATAAAGACACACATTTTAAATCTAACTTAAACATGGCTTTCTCTCTATTCAATCTGCAACATTAGGTCTTGAAGTAAACTTACATCTTAAACTATACATTCCAGACAAGCACTATGAGGCTCTGATAATACAATAATCTCATCCGAGACAAACATTTTCCATAGGAAACAATTGAGATAACCATTGCTTTCCCTTGATAGAGAAACGATGTTTTATATTCACTCAATATGACAAGCGTGTCACTTACACATCTCCGTGAAGACTTGATATGCAGAATGATGTTGGATTTGTCCAAGGTGACATGTGACATGCGAGCGTTTGCTTTCCGTCTCTTTAGAAGAATGAATTCCCAGGTGGATGTTTATTTATAACACAGCAGTGTTTTATCCATGACAGCTGGAGGCTTGTTAAAAATATGCCTCCTATAACTTTAAGAATTACAGTTGAAATTGCCCATTTCTAGGTGCCATTTTTAAAGTTCTATTTATGTTTACAGTTAATTTTATTGTAAAGGCGATGTCCAGAGGGGTTACAGTGCGTAAGTAAGGTAATGAGCACATTTCTTGTGGAGCAGTGTTACCCCTCCCTCATTCCTCCCACTTTCCCACCCCCTCACCTCCCCCCACCCAGGCTGTAACATTCATTTTCAACACAGTGTCTTGTGAGTAGCACTGTTACTTTGGTTCACCCTTTGTCCTTTGTCTCCCCATTTTTGTGGTTCCCCTTCCCTTCCTCAAATCAGGTAATCAATCATATATTCAAGACCCAGGTTACCAGAATCAAAAAGTGTAACAACAGGGCGTAAACTGAATGAACGAACAAAAATGAAAGAAAAATAACATCACATAGTACACAAACCCTTGTTTCCCTATCTTGGAGTTCATTTCAATGAACATCATTTTATATCATCATATGTACATAGATATGAGCTATGGTGATCCTCTGCTAGGACTCTCCTAGATATAAACCAACTGTAACAAATGAGGGAAACCATGGAACCTATGTTTCTTGGAGTCTGGCTTACTTTACTTAATAATTTTTTTTCCAAGCCTTTCCATTTCCTTATGAATGGGCTGGTGTCCATTTCCTTATGAATGGGCTGGTGTCATTCTTTCTGATGGAACCATAGAATTCCCGTGTGTGTGTGTGTGTGTGTGTGTGTGTGTGTGTGTGTGTGTGTTTGTGTGTGTGTGTGTGTGATCACGTTTTCTTGATCCACTCATCTGCTGAGGGGCATGTGGATTTGTTCCATATCTTAGCTATGGTAAATAATGCTGCTGCAATAAACAGAGTGCTGGTATCTTTAGTATGGTCTTGTTTGTGATCATTTGGGTAAATGCCCAAGAGTGGGATTGCTGGGTCATAGGGGAGCTCTATGTGCAGTCTTTTGAGGAACCTCGATACTGCTTCCCAGAGTGAACCGGTTTACACTCCCACCAACAGTGTAGTAGCATTCCCTTTTAGCAACATCTTGTGATGATTTGTTCTCTTCATTCTAGCCACTCTAACTGGTGTGAGGTAGACTCTCAGTGTTGTTTTGATTTGCATTTCTTTTATGGCCAGAGATGCTGACTATTTCTTCATGTGTCTTCTAAGCTCCCTTTTTGATCGGTATGTACACACGTAGTTTGTCTCTGCTGAAGCTCTAGGGTAAGGTGACCTTATCCCATACAGTCACTTCTCTGCAAAGCTACTATTTGTTGAAAACTTCGTGTTGGAGAAATGCTAAATGTCTTTCCCTTTGTGCATTGCTACACCCATATGGCTGTACATCCCTTTCCTTCCTAACTCCAAATAACCCAGAGCACTGGGTTACTGTCCATCTTCCTATTTTTTGCCTCCATGTCTTAGATTCTCTTTCTGTAAGACCCAGGAAGGACATTGAAGGTTATGATAGCAAATTCAATTGAATAGGAAGACATATGTAGAAAATTAATCTGTCCCATCATTTCTTCTGCTCACAGAACTGTCTCTTGTGCGAGATCTGGGAGAAACGGGTCCCATCACCCAGGCAGGTTCTGAATTATGTCCTGATCCGTAGCTTTTTTGCTGACCCTGTCCTTCTCTGGGATTTCCAAACTTGGCCTCGTTTTTTCTTTTCTGCCTCATGAAACTTACACAAGATGTTCTCTCTGTCTGAAACACTCCTCTATACTCTAACTTCCCCCAGGGAATGAATGCGTCTGGTTTCAGGCCCAATTTACTTCTTCAGAATTGAAACCCACATCAATATTTCCTCCAACTTTGTTTCCAAATGTAATTGCAAAATCTGGTAACTGACCCTTCAGTGATTATGTATTCAAAGGCTGAAATCAGCACTAAAGTGGAAATTTCGTAAGGAAAACAATGGTCTTCCCTACCCAGTACCAGTCATAAAGAATGGGTGTAATAAATTTGTATTGTGTGAATCATCTGCTTTGTAAATATCTGCTCTGCTAGCTTAAAGGAAATTTTTGAAAAGGTTACTGCTATGCAAACCTTTTGGTTTAAGATGGAATTAAGTTCAAAGGCAGACAAGGATCAAGTGGCCAAATTAATTAACTTTGAATAAAATTTGTACCATAGCTCTTTATAATTCAGATATATTTTTTAAATCTAAAGCTTATTTATGGGCCATGTCATAATGATGAGAATAATGCTATGGCTATGATTTTATTCATCATGTTTCACAGAGATTACTTCTGACCATGTACATATGTGAACCAGCTCGGATCCTCTACAAATCATTCTAAAATAAACCTCCTGGTCACTGCCTGCTTTCCTTATTTGTGAGCATTTTGCGATAATGCAGACATGGTAGAAATGTTGTCACTTACATTCTTCAAATGGATTGCTTCAGTGCTTTCTTAGCAAAGGAAGCAAAATCAGACTTAAACATTTAAAGGTATTCCTGTGGCAGAGATAATTGGTTGAATCTTAATGGAGTAACAGATTAAAGGTAAAAGCGGCATTGATTTCTGGATCCTGAAGTTGGAGGCTGGGTGACACAGCCCGATGTAAAAAGACAAATATAAATAGCAGGTTCACCGAACAAGTGTACCTGTGAAGGTCTCACAACCTAGAACAGAGGCCTACAAGTTGAGGAACTAGACAGAATGTTGAATAAAAAGTACAAAATTGCACTTGCAGTACGATTGGAAACACAAGATGTTCTATAGATATATTGTGTACTTAAAGTGTGAAACTTGGTAATTGAGCTCAACATGTACAGAAAGAAGGAAAAATATACTGAGGATACATATGTTTGCAGTGGACTATCGTAAATATTTCAAAATATAAATATATATACCATATTCATATACTCATTAAATTATATATTTTAAATGCATACTTTCCAATCTTTGGCTCTATCATAGCAAAAGGTTGAGGCATTATTTAGTGGTAAAACATAATGAGTTGAAACCTCAATACTACAAAAAAAAAATCACTATTTTTTCCAACATAACAAATGATGTCTCTTCACTACAGGATGATCTAACACAGTGACATCTCTGTTTCCTCCATGAAGTCATTAACATTGAAGATATCCCTGCTAACAGGGTCCTTCAGTTACACATTTGTTTAGAAGAAAATATAAAATTGCATTAAATATTTTATTGGATAACTGATTTTCCTATATATTACATCGAATCTAAGGATTCTTTGCCTTGCCTTAGATCTTCCAAGCTTACTCTTTAATGTTTATAAAAGTTTTTACAGATGTGTATTTATATTTTGAATCAGTGACATAGTTGTAGCATTTTTTAAAGTATATTTGAGACTCAGATCAAAGTTTGATTATCTACGTATTATCTAACTACTATATATAGTTAGCCTTTCACCTCAGAACTATCTGATTAAAAATGCCCTCGTTTCCATGCGGAACTGCTTGGCTCCTTTGTCCAAAATAAATTTGTTTGATTTTATTTCTGTTCTCCTTTCTTTTCCATTGATGCATATATCTATCTTCTTTGTCTAACTCACATTATCTTTATTCATGTGACAGTAAATGGACAGGACTAAATATCAGATTTGGAGATACTCCTCGGGTCATTTTTCTCTTTCAAGGATGGATTGATTTATTCTCAGTTTTGTGGCTCTCCAGATAAATTTTAGAATCATTTTCTCAGTACCTACAATAGCTATTTTGGCATTTTGAGAAATACTGCATCAGATCTACAGATGGATTTGGGCAGAATTGATGGTTTTATCATGAAGATGGTATTTGGTACTATTGTTTAGTTTTGCTTTGATCCCTTGCATTAATATGTTATACATTTTAGCATATGAATCCCATTGAATAAATAAAATTTTAGAGAATAAAAAACACACATGTGTGTGAGCACTGCACTCTTTTTTTATGTGAACTTTTTATGTGACTATCTCATTTTTATGCGAATACACCTTTCTCCTGGAAATTTCCATTACAACAAAGAACTGAGTGTCAACAGAGTTAAAGATGAAAAGCAAGCTACTCTTCCAGAAATAGTATACAGAAGCTTCATTTTTTTAGGAGGCATTAATTACAGTGCTCTACATCCAAGGTACTAATTGACTATTGTATGTCGGCTGCCAATTAAGCATTTAAAATTTTGACAGGACCTTTCTGAAGGCAAGTACCAAACTATATTATTAGGCATGTCAAGACCATCACTTTTCTGTCTCCATATAGGTTTTTGTGTTTGGTTTATTTTGTTTCATTCTGACCGTTTCAGATTTTGTAAAGCATGATCTATAAAGATCATGTCCTTTGGATTTAGAAATTGTTTTGATCCATACACTTATCATGAAGTAGTTGATTGAGTGTAGCCAACTT
Source organism: Dipodomys spectabilis (assembly GCF_019054845.1). Taxonomy (NCBI): domain Eukaryota; kingdom Metazoa; phylum Chordata; class Mammalia; order Rodentia; family Heteromyidae; genus Dipodomys; species Dipodomys spectabilis. The sequence continues at coordinate 3,875,148 of NW_024870935.1, forward strand.
TTCCTTTTTTTGATCTGTTTCTCCATCCTTTGCTTGGGAATAGCAAACAGGAGGATACCAAAAGGATGTGGTGCATGTATTCACCAATGTCTCATCAAAGCTCCTTTGGTTAAATCAAAGCCCTCGTTCTGTTACTTTTCCCTCTGTGAAAATGGAGATGGTTCTGGCATTACATCTGTAGTAGATACGAGTAATGACTTTATGAACCATTTTGTCAAAATATTTTTCTGAGCCTGGTGCCAGAGGCTCATGCCTGTAATCCTGGTTACTTAGGAGGTTGAGATCTGAAGATAGTGATTCAAAGCCAGGAAAGTCCTTGAGACTCTTATCGCCAGTAAAAACTACTCAGAAAAAAGCCGTAAGTGAAGCTGTAGCTTAAGTGGTGGAACACTAGCCCAGAACACAGAGAGGCTCAGGGACAGCGTCCAGGCCCTGAGTTCAAGGCCGAGGCCAGAAAAAAATAATGATCCTGTCCCACACGTTATCCTAAGAGGCAAAAAGTGGGTTTGTTGTTGTGGAAGATTTCTCTGTCAAGGAAGTATTGATTAAAGAGCCGAGAAGGTGGAATTTGTTTACATAGAGGGGAGAAAAGGACAGGACAGAAATCATTTGTTTTATGATAAAATACGATGAAAATGCGATGAAAAAATATGCCCCCCTGCCATCATCCATTGCATTTCCTAACTTTATTTTTTTTTAATTTTTAAAACTGGTATGTAACTGCACTGTATGTAAACTGGTACGTAAGTGCACTGTATGTAAACTGGTACGCAAGTGCACATGTATGTAAACTGGTACGTAAGTGCACTGTATGTAAACTGGTACGTAACTGCACTGTATGTAAACTGGTACGCAAGTGCACATGTATGTAAACTGGTATGTAACTGCACTGTATGTAAACTGGTACGTAAGTGCACTGTATGTAAACTGGTACGTAACTGCACTGTATGTAAACTGGTACGTAAGTGCACTGTATGTAAACTGGTACATAAGTGCACTGTATGTAAACTGGTACGTAACTGCACTGTATGTAAACTGGTACGTAAGTGCACTGTATGTAAACTGGTACGTAACTGCACTGTATGTAAACTGGTACGTAAGTGCACTGTATGTAAACTGGTACGTAACTGCACTGTATGTAAACTGGTACGTAAGTGCACTGTATGTAAACTGGTACGTAACTGCACTGTATGTAAACTGGTACGTAAGTGCACTGTATGTAAACTGGTACGTAAGTGCACTGTATGTAAACTGGTACGTAAGTGCACATGTATGTAAACTGGTACGTAAGTGCACTGTATGTAAACTGGTACGTAAGTGCACATGTATGTAAACTGGTACGTAAGTGCACTGTATGTAAACTGGTACGTAAGTGCACTGTATGTAAACTGGTACATAAGTGCACATGTGTGCATTTGTGCTTTGTCTCATACTCATTTTATAATCACCTTGAGAATTAAATACATGCAAACACATAGAAGGCAGACAGAAATAGCTACGACGAGGTCTTGTACCAGAAATCCTATTCTGGCTTCATGCATTGCTTTGTGGTTGAATATATATTATATCATTTTGTGTCATGATTTTAACCTGTCCACCCTGAGCCATTATTTTCTCATGCAGTTGTCCTTCAAATGCTTATCTGTCTGTCTGTCTTTCAGAAACTTAACGCACTGAAGTATTTAGATGTATTGGAGTAGCATCTGGATTGAGATCCAAAAGAGCTGGTGTCTCACTAGGAACGACTATTCTAGATTTCCTCCTCATTTGCTAGAGTAAACTGCACACAGCCTTAGAACGAGCCCGAAGTTGCCAGGTTCTAAAGTCCCAAAGCCATTTTAAATTGCTCTTCTCTTCAGCTCTTTGAATCAACATTTGCACTTAGTCTTAACGTGACAGGTTTTCCCCCCCGAAGGAATAGTAGATTCATGGATGGTGGGAGGTGGTTTATATATCCCGTCCCCCGACTAACGCTTTATCCAACATCCCAAACAGGATCTGGGCACATTAGGGAAAATAACCTTTCCATTCCAGATTCTATACTGATCCATCAAACCCGTGCATCTGCTGTCGGCAGGTTATGGACGGCCAGATGCTTGAGGAGCGTGCTGGAATGCAGTGAACCCCAGAGCTCAGGTCTGAGGAGCACACTGTCTAGGTCTTCCAGCCACAGCTCAGGCAGTCAGCCCTGGGAGCTTCATTACCTTGGTACTACTGTGGCTAGGACGGAAGCCATTAACTACCCTCAAGGGTTCCCCACACAAGCAGGGACACGGACAGATCAACGTTCTAGTGTGTTCTCTCCACGCCAACCTCATGGCTTACTTCTGCTGCTGCGAGGCTTTGGAAATTCGCAACTCGGAAAAACTGGACATTTTGATGCAGTGGTTAGGGAAGCAATGCAAAAGACTTCCATTTCCGAAGCCGTACATATACCTGCCTGTGCTCCTTGATTGTTTTTCACTTGCATTTTAAAAACGGAGCACGCGGGGTTCAGCTGCAGTGATGGCAGTAAGAAGTTCGCCCCTCCAACAGTGCTTGCTTTGGCTTCCCTAAGGTAGAAACTAGCTCAGCATGTGAACAGGTAACTTCACAGAGCTGATATGCCCAGACTTGTAAAATCAAGTAAAGATCTAGTCTAATGACCCTCTCAAGTCAGCAGGGACAGTGTCACCAACCTACCCACAGAATAAGGTGATTAGGTAGAGTATACACAATAAAATCACAGGAAGGCGTAACACAGGACACGGTAAAGAAAGGTCTTCTTAAATGCTGTTGGCAAAAGTTCTAGCACTTACCCTGTGTTTACTCTAGGAGTCCCTTTTCAAACACTGTGGTCACAGATCATCTAAACTGGAATGGACCAGTTTAACCACAGCTGCAACCACCCAAAGAATCAGAGCTTCCGAGGCTTTAGTGCTTTTGTTCAGAGGGAATAAACGTTGTCATCTTGTTGCAATATCCATTTTGTTGGCTTGGAAGCTGATGGTGCAGGAATAAAAGAAAAAAGAAACAAAGAAGCAGCTATGATCTTTTAAAGGTTTCCATCTAGTGGCCAAGTTATAATTGAGCAAGAGCTGGGACTTCCCTGATTAAAGCAGACACAGATCCTAACTTTGGGCCACTGTTTCAACCTTGGTGCGTTCAAGATGTCATCACTTTTGATCGACTGGACCAAGAGATGGGAAGTTTTCTGCTCCGCCTGCTTCACTGGGAAAATCACAGAGGCAACCTGTAAAATCAGGAATGAGTGAGATTGGGCCATTACTGTAGGTTCCATGTCAAAGCCTTTTAACTAAGAGAATTGAATGTGGGCAGCTTCCCACCAGCCGCTGGGGGCTGGTGTGGATGTGGCAGTTTGGTGTTTACTTTAAAAATATGGGAGGAGGAAGAGAAGAGAGAAGATGGAAGGGTAGAAACAGCAGGGAATCCAAAGGGGAGGAATGGAAGAAGAACTGGGAGCTGAGTGTTGAATACACCCTAATGGAGATGCAATTAAAGGTAGAGGCAAAGAAGGTGGAGAATTAATTAATTAATTAATGTCTTTCAACATGACTGTGTCAGAAGCCACGCCCGCAACATAGTGCTCCAGAGCACCGAGGACAGAATCTGGTATTTCTTTAAACATCCGTATGGCATTGAAATGGCAGAGAAGTCTGAAACTGGTCCTGTGTTCGTATCTGTGATTCAGCTGCTTTACCACTGAAACCAAAGTCACATTAACCGCACGATCGATTGTTGAGGCTTTAAATATTGTTTAAGACGAGCTCCTCTTCTTAATGGAACTGTTCACGATTTTGAGGCATTGTGAAGAAGCCCGGGGAGAGATTAGCTAATACACTTACGTCCCGGGGACAGTCCCGGGCCAGAAGCACATGGCAAATTGTTCCTGTCAACGGGAAGCTTCCTATGGCTTGCTATTTCTATGCCACAGCCCTCGGTGTGTGACTCTGGTCCGTCTATTTCAAAGGAAAGGAGAAGGTCATCATTGAAAATTTCACATTGTTTTCCTAATGACCTTTTTTTTGAAAAGTAGGTTTTCATGAGAAAACTGTGAAAATCGGCCCTGAAATGCCAGTGGAAATCTCAGCGTATTCCAGCCACAGGCCTCATTGTGCAGCAAGATTGCTCTGTGCTTTGCTCTAGATAATCTGACCGCTGGGGTTAATAGTCATCAAGCCGGGGCTTTCCAACCTATTGGAAATGCAGAACTTTGCTGACTTTTTATTGCAGCAAACCTCTGCTGTTTCTCCTAGGGTCTAACACAAGCTGGAAAGAGAGAGACAGAGAGACAGAGAGAGAGACAGACAGACAGACAGAGAGATAGACAGAGATAGAGACAGAGAGACAGACAGAGAGACAGACAGAGACAGAGAGAGAGATAGAGAGAGAAACAGAGAGAGAGAGAGAGAGAGGGAGAGAGAGAGAATAGTGATGAACTGGGAAAGCCAAGAGGTCAGAGTAGGCAAGATTACCTTCCTACAACTTTTCTTTGATTCCTATTTAACACTGGCATATCTCCCCTGAAGGAGTTAGCAGAAAGAAGTGGAGGACAGTCCCCTCCTTGTTCAACAAATTGAACCCCCATTCCTGCCTGGTGTCAGGTGATAGCCCTGGCATTTTCCACTGAGGGCTAATTTGCCTCGAATGCGCTGCAAATTAATTGCACAGAATGAAGATAATTGTAAAAGCACCCCCTCACACGGCACTTCCCAAAATAAACAAAGCAAACCACATCACGATTACTAAGCAGCCTTCTCATGTTTCTTATGCACAGTAGGAAAGTGCACCGGTAGTCTAGAAAGGGATGGAGAGGGAGGAAGGGAGGACCATTATTTGAAATGAGTCGCGGCCGAGGCAGGGTTAAGTGATCATGGCCTCCAGCTTCTCCAGCAGGAGGAAGAGTCCTTCAAGCCATCTGCAGTCTGACCGTGCGAGGATAGGGATTTCCATCCAGCCAGTGAAGCCAGAGGCGGAGACGATCACTGAACCAAATCAGGACCTGCCCCATGCCACCTGGGAGGGTTTGCCCGGCTAGAGCCTTTGCATTTGCAGTGGAAACGAGCAGGGATGGACTCATTCAAACACATTTCCCAGCTGTCATGGTTCTTACAGATGCATAACACAGGGGGTGTCCCCTGGGAGGGGGAAAAAAATCACAACATGGCCCAGGTGATCTTCCATCATGTTCTAGAACAAAGTTCATTCACTTCGGTAGGACAATTAAAACTCCCAAGTAGCTGCTTTGGCATAGAGCCCAAATGTCTGCCCACGTCACCATGGTGATCTTTTCAGAACTCAGAGGTCAGGACCCACTGTGTGTATCGTGGATTTCCACGCGTAACTACTCATCGACCTTTCTTCTCTCCTCTGTCTCCTCTGTCTCATCTGTACGCCCGCCTACAAACACATACCAGAGCCATATAAACTTGGATGTAAAAAAAAAATCCATGAGAGTGATCTTCTTTTTCTGCTATAGGAAGGAAGAGAAAATAGACAGAGGCCATGGTCCCTGGAAACAGGTGGCTCACACCTGTCATCCTAACTACTCAGGAAGTTGAGATGGGAGGATGGCTGTTCAAAGCCGACCTGGACAAGTCCAGGAGATTATGAGCGCTCCAATGGATTACCCCAGAAAACCTGGAAGTGGAGCTGTGGCTCAAGTGGAAGAGCCCTTGCCTTGAGCAAAAACAACCAACCAAACACACAAACTCAGGGGAAGCATGCAAGTCATGAGTTCAAGCCACAGAATTGGTGCACACACACACACACACACACACACACACACACATACACATGCACATGCACACACACACGCACACACACACACACACACACACACACACACACACACACACACCAGGCTGAGATTAAGGAAGTTGCTTACCTCTTACCTAGTATCCTAAGCAACAACAAAATATCAGTATTCTTAAAATCTCACAAAATTACAGATCTAGAATGCACAGTTACATATTATCCATGGGTATATATATAGAGAGATTATTTTTAATTGCATAAATTATATAGCCATCATCATTTATAGTTCAAGTTCAGTTACCAACTTGCATATTTGGTTTACATCTGTCTTTTCCATATACTTTTCTTTCTGTAGCAAAAGTCCATAGAGTAGGTACATACCCTTGAAAGAATAAAAAAAAATTCCAGAAATATCCTATTGTTTGGAATTTTTTTAACTTAAAACATAAAAGACTTTAGTATCTACTTCTTAGAAATACTTAAAATAAAAATAATGAACTCTTTTATTTTACCTATTTGATCCTTAGCTAGCAGAAATTCCATCTTTCTATACTTTAGAGAAAGACCCTTTCTCTTACAAATGGATTTTCCTTTTAAGCCACTCACATGGATACAGTATTGTATAATGAACTTCCATTCGACTTAATTTGTCTGTTTTAATCAGTCTGGAAGAGAAGCTAACTCATTCAACATTGTAAGCAGATGCTAGAATATCTATAGGGAACTGACCACTGCATCACAGCTCAGCGGCGTCGTATTTGGACGTGTACACGAACATGAAATCTCCTTTTATGTTTTGGACCTTGGTACTAAACGGAAGTAGGCCACACTCCCACTGTGACTCACAGAATCAGTTTGGGCATTATCAAAAGAACAATTAACACCTGCTGACATCATCGCAGATGGTATCAAAGCGCAAGAGGAGCTCCTTTTGACAGGAAGTCTCTGTGTTTATAACGGGAATGACAGTATGGAATGGCCCAAAATTCATTGACAGTCTTCTATGTAACGCTTACTCATAATAGGAAAGTGAAATTTCTTTTCTAGGTTGCTTCTTTCTGAGGCAGGGGCTCCCAATAGTAGCTCTGAGGTCATCCCTGGTAGATTATTCGACGGCTAAGTTGGCTGACCTGAACACTGAGCACCGTGACGGCTTCCAGCTCCTAATGGTTGCAGATCAATGCAAACACTTGATATCTACAATTGTCCACTTAAATTGTGAAGATAGCCAAGTTCAGGTTGAGTGTGTTTGCCACAGGTTTGACTTTTAAACGCCTAATGATCCTATGTGGCATTCAAACAAAAGAACATCTCTAAGAGCTGGGTGTTTGAAATATTCTTGGCCAGGTGAAGCCTAACAGGTGACTAGAAAAACGTCTGGACCCAGTGTGTGTCACTCTGTATGAAGTGAAAGGTAAAGTTAGCAGGGTTGGAACAATGGTGACCAGGTCATCTTTCCTTCCAAAACTATTTCCTATGAATGCACTCTCTCCATCCTCTTCTGGAAGTCCCAGCTTCCTGTGGGCAGCTTTCCCTCTTCCATGCACCCCTGGTGGGTTTCCCTCACTTTCTCCTTCATTGACCATCCCCAGTACTGAGCATGCTCTCTTCGCATCAGGACTGCAGACAGCAGAGCTCTCTAAGGACGATGCTCCCTGCTTTGTGGGAAAACCAAAAAAGAACAGGGAAGCTAGGTCCATTTCTTGTCACTCATCACCGGGGTTCAACGTTGCAAATGTATGCCTCATTTTAGGAGGCAGAGTTTCTAATCAGTTGCGATAAAATATGTTCGAAGTTCAACTCTCCCAATTAACCATGGTATGTGACTTTCCTTGATTTTCAATGTGAAATTTGCTCCTACAAATTATAATCAGTATAAATGGTGAGAACCTCACCAGAAAAGACATATTTAAATTATGTATCTCCCTAAAATACTGACAAACTAATCTTTTTAAAATGGTATGCACATAGAACTCCAGGTGAAATCTGGAATAAAAATAGTCACATTATTATTGAATCAATAAAGTTGTCCAGAGAACTAGTCAATCTGTTAACATGTGGAAACCGTACAATTAGCATTTTGTTCTTATCATCATCAGTGCCAGAATTTAAAAAAAAATCCTGTCCCTACTTTTATTAGGGTTTGAGAAGGAATAAAAGAGCGATGAGAAATGGACAATTCTTAATAACTCGTAATGATGGTTTGACAAACTTCATTCAGGACTTATGAAAGAGGGCTATATTTGGCTGATATTTAATTCTCTCCTTTAACAAGCTGAGACGTTGCACAATTTAAGTTCATGCTTAAGTCCACGATACAGATTGACCTGAAAGAGAACGCGAACACCACGGGGGAGCTGAGCAAAGTGAGGCTGTTACCCTCTGGGGTTAAGAATTCACCAACCAGCAGTGGGGGAGGGGTTGCTTTTGAGAAGTCTTGCCCTCTTTCCAAAACAATCAATGTTTTTTAAACAAAGAGAAAGAAAACAAAAACAACATAAACAAAAAGTGAGATGGATGTACAATGGCTTTGAAGTCAGTATCGGGCAAAGAGAGGCAGCGATCACCAAGAAGAGACTTGCACTCTAGAAGGTTCTTCCTAGGAGACAATCTAGGGATGGTGGTTGCATCAAAACTCCACCAATCAACAGAAGGGATTCCTGAGCACTTTGCAGGGCAAAGAACCAAATGATTGGTCATTTGGGACTAAGAGAACACAGCCAGGTCTGGGATTACTGCTTGCTCCCACAGGACTAGAAAGGCTTCTGTTTTACAGACCTTGGAAAGAACCTGACCTCGGCTCAGTTGCTTCAGACTTTCAGAAAAGATCAACTCTTCCCAGTTTCCTTTTTATTATCTTTAAGTAAGTAGTGGTACAGAGTGGTTTCTCTTCCACGGGTCAATTTATGAGCAAAGTGCATCTTGACCAATGTCACCCATGGTAAAAGAAGTTGTACAAAGTTAAAACTATCCAACTTAAGTACGGTAAGTTTCCAAGGACTTAAGTGTGTTTCAGATGAAACTCAAAAACAAACCTAAAAACTAAAACCAAAAAAAATATGAACAGAAACAATTTAAAAGGTCTGGCATCCAGTTAAAGATTACTCAGACTCCAGAAGGAAAACAGAACCTATAAGGGAAGAAAAGTCAATAAACTTGAATCAATCATGTACCAACACTAACATTAAAATGAGCAGGCAAAGTCCTTACAAGCATGATTATAATTGTATTCCAGATGTTTAAAACCTAAGAAGAGATAAGGGGAGATGTAAACAAATCAAAATTCTAGAGACCCAACTAAGACATCTGGTTGGAAAATGCAATGAATAAGATTAATGCCGGACTAAGTATTGTGAGAAGAACTGGAATGAAAGATTAATGAGCTTGATGACATCATGGCAAACAATCCAAAAAGAAAGCAAAAGCAACTTAAACAATTAAAAGGACATTACTATAGAGAGACAATGCCAAATGCCCCACACAGGTATAAGAGTGAAAAAATGATTGATACTAATATGTGATATAATGAAATCTACTAATACCATTAACAAAGAGAAAGTTGTAAAGAAGCTGGAGGTTTAACTGGAGGGCAGACATTAAATAGAAGCAAAAATAAGCATGCCAGCTAGAATTCTATACTTAGGAAAAGGAACTTTTAAAACTAAAGGTCACCAGGCACAGGTGGCTCACGCCTGTAATCCTACTTATTCAGGAGGCTGAGATCTGAGGATCACAGTTCCAAGGCAACCCAGGCAAGAAAGCTGATGAGACTCTTATTTCCTTTAAACTACTCAGGAAAAGCTGGAAAGGGCGCTGTGGCTCAAGTGGTAGAGCGCTCGCTTTGAGCACATCTAAGAGGCTCAGGGACAGTGCCCAGGCCCTGAGTTCATGCCCCAAGACTGGAAAAACAAAACAAAACAAAACAAAAAACAAGAAAAAGAAACCCTGAAGGTGAAGTAAAGATATCTTCAGACAAACAAAAGCTGCAAAAACGAATCACCAGCCCTCTCTACAGAATTATGAAAGGGAGTAGAATATGGTTGTATACACCTGTAATCTCAGCGTTCAGAAGGCTGAGACAGGCTTACCAAACACAGATCAAGCAACACTTGGACCCGACATCCTCAGGTTCAAATATCTTAAACGACTTAAATCAAGGTTGTCACAGCATTTTCCCCCTGGTTTTTCATTTGACACATTTTTTGATATTTCAAAGAACCGCTAGTAATTTTAGCCTAGTAAATTGTCCTGGAAATGAATACAGTGTGAACGATAAATTGAAATTCTTTTCAGCAGTGGTATTTTCTTAGCTATTAGATTGTGTGACATCCTTTTGGAAATTACAATGTGCTCTATAATGTGTGTTATTCTACACAATTAAACAAAGATTTATCAATGTAAGTGCTGGAAATACAGGTATAATTAAGGGGAAATGTGAACTACAGACAGTATGCATTACCATAGAGATACAACATTGTGATCAAACACAGATTGTTTACAGTGCTTTTCTAGTCATTATAAAATAAAAAAGTAGAGTAATGCAGCTCATAAAATGTAGGACTATTACCTATGAAATTATCAAGTTTATATTTTTATCTGAAGTTGTGTTGATCCAGGTGAGAGGCTTGGAGAGGAAATGTGTTCAGGGGGAAAACACAAGGCAAAAAAGACCACATTGAAAAATGATGAAGTTTATTCTTCCAGTACAGATGCTTGAGGAAGAATGAGACAGATTACTAGCAGAAGCAAAATGAAACAGATGAATACAAATCCCACAATTTCTTTTCTTTTCTTCTTCTTCTTTAACAGTCCTGGGCCTTTAACTCAGGGCTTGGGCACTGCCCCTGAGCTTTTTTTTGTTCAAGGCTAGCATTCTACCACTTTGAGCCACAGCACCACTTCCAGCTTCTTCTGAGTGGTTTATTGGAGATCCGAGTCTCACAGACTTTCCTGTTCAGACTGGCTTCAAACCGCGATCATCCAATCTGAGCTTCCTGAGTAGCTAGGATTACAGGCCTGAGCCACAGGATACCTGTCTCCACCGTTTCTTTTCCTATTGAACCAGCTCTTGTGAGAATTGCTCTCCTAACATCTAAGTCATCAGCTTAACAGTCACAATAAGAAAGTGTAAGTTTCCCTCCCTCTGGGAAACGTGGTATGTACAGAAGATGTACTTAATTCATCAAAATAACTTGAGCATAAATTTGCAAGCCACTATATTCCTAATGAATAGAAATATTACTTGGCCTTCCAAGTAATCTTTCATTCTTTTCGGAAAGTGATATTGTCAGAGATTTCAGTTTCATATTATCTTCTACCATGCAGGACAAATGGAAGAATAGTAATATATGCTACAAGCATTCTCCATAAAAGCACACAGTGGTAACGATTCTGTGTGCTAATAGTTCTGATAAAATTCCTTACTGCTGATGGGTGGGTGTCTGTGGCTCACTCTTGTAATCCTAGCTACTCAGGAGGCTGAGATCTGAGCAGCAAAGTCCATGAGACTCTTTTATCTCCCATCAACTACCATGCACACACACACACAAAGGAGTGTAGTAGAGTGCCTGTCTTGAATAAAAAGCTTAAGACAGATGCCATAGCTCTGAGTTAAAGATCCAGGCTCAGATTTTAAAAACAACATCGCAGCAACACCAAATCCATTGTTTATTGAAAGCCAAACAGCATTGATTTCTGAGGTTTCAACTCCTGAACCCCACCACCCACCAGAGAGGTGGGAAAAGCTTTTCATGGAACATTTGAAATAATTGCTTAAGCCCAGCAGTTTCTGCCCTGTTTTTATTCTGAGACAGAGCAGCACTTCATGGTAACAAGAGACAAGCAAGACTGGTGAACTCTGTTGCATCAAAAAAGTGCCAACTTCAGTTACTCTGAACAAAATAGCCAAGACTTGTGCACACCCTTACACCTGCCCACGTTTGGGGTCCCATGGGTTGGAGGTTTGTAAAGGATTTGCATTCCTCTTTCTCTTCTTCCTTATGGTCTTTCTCCTCTCCTTGTCCCTCCTCCTCCTCTTCTAGCTTCATGGATTTTTTGCACCAGGTCTACAGGGTTTCAGCTGAGTGCTAGCAGGGCTTCCAGATGCCCATTCACTTAGTAACACCTGCGTTAGGCCAGACACACTCCATACAGGGTCTGACAATTAAGGTGAAGACGACCTACAGGTGATTCTTATGTAGGCTCAAGGTTGAAAGTTTCTGCTTTAAGATAGGAAAACAGGAAATAGCTGAAGGAACCTGGGAAACTTGATTTGGAGTTTGGGTGTGGTTGACAGGTCTGGGTGTCTTCCTGTGGAGCTGCTTAGGAGCTTGACGCTAGGTAAACGACTTCATGTTTTTTTATCGCATTTATAAGACGGCCGGTAAGACAGACAGATTTGTAAGGCGTTATTACTCGTGTTCAATGCTAGTACTAAGCTAATAGTAGCTTATTTATGTTGTTTGTGGGAGACCAGTTCTTACAATCTAGCTCTGGCTGGCCTAACACCCCTTTTACTCTCCTCACCTTCCTGAGGGCTGGGATCCTAGGCCTACGCCACCACCCCGGTAAGCCAAAAATATTCTTCACCTGAAAATTAATGTTTCTACTGGAACTTACCTTTGGTTTGAGCCAAGTTCTCTATTTCTACCTCTGCGCCAATTCCTGTTCAAAAATCTCTTCCAGGAACGACGGTTTAAAACACAAAAGTGGAAGATGGCAGGTTTCTATACAGCTCACCACGAGGGCTGCTCGCGTGATTTATTTATGTAGATTCATTGTCTCCTGTCAGTCAATCCTCAGGGACTTACTGTAAACTTTTATGCAGAATTATTTTTTTAAAGAAAACACCTTGAAAGGAAAATCTTAGCTAGAAAAATTCACAAAATGACCTTAGGCCAAAACACTTGAAAAGAGTGCATTTTAGGATTTCTGCCTAGGCTAAAAAGCAAACACAACAACAAAAACCAAAACCTAAATCAATAAAGTATGTATTGGGAGTGAGTTTCTCTCTCTCTCTCTCTCTCTCTCTCTCTCTTTAAAGGTAGCATTTATAAGAAAAGATCTATACATTCAGAAGAAAACTGATGCTCAAAGTGTAACTTATTTACTAAGGATATGTATTTATGCTCTAAGAATATCCTAACATCCAAAATGTATTTTCGCTTTCTCTGGCCCAGAAGCCCCTTATTTCTTTAAGACTGGGGTGTGTGTGTGTGTGTGTGTGTGTGTGTGTGTGTGTGTTAGGTAATCTATTCTTTTGACCTAACTGAAGCACATCCCTTTATTTTTCTCCTCCTGAATTTCTTTCAGTCACACTGAGGGCCGTTAAGCCACCGTGTAACCCCTTGGGCAGAGTGTAGCAACGTGAAGCTCCAGTTCTCCAAAGGAGCTGTCAGGATCTCTCGACTCAATGATCCGTTAATGAACCCGAAGGCTCACAGCAGAGGTTACCCCCGCTCAGATGCTCACGGCTGGCCCATCGAGGACGCAGGTGCATTGTAAGAAGCACCCAAACCAGCCATTAAGGTCACTTTTATTAGTGGCTTCTGCTTACAAAACAGGGCTCTGGGGGTGAGGGGGGAAGAGAAGTGGGGAGCTGCTTCAGTGTAGCAGAACCCCCGAGAGCGCAGCAGAGAGGCCACGCGGCCAAGGACCGGCAAATCTTGTTATCATAAAGAAAGGAAGGAAAATAACACTGCCTTGCTCTGCCTTTCCCAGCCTGGCCTAGCCCATGCTGGGAAGCACTGCAGAGCCTGCCTCTTCCCTGGCTCTCACAGCCGCTAGGTTGAAAGTAAAGCCTATCTGCATCGCCTCCTGTAATGAACAAAGACGAATTCTTCTGGAAATGTCACTTTTGGGTAGAAAGAGAGAGAGAGAGAAGTCATCAGACAGAGGCACAACTCAAGTTTAAGAGGCTGGTCAGGCAAACACTGGTAATAGAAGAGAAGCATGGTTCAATTTGTGGGATCCCCCCACCTCGGCTCGGGTGTGGGTGGCTTTTGTTGGAGACATCTTGGTAAGAGGTAAAAGAAGAGGTCTACTGTTGCTGGGTGCAGAGGGACTTGCTGGAAATGTTGAAGCATTCATTTTCGTGGGTGAGGAAGCATGAACAGGCTTCCACTTATCCCAACGTTACCTAGAATTCCACGTCCCTGAGGTTCTTAGAGCAGAGGAGAAAGTTCACCAGGGTGGGATTGGTTTCTTCCAAGGTCTGCCGCCATCTTGATTTTTTTCATGGAAGTAATCGTAATTCCTCTGTCTGGAGAGAGGAGGGATGGGCAAATGCACTCACCATATTCAGTGTCCATTTGTGAAAATGGAACCAGGTAAATCGAGGGGAGAGGGGAGCTTGAGAGGAACGGGGAGAATGATTAAACAGTGGCACTGGTTGAGATACATTGTATTCATCGACTACTCTGTGAAGCCGCAACTACCTCCTCCAGCTACTTAAATGTGAAAAGTATCACTAATAACAAGGGGTGACATTAATACAGTTACCCGTGTGTACCACTTAAAGATAATAGGCAATAAGGCAAGGAAATAAAGGTTTGCACGTCAGCATTGCAAACCAGTACCAAGGCTATTGAAATGATCTGAATACAATGACAAGCAACAGTAGGCAAGGAGAAAGCAAACATCTGAACACATTTCCTGCACAGATTCATGTGTCTACAGTTGAAAAAAATCGAATGTTTAAAGGGCGTATACCATAGACATAGACATTTTTCCTGTGGCAGAGAGTTCATGAGCAAAGCAACAGACATTAATATCTTCATTCATAGAAGAGGAATTCCTTGGTGAATTAGTGAAATTAGTGAAATTACTTCTCTTTCTGCTTCTATGATAGGTAGGTTTCTTTTATCTGTACTTAATATACCTCAACTCATTTATCAGATTGAAACATATTCTCTAATTTCTTTTCTAAACCACATCCCGCACATAAAAGAGGAGGTTAAGAAGTTATTTGTGCTTGCATTTCAGAACTGCACTCAGCAATATAATTACAGTAATTTCTACCCAAATCTTTTCCTAGCATGCTATTGTTATAATTACAAAAATAATTACATAATAACCAAATGAAAAATCTATTTGTTGAGAATTACATTTTTTTTTGTCCCATGAACAATGTCCAACACGCATTGGGTAAATTCTTATCGCCAAAAATGTCACTGTTGAAGCATTTGCATCAGACTATAAAATACTGAGGGAAGATCATGAAAAAAATATGTTCAGAATTTCTATTCACAATAAAAAGTGTTTTTTTCACTTCACTGTAAAGATATTGAAGGCCAGGTACCTGTGGCTCATGCCTGTAATCCTGTCTAATTAGTAGGCTGAGATATGAAGATTGCAGCTCAAAGGCAGCCCTGCAGTTCCAGAGATGGCATAAGGAGCAATCTGTAGGTTTGTAGGTGCTGTTCCAGTGGTAGATCTCCAGCTGCAAAGAGGCAAGCTGAGCAAATTTGAGATCCTGTGCTCCAACCCCAGTGCCTTAAAATTAACAATAATAATAATAAGCCAAAAGGCATTTCAAATGGAATTCCTAACTCATACATTTGGATATGACTTATGCACAAAAGCATTTTGGAAAAGAAATTACACACAATGCTACCATCCTATATAGTGACAAGAATAGACAAGTCTTTCATGGTACATATCAAAACATATCAAAACCCAATACTTGGAAGAAAAAAACCTATTCCTTCTTTCCATTATATTTTCAAGCATTTACATATGATCATTTTTAGGTTTTTTTTGGTGTGGGGAGGCCATCCCAGGGGCCTGAGTTCAAGCTGTGTCTGAGCCATTTTGCTCTAGGCTAGTGCTCTACCACTTGAGCCACAGCTCCACTTCTGGCTTTTTTTTTCCTCATCAGTTAATTGAAGATAAGAATCATCACCTTTCTGCCTTGGCTGATCCTCAGATCTGGGCTTCCTGAGTAGTTAAGATTACGGGCGTGAGCCACCAGTGCCTGGCTATATGATCATTTCTACCCATGTTTAATTGACGTTCAGAAAGGTAAAGATATGGTGAGCTCCATGAAATGTTATCACATGTAGACATCGGTATAAGTAGAATTTGTTACAACCAAAAATGCCTCCAGCCCTAGCCTCTCAATCTGCAAGAGTGAACACTTCTTTTATCAGCATAAATTAATTTTCTTCTCTTGCATGATGTGTGTGTGTGTGTGTGTGTGTGTGTAACCTTTACATAGGATTTTGTGTTGGACTACTTTCTTGAGAGGTTATGTCTATCAGTTTTTCCCTTATGTAACTGTAGATGATCCAGTCATTTTACCATCAGCATTGTTTGTCTCCAAAATCTGATAGTAGTATATTGAACTCTAAAGACTTTTCCTTGCTCTTTCTTGTGTATGACAACTTTTTTTTTTTACATCATCTTGCTCTACCTGGATTGCTTTTGCTCTTTATTGTATTAATATTCTGGTCTATTGTCAAAATACATTTTCCACTAGATTCAATGTATGAGAGGCGTGCCAGTCTAACACGAGCAAATTCCAGATATTTAACTAATTTAGTGTGGTGGGGAAAGGAGCAAGATGGTGAAATGTGGTCCAAAGGGCATTTAAGGAAACATATATGTATATAAATATATATGTACACATATAATATACATATTATATATGAAATAATGTATACTATTTAATATAATTATAATATGTCACAATATAGTATATACTATTTAATATAATTATATATACTACCGTATATTATGATATTAGTACTGTATTAAAAATTGCATATAATATATATTTATGTAAGTAATATATAATAAATTATATTGTATATTCTATATTCATAATATATTGTTAGTATATATGTAATATAACATGTTACTTTTCTTTTAATCTGTAATATGCTTTTAAACATAATTATAATATTACGGTATTATATAACATAATAAATATTAGATAGATAGATAGATGGAGGACATGCTAGAATAAGATTGCTTGGTGAGATTCAAAGCTGGAATCTGTAATACGGGATAAAATTCTGCAAACAAACCTGGGACTTCTGACTCTGCTGTCTAAAGAATAGCAGACAGTATGTCAAACAGAGCTGCAACCTTCTAGAGAATTCCATAATGGATGGTTCTTGGGTAGGTCTGTTGGACCATTTCCCAGGGTAGCAGTGATGAGACACCCAGATGTCATTTGCCTTTATTTCCTACCCATCTGTCAAGGTCAATTTCCAGGCCACCTCTACTCCACAGCCTTTAAGATCTCCCGGCTGGAAGTCCTCTCTCCAGCCAAGGAGCAGGGGTAGTACATGGAATATGTTCAATATGAAGTTGGTGAATGAATAATTGCATTCTGCCACTCCAGGGGCATATCACTCCTTGAGCAGAAATGGCTAATTAAGAACATAATTAAATTTTAAATTATAGCTAGTGAAATTATGCTGCAGAAGAGAGATAGATGAGAACACATCACGGTACAGTTACCAGGCATATATCATTAAAAAACGAGGGAAATAATTGGTTTATCCTGTCTACTCCTCTTTTTCAACAGGGTTTTATTTGTCTCTTCCTGTATCATCTTTTGGCCCTTTCTTCAGACTCTGCTCTTTCAAAACTTTTTCTGTCTTATTCTCTTCAACACGTGTTAAGCAAAACGGAGGAAATCATCAGCTCTGTCAGGTTCTACTGAAGCTCCCTTCCCTCCTCGGTGGGAACTTGTAAAAATCATCTCATCTAGTGTTAGGCCTTCAA
The DNA here is from genome assembly GCF_019054845.1 of Dipodomys spectabilis. Classification (NCBI taxonomy): domain Eukaryota; kingdom Metazoa; phylum Chordata; class Mammalia; order Rodentia; family Heteromyidae; genus Dipodomys; species Dipodomys spectabilis. The sequence continues at coordinate 3,892,638 of NW_024870935.1, forward strand.
AGATTCCCCGACCTTCCATTTCATCTGTATTTTAACATTATGCCGTAGGTTACAGTCAGTGGTATGATTCCTTCAGCTCTGTAATTTTTGTTTCAGTAGTTTCATTTTATTAGGAGTAAAGATGACACGATGTAATAATTATAAGAGCATGATAACATAAAATAAACGTTTGTAATTCCAGGCAACTTTTTAGAATTGCTGTGCTGGGGTATGTGTGGGGTGGGGGTGAGGAGGCTTGTTACTGGTATTTTAAGCACGATTACATTGACTCCATAGATCCATTTGAGAAGATGTATATTAATTTACTTTTTGTGTGTGCTTGGCCTGGGTCTTACAATTGGGGACTGGACACTGTCCCTGGGTGCTTAGACCCAAGGCTAGTGCTCTACCGTTTCCACTCCCAGCTTTTTGTAGTTAACTAGACATCAGAGTCACACCAGCTTCCCCACCGTGGACTCCTAACTTTAACTGTATTTTTTTTGTCTTTTCTTTTTTGGTACTGGGGATCGAACCCAGGACGTTGCACTTGCTAGGCAAGCGCTTTGCCACTGAGCTACATCCCAGCCCTGGACTCCTAACTTTAATCCTGAGATCTCAGCCTCCTGAGGAGCTAGGATTACAGGCGTAAGCCATTGACGCCTAGCTGTTAATGTTAACAGTATTAATTTCTTCCCCCGTGATTGTGGCATATCCTCTCATCCATCTATGTCAATTTTTTTCATCAGTATTTTGTAATGTTCCCTGTAGGGTCCTTTCACACTTGTAGTCAGCTTTATTCCTGTGTTTTTAATATATTCATTTTGTAACAACTGCAAAGGTGATTATTTCTCTCAAGTTCTCATACATCTTAATATTGGCATATAAAAAAGCTACCGGGTTAAAAAAATTGATATCCAACAAGTTTATTGAATTCATTTCTAGCAGTTATTTAATGGAGTATTTAAAGTTGCCTCTGCCTGATCACCTTGTCTTTTTCTTATTGAATGTGGCCAAGTGCTTGCTTCTCATTTCATTGGGTGTGTGTGTGTGAGAGAGAGAGATTTGAATCTTTCTCCTGCATTCTCTTCTGTAAAGCTTCGTTAAGCACTAAGGTTTTCTTTTTTTTTTCTCTTTAGCTGTTCTAGATCATATCAATTAAAGAAAAATGTGTATGACACATAAATAAGTTGAGGTTAATCAGATCTCTCAAGTAACAGAAGATCTTTTGAAATGTTGGAAATGAATTATGTGTATTTTTAGTAAACCTCTTTTGCTTATTTTTTATGATTCCCATTAGAGATGGTAACGCAATTTTTATATCTTCATCTTTGATATCTCAGTTGAACAAAGAAGATCAACAAAAAATGTCTCATTAGCATTTCAGGAGAATCCAGGAAAACAGGGTACTGATGGTTTACACTTTCACCCTGTGTCTGCATGTGGTTGCTTGGCCCAAAAGGAAAAGAAATAGAATTCAAAATTCTATGGCTCAGTAACTCTTGGCATACCTTGGGTGCTCAGACATCTATGGGTCCCAAGGTGAGCCGTGCAAATACAGAGCATTTCTTATTTGTCCTGGAAAGCTGTCTTGGAGACGGTTAACCCCAAATGGAGAGAGGATCCACCAAAGGCACTTGTGCCAACCTGTGACCTCAGCTTCGCTTGGCCTTCCTTTTTACAGACTTTTACTTACCCGACTCCACAGGGAGCGATCCTATCTAATGGGCTTATTAATGAGTTGGAGGAGACAGAGATGTGTGAAATCTTCAGCTGTGCAGATGAAATGGCGTTCTTTGGGGAGTGGAGAGACCAAATTGAAAAGCTATGCCCACAGGCTTCGGGAGGGGGCACCTTCCAGAGCTTCTCTCTAAGCAAGTAGAATGTGAGAACTTTAGACAGAATGCATTCTTGCCAATTAAGACAAAGGGTTATGTATTCCTGGGTAACGGTGGATAGAATAACATCAGTGTATCCTGTTAGGATTCCTCAGAACCAGAAACTTAGAAGTAAAATGAAAGAGAAAATACCTTAGATTAAAAAATGACAGGGGGAAATTTATGATTTTTTTCTGGAGAGAATATAGTTACTTAAAAAAATACAAATGAGGAGCTGGATGCCCATAGTTCACGCCTGTAATCCTAGCTACTTAGGAGGCTGAGATCTGAGGATCACAGTTGAACTTCACAGGCAACCCAGCAGGAAAGTCTGTGAGATTCTTATGTCCAGTAAACTACCAAAAAAACAGAAATAGAGCTGAAGAGGTAGAGAGCTAGCCTTGAGCCACTCAACGGCTATAATTTTGCATGTGAAATTATCACAGGTCTCAGCCGCAAGCCTTTTACGTGTTTTAGTGATTTATACTCATCTGAGTAGAGGCAAAGGGAGATGATTCGTGCTGAGAAATCTTCACCACTGAAATGCAATTCACAAAGAAGAAAACAAAACCAAGTCTGGACCTTCCCTTAGCAGAACAATAAGATGGGAGCTCTCCTGTCATAAGGGATTTGGGATTGTAAAGTCTTTGAGAGGTGAGACAGGACAGCTACAGAGATGGAGATGAACTGGGGTTGAGCTTCCATTCCAAGTAAATTCATGTTTAAATAGAGGAAGGAAGGAGAGACCCACTCTAGGCATTCTAGATGTATGTAGAATAAGTTTCATTAAAAAATACGATATTAGGTTAGACCCTCATTTCTCAGGTAGATATGAGATCCACAGCTATAAATCATTTCCACAGAAGTTAAATAATCCAGTATGCCACGCAAGGGATTCTTGAAATCAAAGCAGCGATAATTTGCAATTGGGAAGAAGACAGAATGGACAGAATATGAGACCTCATTTGCAAAGCAACGAATGCAGGAGGGTTTGTGAAATCGCTCAAGAGGTAGAAAACCTGCCTAGCAAGCTCATGGCCTCGAGTTCAAACTCCAGCACGGCTGAGAAAACAAAAATAGAAACGTAAAACCTCTTAGTTTAAGCGGTAGTAACAGATCGAAGTAGCTTTTTTATTACGTAACTTCTTTGTGCAATTAGAGGATAAAATTACGGTAGTGTTTTCAAAGTAATAGGAAAGAAACTCGTGTTCTAAAATACTGAGGGGGAAAAATGCATCAAAAGTAAAACTACACTGAGAAATTCTGGATTCATTCACCATCTTGATGCTTATGGACAGGATACAAAACACATCTAAGGTTCTGTAATGTCCTCATGTATAAATGCATGCTTAACCCCTGAGTCATGGAACATTTACCATGAAATGAGGGGGAAGACTTTGTTTTTAAAAGTGTCTTACCAATATTCTGAAATTGATGCTTATGTGGAAATTTTAAAATACATTTTATGTAAAATAATGACAGAGGACAGAGCCCATAGCTCAGAGCGATGCTGAATACGATGACAATATGAACAGTAGGGCTACCATTTGAAAATGCATGGCCAGTACAAGCATGCCCCTTATCCATCTTTGAGGTCTGGGCAGAAAAAATCTTGGATCTCAAGGATATACATGAGTTTCTGGGAAGGAGGTATGTGGAGATTTTAGACTTAATGTTTAAAGTATATAACCTGGGCTTGTTTTGTGTGTCAGATTTTCTTACAGTATCACTACAAAGGTCATTGGCACAGGAGTATAAAAATCTTAGTTCTTGGGGCTGGGAAGATGGCTCAGTGGTAGAGCGCGTGCCTTGCATGCCTGAGGCCCTGGGTTCGATTCCTCAGCACCACATAAGCAAAAAGAAAAAAGACGGAAGTGGGGCTGTGGCTCAAGTGGTAGAGCGCTAGCCTTGAGCTGAAGAGCTGAGGGACAGCGCCCAGGCCCAGAGTTCAGGCCCCACAACCGGACCCAAAAAAAAAAAAAAAATCTTAGTTCTTGGAAAGAATCACAGAAATCTTTTTTGCAACAAAATCCTTGCCTAGACACATGTTTAACCGGGGCCATCTAAACCCATCTGTTTAATGGTTTCTAGTCACTGGAAACTATCTTCTGGTGCATTATTTTTGCTTAGACTAAAATAGAATCAACCTCCTTGTATCTTTCAACTGTCCCAGCTTTCTATTTTTGCAAAAGAACTGTGGACTTTGCTCCTCATGGAATACTGCAGTCATTTTCTATGGTGATGGAATTTCAAGGCAGATTGATGAAATGGAGTTCTTGGGGCCTCTGCTCACTCATTTTCCTCCCAGACATTTCACATGTGAAAGGAAATATGCATGTCTTAGAAGTTGTCTTACGTCTCCAATACAAATATTGAGGCTCATGTACCCTTTATTTTTCAAGGGAGTATATGGCAGATTTGGTTTGGACATCTTCTTATTTTTTTTTTAGTGGAAATGTTAGATCTTAGAACCATTTTCATAATCCAGCAGTGTCTGTAATGTTAATGGATTTAAGCAGCCAGGACCCTTGGACCACAGCCTATAAATAGTCCTCAGAGTGCTTGAAATTTCAATCCCAGAGCCTAATGTTGGCTTTAATTCATTTCTTTTCCTAATGTTGAGAATGAACTTAGAGTAGCTGTCTGATTTTGGGAAATCTATTGCTTTTCCTTACTTCTACATTTGTTGTCAAAATTTAAATTTTAAGTGTGGCAGCAAAAAATATCATGGTAGAGCAGAAAAACAAAAACCTAATTGAGAAATATTTTCTATGAGCAAAAGATTCTTTTTAAAGTTAGTCAAGTCACTCTGGGACAAATTAGAGTTTTCTTTCTCCTGTTTTAACTGAAGTTTCCAGTGCTCACAATTTAAAATAAAGGGAAAATATTCATCTTTGGACAGAATTGAGACAGTTGCAAATTGCTAACAGCTTCAAATTTGAATTTTAATGTAACAGACATGAAACACAGCTAGATGCCTTGTTTACATGAGTGTGTGTGTGTGTACACGTACGCATACACACTTGTGCACATTGGTGTATTTACATGTCCATGTGTTTGGTTGACATTGCAAAATGACCATGTATAAATTTTAAACTAGTTAAAATTACTTGGCCGTTGTCTTGAACAGGCATAGAATTGTAAATGTGATTTTACTCTATGGAATTCAAGAGTTTATAAACAAAGAAACTGAGACCAATGAAGTCAAATTATTTGTATTAACATTAGAAGGGGAACAATCTCTGAGGATTTTTACCACCGATGACATTTTTTCCCTTTGAAGTAGGCCAATGATATTACAAGATAAGTTAAAATGTTTTGACTAAGTGAACGATCACATTAGTCCTATTTAAATAAATATGCTTTGGCTAATGACAAAAAATTATCTAAATCTGAAAGCTGAAACCTCCTAGAGATCGTATACCATGTCTATTTCCCTCTACATTTCATGTTTTTCTTTCCCCAGGCACACCATCTTTGAGGAACCCTAGCCCATGAAGATCTACTCATGGTAAGAATGTATACCAAGTGCAACTTTCATAAAAATGTTCATGCTTTTTGCAAGATATTTGTGTTTCCAAAACCAATTTTCAAACAGCTGAAAATATATGCATCACATTACATTTGTTCTAAGATACACATAATGGGATCTATGGAAACTGAGGTGTGGCTGGTTTGATGATAGACTCCAACTCTACTTCTTGAACAAACAAAGAAAATATTGTCCTTTGATAGATGGACAGTGAAGGAGCATTCAAAGTAGTAAGCCAAGGAGTCTATGAATCTTAGGACCATGAATCCCAAACTATGAGTCTTACGACCTTTCTCCTATTTCCCTAGCTACCTTATCTGCTTTAAGAATTCTCTTTTTAGCCAGGCACAGGTGGCTCACACCTGTACTCTTAGCTACTCAGGAGGCTGAGATCTGAGGATCGCGGTTCAAAGCCAGCCCGAGCAGGAAAGATCGTGAGACTCTCATCTCCAATAAACCACTCAGAAAACTGGAAGTGGTGCTGTGGCTCAAGTGGTAGAGCGCTCGCCTTGAGCTGAAGAGCTGAGGGACAGCGCCCAGGCCCAGAGTTCAAGCCCCATGACTGACAAAAAAAAAGAAAAAAGAATTCTCTTTTTATATATTAAGCTATCATTTTTTTTTGCGAACTATATCATCACCAAATACTACTTATTTATGTATGTTTTTGTAGCTTATGTTTCCCACTAGAAGATGATGTAGATATGGGGGAACTAGAATGGCTGATCATCAGTACATGTCCAACATGTGGGTATTTCTTTATAGTTCATCTGTGCTAATAACTGATAAACACCACCTATCAAGTGAGCTGTCTTGTGTTTCTGGTAGTACTATGTGTCCCCATAGTAGACTTAAGGACCAGATGTGAGCTCTATCTCAGAGCTAAGGAAGCAGGGCAGGAAATTACTCGCTGTGGATTATATACTTATTAAGAAGGTGATGGAATGTGAGGTTGTATCAAACAATTTCATATACTAAACTCTTTTCTTTCCCTGGAGCAAGTATCTTGCAATCCAGATTTGAGAATGACTTGAAGACAAAATGAATAGGAAACGTAACATTAAAGGTCAGAAACTATGTTCAAACACACGATTTCCATTTTCATAAAACCAGGCTGCTGCATAGGGCCTCTGATGGGAGGAAGCATAACTGATTTTTCTTCGTTCCAACTTACTCACGTGTGTTTGATGCCTCTCTCAGAAGAAAAGAACTCATTTTGAGAACTGAGAATGGCCTGGACCTAATCATGTAGGTGCTGTAAAACATCCCTGGCCAATGTTTGACTTGTAAATGTCAGAAACGCCCGTCTGACAAGGCGAAGTTAGAAGAAAGCATAAAACTCGACTCTGAAAAGAATCAATTAATTTCCAGGGTACCTGTACTCAAAATTGGAGATCGTATCACCTGAGTTGTAGGAATCGATTACCTATAACTTTTAAATCAACTCCCTGCCATCACAGGCCCAGCCTGGGTGGCCGTAGGAAGGAAAACCGAGAAGGCTCTGTGCCTTGACTCAGTATTTCTCCTTTGTATCATTGGAAAAATCATGCTACAATCTCAAAATGCTGACGATGATGCATTTACAATAATGAACAAGTCTACCCAGGAATCCTCCCTTGCCCTTTGTGATTCATACTAAACTCTCTAGATTTTTTACCCAACTAACAGATACTAACCACTTACCTATTCTGTTTCTAAAATCATGTTAGCACCATAACATATATATATATTTATATATATATATATATGTTATCTATGTTATGTATATGTTGCCTACTTGTGTGTATCTATGTATACTGTAGGTATGTGTACACAATATTTTATTATCTGTGTATATGTGTATACATACAGTATGCTGTATATGTATGTACATATATATGACATATAGTTATATATATGTGACATATATATGCACACGTAATTTGTAATAGTTATGAATACACACTAAATGGAGTCCTTCTAAGATCAAAAGTTACTGCCGTTCCTTACTGCTCATTGCCTGGCTACTCTCGCAAGTGGCAACTTACCTCCTACACTGTCACCTGACGATAATAAGATTTGACCTCCTTGATGTGGGTTAGCCAGTGTGAAGTATGGAAGTAGGAAGCGTTGCAGCACCAGGATTCCAAATTTGACTTGAATGTTTGTGTGGGTGTTACCCGTCCTTGATGTTTGTACCGATTATATTTCATGGTTAGTAAAAATACTAAAACATCCCTTAGTGCCCCCCCCCCCCGCAACTCTCGTGTCTGTTCATTCATTAGGTTTCTTCGATGAAAGCACAGATGTCCAACCTAGTAAAATTAAAATTTTCCATCAACTCCCTATTTGTACCTGTGTAGCTCAAAATGCCTACAGAAAGAAAGCTAAATATCTATATGCATGTATATATCATACAGATATTGTTTAGATAATTAAAAGATCTTGTAATACCTATAAGACATAAAGATGCATACTTTAAACACATCTGTATTTAGATATATAAATATATGTAAATGTAGATCTAGGTATGTAAGTGTATATAGAAAATCACATATAATTATATATAAAAGTATAGATAACTATATAGAGTTAGATATCTCCGTCTGTATAGCTATATATCTCGATATCCTGATATATCTCTTATATGTATATACATCAGTCTGTCCATCAATCGTCTACTGACTGCCACTGTAGAAGCAGGAACAGAAGCTTTATATGATTCCTTACTGTGTTCCTTGCATTAGCTCTCATCCTCACAGGCTACCAATTATGCCCTTCTCATTTGAAGCTTCTAGCCCTTCTTCCCTCAATTCCCCATTCAGGGGATATCCTCCTTTCTCAGTTCACGCGCACAGTGAAGAGAACTAGGGAAATTACAACGGAAGCCCTCACCCCTCCCATTCCCCCTCAGCTCTCCGTGGGCCGCAGTGGTGGAGAGCGAGGCCTGCGCCCCTCCTCGCTCCTCCCGCAGAGGGACTGTGCCCAGTCCTGCCTGAATGACTCGGAGAAGCCTTGGACAGCCCTGGAGAGGCTCTCTCATAATTTCCCACCGCGTTTCCTGTTGAGCTGGAATCTTCTTTAAGTCCCTCTCGCATTATTTTTCCACTTTGTTCAAAACACTCAACAGGTGGCTTTCCCCTCCCAAGCCCTTGCTTTTGTGTCCCGTTCCTCCCTGGACTTGGTTAAGGCAAGGGTTTTTCCACAGTGAGGTTTTTCTCTCCAGGAGGTTTTTCACAGCTCTTCTCTTCGTCCTTGCTCTCCTCCAGCTCTTCCAGGCAAGAGCACCGTAATCCTATCTGTTACATCACAGGGCGCTAACAGCATGAGCACACTCAGGATTCTTGCTCTCGTTAAGCTTTTAATTTCTTTACTGACTTTAATTAAATGTGAGAGGGTTTTGTCCTCAGCAAGAAGGAAGAAACATGTTTGTGTGTTGGATTAAGAGCATTCGGTTAGCCAGATTATGAATGCTATTTTGGGGGGAAAAGGATACGCCATTTCTCTTATTCTAGACTCACAGATATGAAGTCTTGGTCTCTGAGTTTGTTTCAGTTCAGGGGATGGATAATCTACCCGAAGAACCACCGTGTGATGCACTACTTCCCCAGCCACATCTGAGAAAGCCGCACTGCCTGGTGAAAATTGAGCATTTCACTTGCTTTCCTTCTTGCCAATTATACAGAAAAGATCGAGGGTCATTCATTTGAATGCAGTGCTCGCATTTTTCAGTTCAACGAACTCATGTTTTGGGGTTTCCTCTGCACACCTCCAATGGGTCATGATGCATCGTTTTACTTAGCCATTGCACTTAGAGAAGAAAACATCCTAGCAGAGCCGGCACTATAGTCGCAGACATTGATAAACAAGAAACACCTTAACTTAATGAAAAGACGCATTTCAAATAGTAGTTTGAAACATGGCTGGCCTGGAATGCAGCTGTGATGGGTGGACGGGTAGGACATGCCACAGACACAGCCAGCCATGCTGCTCAGAGGATTTCCTAAGTCACTGCTGTTTACCTCTGAAAGACTCATTCATCCTTTCCACTCAGGCTTTTTTTCCCCCCCTACTTTTAAGAAACTCTGATTAAATCAACATCTTAATTTTAACTACCATATAAGACTTTGGAACGAATGTTTATGGGAAGATATAAAAGTTTGTTCCCAATAATTGATGACCTCCTTAATTATTTTTGTAGTGAAAGAAAAATGAGTGAGGCAAAGTAAAATTAGGTGAAAGGTTCCATGTCCTGAGCCTGTGAGGCCCTGTTTGAAAAAGGATTTCAGTGTCATTATCTAACTGGGATCTAGATGGCAAATATATATATATATATGTATATATATATATATATATTGCTTTGCCATCTCTCTCTCTATATATGTATGTGTGTGTATATATACACACACATACATGTATATATGCATGTATATACATGTATATATACATATATATATACATACATATATACATGTATATATGTATGTGTATGTACGCATTATTATTGTAGAGAGGATATGCAAAGGGGTTACAGTTACACCAATGAGGTCAGGAGTACAACTCTTTTTGAACCATGTCTCCCCTTCCCTTACTGTCTCCCAGGTTTTCCCTCCCATCCCTACCCACAAGATATATACTTCATGTCCCACATAGTGTCTAGTGAGTTCCACTGTTGTGTTGTTTTATACCACCTTTTCTGTGTCCCCCTTCACTCTTCCAAAGATGAATAAACTAACAAACAAGACCAAAGGAAAAGACAACAAAAACAGCAGCAGCAACAATGGCAAAAATGTTCCTTTTTCCATTAGTTCATTTCTTGTTTCTTTTTCTTGTGGTTAATGTCATAAAATATTATTTTATACGACCATATGCACATAGCTGTCAACTTTCTGATTCACTCGTATGCAAATCCTCCTTTACTCGCACTGTGTAAATATGTAGAGACCTCTGCAATTTATCATGCCCCAGTGTATTATTTTAACCATCCAGTGTGTTCACTTGTAAATTCATAGTCACATTCTAGTTACCACAAATGAGGGAAACCATGCAACCTATGTTTCTTTGAATGTGGCTTGCTTTGCTTAATATGATTTTTTCCAGGTTTTTCCATTTCCTTATGCAAGGTCCAATATCATTTTTTCTGATGGGTGAGTAGAATTCCATTGTGTATATATAGCAAATTTTCCTGACCCATTCATCTACTGAGGGGCATCTGGTTTGATTCCATATCTTGGCTATGGTAAACAATTCTATAATGAACATGGTTGTGCTGGTAGCTTTAGTGTGGTGTGTGTGTTCTATTGGGTAAAATGCCCAGGAGTGGAATTGTTGGGTCTTAGGGAAGCTGTATGTTTAGTCTTTAGAGGAACCTCCATACTGCTTTCCAGAGTGTTTGAAGATATTTACATTCCCAACAGTACAGTAGCATTCCCTTTTGGCTGCATCCAGTGGGGACAATTTCATATCCTTTCCATTCACCATTTAAAAAAAAAAAAACAAAACTCAATTCCAACCTCAAAGAATCACTGGTGTTTCTAAAACCTGAAATGTTGATACCTTGCCATACATTAGCAGCCATTCCCGTGTCTCACTTTCAGGCGAAAAGAGAGCAAGTTTGTGAAGCCATAAAACAAAGAATAAATAGAGTAAACAATAAAATAGAACAGTTTGTTCAACAGCTAGCTGAGTTATCATCATGCCTCTTCTCTTCTTCCCAAATAGTGACTTTCTATCTTTGCAAATCCTTTCCAGCTTATACAGATTTTGTTAGCATGGGTTTTTATTAGTCCTTATTAATTTTCTCACCAAGTGCTTGAGTGTGACCGGTGCGAATCAGTTTTATTAGTTTATGCTGTTTCATTTTTTTCCTGTGTTTTATGTCTACCTCCATGTTTGACATAAAATAAATCCCAAATTGTGTTTCGTGAACAGCTTTGATTCCAAATATCAAATTATTTATATTGACTTTTCTGTTCGAAACACAGTATTTCCAGAAGACTCTAATTCATTGCATTCTATTTGACCATGTGCTTTATGTCTCTCTGGATCCACAAGTGATAGCATTATGGGGGAAAAATTCTCTAATAATGAATACTTCTGGGACAGTTTTAAAACACGAGAGCCGGTGAAATTAACTGATTATGTTTTTGAAACTTCATGTTTCAAAGAGAACAAATGATATTCACTTTCTGCGTTTTATATGAAAACAAACATAGCATCCAGTATCCATCCTCGAACATGCTGGGAGCTATGTTTACTATGTTTCAATGCATCTGTTAGGTGAGTAAGAGTTCTCAGGCTCATGATCAGTAATTCAGTAAATTAATAAATGCAACCGAACACATATGTCAGCCACTAATTAAGAAGATCACAACCAACTTGACAAGTGTTGTGTCATGTTTCCATTGTATTAATAACAACCTCTCGGAGAACTGCTCTTGAGTCTCTGAGTGTTACATAGTATCCGTTCTCTGAGTGTAGCTCCTAATCCAAGGTTAATTTTATTTCAACTTTACCTTTGTCAGCATATACTACGTTGTTTTGTTTTTTTTTTTTAATAAGGTTAGTCTCCTGACTAATGTATAAAACGTATTGACTTCACACATGCTTCAGTGGAACTGTGGAAACTTAGAATCCCCGCAATAATAAAGTGGTGTGGCACTGATACATAAGGAATTTCATGTTGCCATACATGAGGAGTCATCTTTCCTTGCATTTTGATTTATTGTCTTTTTAGTGAAGCACTTTTATTTTTTTTTCCTGCAGATAATTCCATTTGACATTGGTTTTATCCATAAAGGAAAATATGTTAGATAATAAAAATTTGAAGTTATGGTGTTTTTTTTCTTTTGAGGAATTTTCAGTGTTGCTTATAAATATTTACAAGTCCTACCAGCCTACTAAGGATGTAATAACTTCGCTCCATCAAGTCTCTCTTTGCGGCAGTGGGGAGAATGAAAATGGTGATGGGGTCTGAGGGAATGTTTCAGAGAGGTAACATTTGGGGATTTTATAGTGGTAAATAGCACTGTGTTAGGGGAATTGAAGGAAAGCAAATCGAAAGCAATCGGCAGGATGAAGGTTTCAGCACTATGTTATCTCTGAGCTAGAGCTGTCAGGACACCAACTTTTAAAGCAGACAGCATAGATGGACCAAAAGTTTATCCTGGGTGTGGTGGCTCACTCCTATACTTCTAAACTATTGTGGAGGGAACAATTGGGAGGATCGGAATTGGAGGCTGGCGTACCTCAGTTCTTGTCTGTGGAGACTCCCATCTTAAAAGTAAAAGGCTGCGCGCAGTGCAAGGCACGTTTCTGCTATAGCCGAAAGCAAAAATTGGAGAAATGCAGTTGAAGCCAGTCCAGGCAGAATGAGAGAGAGAGGGAAAAATACCTAAATGATTACCAAAGCAAAAGGGGCCAGAGGCCCAGGACCTGCTAAAATGCCTATGTAAAAACACAAGGCTCTGAGTCCAAATCCTAGTACCACTAATAGGTCATACTAATAGGTCTTTTTAGAAGACATGTGTAATCAGGGGAAAACTATAAAAATTAATTTATTCTGAGTGGATAAGAAGAGAAAGGTGGCGATTTTTTTCAGTGACATTCTGAACACAGGCTCCTATTTTCTGCTTATTGTTTGAGAGAAAGGGAAACAAAGACAAATAAAGGAGAGAGAGAGGAACTTCTGTGGCCAGCTATTGTTTCTCATTCTGTGAGATGTGTAAAGTCTATTTCTTTGAGAACAGAAAGTTGCTGTGCAAAGTTCCCGCCATATAAAGGAGTCAGAAATGCCTCTCCTTTTCCTGATTCTCAAACATGGTGTTATTTTGGTATCAGATCCTGAAAGGTGATGATAACTTCATGGCCTTCCTGAGCTCCAAGTGGAATCTGGTTGGACAGATAGACATTTCACACCTGTTTTCCTTCAGGCTCAGTCACTGAGACTCTGCGTAACTCTACATGAGCTCGGTTAAGGATGTTGTATCATCAAGTGAGAACGCAATCACTGATTTTGACACTGATTTTCCTGGGGATGGTATCAGTTTTCTTATGAAGTTATTACCTTCTGCTTTCTTCCATTAGCTTCGTTTTATTTTGACTGCGAGGTTAATTTTCATTAAGCCTGAATGAAATACTGAAGGGAAAATAGAGAATCTGACAACCGCATCAGGAGAGGGAAAGAAAAGTGGCAGAAGATTTCACAACAGATGTAAAGGAAGAGGAAACAACATTGGCTCTGGTTAAAAGTGAAGGAAAGGAAATACATGCCTAGACACTCAATGGAGAGGAAATGAACCGTTGTTTAGGGAGGGTGAGTCTTTCCTCTGATCTCCTCCAAGACAGCTTTAATTAGTATTTAGACAATCGCTATAGAGTGAGAGAATCAATCTATCAATCAGTTTGTCTATCTAAACTGAATATATATATATATATATATATATATATATATATATATATATATATATATAGACCATGTATTTTATGCATGGCTTTTAAGGTCTGTAGGCATTGGATACCAAATCATTTGTATATGTGACATGAGCATAGAAGAGAAAAAGTCTACACTAAATGGAACAAGTACAATTGCTTCACAGATAATATAGACGGATATAGAACAAAGGAACTGACAGGGTATTTCATGTCACACGTAAGTATATTTAGTTTTTACAGTGCCAATGTAAGTCAACCTCCTGTGAATGCAGGAAAGACCATTAAGAACTGTACGACTCTAGGAGCAAGAAATTGACACTTGTGGTCATCTTAAATTTATATATGTGATAGATCAAAGCCTTTGGCAAGTAGAATATTTTAGATTTTTTTTTTTATCTTGAACTCAGGATCTGGGCTTTTGTGCTCCAGGTTAGTGCCTGACTACTTGAGCTACACCTTTGCTTCCATTCTTAGTGGTTAATTGGAAATAAGAGTCTCACAGACATTCCTGTCCAAACTGAGATCCTCAGATCTCGGCCTCCTGAGCAGGTTGGATTATAGGCTTGCGCCATGGGCCCCTGGCTCAGTTTCTTCTTTAAAGTTCTTTTTCTAGACCTGATATTGTTAACATGTTATGAAATTTAAAACTATTTCTACTTTCGTAATTAAATCACCAGACTAGAAATTCATTATTTAACTGTTCTGAAAAAAAAATGATAATAAATTCTGAAAGAAAGTAAGAGTCACAGGCAGATAGAAGGAAAACAGATGTTTGGCATTCTCGTGCTTCTGAAACTGCCCTGTTTAAAAACAGAAGCCTGCTGTTCCCGTGTGTTTCAAGGTTGGCCATCACTGTAAGAGAGATGGAAAAATCGTGTGTGTTCCACTTAAACTTTATGGAGCATTTTGTAGTACCCTTTAACTAGGCGTAGGCTTTATGTCCGTCATCGTAATTGTCCTCCTGCAAAAAAATATGGGAACAATAGAGCAGTAGGAGGAGGTGTGTAGATCAAGTTTAAAAAGGCTTTATCGGAATTCCATAACTCAACGTGCACACTGCTAGGCACATCCCTGATGAAGCATTCATGAGCAGAGCGGACTCAAATCCTCTGAGCACTCAGCATCGCGTGACTTCCAAGGTGTTGTGTAAGAATCAAGGCAAATTGGCATCTAGAAATGTAAATACGTAGCAGTTGATTGGTGGATGGGTGTCCCTCTCTCTACATCACATGACCTCCTTTGCCTGTCTCTACAGGATGCTAAAGACGAGAAGGAGGCTTGCTATACATTCTAAATCATGTTTTAGCAAATAGCATGTTGTGTAGGAAGGGATGGGAAGGGGAAACAAAGGAGGAGGCTACAATGCTTGAGTACTCATTATCTTGCCCATGTAATTGTAACCCCTCTGTACAGTATTTTCACAATAAAAAAAAGGAGGAGGCTTGCTCTACATTCTAAATCATGCTGTAGCAAATAGCATGTTGTGTAGGAAGCCACGTAAAAATCTATATTCTTAATATAGATTAAGAAAATAGATTAAGAATTGATTAAGAATTTTAAACATGGAACCCGTTTAAAGTTTGGTGCTTAAAGGAGCTGTTGTTCAAAACCTTGGCTATTTTTCAAGAGAAAGTATAAGAAATCTCATGAGGAACGGTGGGTTACAGAGGAAGATTTGCTTCTCTACATTCCTTTGAATTTAATAATGCCCCAAGGGGGGGCAAAGGGATGTTTGATACTTGGGATATATCAAGAAAGTATTTATAGTCATCTTTTATCTTTACTGGTTCTCTGAAAAGAACCAAGCAATAGCATGAACTTCCTAGGTCTTATATAATCTTCTCACAAATACACATTAGGCATTAATTTTGCAGCCTGCTTTGTGTGTCTATTTGTGTGTGTGTGTGTGTGTGTGTGTGTGTGTGGCATAGAATTTGCAGGAAGTGCTCAGTGTATGGTTCTAGGTGAATACTCTGCAGTAGAATTAAAATAGAAGCCCAAGGTAAGAGTCTCTTACATAATTTTCAAGTTTCCATAATAACACTGCAAAAGCAAAACAAAAAAGGTATTTTTTAGGAATTTTACTTGTTCCAACAAGCATAAAAATGTCATTTTGAACTCCAGTAAGTCTTCATATAGTTTACATACTTCCAGGACATTTTCATTCATAGTAGCCACAAATTCCCAAGACATAGTAGGCAATTGTCGCTAGAGCCCCTATGTTAAATGTAGAGTTTAAGGTACACATTAACAATTAACATGACATATTTGAAGCTTCAGATTTTCTGAGTAGATAAGTACCAATCTTAAAATAAGATAAACTATCCCAGGTTAGAAATCTACATATCCAAGCCAGGTACTGACGCCTTTCACCTGTAATCCTAGCTACTCAGAAGGCTGAGATCTGAGGATCCTGGTTCAAAGCCTGCCCAGGCAGGAAAGTGTATGAGACTCTTATCTCCAATTAAACACCCGAAAACTGGAAGTGTCCCTGTAGTTCAAAGTGATAGAGTGTTAGCTTTGAGTTAAAAAGCTCAGGGACAGCTCCCAGGACCTGGGTTCAAGCCCTGTAACTGAGAAAGAAAAGAGAAAAAAAAAAAAGAAATGTACTTATTCTACATATCCATATAAATGGAGAAAAAGTAGGTTTCTAGACAAAACACCCAATTTATTCTCAAAATAAGGGGATGTTTTCAAAGACGAAATGGGGTATAATCCTGGGTAAAAGCCAACAAGACTATTGTCCTTCAGGTTAAATCAAAGATTTCCAATGAGAGAGTTACAGACAGTTGATAGCAAAAAGTAAGCGAAGATTTTAATTACCCGTGGAAGAAGAGGAGGGATCAGAAGCAAATGTTAAGTCCAGGAGAAATTAGTAAGAAATAAAGTCTCCTAAGTTAACCACAAAGTACACATAGCAGTTGGTGGGGATAATACCTTCATTTAATTATGTCCAATTCTCAGGAGGAGCTAGAGAAAATTGGTCCAACTTTTGATAGCTTATTAAAAACTCATCAAGATGAGTTAGAATAGCCAGTTATCATACTGCCTGGGGATTCCAGAGGGAAATGAATACAAAAATATTGACTTTTCCTCTATTTTAACTTTAGAGACCACTCAAATCACCTAATTAAAAAAGATTCTACGGTACCAGTAAGACAATCAAATAACCAGCGTAGCGGGTAGGGTATGTCCTCTTGAAGTTTCTCTGTCCTTGCTCATCTCAGTGGTTCTTCAGATTCCCCCAGTGCCAGTGTAGGATCAATTTCTATAAATCTAAAACTGAGGTCTCCTGAAATGCAACCGGCTTTATCCATTAAAAATTCATACGCAGCTATTTTCTCGAGGAAAAAAATTGGGATTATGATTTATTATTTCGTAACAGGGATGTAGATTCCAGTCTCATTTTTATCCTGTAAAATACATGATTTTTCAACTTAACATTATTTTGGTAGCTTAATTAATCTCTTCTAACGTTCAGATGTTTAATACGAAAAGAATATCGACGAGTGCACAGAATTAATTGTCATTTAGAAGGAGAATACTGCATTTCTCTAAAGAAAACTTGAGTAGAAGGACCAAATGCTTCCTGGGGAATGCTGACTCTTGATACTTAGTAAAGCACCATAGAATCAGTAAGGTAACATAGAGTCAGTAAGATAACACGGAGTCGTGATACTCCTGAAAACGTGTTTCTGAAAGTGTGTGAATGTATATTGTAGTAGCAGACACCAGCAATGTGATCCCTTCCTTTTAGTCGATATATGAAGCTCCTTCCAAGTTGCTCTTTTTGGCCACAAGCAAACCTTTCTGGCATTTTCTTTAGAAAGTTGTGTCTGTATGGAGAAAGTGAGATATGTCGAAAAAAAGATGCTTAGTTTAACTGAATAATATTGTTGCTGAGCATTCACAGAACAAACGGTCTGCAAGCCTACTCAGTCACTACTTACTGAATGAATTTAACTCCTCAATGCCTACCAATTGTTTGCTGAATAGATGCAGCACATTATTTTTGCTTTTCATTGTTAAGATACTCGGTATCTTCCTTAACATCTGCCTCCATGAATCATGTGAATTATTCTGTCTTCATTGTGTTTTTAGAACATTGGAAGTCCTTCCCAAATGAAGGGATCAATTAAAAATTCATGCTGAGAAGCCATACAGGGCTCTAGACATTCACACCGAGTGAGACCGAAGGAGGGTATTCTTAGGAGAGGATCACAGAGGTGCAATGCCTATGTAACATTTATGGAAATGCTCCAGGCAATAGAAATGAGATGTTTTTCCTTTGTTGCTGTTTTTCTTTTCTTTCTTTGTCTTGTGTGTTCATTTGTAAGGGGGAACACAGACTTGAGGGACAAAGGGTAAAACAATGGTATTGACTAGACAATAGGTTGAAATTGAACTATATAACTTGTGGGTGGGGATGGGAGGGAAAAACTGGGAGAGAGCAAGGGAAGGGTGACATCATCCAAAAGGAAATGTAGTTTTTATCTGACTTATATCACTGTAACCCCTCTGTATATCACCTCTGTCAGAACAATTAAAAATAATTTTAAACACTTGCACTCTCTGTAAAGAAAACTATAAATTTAGGAACTCAGAGAATTGGGTTCAGAATATGCCCTGTGGCTTACTGGTTTCAAGGATGCAGTAATCTTTGGTTCTAAGCTGTTTGGCAGTCTTGAAACGTTCCCATCTTTGTGAAATGAGTGAAAAATGAATTGTCCCTAAACCACTGGAGAAGGTAGAGGACTTGATTTGAGGCTGTCAGAAGTCAGGTCAGATGTTTGATATCATAGTTTTATATCCTCTGCGAGTTCAGTGTGGTCATTTTTCCACCACTAATGAATTAGCTCGCTATCTTAATTGACACACTGATCTTGAAAACTCCAGAAAATGATCTTGTCTGCCAGCTTCATTAGCTGAGGAAATTTGACAATAAAACATGAAACTAATCATTAGTCTACATGTGGAAGTTATGAATTACACTTTCTGTAATCATGCTACCATGCCATGATAATCTCAGAGTCCAAATGTGAAATAAACATATTTGCATTGGTATTGTGACTATCCATGATTAAGAATATCAGTGATTAACTCGGAATTTTTAATCTTCATATTGTATGTAAGAACTGCTTTGTTAAACAGCCACTCCTTTGTACAACGACTTACAGATAATAATTTAAAAAGTTAAATGAGTAATTTATTAGCCTTTCAGAAAACCGACCCTTATTTCCAACCTTAAATGTAGCCACGTGAGAACACTCTCACCTAAGAGGAAACCAGTGTGCTTTCTTAAAGAATATTAAAACTAAAAGAGAGAAAGGAAAAAAAATAATTCTATACATCGCTGGGTATTTTCTTTCCTTGGCTTGGATCCCTGCTGCTCCCAACAGGGATACCAATTTTAGAATATGAATTGACATCGGTACCACAAAAGCTAAAGCTCAAAATTGTTCCAGGAGAAACTGAGATATGGCCTTTCATTTGACAAGAAATTGGAAGCAAAGAAATCATAATAAACAGCCTGCAATAAATAATCTCTAATGGAAGGGGGCCATATATTTATTTTTTTATCAACTGACTTCGAACATTCTGATAGAAATACTGTACCAAAACAAATCTGAAATTGATCCTAGCCACAAGCATTAGCGCCTGTTGGCTCTTTTATACTGTGCATACCTTAATGAAAAGGACAATCATTTCTCACAGAAGTGCGCGACTCGCTTCCCAACAGGAGGGAAAAATTACAAAAGTAATAAATTGTCATTTCAACTTGAAAGCTGCTGTTATTTATGTGGACATTTTTATTTTAGCTGAAAGAGTTCTCTATTAAAGAGTCTTACAGTCCCTTTTAGCTTCTTGCAAATACGAAAGTACTTTCTAGAACAAACAAAAAAAAAGGAAGTATTCTTTCTTTCCTTCCTTTCTACTTTCTTTCTTTGTTTTTCTCCTACCCTCCTGCCTTCTTACCCTCTCCTCTTCCCTCCTCTCCTCTCCTCTCCTTTTCTTTTCTCTCCTCCCATCCTTTCTCTTCTCTTCCCCTACTCTTCCCTCCCTCCCTCCCTCCCTCCCTCCCTCTTTCCCTCTCTCTCTCCCTCTTTCTCTTTTTCTTTCTTTCTCTTTCTTTCTTTCTTCCTTCTTTCCTTCCTTCCTTCCTTTCTTTCTTTCTCTTTCTTTCTTTCCTTCCTTCCAAGATATTAATTTTTAGTTTTGTTTATATTTCTAATTTTATTCCTCTTTGTCTCCTTGTCCATTTTCTTTGAATTCTTCTTCAACACACTTGGAGCATCTAAATATAGTCACCCTTCAGTATCCATGGCGAATTTGTTTAGGACCTGTTTCGAAACCAACCTGTAGATACTCAAGGGATCTATCTAATCTATCTATCTATCTATCTATCTATCTATCTATCTATCTATCTATCTATCTATCTGTCTGTCTGTCCACAAGTACAATACACACACACACACACACACACACACACACACACACACACACACAGGTCCAGTTGTGTACCAGTGATCATTAAACTAAGGTCATTTGTGTTAAACATGGATATTTTGAAGTATCTTGTAGCCCTTTCCCAGTTATTTAACATTAAAGAGAAACAAATGACTTTCCGAGGTAATAATTTGTCCATAGAACTTTAAAGTTGTTGAGATGTTCATCCCTTGGGAATCATGGTGAACTGCATGCTGTTAGCCTTTCTTGACTGGCATATAAAAATGATCTGAACTAAGGGGTGTTTGTTTTTTTCACACTTAGCTGTAACTTCCACTGATCTCCAGAGTTCTGCAGACCAATGCTGCTGAGATAGTCGCTCTGAGGAATCCTAGGAGGATCTCGAGGGATTTTTGAGGAACTCCTTGGCTATTTTATTGCTCAGCCTCAAAAACTATCGACATCCAGTCCAGGCACCATGATTATTTATCCGTCAGCATTTTAAATGGCAGCATCAAAGCTAGAAGAACTTTAGGGAACTGATTTTTTTTTCTATTCTAAACAAATATCAGGAATACACCAGTAATTTAAAGTCCTGAAGTCAGTTAGGGAGAACATTAGTTGACACCAGTACTTGGGTTTGGTAAATACTGACCATCTTCAGTCTTTTTGCTTTGGTTTTTGAGTGTCTATTCCTTCTTTCTCCTTTCCTCCTGGAGTATAACTTACACACAGAAGAGCAGAGCACACCTGAGAGCCTTTTCTCATTCATTGGCCACAGGAAGCTGAGACTGGCATTTCTGTTTATTTAATCAGGGGCTCTCTACCAGCAGGTTACGAATCATCTCTGCGTATCAGAACTGATACGTAGCCACGTCCATCAGAAGAGATTAGGGGGGCCACAGGGTAGATTGAAACCCGAAGCTGGGTTAAGTAATTGGGTTCTTGTTCAATAAAAGCGCCTGTTTGTGCTGTGTAATGAAAGATCGTGGGTGCCAGGAAGGTCTGACTCCAAATACCCTTCGGATTTTCTGATGGATTAAGAGATAGGGGTGAGAGGGATTTAATTTAGAACTATTGAAAAACTTCAAAGAGATTAGGGGGAAACATTGGGAAATGCACTTTCGTTTTTTTTTCCCCCTAAAAATCAAGATTCTTTGTTACTTATCAGGGTCAATGATTTAAAAAAAAAATGACGCTAACCCTTTTCTTGGTTTTGTGTCTCTTGTTCCCTTTTTCCAGTGTGTGTCCTCTCTTTAATTGAACTTGAAGGCTCAGGGCACAAAGAAGATAATGAACCAGGCTTTACCTCCAATCCCGTGTACCTTAACCCCCTAACCTGATTTATGAAAGGACAGGATCTGGGCAGGGGGGGTGTCTCACGGGGAGCCCACCAAAGCTGAACACGGGGTGCTGGTGCACACCACAAACTGCAAGTCCTGGTTCAAGTGGCCATGTTATTTTAACCCCACATAATAAACTTAAGTGTTTCTGAAACCCTAGTGTTTCTGAACTTCTGTTGGAAAAATCAATATTTTTTTTAGGCCAGATTAAAAATAAATCTCACTGTAAAATCACATTTAATACAGAAAATTCATCTGAACTTTTGGTAGCGATGACACAGGGCATGTTCATCTCCAGGACAAGACGCCTCGTGCATGCTGTTGTCTGGGCTCATTTTAAGAAGTGATTGTTTTGATCTATTCGCTTTGGGATATATATATATTATATATATATATATATATATATATATGTATATTCTATTAGAGAAATGAGAACTAAAACCTTTATTTTCCTTCCTTTCTTGTCACCTAAAACTTGACTAAAGCTTCAGGGAGAGAGGAAATAAAAACAAAAACCACACACACACACACACACACACACACACACACACACACACACACGTATTGGATTCCCAACTCCTAAAAACAGAAGTGAGCCTATAACTTGAAGAAAAGTCCTTTTATTGAATGCGAAGTCTGAACGTAACCACCAGAAGACAGCATCTGATGGCGTCCATCCCCAATGCATTTTGGTTTTCCACACAAATCCCACGGCTGTCTCTTCCTTTCCAGTCTGCCAGCAAGGCCCTCCGGAGCGATCTGCACACATGCACCGTGTGCACCTTGCTCTGTTCTGGACTTTTCTATTCTCTCCTGACTTCTCAGTGCTGGCAATTTTTTCCTTTTCACAAAGACCATTTAGGAAGTCAGTTGCAGCAAATAGCTTGTGGGTTCCCAGCAGCTTCTCCCTGGTGCCATCCTGCCAAACCACCTGAATCAGTAAAGCCGAAGAGGAAGGACATTACGTTGCAGCCCAAGTTCATCTCGAAAATGTGTGTTTAAGTCTCAGCAGCACAAGAGCACTGCAGAGACCCCATTTCCTCTCAGCAGAGGGTCAGAGGCACAGCTGATGATCCATTGCACTGATGAGGAATGCCGGCGGTGCCCGGATGTGGGTGACAGGTGAAGGACGGCGGTTGGAAATGGCTTTTCGAGAAGAGCGAGGTACAAGCTGGCGCGTGACCTGCCTGAGAAACAAGGAAATCAGAAGCCAGGCTTCCCGTTTATCTCCAAATGAGGAAGGAGACCTTCTCTCTTCCTGACCAACTCTCTACTTCATTTTGAGAGTGACAAGTTTAAACAAGATGAGAACCGGATTACCTCTGCCTGCCTCATTTTTCCCCCTCAGCAGACAATATAATTAATGTTGTAGGAGAAAGAAAAGCTTTTTGGATGAAAAATGTAGACACACACACACACACACACACACACACACATACACACACACATACACACACACACACACACACACACACACACACTCTCTCTCTCTTTCTGCTTTTTCCAGGAAAACACTTAACAGGGTGAATGGCCTTTTAGATAGGTTGTTCTGGAAAATATCACACAAAAAAATGCTTATGATGAATTTTTATGTACTAAACATAAACCTTACTTGTCTTTTTAGTCTTCAAAAATTGATAATTACCGTAACATAAGTAAAAAACTATGATACCAAAACCAGAATACATATGTAATTTATTCTTTTGGTCTTTCCCTATTGGATTTCCTTGAGCATGTCTCCTCACTAACTATGTTTCTCTGTGGAAAATCAGCTACACGACAGGGCTGGAGTTTTACCAATAGCTCTGTGTGTGTCAGAACATGTTCTCTTAGGAGATCGCAGTAATTTTTCAAGGTCTTTTCAGCAAACTCCAAATTGTTACTGGTCAGGTTTGTTGCTCAATATCTTTCTACTGTTTTCCCTTATTCATCAACTCAGTTAAGAATGTTTTATCTTGGTGCCTACAGGCATCCGTAGGAGGGCCCAGTGTTTGACTGCCTTCCTCGACTCTTGCTTGTATTCATCTCTACAGACTCTGAGCACTGTGGTCTCAACCGGGCTGTGCACTGAACACACATTGCATTTGAGATGCAAATGGTTTTACTCTACTTGGCTCACTCTTCCAGGCCCCATTTGAATAGCATTTCCTTCCTAAATTTTTGGCCCTTTTTCTTTACATAGTTCCTGCTGTCAGTACTGAGTACTGCCCGAGTTTATAATTTCTTATATAATTACTTACATATACCATTGCTAATTCACTGTGTTTTATGTATTTTTGCCATGAATCTATTCCTTATTATCCAAGAACTGTGTACGAGGAACACTGTGTCTCTTTGCACCTGCTTATTTTTTATTGGTTTATAAATAACTTCTTGGAGATGTCACAAATGGTTTAGGATTCTTATTCTAGAGAGTACATACAAATAAAGTATTACCTTATTTTTATTTTTGAAGGACTTGGTTAGATGATTATGAAAACCATTTTTCTAAGAATGTATTCAGTACCTCCCATGGATGAACTTATAATCTGCCAAGAAGACAAACCAACATCTATTTTCCAAGACAGAAAATTTTCTTTTTATCTTGCTAGTGAGAATGGAAAGCACTTCATCCTCCCATTTTTTTTTAGTCCAAAGTGGATCAGTGTTATTTATCATGCATTGATTTGTTGTCTCTGAACCTGCAAAGGTGGTTTGGCTATTTATAGTCTGTGTGAAATGTTGTATATACTCAGCGTTACAGATGAGAACTATTAAATAAATCGATTCATAGCTCTAGCATTGGGGGCAAATTTCATAGTAATAATTGTGGACACTATAAGAAGGTAGTATGGGAAAAGTATGATTACTTTAAATACAAATTTCCTCCTGCAAAGTTCCTGTTATGCCAGTATCTGAAGAAATTTATATAGAATCAAATTGCCAAATTCATATTATGTGACCACAATTACACTTTGAAATGGTTTCCATTTTAGTAGTTATGTAACATTAATATATCCATTAAGGACAACTGGCTCCTAAGTAGATTTGAACTACTTAAGTATGGATAAGTTGAAAATCTGAGTAATAGGATAAACATTTAATCACACTTTTTTTAGTTTCTGTTTGTATGAAATATATTTGATGTATGAATTTATTATAAATAATATATTTCCATCTTTGGCAATGAAAGAAATATGTAATTGATGATTTCTGTATATTAAGAAGATTAAATACCAACTGTCCTCAGACTTGTATTTGGCATACAATTAAAAGTATCACAGAATACATTTGCACTGACTCACAATGTACCATGACTCATATCAAACTGGTTCAGAATAACTACTTAACGTTTCATTATCATTCTCAAAAATCGCTTTGCTGTTGCTCTTTTTCTTTTCTCAAAATATTTTTAGTTTCCAAAAGAAGACACTTTCATATTCCTATAAGATCATATAATTTGTCTTATTAACCAATTGTGTGGTTAATGCAAGTAAACCACTTAGCAAACTCTACCACACAAAGTAAGTTGTTAACAAAAGTGCTTTTATTGCTATTGAATTATTTATGTTAATGGCTAAATGCTATAGCATGTGCTTTATTTAATAGGTCTCTTGTTAAAGGAAATGGCTCCCGAAATTAAAATTGAAATTTAATTGAACTTTCTCAATTACATTTTTTTCAATTTAATTTGGACTTTCTCAGTTAAATTTTCTGAATTTAATTGGACTTTCGGGTGCAGGGTCTTTGGTGGATGGATGTGATTTCGTGTAGGTTTTGCATAATTTATAGTAAGTCACAATTGACTATATATGTGAAACCTATACAGAAATGAAATTCACTTACATTGTTAAACCATCAATCATTTATTGCATAATTAGTCTAGGGTTGCCATTTGAACCTCAGTTTTAATTGTACTGTTGGCATATGTGATTATTAATAATCTGTCCTTTTTTCATAAATGATCATTGAAACGAAATAGAAAAAAGTGCAGTAAGATTTCCTTCTCAAAAAAAATAGAACCTTCTTAATTGACCAGAATAAATTTCTATGTCTAATTCTTCACATATCCCATGTTTTTAAGCTAATGGTTTTGTGGGTTGTTTACCACAACAATGCCATCTATATTTGCTTTGTTTGTTGGATGTTTTTTATTCATGAGTCAAATTATGTGCATCAGCTGATTTCTTCAAGTTGGGTTTTCAAATAGGTTTCTCAAAAGATCTTTCTTCTGGCTTAGCACAGCAGTCAGTTCTAGCTATTATAGAATAAAAAATAGCATTGACGGGATAGTTTACAAAGAGTAGAAATTTCTGGCTCCTAGTTCTGGAGATGGTGAAGATCAGGAAAAAAGAAAAGGGAAAGACAAGGCGGTAGGAAAAGTGGCATCTGGCAAAGGATCTTTTTCCATTTCTAAGATGGTTCTGTGTTGTTCCATCAGTACAAAGGAGAAGAGAGAAAGGCAAGAAATGAGACCAGATGTCCCCTTCCTGGTCTTTTATTACACCACTAATCCATGCATGAGCCCAGTGTTCTGTCACATAATCTCTAACCACAAAGTTCACCTCTTGAAAGAAACACAGGGGTTATGCTGACTGGCATAAGAATCTAGCAAACAATAACCATAAATCATAAATAATCATAAATCATAAGCACTCAATGGCAAGAATCATAGCTTATGACGTTTCTGGGAGCCTAGTTCTCGTGAGTCAAAAAGATCCACTAAGCCAGGAAAATAACTTACTAAGAAACAATGGTTTTTATGAGCGCTTTCTGTATCGTGTTGAAAAAATACCCCCTGATGTAGGCACAGAACGGGAGAAAGAGCAACTGGGAGAATCAAGGTATCTTACAAACGGTGAATATGTTCATGGAGTCCAACACTAAAGAATTTGAGAGTTATTATCAATTCATTGGTATTCTCTGATTCTACAGGATCACACTGAACCTTGGGACCACGGGCAAGATTTGGTTGGTTATGTGTATATTCCAATCTGTTTTTAGTATCTTAGAGTTTTTGGTAACTTTTATCAAATTGTCAAAAGTGCCTGAAGTTAAAGCATATTAAAATACATTTTAAAATTACTTTTTAAAATACATTTTTATTGTAAAAATACTGTACCTAGGGGTGACAGTTACATGAGTAAGGGCATGAGCACATTTCCTATCAAGCATTGTTGCCTCCTCCTTTGTTTTTCCCTACCATCCCTTCCATCCCACCTCCACAACTATCCCCCCCATCCCCACCTAAATTGTAAAGTTAATTTTTCAACATAGTGTCTTGTACATCTCATTGTTACAATGGGTCAACCTGTATCCCTATTTAAGCATTTTTGTTTTTTCCCTTCCCCTCCCCAAATTAGAGAAGTATATATACAAGATGCAGGGCACTGACATCAAATACAGTGAAAACAGGGGTTATACCATGGGGAGGAACATACAAAGCAACAAAAAAAAAAATCACATGGCACATTATAAAAACATTAGAATCAATAGCAAGAAAGAAAAATCCACAGTCCTGGGGCTAGAACTCTGGCTTGGGAACCATCTCTGAGCTCCATTTTGCTCAAGCGTACTGCTCTGCCACTTTAGCTACAGCGCCACATCTGGCTTTGCATGTGACTAACTGGAGATGAGCCTCAGGGACTTCTGCTTGGGCTGACTTCAAACTGTGTGATCTTCAGATCCCAGCCTCCTGAGTAGCTAGGATTTCAGGCGTGAGCCACCAGTGCTAAAATTACCTCCCCCCTCCCCCATTCATCATAAAAATATTTACAAAGAAGGGAAAAAGGAAAATATAAAATCAGGAATATATCTATAGTATCTAACTTCTGTTTGTTCCTCTCTGGGCAAGTGACCTGATCATAGAAAGAGTATTTATATTCCACAGCCACAAATAATTCATAGGGGCAAATACTAAATGAATTATCACTGAATGGTAATTTCTGTTCTTATTATATCCTCCCTCAGAAACAATTAATAATGACTGGTTTTGGGTTAATCTTTCAAAGCTACATTTGCTAGTTTGCACCCTGATCACTAAACAAAGATAACGTTGGTACACAAAGGTAACACTGAGTAGTTGAGTCTACATTTTGGAGAATCGTCTGTCTTGAAACCACACTCTCCTTGAAGCTTAGCCATTCATTGCCAATCAAGTAGCATCAGACAAGGTTTCCCACTGGCCTACTGGTCAGTTCCTATCCATTTGATTCTATAATCCAGGAGAGTGAAAGCTTAAGGACTTTATTTTCCCTAATCCTTTACCAATATAGTTTCTGCCAGTGAGAGTTACATAAAATGTAGTAAAGCACTTCTTCTGAAAGGCATGTGTTGTAAGTCAAGCTCTGCCTCCTTCTTAGATCATCAAAGTCTTTCCGATATGTTACTATGCCTTATTCGAGTACAGCATTGATTAGACATAAAAGGAGAAATAGAGTCTCCAGCCGGGCTTGTGAAAAGACCCATCCGGACTGTCCACATGAACATTATCACCCTAAAATTTACACTTTATATTAATGAAAGATGGTCACAGTATCCACAGTAAGTAGCAAGCTGACCTCCTAGGTTTTTATCATTTCAAAATTAAATGCCTTGTGTTAAATTCCACTTTATGTAGTAGATATTGGAGGACCACTGGATGATTTGAACCAAAAAGATGCAGAAAGGAAACCTGCATGGGGGAAATATTATCTTCTTTTGCAGAAATCTGTATTCAACACAAACATACATACACACACAGAATGCTGTAACTCCATACACACACACACACACAGGATGCTCTAACTCCGGTAACATTTAATAAGAAAAATAAAGTATTAATTATTATGTACATTGTTCAAAATGATTTTACTTTTTTTAGTATATACTAACAATTTAAAACTAGTTTAGATTTCTGATAGGGGATTTATAACATAATTTATTTCTATGTAATTATAATTGAGTTTGAAAATCGATATATCACGAGAGTAGTATATATTGGACTGGATTGTTTCTATATAAGACATAGAAAAATTCATCTACTGAGGGGCATCTGGGTTGGTTCCATATCTTAGCTATAGTAAATAATGCTGCAATAAACATAGTTGTGCTGGTAGCTTTAGTGTGGTCTTGTTTGTGATCATTTGGGTAAATGCCCAGAAGTGGGATTGCTGGGTCATAGGGGAGCTCTATGTGGAGTCTTTTGAGGAACCTCCATACTGCTTTCCACAGTGGTTGAACAAGTTTACACTCCCACCAACAATGCAGTAGGGTTCCCTTCTGTCCACATCCCCTCCAGCATGTGGCATATATACACAATGGAATTCTATGCCTCCATCAGAAAGCATGACATTGCCCCATTTGTTAGAAATGGAGAAACTTGGAAAAAATTATATTAAGTGAAGTAAAAAAAAAAGACATAGAAAAAATAAAATTAATGGGAAATAGGCACAAAAGTTCTTTCTGTACTTAATGAGATTTGTGAGCATCAACTCACTTTTATTTTTACAAATCAATTGTATTGGTGTAAACATACTCTACTGAACATCTTTGTTTGCAATGGAAGAAATTTCCTTTCATGGTCAAACTGAGTGCTGTGTTTACTATTTACATATTTATATGTTTACTATTTACATATTTACAAAAAAGGTAGATAGGAGTAATGTTACTAATATTTCACCCATTTTTGTTTATGATCATTTTGTATAAAATTATACAATTAGTCTGAACATCTCTCATTAAGAAGTCATATGTTACTCAAAAGTTTCACACTTTAGAAAAAATTTGGCATTGGTGACTAAGAATACCACAGGGGTCAAATGTGAGCAAGCATTCTAAAATATGCAAGCTCTGAAAGCTGAAATCTCTCTAGTCCCAGGCCTCTTGGGGTTACAGCCTATACAGAATATTCAACCTGTACTTCCAGTTTCTAGATCAAATCACAGATCTGAACACATAGACTTGTCTCCAAATTCTTGATTGCCTTTTGAAGCTGGCAATACCATCTCTATACATGTTTTCAATTAGTGTTGAATAGGTACTAGGGGATTGTACATTCAAATCACGAAAGGTAATTGCCACATGAATAAATGTGATCATATAATTAATAAGGCATCACATATATATGTGTGTATATATGCATATATATGTATACACATATATACATATATGTGTGTGTATGTGTGTGTGTGTGTGTGTGCACGGAACCTAAATACACCCTTACAAATAGCCATTATTTAATAACCCACAGAATCCTACTAAGTGATACCGCGCGTGTTCTTGGTAAGAACTAAAGGATAAGTTCAATTAGTGCAACACAGATGGCAAGAACAAGTAGTCAGACTGTGAGTAACGGTGAAGTACGCTTTATAAAGATGCCCACTCAGAGGAGAGTCGTCCTCACACTTGGAAAATGAGAGATGAATTCATTCATACACGAAGCAAGAGAAGTTCGATTTCTTCCTCACACCCCAGCTGTCGGGGTGAGTTGTCTGCCGTTCTTGTCTCTCACTGAAGGAACTCACCGGAACCCCCCGTGGGGTCTCCCCTCTGTCTGCACGAAGCCCTCCTGAGTGGTCCCTGACTTGTTGAATGACTCATGGCACTTGTTGGCAGTATTCTGCAAGCGGTCACCTTGGCTTCCAGTGTAGAAAACGGATTGGCTGTGACATACCTCCTGTCACTAGTCTTTCGCTAACTCCTCATTCTGGGCTGAGGTTACTCTGATGGCACCACGCTGCGCTCCTCGCCGATCCAGGGACTCAAATCCTGCTGGAGTAGTCTCAGCCAGACATCCTGTCCCCTGCTGACAGAGACTCCTGGGGCTTTCCTCCCTTCCTCACTGCCCTGTCTGGAGGACTGTCCAGGCATTGCTTCCTGAAACAGCCCCTTGGCGGGGTCTTTATGCGTTTCCTGTTCTTGGGTTTGATTTCCCTTTGTTTGAGGAGCGTATGTCCCCTGTCTTGTGTCACTCACCAGCTGTGTTCTCTAGCTTTTCCTGATGAGATCTATGACTGATAGAAACATCGAATGTCATGCTTCCAGATTCTGATGGAAACAGCCAATGGACTATAAAGAAGAACACACTTCTGAGCCGTTGGGTTTCGGTGAAGGCCGCATAGCATACGCTGGGTAGGAATACTCACCACGGATTGTACGGGCAGGGATGGAGCAAAACGGAAAAGTTGGCCGGGGAGGACACGGAATGGGTCTTCAGGAGAAGGTGACAGGATAAACACGCTCCATCGGGATTGTGTCCCCGTGGAGAGAGAAGAGGACAGTCTGGAGGAGTGTGCTGCTCCCCCCTGAAGGGCTTTAAACCCTTTCCATCCGAGCGCCGGGCAAATGCCCCCGGGACACGTCTGCCCCTGTGAATCGGCTGACTGCTCACCATGAGTCACTGATGTCGTAGAGTTGGTCTGTGGCCCAGTGAGCAATGCCACCAGAATCAGGACAAAATCTACCGACGGCTGGCACCAGACGGAAGGCCCCACACGGCCAAGCCCACTTATCTGGAGTCGAGGTCAGGTCACAGAGAGAACTAGAAAGAAAAAGCCATCAGTGCTATTCAATCTAGAGACAGGACTTTGCTCTCTCCGGGTCCTGAGACTGGGTATGGAAGTCTTGCAACAAGCAGTTCCTCAGGAGAATCATTGCTAGACGTGTCCCCAGGCACAGGAAAACAGGCCTCTCTCCTCTTTGCGTAGAAAACACAAAGGACTGTTTTTCATATAAACACTTTCCAAAAGAAACTAATGATCCTGTGGGCCCTGAAAAATTTGCAACCAAAAATGAGGAGTGGAGCTTTTGTTTAAAATCAATATTAGCCTGCAACATGCAAAAGCCCAGGATCTGACTTAGGTGATGAAGGTTTCAAACGTAAGTATGAAGACATGTTGCTTCATGCAGAATGATCATTTTGGGGGAGCATGGAGGAAGAGACCCGCACTATAACAAAATCCAGTCAGAAAGTCTGTCGAGGCTGGGGATGAGACTCTCTCTCAGACAGCAGGAAGAAGGAAACAGGAAAAGAGAGAATAGTTTAATAAAATAAGGAGATTTCTGATTTATCAGTTAGGATTCCTAGAGAATTTTCTGGAATAAATTTTTTTAGAAATCGATAGAAAATATTCAACTTAAAGCATTCTCATCAGATTTATTTCTACCCTTAATGCTTACTACAGCCAATGAAGTGGTGAGTGAAATTACTTAAGAATTTAAGAATGAGAAAATGATCTCATAGGAGACCTGTCCATGTATATTCAAGTAATGCAATCATCAGAGTAAATACAAATTCTGAACTATGATTGTTCTGCAAAATACGGGTTTAAAATATGTTGCAAGTAGATCCTTCTCTGGATGGTTAAAATGCTAACATAGAAAGCCAGAAATTCTTATCCAGATAGAACAGTTTATCTGTTTAAAAGTCACTAATTCATTTTTATGCTGCAGGTTTTACATATACACATTTCTGCTTCCGAAGCGGAAAATTCCATGTGGAAAGACAAGGTGCAGGTATTAGAGACCTTAACATGCAGATTAGCGACTCACTGACAGAGACAGAACACAGGGCAGGAGCCCATAGAAGCGGTGAAATGCAAAAGGATCAGAGGCAGCATGACGTTGGAGGTGACACTTCAGAGCTGTTGGCCCTGTAATCTGGAGCACAGCCGCTCCAAGTTCAAATTCTCTATCTTCGCCTGAGATCGCAGACTGGTCATCTGAATTCCTTGCGCATCGTTTGCGACAAGAGCCGGAAGAAGGAAAATCCGGTGAGCCAAGAGCTATCTACTTAGGAGAGGCTCTGGGGGTGGAAATCCTCTGAACAACGACGGGACTGTTCATCAAAGGAAGGGTGAGGAATAGAAATGGTTTGGTGGGGAGACCGAAGTGGGAAATGAAGGAAAAGTGATCACATGCAGCCATTGTTGGATCCAACGTGCATTGTGTAGAAACAGGTCTGGGTAACCTGTGGGTAGACATGAGAGGGAGAAAATGGAGGAGATGACATTGTCCAAGAAACACCGCATTCAGCTCCTGACTTAATGGAATTGTAACTTCTTTGTACATCTACATCATCATCATCGTCATCACCACCATCATCATCATCATCCAACAGAACCACCTAAGATAAAGAATGTGAGATTTTTTTAAAATCTACAGAAAAATATTCAATTTCAAACATTCTCATCAGACTTATTCCTTCCAACCTTTCTACATAATCCAGACCAGGAACTGGTGAATGAAGTCACTTAGGAATGAGAAAATTACGGTGTAGGAGACCTGTTTATATACATTTAAGCAATGGGCCATTTACAATGTGGAATTCAAACATCAAAAGCAATCCTTATCAATACTTGCTAGGGTTTGCTGTTGCTATGACATCATGAAATTATGTAAGTTATATACAGTACACTTCTTAGAGCATACTGTTAGCATATATCATAGCATGTCATGATGACATGTCCTGGCAGCCATCAGAGAGGGCCTGTTTCCCACTGAGGACATTTACCAATTATTCTGGTTTGATGTAGACAGGAAGAAAAGGGTGTGGCAGGAATTTGCAACAAAACTGAGGTGATTTTCTGAAATATCTTTGTTATCACATGTTTAAAAGGTTACAAATAAACACATCGGAGGTCTGAAAATATAATAATACAGAGATAATACACAATAATATAATCTTATGTATACCCGTGTATAATATACACACACACAGAGAACTAGAGCTCCAAATAAACGGTAGAAACTTCTTGTCCAATTCTCAACCTGATTCGGGCACATATTCATTACAATTATTGATTGCATTTTTTTTCTGGTCATGGGGCTTGAACTCGGGACCTGAGCACTGTCTCTGAGCTCTTTTTGCTCAGTGCTAGGCCTCTACCACTCTGAGCCACAGCACCACTTCCAGTTATTTATTTCTTTGAGTGGTTATTTGGAGATGAGTCTCACAGGGACTTTTCTGCCTTGAGCTGGCTTTGAACTGTGATCCTCAGTTCTCAGCCTCCTCAGTAACTAGGAATACAGGTGTGAGCTACTGGTGCCCAGCTTATATTTTTGAATACTAATTTTTAATTACAATTTTTGTCTGACTTATATTTTGATTGGCTTTTATTCACAAGGAAGTCACATGTCAGGCAGCGATTCAGGCAATATTGAAGAAAGAATAAGGGATCTAGAATTCTTCTTCATGTTTTCTACTGTTCTCATATTCTCTCAAGTTCACAGTAGTAGTAGAAGGATGGTAGGAATATAGTTTGTTAATTATCATCATGAATTCATCTCGAAATCTTTTATAGTTTGGCAATCCTGTGCCAAAATACAGAGATTGGGTTTCAGGATATCCTACTTAAAAAAAAATAAATCATTGCCATATAGAAGTTCTGCCTTCTTTACATTTTCATCTGTATCATGCAACTGCTCTCGCACTTTGAAATATTTAATAAGTAAGTTTTCTTCTCTTTGGCTTTATTCCTATGCTTCTAATTCATGCATAAAATATTAATCATACTCTTGTGAATAAAAAGGCAGTTGAATCCCTTAAATCACAGATACACACATAATAAAGATATAAGTGGAATTTCTCTCTCTGAAGATTTTAGTTGCAGGAGAAATAGGGGAAATGGAGATGGCCATGGAGATGCATAACTCTAATCCCTGCTGGGGGGGTGGTGAGTTGAAACAGGAGGATGGTGGTTCTGAGGAAAGCCAAGGCAAAGCTTAATGAGATCTTACTTCAAAAACAACAACACGAAAACCAGGCTAGGCACAGTGGTTGATGCCTGTAATCACAGGGAGGCAAAAAGCGAAGGTAGGAGAGGTTGGTCTGAGGCCAGCCCAGGGCACAAATCAAGACCCCAGGCAAAAATGGCTGGGTGTGACTAAGTGAAGGAGTGGTAAGCACTCCAACCCTGGCACTGAACTAAGGAAGGAAGGCAGGAGAAAAGGAAGAGGAGAGGAGGAAGGAAGAGAGGAAAGAAGGAAGGAAAGAAGGAAGAAAGTAAAGAAGGAAGGAAGGAAGGAAGGAAGGAAGGAAGAAAGGAAAGAAGGAAGGAAAGGAAGGAAGGAAGGAAGGAAGGGAGGGAAGGAAGGAAGAAGAAAGGAAAGAAGGAAGGAAAGGAAGGAAGGAAGGAAGGAAGGAAGGAAGAAAGGAAAGAAGGAAGGAAAGGAAGGAAGGAAGGAAGGAAGGAAGGAAGGAAGGAAGGGAGGGAAGGAGGGAAGGAAGGGAAGGAGGGAGGGTGGGAGGGAGGGAGGGTATAAGCAGGTTGAGATCTCACATGGTCTCCTTGACTTCTACAGACAGTATCTCACCCTCTGGTACCTGGAGGCATAGTTACCAGTACAAATGCAGAACCAATACTGCGACCTTCTTCATTTATCTCCCTACTTTTACGTTTTGAAGATGAAACTCCAACTTGAGCTGTTCCACTGGGGTGGGAACAAACTTTATCATGTGATGTGTGTGTGTGGGGGGGGGGGGTAGATAGGGATGGAGAGGGAGCTGCATCACACCAGTGTTATTTCTCCAGATGTTCCTAGTAGACAATCCGATTTAAGACATCTACCAAGAAAACGTAAAGCATAACAACCAGAAAGGAAGCCTATCTGTGGGGCAAGTTCTGAGAAAAGAGATGAGGACAGAGTTGACACAGCTTAAGGACTCGCTGGCGCTGGTGTGGTAGAGGAGCAATCTCTGACAGTGACTCCATCAAAGCCGAAAACGATTTCCGAGCCACCAACGTCTGGAAGGTGTTTCAGCCCAGGAGTTTCGTGCCCTTCTTTTCATAGCCTAGCGTCTCCACCTCAGAGATTAACCATGAGATTTAGTAGGTGTGTCCTGCACCAATACTCTTATTGGAAATGTCTCCGGGGTTATTAGCTGTATTCCTCGGAGCAGCAGAGTTCACAGAATCGATCCACATTCTAGACGTCAGGGAGGTTGGTGTAGTAAGCTCCGTTTCCCCAGGGGAGCTGAGATCTCTTCTCTGCCGCGTCCTTTGTTCTGTCTGACGTTTCTCCCAGGTACGGTGAGCCACGCACATGCCTTTACTCGTGGTTTTCTCCACCCTGTGCGGTGTGTCTCCAGACGTGTTTGCATCTCCTGCCATCCCATCTCCAGACGCCATCTTCACCTCACGGGGCCGAACTCACATATTCCTTCTGTTGTACTATTTCGCGTGAATACCTTCACGCCCAAGCAATTTGTTTTTCTTCATGCCATGCATATTCTGGATGAAAGTATTAGTTTTTTTTGTCTAATTAATTGTATGATTTTATATATTAGAAACAAACTTGTGCCAAGTAATGATTGTCTTACCTGCTCTGTGTGCATAGATATATATCTATATATATTGTGCATATACATAAGTATACACGCACACACACACACCTGTGTGTGTGCTGTCTATAGTGGAAGTTAATAGAAATTTGTCAATGAAAGGAGGCTTTTACCAGAGTAGTATGTGTAGATTCCCAGGAAATGTTTTACATTTACAGCTATCATCAAATGTTTTCCTACCATTTTCCTTGTATCAGCTGACAGCTATTGGCCATTTCCCTATTAACTAATATGAAGATGAACAGGATGCAAACAGGGATGTGTCATTGCTACAGAAACCAGCAGCAAATGAAGATTTTTATGAAGACATTGCCAAAAAATGGAAGAAATTTGTGTTTAAAATTAGATCTACACATTCCTGGGGAATTATAAACTCTTCTTATTCTTAGGTTTAGCTTGATAATAAGTTGTTGTCATTTGATGAGTGAATATAATTCCCAGAATTTTTTGTGACTAGCACTCGATGATCTACACATGTATAGCGGAGTATTTGTGAGTTGTTACATTTAACTCTTTATGATTTGTGTATAGAATGCTTGGATTTCTATTTAAATAGGCTGTGTGTTAGACAACTACCAAATGCCTAGATTCAACAGCACATTTTACATTTTTCCAAGGATGGTTGGATGTATAAGAGGGTAATTATCTTTTTCTGATGTGTTGGTGCTATTAAAATCATATCATGATAACTTATCATTTACATATCAATCTTGTTAAAATTTCAAAGCCCTGAGCTGAAAATATAAAAATAAGTATATTTAATATAATTGACATAAGATTGCTATTTTCCACAATTTTTCTGAAGGTAATAAGCGAGATCTACTTTTGCTTGCCTCTTCAAACAGCATTTTGAATTCTATCAACATCGAATGCCTTTTATCCCCAGCAGTTGAAGTCCCAATAGACTATCTTACCACAAAAATAATATCTGAAATACCAACTCCATGCATATAAATTCAGTTTTAAAAAAAGAGAGGAAAATTCTTCATGAATTTAGAGATGTCAATTTTCTTACAAGCCGACCCTTCTCCATGGAGTTATATGAGTATGCGAATATATGTGTGTAAATTAATGTGTACACCATTTCTCTCACTGTGGAAGAAACATGTAAATGCAGGTTTACTATAAATTCAGGAGTTGTCACAGAAACTCTATGCCCATTTAAATGTGAAATCTTTGTATCGTAGCTTCCAAATCCACTACTGAGAACTCAGGTTAGCAAATTCCAGAGAATGACCCCATCTCAAACAAACAAAGCAATAGCATAGAATGACATTTTCCCTCACTCTGGAAGCTGGGCATGGCTACATGTGTCCCTGCTTCCATACTTTGATTTGAAGATATGTACATGTGTGTTAAATAGTTTGTGATCACTCTAAAAACAAGTGAATGGGACACCACTGAAAAGTAGCGACTAGATTCTATGCATCTTAAATATTCATATGCTTTGCTCAGGGGCGTTCTTTTTGAATTGATAGAGCTGTGAATTCCAAGGGTTTGCTGTAGTAAGTTTTGAAGTAGGAAATTGTGAAATCTCCAGGTTTTCTTGCATATCAGTACTCATTTAACTATCCCTATTTATTTCCATAGGATTTTGCAGAATTAATGTATCATTATCTAAACAAGACCAAAGCAGCTCGACTTTTGATGAGATTGCTTCTAATCTACAGCTCAATATAACAAGCCTTCTAGTCTTAAAAGTCCTAAATTTTCTAATACATGAAAACAGGATCTCTGTGTACACAGGTCTTCTTCATTTAGTTTACACTCTTGTACTTCTTACCTATTTTTATTACTTCAGAACCATTGTACACTGAGCCATGTACCCAATTTCCTTTTAGATTGGTCATTGTTGTATTTAGAAATAAATCTATTGTACATTGATACGATATCCCTCACCTCATGAGCTGTAGTGGGTGCATAAAAAGTGGATGATCTCCAAGTTAGATCCAATAAAGGAGCATTTGGAAGGGGAACTTTTCAGGGAAGTTTCAGGCAGGTCATCAAGTTGAGCACACAGAATAGGAAGAGCTCTAACCATATTCTGTTGCTACTGGTGTCTTCTAAGCCTTGGGGGAGAGGGAATGGGGGGTAGGAAGAGTTGAACAATTCACTATGTAAATACCTCTGGAATTTTGTAGCCCTCCTGTTACTTTTCCTTATTTTGAAAAAGCCAATTTGGCAAGATTTTCAGACTGTACTCATAGAAGAAAGCAATTCTGAAGTGTTCCTACTTTTCCTGTTCTGTGTCATACCCTACAATGTAACATCTTCTAAAGTCAAAATTCAGAATTTTCATTATAATTAAGCAGCCTCGGAGTCCAAATAATTATTTGGGTTTGTTAAGAACATTAAATTAATTTGAAAAATGAAGAACTGAATGACAAGAATCATTTTAATTGACCTTAATAGTAAAGGGGGAAAAATCAAGAAAGAAATTGGGGAGGTGATAATCTCTTTACGTAGCTTTTATTGATATACTGGTTTCTGATGTGTCCTTAGTAGTCTCTAAGTAAGTAAGCAAAAAAGAAAAAAAAACAAAGCGGATTTCCCTCATATCTTTTATGAAACTTAAAGCCTTAGTAAAACGTCAGCTATGTAAAATAAGTTCAATTAGTAATATATTTGCATTTATACAATACATAATTGATGACAATTATGCCAACATAATTTAATCCTTTTTTACTGGTGGCATATTAAAACACAGTTGTGTAACAGCTTCATTAAACAAAACACATCTTCAATAATATTAAATGTAATTTTGTTTATGCCAAGACAAAGAATATTAAACTGTATTTTAAATGAGAAGTTTAAAATAGCCTCTGGGATGAGTTTGAAATATAACATGGTTTATTTCCATCTTGGTAAACAACAGTATCATCCGCTGTATATCTCTATATTAGTTATGTTCCATTGTAACCCAGCATGTAATCCTGTTAAATAATTTACCTTAATTGGGAATTAATAAAGATAAAAGTCTTTATCATTTTGTACCATAGGAAAAGTTTCCAAATGGAAACAAATATCCCCATCTTAAGAAAGTGACTCCTCTGAGCCATTTGGTTTCATGACTATAAAATATTTATATTTTAATTTTTCTCATCTGTGATTACAAATAACTGATCTGAAGAAGGAGAGGAGAAGGAAGAGGAGGTACAAGAGGACAAAGAGAAAGTGGAGCAGAAATAATACCAAACAGCACTCATGGAAGAACACAATCAAAGCGCGAAAGATGCAGAGAACACTGTGATTTGCTCTCGACAGCTCCTGTCTGTTCAACAACATCTTCCACAAGCCAGGGCTTGAATGAAGCGGGCATGTATAAAAATGAAGCAAACGCAAGCCTGAAGAATTCTTTTTTTTCTCCCCTTTTGAAGAAGTTGGTGACGGGGCTGGGGAGGTGGCTCAGTGGTAGAGCGCTTGCCTTGCATGCTTGAGGCCCTGGGTTCGATTCCTCAGCACCACATAAGCAGAAAAAAAATGGCGGAAGTGGTGCTGTGGCTCAAGTGGTAGAGTGCTAGCCATGAGCTGAAGAGCTGAGGGATAGTGCCCAGGCCCAGAGTTCAGGGCCCACAACCAGACCCAAAAAGAAGAAGTTGGTGAGACATGGCATGATGCTCCTGTGTACCGGATCCTAGTAAACTGAACATGGACTCTCACTTGAATGCATGCAACAAGAGAAAGCAAGTGCGGGAACACTTGCAGAAACCTGGCTCTTTGTGCTAGAAAGTCAGGGGATGAGTTATCAATTGTGGAATCAGAGACAACAAGGAGGAAGAAAGGCCAGAAGTGTGTCCAGTGGGGAGCAGGAGGAATCAGGGAGTCCAACAAGCTTCACTTTTCAAGTGATGTCTGGATATAGTACTTTTTAACTCTTTCACCTTTCCATATTTATTTTTATTCTTATTTAAATTATTTCTTTATCTTCAAACAGTCCTACACAGGGGTTTTAATTCGACATATCTGTTTGTGCACACACTGCAACTTGATTAGGCTCTCTTCTTCCATTGTTCACCCCAATACGTTGGAATGCCTCAAGTTATTGAGTGAATCAGAACTATGAAATAACTTCATCATCGCAGTAAGGCGATGAAAGAACATTTTTTTTACCCTATTTGAAAACAGTCAAACAGAGCCCAAAGCACACTCTGATTTTTACCTTTTAAAATTTGACGAGCTGTTTTAATAGACTTTCCTCTGTAGTACGGCAGGGTAAGGATTAGAATCAGGCATGAAAACATTACTGCTCGCTCAGAAAATTTGTAGTTCATTTATTATTGGGGAAAAAGTCAAATATAATTTTCTAAATTCTTCAATTAAGAAAAAAACCCCACATTCTTTGAAGAGAGAGGGCAGAGGGTGTAGGCTTTGGAGAAGGGGGTAAGAAAAAACATTGAAATCTCAAGAAATCCCTGTAGGTTCAGGGACACCATTTAATTTTATATTTTATATGCTTATGATGAGCTTGATCTTCAAGAAGTTCAGAAGGGCAGTAGTAGGGATATGGCTATATGTATATATATGTAATCCCATTTTATAATCAGGATTTAATAGCCATGTGAAACACTCCATATGAAATGACTTTCTCATAATTTTTTAATATAAAATATTCACTCTTCTGCTGGAGAAGTTTGAGTGCATGAGGAATATAGTCAACTACTTAGAGCTTTTTTCTTTGTCTTTAGACTTCCTGACTTATAAGTGATTATTTTTTGAAACATACTTCTGTAAATTACAGAAACAGCTTAAGCTCAATTTGTGTTATCCATCGGAGAAAAAATGATCAATGAAACCTCAGACAATATTTAGACTTCCTTGTATGAGTTTTCATCATTTGTGTAATTCATTTTCAATACCTTATTGTCTTTCCAAGGGAGTATTTATGACTATGTTAGATTTCTTATAGCAAAAGTAGTGAGTTTCAAAATAACTATATTCTTAGTGTCAGAGAGTATTTATATTAGTGTTTTTAAAGTTTCAAATGAGTATCTGTAACAATACTTACTCAGTGTGGCACTTTACAATATGCAAGATGATTACAGTTCCCACACCATCATTAAAACCCACTTGGTTATTAACAATGTTATATTTTTTTTCCTTAAAAATGGCAAATACTGCACAGTTTTTCTTTTGCTGAATTTTAGAGGTCAGTGGACTGTAACTACACAGCAGCTTCATAACTCATTAGCCTGTGTTTAGAGAAAGATCGATATCCAATTCTTAGATGAAAGTGTGCTATGTGAAGATGTCCATTGAATTTAAGTCGATCTATTATAAGCTTATCAAAAAATAATGGATAACAACTTGAGCAACTTCTTTTTTATGATTGCCACACACTGGTGGCTAAAATTTCATTAAAAGAATCATTGACTATAGAAGAAATTCTCTGGGTTTCTGAGCAGCAATAGGCAAAACTATTCAATTCGTGATATTTTGGTCACTCAGTAACAATCAGCAGAACATTTTCAATGTAAAGCACCGTGAAAAATATTACTTTTTTTTCCTTTGAAAGCCATTGGATGAAAGTTATTTTAAATCAAACAGGCTGCTGTGTGACAAGCATCAGAGAAGTAAGGTTGCTCCATGAATTGGTGTGCAACGTTCTGAAAATTAAAGCATAGTATATTCATGACTCTTCATACATGTACGTGTTAGGAAGCCTGTGAGCAGGGTCATGTGTGTTTAGACTGCCATCTGGAACTGCTTTATGTGAAAATCAGACTTTCAAAGCACACAGGATGTTTGAGATATGAAAGAGCCACGTTCTAGGATAAGATGATGCCAACAGAATTTGCTATGCAAATTAGAAATATATTAGAAATAAAATGTCACAGGTGCCAAGAGATTGGACTGACAATGTTATGTGATTTTTTAACCCCATCATCTTAGACACAACGTAGTATTTTTGTAGCAATCAAGCAAGCTTATTGTTTATAATACGTTTAATATTACATCGGTCTGGCATTTCTCCTCCTTTTAGCTATGGTAAAATACAGATTTTTTAAAAAAAGAATGACTTAGTGTACCTTCAACTTATAATTGATCAGGCAGAAGTCCCCAGAAGTGTGTGGAAATGTTTTATAGCACTTTGAAAATACTGTAAAATTACTTTCAATTAACTATTTAATGCTATAACTTCTTTTATTGTACATTTTAAGAGAATACAGATCTTCCCATGATTAACTTCATTTAGGATAGCTTTTACTCTGTGCTGGTCTGCCTACCTACCATTATCTGGCAGTATTTCATGGAAAGATGTGATCAAATAATTAATTTAGGCATGGCTGTCTTTACGAATGCGACACTTCTAAATTTTCCCCAATGTCATGTGGTCTGTATAAACCCAGTTATATAAAACATATATTAGTCCACAAGCAACTACATGGAGAAAATGGACACTACTTGTCATTGATCAGAGAACATTACTAGATGTCTTTGCCCAGTACAAAACTTAAGGTGCGATTTGTTTTTCTACTCTATGGGCAGACATGCCACCTACAATGCATTCTGTTATAGTGTGCTATATGGGTAATCTTGGTGGTCTCAGAGGGATCCTGTGTGTGTGTGTGTGTGTGTGTGTGTGTGTGTGTGTGTGTGTGTGTGTGTGTGTGTGTGTGTGTGTGTGTGTGTGTGTGTTTAGCTCCAGTGACTGCTGCAAAGCTTCCTCAATCATCTGTTTCCTCAAGGATCTCAGGGCCTGACAAGTCCTGCTTCCCCATGAGTTCAGTCTTGCTTCCTTCCCGATGGGACGTTGGGTCAGGATGCATTTCTGTTTTTTAGTGAAACCACGACTATGTTCCATCACATTTTCTTTATTGTTTGCTGTGAGAGTTGGCCCTTGCATTTGCGTTATTTTACTCAGGACTTTTATACTATTCTGGGAGAAAAATCGAAATGCCTTCTACCCTCAAAAACAAAAATGATCACAGAGCGTCACTACAACTGTTGCTCATTCATTCATCAACAACTATTGTCTTTTGTATTAATTAGAATATACTAGTGGCCCAAAGGAACATAAAATTAATAATGAGTCAGTACATAGAAATCAGGACTCGAGAGCTCCTTCGCCTTCCCTGTTGGGAGTAGATGAGAAAGGAAAGCATCTGACAGCGTGCTAACTGCAATCTCCATGGCTTTGCAGTAATATTATTGTTAAAAGACTAATGTGAATTTCTTCTCATGATTTTTCTGTTTCTCTGTTCTTGGAAACAACCAATGCCTGGTCCTTTCTCTGATCTCTTTTCTACAGTAGGGTTAGAGATTCATTTGAATTCCCCTGTTCTGTTCTTGCTAAATGCTTCTGAAAGGAGGTGTGTCTAGCAAAGCATAGGAGGTGGGCTTGCTCTGTCCTCTTAGGTCTCACAGGAAGCAAGACTTGCTGTAGACCGGGCTTGTGCGGACTCTAACTCATAGCTACTTTATTTTATTTGTTTCTGTTGCCTTCAGCTCGTTCCTCACGCAGGCTCTTCGCTGGACGATCTTGTGCTGCCCTTTGGCTTTGAGTTCGATGGAGGCTGTCATAATCTCTTTGCAACTTGAATTCCAATCTGTCGGGATATTGGTCCTGTTTCCTTTTCTTTGTGTGTATGTATACGTACTTTTATTTTTTATTTATTTATTAGTATAGCACAGCGCGGTTTATCCCACAGAGAGCAATCACGTGAAGGAAGACAGTGAAATAATAATTTTCAACATCACTGAGCAGCCTCTAATCCCAAACAAGATTAGCTTGGCTTTCCTTTGCCTGGCATTGAGTCCACTTCGGGGCACACCCCTTTCCCCCACCAGACTTTCCCTCTTTGCATTACCCTAGAATGCCCCTTTTAAAATGGAGCCCACTAATCACAGACATGACTGATGGAGATGATCACTTAGGGCCAATCTCTGCACTATTATTCAGTGCGTTTCGCAGTTAAAAAAATCCTAACTCCTGAAATAAAAGAGTTTCCCCTTTCTGTATTACACAATCACATTTCCTCCTTGGGATCCACTCTTCTTTGATACAGTTGCTAACAAGCAAAGCATTTCTTGACACATGTGAAATTGCACCGACTTGTACTACCTCGGGCAGCGTGTACTCTTTAACATCGTATTAATATGTTAACAGGTGGAAACTTATTATCATCCGGCTGCTCAGAGTGTGAAATGTCTTACATTCATTTCATTTTCCATTCTTTGTAGTTTGCGGTTACACTTGATTAAAGGTGGTACTGCGAACGCTTCCAGTTGTTTGAGTTCTAGATAAAAATGCTGAGAACTGCGTGGGGAAACATATTAGATATTGATTCTTGCCTGGC
Source organism: Dipodomys spectabilis (assembly GCF_019054845.1). Lineage (NCBI taxonomy): Eukaryota > Metazoa > Chordata > Mammalia > Rodentia > Heteromyidae > Dipodomys > Dipodomys spectabilis. The sequence continues at coordinate 3,936,818 of NW_024870935.1, forward strand.
CTGAGCCCTTGTCTGATAGGAATTCAAATGCAAAAATGGTGACATGGTATTTGGAAAGCAGGTGGCGGCACAATTGAACTGAGCTCACAATTAGTAAAGGGAAGGCTGGAAATGTGAGAGGGATAAAACATTGATGGGAAAAGACTAGAATCCATCTTCTTATATTGGAGCAAGTGTCTTTGGCTACTGAGTTTGACATTGATGATGAAAACAGTTCTTTTTAGGGTACAGCCTGTCTACCTCACTCTGATATTTGTAATATAGGTATAAACTATTGATGCTAATTCAATAATAGTAGTGAGGTAGATGTGGTAAACTGAGCTATTTTTATCTTTTCCTTATGTTTTTGTATTTTTAAAAAAAAATTCTTTCCTTCCCTCCTTCCTTCCTTCCTTCCTTCCTTCCTTCCTTCCTTCCTTCCTTCCTTCCTTCCTTCCTTCCTTCCTTCCTTCCTTCCTTCCTTCTTTCCTTCCTTCCTTCCTTCTTTCCTTCTTTCCTTCTTTCCTTCTTTCTTTCTTTCTTTCTTTCTTTCTTTCTTTCTTTCTTTCTTTCTTTCTTTCTTTCTTTCTTTCTTTCTTTCTTTTTTCTTTCTTGTGAAAATACCATACAGAGGGGTTACAATTACATGGACAAAGTAATCAGTACATTTCTTATCAAGCATTGTTGCTTCCTCCTTTGTTTCCCCTTACCATCCCTTCCCATCTCTGCCCCCTGCCCTCCCCCTCCCTGCCCTGTACATCTTTCTTTCTTTCTTTATTGCCAGTCCTGGGACTTGAACTCAGGCCTGAACACTGTCCCTGAGCCTCATTGTGATGGCTTTAAACCACAATCTTCCGAGCTCAGTGATTTTCTGGCTCCGCTGGATGGTAGAGTAGGTCTGTGTTTAGTTTTAGAGGAACCTCCAAACCTCCTTCCATAGCAGTTGCATGACTTTCCCTCCCCCTCTCCTTATTAGGATTCCTTTTACCCCTGCTTCCCTGCTAGAATGTGTTGTTTTCTTGATGATGGCCTTTCTTTGTGGTTGAGATGGGATCCCAGTGTTCATTTATTGCCAGAGATTTGGAGCATTTCTTCATGGTTCTGTTGGCCATTTCTACGTCTTCTTTTGAGAAGTCTCTCTTTAGCATCTTTGAGGTAGCCTGTGGTTTTACCATACTTTTTCCTGATACGAATTTAGGAATTAATTACCAAAGGAATATCCAATGGGATTTAAAAAAACAAGAAAGGAACGTAGTACTCATACACAGTCTCTGAGAGGCAGAAGAACAATTCTATCTGAAATAATATCAACAGGAAGGTACCTGCTTACAGGGAACAGCTTCAACCCGTATCCCTTTGAAAATCAAATGTGGGAAGATTGGTAGAAAGCTGTATCTTGTCTTCTTCCCTCTTAGAGTCTTCTTGACTCACAATACCCAACCAGAAGACCAAAGATATTCCATAGATCTTGTCAAGATAAGCAAAGTCAAGGTTATGAAAGGAAAAGCAGCTGAGAGTTCCTGATGAATGCTTTCCTGCCTGCCTTGTGTACATGTTCTGTGGTCCGGTATGGTGAAATCTTGAAGAAGGCAATGATCACAAATGGCGAAGTGTTGTAGAGTTTAACTTGTGATCAATATTGTGAGGAACCTCATCTCCATAAATATTTTAATAATGACTCTCACCCCGAATAAAGCTGCTTGCCTTCCTTTCCCAGGCTGTGATTGGACAGACAGGTGACCACTGGCCTAGGGCAGAAGGGCCTTGACCTGTCGGATGAAAAGCGGGATGATTTAATTAGAACTGGATTGAATATTTCAGAAGGAATAAGTTGAATATGAGAATGGCTTTTAAAGTAGGATTTGAAAGGGAAAGTAAAATAGCCCATAAATTGAACTAGCTTATCTCATTTTTAACGTCTTAGTATATTTAATTCTATATAATCAGAGATAATTGCGAAATAACCTCCAAGAATGTATAAAATAACATCTAATTAAACTTTCATGCTCCAAAAGTCTCTCTTGATAAACTCAATTTTTGTCATTTGTTGTGACAAAAGGCATTATCCAAAGGGCAGAAGGCCCAGGAAGGTTTTTTTGTTTTTTTTTTTTTAATTCCCCAAATACAATGTGTTAGTGTCTTTTTTCCCTTTTGTCTTTCTCCTCTGTTTGACATTTTGGAGGACTGGTGTGGGGATTATTGAGTTGATGATAGAAGACAATTGTATCAGCGGTTAGATTATGTAGGACTTGATAAGCTAGACTCAATCCTTGATGAACTTATCATTACATTTGATTACATCAAAGAGTAAAAATGGCCTTCTACCAAGTTTTGTATTTTATGACAGGAATGTAATAAGCAAACTGAGTTCCATTATTTTCATTTTGTCATTGAGGAATATTCTCTTACTAGATTAGAAAATGGAGACAGAGAGAGTTTAAACAAGGGTGAGTCAGTGTGTTTCCTCAAGGCAGGTGTGGATTCTTGAACTAAGATTTTATGGTTCTTCAATACACAGGACAAGGATACCCTTCCTTATCGATTACATATTTTTGTGTATGGAAACGAGTAAGTCCTTTTTGCACCGATTAATCTTGTGAGGTCAAACATATAAAATGTACAACCTGTCAATGCAAAACTCAGAATTCAAGTAACTCCTTCTGTTCCTGGGCCACATGCCTATCCTGTGATTTTGCTGGTTATTTTCTGGGTAGAGTTGCACAAACTTTCCACTCAGGCTGGCCTCAGACAGCAATCCTTCTATTTTCAGCCTCCAAACTGGCTAAGATCACAGGTGCCTGTCTTACCCATTGACTCTTAACAAGTACATTTTTTTTAATTGTGAAAATACCATACAGAGGGGTTACAATTACATGGGCAAGATAATGAGTATATTTCTTATCAAGCATTGTAGCCTCCTCCTTTGTTTACCCTTCCTATCCCTTCCTATACCCCTTCACCCCCCCACCTAACCCTCCCCCCCACCAAAGTTGTAAAGTTCATTTTCAGCATAACAACTTGTACATCTCATTGTTACAATGGGTCCATCTGTATCTCTATTTAAACAATTTGTTTTTTTCCCTTCCCCTCCACAAATTATACTGACATCAAATACGGTGAAAGCAGGGGTTATACCGTGGAGGACGGACATACAAAACAACAAAGAAATCATCTTATAAATATGTTAGAAACAATCTCATGAAAGAAAAAACAACATTTGAATACATATCTTAGGGTTCATTTCCCTAACATCAACTTATCTGACCTTTTCTGCTTGACTCAGACATATACTAGTTATTGCAAATAAGGGAAACCATGGGACCTATGTTTCTTTGGGCCTGGCTTATTTCACTTAATATAATTTTTTCCAAGTCTTTCTATTTCCTGACAAATGGGGCAATGCCATTCTTTCTGAGGGAGGCATAGAATTCCATTGTGTATATATACCACATTTTCTTGATCCACTCATCTACTGAGGGACATCTGGGTTGGTTCCATATCTTAGCTATGGTAAATAATGCTGCAATAAACATAGTCATGCTGGTAGCTTTAGTGTGGTCTGGTTTGTCAACATTTAGGTAAATGCCCAAAAGTGGGATTGCTGGGTCATAGGGGAGCTCTATGTGGAGTCTTTTGAGGAACTCCATACTGCTTTCCAAAGCAGTTGAACAAGTTTACACTCCCACCAACAATGCAGTAAGGTTCCCTTCTGTCCACATCCCCTCCAGCATCTGTTGTTATTAGAGTTCTTGATTTTAGCCATTCTAACTGGAGTGAGGTGGTATCTCAATGTTGTTTTGATTTGCATTTCTTTTATTGCTAGAGAGGTTGAGCATTTCTTCATGTGTCTATTGGCCATCCTTCTTTCCTCTTCAGAGAAGTTTCTCTTTAAGTCTTTAACCCACTTATTTATCAGGCAGTTGTTTCTTTGAGGATTTATTGCTGGGGGATTTAATTTTTTGAGTTCCAGGTATATTTTAGATATGAGACCCTTGTCCATTGTATGGCTAAGTATATTTTAGATATGAGACCCTTGTCATTGTATGGCTAGTGAAGATCTTCTCCCAATCCGTGCAGATGACATGATCTTGTATTTAAAGAATCCCACGGACTCCACTCTCAAATTACTCAAGCTGATTCAAAACTTTGGCAAAGTAGCAAGGTATAAAATTAACCCTCAAAAATCAATGGCTTTTTTGTATGCCAACAATGAGAAAAGTGTGGCTGAAATTAGGAAAGCCACTCCATTCGTAATAGCCTACAAAAAATGAAATACCTAGGATTAATTTAACCAAAGAAGTGAAGGACCTCTATGATGAAAACTTTACAAATCTGAAAAAGGAAATCAAAACAGAACTTAGAAAGTGGCAAAAACTCCCATGCTCCTGGATTGGAAAGATCAACATCATGAAAATAGCAATACTTCCCAAGGCTATCTACAAATTCAGTGTGATACCTATCAATATTCCAACTCATTCTTCAAGGAAATAGAAGAGGCAATCCAAAAATTCATATGGAACAATAAAGGACCCCAAATAGCAAAAACGATCCTTAACAGAAAGAACAGGACTGGAGGAATATCAATACCAAATTTCAAACTCTACTACAAAGCCATAGTAATCAAAACAGTTGGTACTGGCACAAGAACAGACCCTGAGGGCCAATGGAATAGAATGAAAAACCCAGAAATGAACCCACAGACCTATAGCCATCAAATCTTCAATTAGGGAGCTAAAAAAATAGAATGGAAGAAAGACAGCCTCTTCAGTAAATGATGCTGGCAAAATTGGTTAACTACTTGTAGAAAACTAAAGCTAGATCCTTAAATATCACCCTGCACCAGAATCAACTCCAAATGTTTCAAAGACACTCTGAAAACATTACAGGATGGAGCAGGAGAAACCCTAGGTCTCCTTGGCACAGGCCTACATTTTCTTAATAGAGACCCAGAAACACAACAAATCAAGGAAAGGTTGGACAAATGGGATTGCATGAAATTGCAGAGCTTCTCCTGGCAAAGGACATAGCTAGCAAGATCAACAAGTACATTTTTAAGCTCATTTTTACTATTGCTAACATTTAAGAATGCCTGTTGGCTCTGGGATGAATCAACTACCATAACGTGATGCATTTTCTCTTGTAGCTGCACAAGACACATCCGGCATATCCTTGAGTGTTCCTTTATAATCTACAGATATTCCCACAGTTTGATGAACTACCCAACGTTCTGTGGCACCGACCTCTGGCACAGCAAATTAAGATTTCATCACGTCAGACTTGAGTTAGAAAAAACAGATAAGAATGCCAGATCAGTCTTCTACATCAGCATATATATATATATATATATATATATATATATATACATACATATATACATATATATGTATATATATATTCATACTCAAAACTTGTTAACTATTTGAATGACCAATGATGTGGAAAGTCAAAGATTCTTAAGAGTTAAGTAAACATGCAGTCATCTAAAGTCTTGTCTCTAAAACTGTGATCTTTCTCTCCAACAGTTTTAATTTTTAACCATTTTTGTTGGTGTGGATTGGTTGTGCAATGGGAGATTTTATTGTCCCATTTTCAAACACATATATAACTTACCCTAATCAATCAGCTATAAAGCTCATGCTCAGTCCTCCTTTTCCCCTTTTATAACAATTTAAAAAATGATTTCTTTTGAAATTTATTTGAGTAAGCTCAAATTTAAACAAGTCAGTTCCAGGAAATCTATTTACATTTCTCCTTTTGCTATTTGCATGTTTTGACTGAGAGGAAAGTGGTTTGATTCAAATGAGGATAATAGTCTAAGCTGAGAAATTTCATCTTTCCACACCAACACGCTTTGCAGTTTCTGTAACACCTACATTTTCTTACAGCCTGCCTTATGCTTCTATTTGGAGCTATGCCAGTGTCATAAACTAAAATACAAAAAAAATTGTGTGATGGAGCTTCCAGTGATGGTGTAGATAATTTAGATCAAGCTTTTCCTGCTGAAGAGGACTAGAAAAATTAGACTGGAGAAATATGACTGGAAAAACCCCCACAGAATTAGTAAGAGATTAAAGGGAAATTGGCTGGAAAAGTAGCCTTTTTTCTGGATATTTTCCCATCCATGTCTGGGTTGATAAGTGTTTCAGGAATATCATCAGGCAGCCATTTAGGGCTAAGGGAGTTATAGGTGTCAGATTAGAACCATACCAGTAAGGAGAGAAGATGAAAAGGTTGATCGTTATCCTCAGCACTCTTACAAAGTAAATATTAATACTCTCTGAAAGTATTAGTGCACGCTTTTAAAAATCAATGAGCACAATCTATCAACCAAAAAAAAAAAAACCAACCAAAACAGCAGGTAAAGCAACAAAAACACTTATCAGGTACAGCTTTGGAGTAACGGCGTTCACTCTGCCAAAAACGAAAATAAAATCTAAAACAAGGATTGGATATTTACAGAAGACTTGACATTTCAAAGTAATAAATAGAATAATATGAAATAAAACGCATAAATCAGATGATCAGCATTATATATATTAGACATAGTCGGAAAGAAAATCAAGTGAGGAATAAATGGGCAATAAATATCTATAATGAAAAAAAGAGCCAAAGAGTGAAAATGGCAGATAATTGAAAAAAAATGATAGAGTAAAATAATGTTGGTAGCTGTGTTGAATGTAGGAAAAATTGGGCAGAAATTGGTGTGTAAGTCACATCTGAAGAGAAGATGACGCAGAACGTGACCAAACACGGAAAGATTTTCAGTCACAGAATCAAGAGCTACAGATCCAAATCGAGTGCTAAGGAGAAGATAAGGGAATGAAAACGATTGATTTGACCCCTACTTCATGCTAGCTATTAAAAATTACCTCCAAGTCGGTGTAGGTGACTCACACCTGTAATCTCCACGCCTCAGGAGGTTGAGATCTGAAGATCACAGTTGGAAGCCAGCCCACAGGAGGGAAGTCCACGCGACCCTCATCTCCAGTGAACCACCAGAAAACTGGGAGTGGTGCTGTGGCTCAAGGGGTAGAGTGCTCATCTTGAGCACAAAAGCTCAGGGACAGTGCCCAGGCCCACAGTTCAAGTCCCATGACCCACACACAAAAAAATTAATTCCAAGGACACAAGTCTGTGTGTGCACACACACACACATGTGCACAGGGGAACAATGAAAAATATCTAATATAAAATATAGAATACTGTCTTTACTAAGAAACGTAACAATGACTCTTAAAAAGGACACCCAAAGTATAAGCTATAAAGGAAAATGGAAATCTCCCAGAAAACTTGAGAGTTTAAACATGTTTTTCCCTGCCTCACTCTATTAAGAAATGGTGTCCAGCTGGGCACTGGTGGCTCACACCTGTAATCCTAGCTACTCAGGAGGCTGAGAGCTGAGGATCTCAGTTCAAAGCCACCTCTGGCAGAAAAGTCCAGGAGACTCTTATCTTCAATGAACCACCAAAAAACCAGAAGTGGTGCTGTGGCTCAAGTGATAGAGTGTTAACCTTTATCTGAATTGCTGAAGGACAGCGCCCAGGCTCAGAGTTCAAGACCCATGACCGACCAAAAAAAGGGGGAGGGTCCAAAAAAAAATAAATGACAGCTAGTGAATAAGAGAAAGAAGAGATTATCTATGAGAAAAATGGGCAAGACGCTTGAAGAAGAGATCCAAATGCCAGCCAGTTATCCATCTTAGCCTTACTCTAAAGTGTGGACCAAATGGGCTGAACTCTCTTATTTTGCTGCAGAGAGAGTAACTTTGGAAATCATTTTGGCCCTGACTTCTAAATAGAATTAATTATGATGAAATCTAGCGACCTCTTAGGAATTGGCCGTAAGTAGCTAGTGAGAGGAAGTATAAGGTTTAGATGTCTACTTTGTTAGAAATGATGTATGTTTTCATCTCCCGAATGCAGGAAGTGTTCACAGACACTGTGCTTTGGTTTAGAGTTTTTTTGTTGAGAAATTTCACGATGGGAGAAGTTAAAAGAAACAATTTCATTTCAGCATCCTTTTAAAAAAAAAATCAAGGAAATACTGGAAGGTGAACCTGGGAAAACCTACCAAGACTCGGTCTGGTGCCTTGTTCAAGGTAAACTCGGGGAGCAGCACAAGGCAGGAAGCTATGGTTCAAGGTGACCTCTGTACATTGTTCAAGGCCACCTCTGTAAGTCGTGTAGAGCAGGAAGACAAAGCACCGGAGCCCAGGCAGGCCATTCAAGTGAGCATCCTCCGAAGTAAGCTTCTGATTCACAGCAGCAGAAGCTCCTCCTAGGGGTGAGAGGGAGACAGACAGACAGACAGACAGACAGACAGACCAAGAGAGAGAGAAAGCTCACAAAGGCAGGGGATGTTTTGTACAAAGAAAATGCATTTCTTTTCAACTTTATCCTGAAGTATTTTGTGATCAAGTCATTGTTCAAGGAGGTTGCAGCTCCCCAAGTCAGGTAATGAGCACGAGACACCTTGATCAGTGCCACCCCTTTCACGTCCCCCCGTTTTCTCCCCTCATTTAAAGCCTTTCAAAGTTTCACTTGCACCATCTCTAAGTAGTTCAACCCAGGGCTCTCAATTCAGCAGGACAGTTTGCGAGCACGTCTTGACCAATGTCACCCTTCCATCATTCCCCGCCTTCTCTCCCAGCCCCGCCCGTGAACCTCAATTTGCCTGGTCCCGGGTTCACACTGAACATTAGGAGTGCATTCTCCCAACCTGCATCCCTCCGTCTGTCCATCCCCCCTCCCTTTGACCTCACCCCACACAACAGTGTAGCTTCCTGCTATTCATTTTGTTCAACTGCGAGTTAGTTGTTCAAAGGACTTACACCATGAGAGATCTCCTGTTTACACACTGTGGGTGCATAGACATGTGTATGACCCTGTGTATGTGACCTTAGTTGAGAAACAAATAGACACTTAGCGAAACACTGTCATTTATATCCTCATATTGTCCCAAGTCTTTAAAAAATGGTCATTTTGGTCAACTATGTGGTTCACCTCTCAGCTATGCATGAGGATTATGTTTAATTTTTCTGCCGCAGGTGTTTTTGAAATATTTGGACATGTTTGGCAATCATAGCCGGAAGAGGTTGGACTTAATGGCTGTGCGTATCCCACAGGCTGAGCTCTAGAAAATCAGCCTTTAACTTCAGATCTTTGTAGATCCAGCTGCCTCTCCTTCTACCCTGGAAATGAATTTCTCTGTGTTGTTTCTAAAGGGTCTCAGATCTGCCAGTGGTTCCCTGCATAAGATCATTTGCTGTCACAAATATTCATTAGTTTCTGTTCAGCATTTTGTTGTCTCTTTTCACAAATTCTTCTTTGATTTTTAGAGATTCTGTTTGCTAATTTACTCAGCACCCTCAATCCACCTTTCTTTCAGTATTGAAACCAGGATTTATGTGAAAAACTCAGTAATCTTTAACATTTTTATCACATGAAAATATTCTTTTGATTATAAGCATATACATCTATGTATTATCTATCTATCTATCTATCTATCTATCTATCTATCTATCTATCTATCTATCTATCTAACTGTTTTTTGACACCTAAATTCTATCTTAGTGGTTTCGTTTCCTTTCTTTGCCATGTGCTGTGTGTGTGAGTGAGTGTGTGTGTGTGTGTGTATTTGTACTAGTCATGGGGCTTAAGCTCAGGTTCTGGGTGCTATCCCTAAGCTTTTTTTGTTTAAGGTGAGCACTCTACCACTTGAGTCACAGTTCCACTTCTAGCTTTTTGGAGGTTAGTTATAGATAAGAGTCTCACCGACTTTCCTGCTGAAGCTGGATTCAAATGATGATCTCAGATCTCAGTCCCCTGAGTAGCTAGGATTATAGGAGTAAGCAGCTGGTACCTGACAATAATATTATCATAACCATTACTATACTATTACTATTACCATTACTATTACTAATAGCTACCAACTTAACATGTATGTATCACACAGCTCTAACAAGCGCTTCACTTTTATTAATGTAAGTTCTCGTTGGTTATTTTTGGTCAGCATCATTTATTTATGGATCCAAACATTTGTGGACAGACTGTTGTTAGAGAAAGCACTTCCAAGTTATTTTAGCAGTGGCATTTCTAAGTTATTTTAACAGTGGAGCTAGGGTATAATGAAAGGGGGAAAATAACTTTCACTACGTTAAGTGGTTTTTGTGATTTAGATCTCAAACTCTAGTAAGTGTTCAACATCAAAGATGAGAATAAAAGAATAATATTATTATAAAAATAAAAGTTATTTGAATTATTTGGAAACTTAATGATTTTATCTCAATATGATTTTACTGGAAAATCAGATTTCTATGTTCATTGTCTTTATTGAAATTTGCTGATATAATAAACATGATTGTACTGGTAGCTTTGGTATGACAATGTTTTTGATCGTTTGGGTAAATGCCCAAAAGTGGGATTGCTGGGCCATAAGACTCTATGTGGAGTCTTTTGAGGAACCTCCATACTACTTTCCAAAGTGGCTGAACAAGTTTACACTCCCACCAACAATGCAGTAGGGTTCCCTTCTGTCCACATCCCCTCCAGCATCTGTTGTTATTAGAGTTCTTGATTATAGCCATTCTAACTGGGGTGAGGTGGTATCTCAATGTTGTCTTGCTTTTCATTTCTTTTATGACTAGAAAGGCTGAGCATTTCTTCATATGTCTATTGGCCTTCCTTCTTTCCTCTTTAGAGAAGTTTCTCTTTAAGTCTTTAGCCTACTTATTTATCAGGCAGTTGTTTCTTTGAGGATTTGTTGTTGGGGGATTTAGTGTTTTGAATTCTAAGTATATTTTAGAACTTGTCTGTTGTATGGCTAGTGAAGATCTTCTCCCAGTCCGTGGACTTTCTATTGATCTTGCTAGCTATGTCCTTTGCCAGGCAGAAGCTCTGCAGTTTTATGCAATCCCATTTGTCCAGCCTTTCTTTGACTTGTTGTATTTCTGGGTCTCAATTAAGAAAATTTTGGCCTGTGCCAAGGAGATCTAAGGTTTCTCCTATTCCTTCCTGTAATGTTTTCAGAGAGTCTGCTTTTATTTTGAAGTCTTTGATCCATTTGGAGTTGATTCTGGTGCAGGGTGATATATATGGATCTAGCTTTAGTTTTCTACAAGTGTTTAACCACTTTTGCCAGCACCATTTACTGAAAAGGCTGTCTTTCTTCCTATTTCTTTAGCTCCCTTGTCAAAGATTAGGTGACTGTAGGTCTTTGGGTTCATTTCTGAGTCTTCAGTTCTATTCCAATAATAAAGCACATAGCCTGACAGCCAGTCACCAGTTTTATCATGATTATGATTTTTAAAAAGTATAAAATTTATATCAGAATTAAAGAATCCCCAAATGCTATTTTTCCTAGTAAATATGTTACATTTGTATTTATTTGTTTGCCAAAGTATATTTCTTGAGCATTGATTATTAAATACTAAGTAATATGTGAAAGTCTGAAAACAAAGACTTAAACCCATAGAATTCACTTATATGAAAATTGTTTAAAAAAATAACCTCAAAATAGAAATAGGAAAATACAAGATGGTAATATTGAATTGTTATTGTTTTTCTATCTCTTAATTTTCAGGATATGCTTATCATCTATGATTTACTATTGAGTAGTTATAATAGTCTTTGATAGTCTACTTTATTTTGGGGGGAGCGGTCATGGGGCTTGAACTCTGGGCCTGGGTACTGTCCCTCAGCTCTTCAGCTCAAGGCTAGTGCTCTACCACTTGAGCCACAGCGCCACTTCCAGCTTTTTTTTTTTTTTGCTTATGGAGTGCTGAGGAATCGAACCCAGGGCTTCATGCATGCCAGGCAAGCACTCTACCACCGAGCCACCTTCCCAGCTCCTGATAGTCTACTTTCTTGCCATAAAAGTTGGTCTTCTCCTGACGATGTTTAAACCTAGACCAATGATATTTCTAGCAAGTTCACCCCGATGCTCCTCGGAAATAACACATTAGCAAGCAAGAAGAAATAATAGCCGCCCTTCCTTTCACATTTTGTTCCAAGCATTCTACACATTTGATAGACGATGTTTATAAACACTTGAACAAATTAAAAAAGTAGAATTTGAGTTAGGATGTGCATAACACAGTCCTTTCCAATGATCTTATTTCATTCTTGACCAGGCCATTTGCACATTGGAGACAATGACTTATAGGAACTCACGCAACAATATATATGCTGAAATAGCACACATTTTCAAGTGTCCCTTCCTGCAGCAGCCCTGAGCAAAGGACAAGTTATCTGGAGAACTATTGCACAAAGGACTCCAACATCGCAAGTGGTTATTATGCACAGCAGGTGTAAATGAATTATTTATCAAATATGTTTTCATTATTTCTCCACGAAAACATTGAAGATCTTCTCCCCTAGCACTCAGTTTCAACAATCATTTGTACACTGAGCAGGTCTTTCCTTAGACAAATATTTATGGATATGCATTCATATGAAAAATGAAAGAGCTATTATAAACACAAGCACTGTACCATATTTTGAAAGCGTAAAGTGAATAATTAGTAAATAATTATGCCATTTGATAAACAATTTTCTTCATTGCTCACTTTACTTCATTGTATGTTTTAACATTTGGCACTTTTTAAAGGGTATATTATGCATCCCTATCAGAAGATATATATATCTCTATATCTTTATCTATCTATCTATATATATATAATATGAATCTAAAGATCACAAGCTGTTTACGCATCTGAGTATCACAGGTATTGTAAGGATGAGTTCAAAATTTTCAAGCAAGTATGGGAAAACAAATATGCTCATGGAAATAAGAATTTCAACTGCATAGAGAAGGGTTTATCTACATGATGTAAAGTGAAGACTGCACTTGTTAATGGAAAAGCAGGACTTATATGTGTGTGTGTACATTTGCACATGGATGTGGAAGCGCACATACAAACACAAATACTCCTCTGGGATGTGCAGATTCTGCTGATGGTACAGACAACCCATTTCTGATGTAGACATGAGCCACAATCTCCATCACACAGGAGACACAGCGATTGCAAGTGAAAGGCCCAAACGGCCACTGTTTGGAGCCCCTCCTCATGCCCAAATGGGCATTTTTACGAACACAAACCTGAGTTACCCAGGTTGTTTCCTTTCTTGATGTGTTCAGTTCATGGAGCATGGTCTGCAGCCTCGTGGAAATCTCATCACTTAAATGTGTCCTAACTCCTCAGAGGATGATAATCACCTTTGCGATTGCCTGTCTGAATGCACTGGCATATTCCTTCATTTAGGCCATGCGGTGGACCAAAAATAATCCTCTCTCCCCTAAGGTTATATGTCCAGGTCCTCTTAACCGTGAGGGTCGGACGAGGGAGTGGGTCCCTGGGTTGGGGGGGGGGGGGTAAAATGGGTTTTGAATGTCATGAATATGGAGACCCAGGATGAGATTGCTGCCCTTCAGAAGCAAACTCCAGCAGCAGGGCTTCCTCTGTTCACTATCCACCAAGGAACTCTGAAGGGGCCAGACCCGAGACCGGTCTGCCCACACCATGATGCTGTAGATCTCAGGCTCCAGCCCAGTCAGAGGTAAATGACGATGGCGGGAGCCCATTAAGGCTCTTTTGCCTATAACAAAGTATAAAATCCGGGGCTGATCAAGACAGCCTGCGTCTGCGATCCTTTCTCTCACATAAATAACAAGTCATTTCAGCAGGAAAACAAAAATCCGTGGCACCCTTCCCTGCGTTCTTTACAACCTGTATTTATGTCACAAGGGATTCCACAGTTCAAAGGATGAGATGAACGATCGTGTTATGTACAGAAGGAAAAGTGACTTAAAATACCATTCTAAACAGAATTATTTCAGATGCTATTTCCAGAGGAAAGTAAAAGAGGATGGAATGAATCTGTTTTACTTCAAGGCACTTTCTGAGAAAGCCAGATTTCATATGGCATTTTGTTCTCTGTGAGGGCTTGCAGGTTAAACATATTTTGTCAGGTTTTTTTCAGTGTGCATAATTAGCGTTGAGGAAATTTTTGATGTGTCTTTGTCTTTATAAGTGTGAGCGGTCTATTGCTAGTATTTCCTGCGTAGACTGAAATAATTATTGGAAACCCATTTTGTTCAGATGAAATATTTAATGTCTGAGGCCAAAGGTTTCCATTTGAAATTTCATCTATTTTTTTTCCATTGAGGTGTTTCATAAGTAACTTCAAAAGCCAGAACAAAACTAGAATTGCCTAGCACCTTCTTTTAATCACGACTGCTCATTAGAGCAATTTAAACTGAGTTGAAACACATAATTTTGAACAGACACATTCCTTTTTTACAAAACACTGGATCTCCTATTACAATGACTACAGGCAAAGCTCCCGTGCACAGTGATTCTGTAAATATATGGACATTTGTTGCAATCCACCTGTCTTGATCCTGTAGTGTTTTCTACTGAGTTCTAGTGTCCTGAGTTTTCGAACTTTAAAAGTCTCAGTGAGCATAAGGCTGATCAACATCGTCAGAAAGAGATGTCTGCCGAGAAATGAGCAAAGCACGCAGTCACCTGGAGGTGGCAGGCACAGGTCACTTCCTCTCGAATCGAAACCTTGCTATAAAGATCAACTATACCTGAGGTATTGAAAGTATGTATCTTTGTGTGATATGCCTATGTTCAACTTTGAGAGACTAAGAAAAAGAATGAGATTTGACCATTTTTTCCCCTCAAGTAACTCATTTGTTCTAAGGTTTTAAAAAAAAGTGTACAACTTCTTCTTTTTCCAGTTCAGGATAGTGCATGATACAAACAGTATGGATACACTACAGGACCCTTTCGTAAGTTAAAGATCCATCAACGAGAAAAATTAAAAACAGTATGAGGAAGTGAAAGAAATGAATATATTTTACTATTTCTGTATCAACTGCCCATCCATCAGAAAACAGTAAGAGGTTTTAACAGGAGAATAGTATTTCTTACAAAATCTAATTTGGACATTTATATAAATAAAGACTTTTTAGGGATTATTAGATTGCTCTTCAAAAGTATTCATTGATATTATTAGTATCATACTGGTGTGATACTGTAATATATAATTTTATTATGATTCTACAAATATTATAGTAAAATCTTGGCAAGAATTAGTTTAGTGTAAATGAATAAAAATACCAATATAGCTATTTATTTGTGTACATGTATATATTATTCTTTTCCACAAGAATCACATCAATAAAATTATGTAGGCTTTTATTCAGTCTTTAGTTACCAGTAAGAAAATGATAATTAATTGAAGTCTATAGTATGAGGAAACATGTTAAGTGATAAAGGATCAGGAAAGCCTATCTTCATTTCAAAATGGCAGGCTTTAATCTGTGCACGTAGATAAGGGATGAATTCTAGGAAGACTTCTGGATTCCACATTTTAAAAGGACATGCAGGCTCTTTGTATCAGTTGATAATTGAATAATAAGACTATATCTTGTGGTATATATAAACAACAGCTCAATACGGAGGGTGCCTAATGAATACTGGAGTTGTTCATCATCACTCATGATGGAGAAGAATGGAAATTCTCGGCTTCTGGCTCTAATAGGAAAGACTTGAGGCTTCACTGTCATTTGGTTGCTGCTACCTGAGAGAAGACGATTAAGGCAAATTGGGGACGTTTTCCACAGCTCTAAAATCTGTCAAGATGAGTTGCTAAGCCATCCAAATGGCGTCTGACATTTGATCAGGAATTTTGCAGGGGTTGGGGCCATTAAAAACAAAAACAAACAAAGGAAAAGGAAAAGCCAGAGACTTGGAGATTTTTATTTCTCTTATCAGTGACAGGACACAGAAATGGGACCACAGGTTAGGTATCCAGCTCCACAAAGCCATTTCATATCCTTCTTTCTTTCTTTCTTTTTGGAAATACAAAACAAGTAGGTGGGAAAATGGAGACATGACTTAAACCAGCATTTCCCATAACCCAAATGTAAACCACCGAATCGGTCATGGCAAATGAGAGGAGTTTTCACTTTGTTCATCCTAGGAATGTGCACAACACATCACCTTTGATAAATAAAAATCTCTGTTGAGACTCATGAAGGACACCTTAAGTCCTCAGAATTCTTAGTACTGAAAGTAAGGAGATTTTTACTTTCACATAACGTGTTGTATTTAGTTGAATTACTTTTACTGGGTTATAAGGTAGGACTTTTACAGAGATAGTTTTCCTGTTGTCCAAATCAGAAAAATTCAGGGTGATGACAAATAAATTACCTGAATAAAGAAAATACCAAACCCCTAAAGGATTTAAACATATGTCTATAGTTAACCTATAATTTATAGATTGATAGGATAAACAAAATCATGAGAAATAACAGCTCTCCTCCTTTGATCTTTAATTAAGAAATAGGCTGAAACCATTGTCCAAAAAATGCTTACTAACATCTCCTTGAGCGGAGTAATTTGAAAAAGATGGCATGAAATCTGAACTGGAATTGAACTGGGCCTACGTGTGTGTGTGTGTGTGTGTGTGTGTGTGTGTGTGTATGCTGGTCCTGGGGCTTGAACTCAGGGTCTGGTTGCTGTCCCTGAGCTTTTGTGCCCAAGGCTAGCACTCTACTACTTGAGCCATCATACCATCTCCAACATTTGTGTGTATATAATTAATTAATTGGAGATAATTGTCTCACAGACATTCTTCCTGTGTTTGCTTCTAACCAGAATCCTCAGATCTGAACCTTCTTGACTAGCTAAAATGACGGGCATGAGCCACCAGCATGCAGCAATTGTTGCTTTTGAATTGAATTTGGGGTGCAAATGATGAAAGGGGTAACATTGGTCTAGGTATGTTAGAGGCGACAGTTGAAATGCTGAATTGAAACTCCTTTGTACAACTGTTAAACAATGACATAAAACATGCATCTGGGGCTGGGAAGGTGGCTCAGTGGTAGAGTGCTTGCCTTGCATGCCTGAGGCCCTGGGTTCCATTCCTCAGCACCACATAAGCAAAAAGAAAAAAACCGGAAGTGGCGCTGTGGCTCAAGTGGTAGAGCGCTCGCCTTGAGCTGAAGAGCTGAGGGACAGCGCCCAGGCCCAAATTCAGGCCCCACGAGTGGACCCCCCCCCCCCCAAAAAAAAACATGCATCTGAAATTTTTCTGGGGAAACTAGAAAATTATAACTATAATTTAGTATGTAGTCCAATAGAAGTCATATAGACAATATTTCTAAGTGGAAGAAGAAGAAAGCTGTATTTTGAATCAAGAAAAAGATCAGTTTCTGGCCATATTTTTATTTTTTTCTTTTTCTCTTCCTTTCTCCCTCCTCTTGGTCCTTGTTTAGAATAGAGATAGCTGATTGATAGATGAACAGAGAGATGGATGTCTAAATACATCCACAGACATGTATTTATTCAAAACAGCATGGTTCAGTATACCAAGGGCATAAATCTAAAAAAGAATAATAAAATGAAAAAATAACCTTCAGACAAATCCGTACTGCTAAGTGCTCATTTGAAATATGAAAATGGCTGGCTTTACAGAGTTCATCTTGCTTTGGCAGAAGAATTCATTAACAGGAGAAAACTATTTTTGTTTTTGTTTTTTTTTGGTTTAGCATAAACAATCTCCTGGTAATGTTCCAAAATAAAACACTTGCATTATAATGTTGCTTAAGGTATTAAAAAGTCAGGATATTTGCAGATGACCTGAGCTTTTAATGTGTTGGTATATCATTTTTCCTACTTCTCTGGGTAGTTAGCTTTGGCGTTCATTAGGACCGAGTTGAGCAGTTGGGATGACCACAGAACCCAGTCATGACCATGCTCCGGACCCTTTCCCATCAACTTGTCTACCTCAGATCATCCCGTCCTGCACGGCTCTGGAGAGGGAATCCAGTCGGCATTCTAGCCTGTATTTATCGAATCAGGAAGTAGGGCTTGGGGCATGGTTCAAGAGGTACAGAACTCGCTTAACAAGCAAGCAAGAGGCCCTAGGTTACATGGCCAGTACAGAAAAGAAAGAAAGAAATATAGCATGTTGGGGGGGGGGGGCAGTAGGAGCAAAGAGGAACTAGGAAAGTGATTGATAGAGAAGGAAAAAAATGAAAAGTACCAATAGATGATGTATGTATCTCACGGAGAGCTATTGTACCTCCGTGGGGTAGGAGAGATAGGAGAGATGGGGGGGGGGGGGGAGAGCGCCCATAACGGAGATGCGTAATCTGACTAATATAAAATATTCACTGCAGCGAACCCCCACCCCCTTTGTGCAACTATTATACAAAAAAAGAAGAAAAAAAAGTCGAGACTATGGATGGCAAGGACGTAAATCAGGCTGTGATTAGGAAGGAGCAGTTACCGGCAGGCCTGAAGAGCCAAGGCCGAGGGTTGACAGGGTAAGAAGGCCTGGCACGTCATCGGCATGTATGCAAACAGAACAAGGAAGCCTGGAGAACTGGTTTCAGGGAGGGGTGAGGGGGAAGGGGAGGAGGGAGGGCGCTGTGGAGGGCGGGGGTGCACTGCGGTATGGTATGGAAATACCGGGAGAGATCCCTGCTACACTAACAGGTGCTAATAAGACATTCTTTTAAAAGCAATCCATACAGCAAAAATAGAATTTCACCGTCACTTAGAAAAGAAATGAGTTGTTCCCCAAATTTGGGGTCGTCTTCTGGACTTGTAATCAACTACCCAAGACACACCCTACCTACTCCTACCATGCTATCGTACCAACTTGATAACCAGGGTGACAACCAACCACATTGTAGTCAGGGAGCTGTTCCCCGTGACACCTCTGTTGGCCGAAATTTCTGATAGATGGTAAGTAGGTAAAGGGAAACCAAGGTGGTTTTATGGAAAACAAAACCCAAAAAAACCACAATTCTCCCAGGTCACGTTTCACCCCTGTAACAGTAACCTGCGTGACAGTTCCAGCTTGACATCTGCACAGCTGCAAAGCCCTGGGAGATGTCACCCCATCGGATATGGGCTGTGAGTATGTGCCTAGCGAAAGGAGAGCTGGTAGAGGCGAGTGCCCCAGGCCATGAATAGCACCCCAGGCTCCGTCCTCCTAGAAGCCTGGAGCCCAGGTTGAGCTGTCAGTTTAATAAATGAATCTCCTCTTTGTTTTGATCAGCGGTGTCAAGGCATATTTGGAAAGGAGACTCTGATTCCTCTTAGAGGCTCGCCCAGCCCAAGTCAATTGGTACCATTTCAAGGTGAATTTATTCATCCTTTATAAAGTTCTGTCCACGAATAGATCAAGACAGTTGCATAAATGGAAATAAATAGAGTTGGAGTTGCATATTCTCTCAGTAATTGAAATAGTTTCCCCCAATAAATTTATAGTCATAATTCTACCTCTATGAAACCTCGTCTTGCCACAGAAAGGAAAAGCATAGAATTACCATTTAGATAATATTTGGAAAATGCAATTGGGGCTAATATGTTGATAAGGGCAGCTGGTGTTGTGCTTGCGTTTAACTATTCCGTGTTAAACTTGGAGTAACATACAGCTGATAAAGTTGCCTGATGCACTGGCATTGAAGTGCAAATATTTACCTTGAATTTGGTCCTTTCTATTTAGAAATGGCCAAGCACTAACTCTTTCTGTCTGATTTAAAGTGCTTTGAATTTGCATTACATCCGGGATGTGGAACTAAAAAAATACAACAGAGAAATGAGAAAAATCTTGGTAATTGGCTGTAGAATTGATTGAATATGGGTTACCTCTGATATTACCATTGCCATTCTTAATACTATACACCAGTTTTGAGTTATAAGCTCTGGGGTTCACTTTCTTTTAAGTGATTAATTTTGGAAATAGTTTAGACACTGGAGAATAGAAAGGGTTACTCTGACAGGGGAAAAAAAAAGTCTGGTTAGAGTAGAGAAGTAAAAGCTTCCCAAAGCTTATCTCTGTGTGTGTGAGTGTGTGTGTGTGTGTGTGTGTGTGTGTGTGTGTGTGTGTGTGTGTGTGTGTGTAGGAAGAATTAATCTTGATCACTTACATCATGCTGTTCTTAAAAGGATTTCAAAGCAAAAAAATAAAATAAAATATATAAATCTTATCCCCTTCTCGCCACCAATAAGCCTTGGGAAATAAGAAAGTCTGAGGTTTGGAAAGAAAAGTTTTTGGCCTGATAATGACGGACACCCAGGAGCGATTGGCTTCCCTGAAGGAGAATGGAATAAGGGAGGTGTGATGCTAAGAAGGAATTTCGGGGACCGCGTCATCGATGCTAATCCTTTGAAATCTGGAAGCCACCTCTAGGAGAACGTTTCCCCCTACTGACAACCAGTCTGCAAACGCAATCAAACCGATCAACTGAATATTTCATTTCCTTCCCTTTCCCTCCCTCTATCACATTCGTTCAAAGGCAAGTACAGCTCCCTTTCTCATCTATCTGTGTATTATCTTCTCTGATGTGGTACCCGGGGAAAAATAAGCATTTCTTCGCCTTTAGAATGTTATCGTTTTGTGAAAAATGGACCATAAATGTGGGACTTACCTTAAGGCTGAGCAGATATATGGCTTGAATAATATAAATTTCAAAAGAATATTTTACCTCTGAGTCATACACACACACATAAATATATATATATATATATATATATATATATCCAACTTGTTATTGATTAAAAGTCTTGTTACACAGCTCTTCCAGAGAAACCCAGGAGAATAAGCCGAATATCTGTGCTCCAATTTAGGCAGGTGAATATCTACACACTCTTAACCTTTGTCCATTGTGAAGTTCGATGATGCTGTAACCAGGGCCCAGGAATGAGGGTACCTTTGGAAAAATCCCCTATTTGGAATGAAAATGTCCCCCCACAAAGAGACTGGACACCAAGCAAAAGTCTTATCATCTCAGAGGAGCAAGATTATATCCCCATTCCAGTAACTAAATTACTCAGCGAGATCTAGGTACCTGCTTTAGGTGATGCTTTTAGAGACCAGGTAGAGATAGATTGATGCAAATTCTAAGTAAATTCATGTTTAAGACTCTCTCTATAATACACAGAGTGCCATTTTCTCAATGTGTGTGAGCTTTCATTAAGAGGAAGAGGCACCCTTGACTGCAAATCTCACTGCGTGCGCTCACACTGAATAGAAAGATGGCTTTGGAATGCCCAGGGAGCGCAGGGACCGGTGCTCTTGGCAGATTAAGTTTCAGGCAGGAACAATATGAGGACATTGTGGTCATGAAGACACTATACGTGCAGCAGGCCTCTCGGTCGAGTTTGCTGTCTTATCTTTGTGTAATTGCACTCCGTGACATCTGCCCAAAGAACAATTCACTCTCAGACTGTGGTGCTTCCAATGCAGTGGTGGAATTGTTGGCTACCAATACTTAACCGGTGAGATAGAACTTGGGGAAGAAATGAGGGCTAAATTCTAAAAAATAAAGATAAAAAATAAAAACAGTGGGAACATGGACGAGGGGATGAGCGGGGATGGCCCTTTGCTTGCTACATAAGGCCTCTGCCACTTGAGCGTGGGTCCTTTTGAGTTTACTGATCTTGGGCTGGCTTCTGGCTACCTGTGCTCTTCTCATAGCCAGGACTGCAGATTCTACCACCATTAAAACCGTCAACTATCTATCATTTTCCTTTAGCAAGGTGGCAAATATCAAAACGGGGGTAACATAATTTGTTAGTGAAATTAGAGGACGAGAAATAGCAAACACTTGTGCATGGGTGATTAATGTAATTATCAAAACATTCGTCTAATACGTGGAATCTCTGGCCCTTCGATTCCAGTTCTAAGAGCTGAGTCCACCTTGTTCTTCGATAGAGGGTCTGGTTGATGTTTCTTTGGTTTTGTTTTCCTAAAGAAGCCTTGAACTATGATCCTCTTTTTTTTTTTTTTTCGTTTCCACTTCCCAAGTAGCTGGGATTACAGGCAGGTATCACTCACTACATCTTGCTACAAAATGAATTTTTGAAGGGATTCCTAGCATTGAATGCATGAAAGGTATCTCCTTCTAGAAAGAACAGAGGTTTAGTAACTGGTCAATAGAAATGAGGCAGAGTTCCCAAGTGAAGGGAACCTCAGCTGAGGAGAGATCCAAAGACACAAATAGCCTCTCTGCTATGGCAGGAAGAAAATGAAGAACCTAAGGAGGCCTGGAGGTCTTTCACCAGAAATCCTCTGCTCTCTCTCTGGTCTAGCAGTCTCCCTCTGACATCTATGAAGATGTGACAAGCCAATTACTAGGTCACAATTAAAAAAAAAAAACAATTCTCAAACCTTATAGGTGGATTCAGCTCTTAGAACTGGAATCGAAGGGCCAGAGATTCCACGTATTAGATGAACGTTTTGATAATTACATTAATCAACCATGCACAAGTGACTGCTATTTCTCGTCCTCCTATTTCACTAACAAATTATGTTACCCACGTTTTGATATTTGCCACCTTGCTAAAGGAAAATGATAGATAGTTGACGGTTTTAATTGGCATCTCAGAATGAATGAATCTAAATATTAACTCAAAGACTTCAGAGTTGTGTATGTACACCTTCCTTTGGAGTGACCATTTATCTCCATTTACCTTTGGGTTTTTATTTTCTTACTGAATATTTATAACTCTTTAAGGTGTTACCTAATGCAACTTATGTCTTTCAAAGGTTGCGTATGTTTCTTCTTATTTTTAGTTGTCATTTTCTCTTAAGAATTTTTTCTCTTATAAGTTTCTTTGGGAATTGAATGGGCGAATTTATTGGTATTGTGGTTCTACATTTAAGATTTTCTCTACCCTAAGAAAATGTATATTAAAGTACACTAATATGAAGTGCAACTCATTTTAAATTAAATGTAAATATATGTTATAACAATGTGGTTTTCTGCCCTTGGCACTTTGCTGTGTTTATTTCTGCTGTTTTGATCTTTGCAGGGTATTTCCAAGCAAGAGTTGGGATAGAGATCCATCTTATTTCTTTTTATGGATTTAGGAAACTTTTGAAATAGTCCATGTTCGAAATCTTAATTGAGATTTGGGACAAAAGCTGAATTTCCTTGAGAATAACTTAATCACACACTTGAGATAAACTATTAGCTGAATTTACTAAACCGTTAAATTAAACATTTCAACTAATTACCAACATTGTATTGAGTTGTATGATTTGCTTTAGCCACTAGGCCTTCTCCACAGAGGGAAGGAGGTGCAGGAAGATTATTTAGTGAGGTCATTCCCAGTCTGTGGTTCTAATTATTCTTCCCCACTTTCCCTGTCTTCCCTTCCCTTCCTTCTCCTTTGCTCTCTCCCAGAATATGCTGTTTGGTCTGTGAAGGTCATGGCCAGGCTGATGTAATCCTTTTATTGGTCCTACCTTGTGGTGATTTATTTTACCCGCCTAACATCGAAAGGATCTGATTTATTGCCACTCTCCTGCCGTTAGTTTATCCCAAGTCTATTCTTCATAGATTATTTCAGAATATGGTTAACAGGAAAGCAATACTGTTTGTTAGAATAATGGCAATTTATAACAACAACAACAATAGTAATAACAACAATACAATAATAATTTCTGGTTTTCAGTCACCATGATGTGTTTAGAAGCCACAACTTCAATTGTGTGGATGGATGTTATTAAGCATTAGAGATCTTGTTGCCTATGACAAATCCCTTCCTTCCTGCAACCTTTCTACACTGTCATAAACCCCTGGAAATCAAGGGGCTAAAAAATGGAATACTGGCACTGCTTTCTCTTCTCTGAGGTGAGCTGTGCGGGTGGGATCGGAGGAAAGGAAGGGCCTGTCTGCCTGTGGAGCGTTCTTCATCTTCCCGAGTCAGGTGGGTAGGTGGCGGGACAGTACCAGCCCTGTAACATGCAGTCGTGTGCCATGGGGATCTGCATTTGAAATACGAATCTCCGGCTAGTCCCGGAGATGAAGGTGACAGCTGTAATCTCTTCAGATTCATAATTTACCAAGTGTTAGGCAGCTGAGCCATGATGGATTCCTCCGGGAGGCAAGGTGCTCATCATCTGAAAACCTCTGTACCAACGTGAGGTTTCAATGGTTTAGATTGTGCTGTTGTTACCACAGTTCTATTTGTGCAGCTCCTGTGACCAGGCCTGGCAATGCCACCTGAACGCATACCAAGCGTGGTTTCCTCGAAACTTCTCATTCTGCATGTTACACATGACACGGTGGGTATTGTCTTAGTATGAAAACTTATCTCTTACATGAGGATACACATTTATTACAGAATGACGAATGCCAAACATAAAATCAGCGTCTGCCCCGCATGTCAACAAAGAACACAACCAGTTTCTATGTGAGTCTAATCTTTGCAAACTAAAATTTATCCTTAGACTGGGTCTGGTAGCACACACTTGTAATCCAAGCTAATCAGGAGGTAGAGATTGTAAGAACCGTTGTCCAAGCCATCTGAGGCAAAATATCAGTGAGACGCCAACTCAGGAAAGAAGCTGGGTATGGCCAGACGTGCTGCAGTCAGAGCTGTGGGGGGGACACATATGGGATTGGGGTCCAAGGTCAGCCCAGGCAAAGAGTGGGAGACTCTGAGCAAATAACCTATGTACAGAGGAGTGTGAGAGGGTCCTGGATTCAAACACCAGCAACATTACCCCAATTATTCAAGTGATTCCTCCTCCTCCTCCTCCTCCTTCTTTTTAAATTTTATTTCATTGTAAATATGCTGTACAGTGGGGTTACAGATACACAAGCAAGGTAATGAGTACATTTCTCGCTAAGCATTGTTACCCCCTCCTTTGAAGTTCTCCTACTACCCCTTCCCTCCCCCACCTCCCTCACTCCCCACCTCCACCCCACCAAACGATCCTTCTTAATGAACCGCAAAATAGTTCAGTGTCAGACTTCGCAAGGCACAGATGGAAGATGGCTGCAGACAGACAGACTGATTTGGCCAGAGGTTGCTTTGGTGGCCTCCAGTGTCAGTCTGAGTCCAAGTGTCTCATCCTTCCTTGACGGATAAGCTAATTACCGCCATCTCTCTATAGTGCAGGATACACCCAAGGGAGACAGGATCAGCAGGAAAGGACACGGTCCCTGGGCCGTCTAGACTGGTTCCTAGAGCAAAGTGATCACAGAGTTGGCCACGGCTCTTTGTTGAGAACTCGTGTGTTGGCATAGCCTTACTACTGAAATGGAGAAGAATTACAGTCCTTTAATTTTCTGTGACAAATGTTTACCAGCATTCCCAGAGTGGATATGCCAGCTCTCTGGCTGTTCACCACTGTCGTTTGAAAACATAAATTGCAGTTACGGCTCCTCAACACTCAACTTGGACACGCTCAACTCGGGAACCTGACTTGGTGGTAAGCTTCGGGGTAAAAGTGCGTGTCTTTGCCATTTGACTTGAGGTAGAACATACAGCGATGGTCATCATGGTGACCAACGCTGTATTCAAAAATGCCTTTGTTTATATTTTTTAAATTTCCAGGACCTAGAAGAGAATAGAGCACATAACGTGCGCCTATTAGCCTGGCTGTAATTAAATGCCCTTTTCAGCTTGTTTTGAATTAACCAGCTAAGTTTCCTATAGGTATTACTCGCTGCTGTCGATGTGAAAACTCTTTGTATCTGCATGGTAAATTAAATGCAAACCACAAGATCTTGCCAATTCTCTAGACGGCTGCTGCCCTCCACATTCTGTGGTATCTTGTGTTGTTCTTTACATAGTGGGGTTTTAAGCAGTTGGACAAACTTGTAGACAGAATATGCGTATTGTTTTGAAGAAAGCATCTTAAAAAAAAATTCTTTCCTTCAAGACCGGCAGAGTAAATGTGAGATCAAATATCCATTCATCAAAAGGCTCCTAGAAACTCGAGTCCCTGCTGTCTTCCTCCTGCCTGAGCCAGTGCGGTCTGAGTCTGCTGTTGCTTCAGGCGATAGTTGGTAACTTACCTGTGGTTAAGCTTGTAAGATTCTTTAGTCCTATCCCTCTAATTAATAACGATTCCCTAAGAAAACCGAGGGGTTTATCCCACTGAAAAGACAAAAGCTGACCTGGTGAGGGGAGGAGAGCAAATCCTTTGGTTTGTTTCTTGTCTTCTTACAATCACATTGTGCATTCTTCTAGCTTCAGGCTCAAAAGAAACCAAATCTGGTCTTACTCCTGTTTGGGGACTTTCTTATTCAAATAGCTCCTTCATTCTGACTTGCGAACTGTCAGCTACTTACCCTAAAACTCACATTAATAATCTGGATTTCAGTAAATCCTAGTAAGAATTTGGCTAGCTTTATGATCTCATTTGTTTTTCTCTTGCTCCTTCAAAAAGGATAGAATCGATAGTAGAGACCCCAGATAGGCCACAGTAGGTTGCTGACCTCCTGAGCTATCAAATCCTCTGGTTCTGATTAAAAGTAGCTAAGAGGAGGACATTTCACTATTGCATCTACAGAGAAGATGAGGATAAATGCTCAGTGACATGGACATGAAATGGAGGGTGTGGCAATTAGTACTTCTGCTGATCCTTAAGACATAATTTGGGAAATGCAGATGCAGCCTGCTGAGCAATTCTGTTTAGCAGGAGGGTTCCTACAGGGAAGGCCTGTACCAAGATGCTGAACACATTTCTAGAAGATGGAGAAGGTGAGTAAGTTACAGGGAAAAGCCCAGCCCTCCTTGGCTTTAGAATGTGAATTAGATAGGAGAACATCTAATTGTTAGATAAATGCTAGATAATTGTTGGGTTCTAGAGTCTACAAAGCTATATATGCACATTACATATATGCATACACACATTTCTACATGCATAATATATCTTTATACATATAAAATGAATTATACATAAATACATAAAATAATTTAATATAAATAATTATATATAAACAACCTATAAATAACATACAAATATATAATACATGTATATATAACACATAATAATATATTGATATAATTTAATAAATATAATATGTAAAATTATGCCATATGGTGTTGAGAAACATCTAAGGCCATATGAGAGAATCTGATGTTCATTTCAAACGAATTTATTAGTGACAAAAGACAACTCTTATCTCCATACCTACCAAATGCCACCACAGCCTGCTTCTACATGCCACACTGAAGATCAACACCAAAATATTTTTTTTCTAGGAGGAAATTTGAAATTACTGTAAAGTATGAGAAAATTGGAACAAGGTAATTTAACAGTAAACAAAGAAAATGTTCAAGATGAAGTCACATTTGAATTTTTCAAAAGGAGAAAGTTCCTGGAATTTAATAACCCTTACGTACTTGTAATAAACTGTTTCTTTCAAAATAATTGTGCTCCAGGCATGTGCGCATTCCCACAGTAGATTACTTAAGTCAGAACTTTATGGTTGCAAGTGAGATTCCAGAATTCACATCGTCTGAGGCTGCCAGTTCTACCAATGAAAGAAGGAAAGCTTATGTGACTGGAACACAGTTGTTTTCATTCAATCAGCTAATTCCTTTCCATTCATAGAGCCAAATACAGGGAGCATACTCTAAATTTTAAAATATAAGTCAGGCTCATTCCTGGAAACCTAGCCGCTCAGGAGGCTGAGATCTGATGATCATGGCTTGAAGCCAGCCCAGGCATGAAAGTCCATGTGACTCTTATCTCCAATGAACCACCAAAATCCTGAAATGTAGCTGGGACTCAAGTGGTAGAATTCTAGCCTTGAGCTAAAAAGTACAAGAGACAATGTCCAGGCCCTGAGTTCCTGCTCCAAGAACAGCATTTATACACACACACACACACACACACACACACACACACACGCGCGCGCGCGCGCGCGCGCGCGCGCACAATATCAAGAATTTCAGCAGAACATTTGCTAAAATGACTGTGTTCAGAAGGTTGAAGAATTTATGAAGAAAAATGGAAAACTTTAAACTTCAATCCAGTTGAGTTCCCACTGAGGGGGGAAAAGAAAGATCATATAAATTGAAAACTCTAAAACTATCGAAGGAAAAACAATTAAATAGATGGGTGCAGCAAAGCATGGCTATTAAACTTGCTGTGGCTACAGAGGTACGGGGTGTGACAATATTAGGATATAGATCAGATTAGAAGTCAAAAGAAATTTTCATTTTCAAAATGAGAAAAATAACTTACATTATATAATTGCTTCTTCCAGTTTGGGGTCTCCCATGCAAGACCCCGCCACGCGCTGGTAAGCTGCATTTCCAGGAAGAGGGCAGAGTGTGAGCATTTCACAAGGTAACACGATTACATCTTCGTGGAATGCTAGCCATGAAACACTCCGAGCCCTGTAATGAGTGACATCGTACTTCGAAAGCTTTTTTTTTTTTAACTATTGTGAAAATACCGTACAGAGGGGTTACAATTACATGAGCAAGGTAGTGAGTACATTTCTTATCAAGCATTGTTGCCTCCTCCTTTGTTTCCCCTTCCCATCCCTTCCCTCCCATGTCCCCCGCCCCCCGCCACCTCCTGCTGCCAAAGTTGTAAAGTTCGTTTTTCCACATAACGACTTGTACATCTCATTATTGCAATGGGTCCACCTGTATCCCTATTTAAACAATTTGTTTTTTCGCTTCCCCTCCACAAATTATACCGACACCAAATACAGTGAAAGCAGGGGTTATACCGTGGGGAAGGGACATACAAAGCAACAAAGAAATCATCTTATAAATATGTTAGAAACAATCGCAAGAAAGAAAAACCATTTGAGTCCTTATCTTGGGGTTCATTTTGCCCAACATCAACTTATCTGACTGTTTCTGCTTGTCTCAGACATAGACTAGTTACTGTGTGTTTGTTGTCCCCATGAGTGAGACTATAAGCTGAAATCGCATGAACAAATACATGTTTCTCTGGCTTGTGTGTTGCAAGCAGATGATCCAGTGTGAGATCAGGATGCTGCCAGAGTATTTACCACACTTGGAGGATGCTGGAAACATTTAGAATTACGTGTAGGTGAAACGGAGGCAGAATCGTGTCATTTAGGGGAAAATCAGAGGACGCATTCATCAAAATTGATTCCATCCACCGAGTGAAGTCAGTTGAGGCCATGTGGGTGTATAAACCCTGTTCGGTTAGATCGAAACAGGTGCAAAGCTGGTAATTCAAGGCAGGCTGACTTGTTTCCCTAGTACACTTCTTGGAAACCATGAGAAGAGACCAGAAAGATGATGGAGGTATTATAAAGTCTTCCCTTTCCTGAGAAAGATAGCTTGAGCACAGCTGTGTTCCATGACATCCTTTAAGCAAAAGCTTCAACATTGCAAGTGCCTTCTGCAGGATCCCAAAGCTTTATCTTAAGACAATAAAAACAATGTCCAGATCTGCTTTAAGTTTGAATGTCCCATGGGTTGGTTAACGTAATGCCGCAGTTCTGCACCACAAGTCTTGAGGCAGGGGGTCGAACGTTACTCTGGACGTTCCTGTGGAGATCCTCACTGTTAGATGGGGATAATTACGTGAATCATGAGTCTTTCAGTAGATCTACTTCTGTCCTGGAGTGGGGGTAGGCCTCCCTGAGTCAGTGGAAGGCGTAAGAAAGCCGAGCACACGCCAGAAAGTAGGGATTCTGCCAGCCCACCACCACCGCCTCCCCGCCTTCCACCCAGCCCCGAACTCTGGGAGTGTGCCACCTCTGCAGCCGCATGGACACACGCACCCCTCCTTCATCTGGCTCATGGGAGGACACCGACCGACTGACCGACCGACTTGATAGACTTTTGAGATAACATGGTTGGATTCTGGAACTTTCTTTCTTGCGTTCATTTGTAGGTATCATGCAAATCAGAAGTAGGTTGATATTATTATTTTTGCCAGTCCTGGGGCTCGAACTCAGGACCCAAGCACCCTCCCTGAGCAGCTTTTTTGCTCAAGGCTAGCCTCCTACCTCTTGAGCCACAGCGCCACTTCCAGCTTTTTCTGCTTATGTGGTGCTGAGGAATCGAACCCAGAGCTCCATGCATGCAAGGCAAGTGCTCTACCACTGAGCCACCTTCCCAGCCCTGATGTGATTTTTTTTTAACTGTGTTTTATTTCCAAAACATGTTGGATGACAAGTTTTCCTGTGCAAGCTTTGTGGAAAAAAGCAAAACCAAAATCAGAAGTCTGTTTCAGCCAGGGGTGGTGATGACTGTCTATGATCCCAGCTATTGGGAAAGCAGCGGCCAAAGCTTCATGGAGCTGAGGCCTCTTGAGGCCCCAGGGAAGATGAAGAGCATGGATAACCAACACAAAACAGACTCAGAGGGGCAGGGCGCAGCTCAGGGGATACTTGAAATCTTACGCGTAATGCACGCAGCCCTGGGTTCCATCCCCGGTACCCAAAGGATATTAATAATAATCATTTTTTTGTGTGACAAGATTTTATTTTTCCACGATGTGGCTAAACACTAGCATTTGGCAAAGTCTCATCAACTGAGAAGAAGGCAGATACAAATGGCCTCTCAGAGACTTTTTTTGATGGTTTCAGGTTATTTCATCTTCGAAATCACTGCAGGGCCAGCTATCAAAGCTTCATCTGCAGAGACATTAGCTGTGTTAAAGAAATAAATTTGATTACTTTTGTAAATGGAAATGTGAATGTTATGCTCATTTCCTCTTTTAAAGTTCATCAGTGTTTGGTGGGAAACTGTGATGCGTTCACTTCTCGAGCTCTGGCCAGTTTAAAAGCCCTTTGCTAATGTGCCGTCCGTACAGCAAAATAATTAATATATTTTCAGCACACACAGTTCCTGTAATGTAAACAGATCCTGTTTTCTGTGTCGCAGCCACACAGTTGACCCCAAAATGTCTGAACCATATACACACCACCCACATGCCAGGCCCCCTCACAAAACCGCACCGCAATTCAAGAGCAGATTAGTAATTTCAGCCACTGTTTAATTCTGTCTTTTATTAATTTAGGCATTCTTGAGCTACTTGATGGCTTGCTTTGTATTTTTTATGTATCGACTACTATACATATAACAAGAAAGGGAAATATAGATGATAATCTCAGAAGGAAAATGTCTTTTCAGTCATTGTAAATGCTGAGGCTCCGCTATGCAACTTGAATAAAATATCATGTGACATCAGCTCAGATGCTAATCATCTAATTCTGTCCATCACTAAATTCTTTTCTGTATGAGGCACAATTTTCTCTCAAAGACTCAATGAAAACAGAGCTGATCTATGATCTGTCTACTATCTGTCACCTATCAATTATCTGTTTTCTATACCATCTTTATTTCTCCTCTAGTTCTCTCTCTCTTTCTTTGCCATCTATCATATGTCTATATCTATGTATACATATCTATGTAACTATATCATTTATCTATCATCTATCAGCTCTCTATAGCTACCATCTATCTTTATCTAACGTCTATCTGATTTTCTATCATTATCTATTATTTATCCATGTATCAATTCATAGATCTACTTTTTATCAATTACATATTTCAGCAACACTTTCTCCCTTTTTTCCTACTAAAAATGATTATTTTTATGCCTTCTTTGCCCCCCCCCACATACTCAAAGTGCTCTTTCATCCTGTTTTCCTTTGACAAAACAAATCATCAAGCACTATTACTGCAAAATTGCCATATCGTTTTGCAAAATAGCCGAGTTTGACAGGAGTATTTGAACAGTACAATAGGCAATCTCTATTTTTCTGGCTTTAGGTTGCAGTATAAAACTGTGCCTACACAAATCTAGGTTTTCGTGGAAATGATCCCTACAGGACTAGCAGACCCAGGAGTGTGATCATGGTGTAGGAAACTCTTTGTCATCTTGTCCAACCGAGTATCAGATAACATCTTATGAGGAGAGGAATACCAAGACTAGGATGCAATCCCTCGATGCCACAGAACCATGAGTGATTTAAAGTAGCTCCCATAGATTCGGTGAAATTATGGTGACATAGCTTGATAGAGGTCACTGGCCAATCAGTGACTCAGTATAACAAAGAACTCTGAAAGCTCAGCTCTTACCTAAGAAAGACAGACTGTAGAAAGAATGCAACATCTGTGATTCTTTAAATTGGAAGTTCTTCTAGTTAACCAAAATCAAATTTCAGTTTCTCAAGAGCTTAAATCAAGATCTTTGTGCAACTACCTTTTCTGGCAGTGCAGAATACAATACGCCTGTGAACCCAATACTTCTGTAAAACAAAATAGCAATTCATATTATGCAATCCTTTCCTATTTAAGTGTTCCTTCTCATTGGTTATGCATTTATTACAGAACTGATGAGAAGAGAAAGTCTGAAAGTTGCAAAAAATTTTTTCCTCTCTGCAACTTGACATTTTAGGAAAATAATTCTGCATGGTTAATAAAAGCCCAAATTGGAAGCTTAGTTGAAATCTTCTGAGGCTGAATCAGAAATGATCATTTCTTTTCTAATTATTCTGCATCTTCCTAGTTCCAGAGTAAGAGGAAAAATAGCGTCTTCAAATTCTTGGTAAAGATAAATATAGCATAAATATAGCGACATTTGGATATATTCTCAAGATGGCTATTTTGAAAAAAATGTTTGCTGTATATATTTTTACATTTGTAGCTAATCAGCACTAATTCATTATTGTCATGTCTTGTATGTTGCTAACACTTACCTGACACCAAAGCAGATCCAAAGCAAAATATTTACCATTTTCCCATAAAAGCATAAAAAGTATCACAGATTTTAGCTTACAATTTGTTCATTGTTTATGACACAATTACTGTACAAGGATTAATAATTATAATTTCTGAACCTAATAATTTATGCATTAATGCTTTGTCCCTGTCGTGTCTTTAATTTTTGCAATTAATTGTTTTAATAATGGAAAGGTTAATTGCACTATTCATCAGAATTGCTTGCTGTGAAATAGTAGACAAATAAGAACCTTACAGATAAAGGACATACTTACTAATCAAGCCTGTCATTGCTTTAGAAAGTAAACTTGCTGCAAAGCACTAATAGATTTATGTAATTTGCAAACTCTTGGGGTTCAGAAAAGTCTGCTTAAGCAAATGATGTTCTTATAAGCAATCAGTTTTTTTTATTTACACTCAAAATCATTCAGACCACCATGAAGTAATATGTCTAATTGTATCTATGTACATATATGTAGCCTAAGGTCATGCATGTATATACATGTACAACCTTCTTCTTCTTCTTTTTTTTTGGGGGGGGGGTTGGTCTTGGGGCTTGAACCCAGGGCCTGGGCACTGTCCCTGAGCTTTTTTTCACTCAAGGCTAGCACCCTACCACTTTGAGCCACAGTTCTACTTCTGGTTTTCTAGTGGTAAATTGGAGATAAGAGTCTCATGGACTTTCCTGCCTGGGCTGGCTTTGAACCTTGTGAAAAATGTGAGGATCGCTCTAATATCATAACTGTTCGATTAATTTTTGACAAGAAATAAAAACAGTATGATGTTGAGCATTTTTTCCAGAATGAAAGAATTTAGGTAGATATCTCCCTACTTAAACGGAAGACTCTTTTGTACTGTGGATGTTTTTTTATTTTAAGTGGAATATGCAACCACCCAGTTGTTTACATTACTACAGTCAGAGAAAGCAGCGGGCAGATGGGAGCTGAAAGGGCATCTGAGCAGAGAATCTGGCAGGGAGACTCGGCAATTTATAGCTGGATGAATACAACTTGTGGGCGCATTATAGGAAGATCATAATAATGACTCGTAGCTTCGCTGGTACAGATGTTGTGAGACTCTCTGATCTTTTCTGAGAGGAATTTGGATAGCTTGGAAGTTCCTGAGAATTCATCTAGAATTCAGTAACCATTTGCTCTTTAGAAAATATCTAGTCCTTTCCATGGAACAGGGCCATTTTTGTGGAATTCTGTACTATCATAAGGAAATAAAAGCCAAAAAGACACAATCAAATAAAGCAACATTTTCTATAAAGCATCTTTTTCATATTAAACACCCAGCTTTAAAGTTTGCGAGCTTATTAGGGAATATGCTCCTTGAAGGCAAAGATCCATATGTTGAAGTAGAGAGAACTTCTTCAACAAATGGTGTTGGGAAATGGTGTAGATATGTGGAAGACTGAGAGAAGCTTTCTTCTCTCTCACTTAGTACAAAAACCTCGTTTTTGGTATCTTTTTTATTGTAAAAATACTGTACAGAGGGTTTACAGTTAAATGAGTAAGGTAATACACTCACATTCCCTATAAAGCATTGTTACCTCCTCCTTTGTTTTTCCCCTACCATCCCTTCCTTCCCTACCTCCCCAACTTCTCCCTCAAGTTTATTCTCAACATAGTGTCCTGTCCATCTCGTTGTTTCAGTGGGTCAGCCTGTAACCTTAGTTCAGCACTAAGATAACCTTGGAAGCTTAAAGCTCCTACAGAGAAATAGGGGGAAAGCTTGAAGACATATTCTTGGATAACTGTTTTATGAATATGATTCTGACTGCTCAGGTAAGAAAGAAAGCAAGGAGGGAGAAACATGAAAAGACTTATGCGCATCAAATAAAACTATTACCAGGACAAAGAGGACACCCCACAGAATGAAAGAAAATCTTTTCAGCTGGGCACTGGTGGCTCACCCCTGTAATCCTAGGACTGTGGTTCAAAGCCAGCCCCAGCAAGAAAGTCCCTGTGAGACCCTTATCTCCAAGTAACCACTCAAAAAAGAAGTGGAGCTGTGGCTCGAAGTGGTAAAGCACTACCTTGAACAAAAGAGCTCAAAGGCAGTGCCCAGGCCTTGAGTTCAAGCCCCACAACTGACAACAAGCAAAAGAATATTTTAACGCTATTTATTAACTAAAAGATTCATATCTAGAATAAATAACAATCTCAAGAAGTTAAAATCACCAAGAGTGCTATATCTATACAATAGAATTCTATGCCTCTATCAGAAAGAATGACATTGCCCCATTTGTTAGGAAATGGAAAGACTTGGAAAAATTATATTAAGTGAAGTAAGCCAGGCCCAAAGAAACATAGGTCCCATGGTTTCCCTTATTTGCAGTAACTAGTATATGTCTGAGTCAAGCAGAAAAGCTATGTACATATGACCATATAAGATGATACAAAGCGAAATGAACCTCAAGGTAGGGGTTTTATCTTTCTTGCTATTGTTTTCAATGTATTTATAATGTACCATGTGTTTTTTTGTTTCTCTTGTATGTGCTTCCCCCATGGTATAACCCCTGTTTTCACTGTATTTGATTCCGGTGCCCTGCATCTTGTATATACATTTTTCTAATTTGGGGAGAGGAAGGGAAATAACAAAATGCTGAAATAAGGATACAGGTTGACCCATTGTAACAATGAGATGTACAAGACACTATGTTGAAAACGAACTTTACAACGAACTTTCTGGGAGGGGGGAGGGAGGAGTTGAGAAGGTGGGGAGAGAAAGTATGGTTGGGAAAAACAGAGGAGGAGGTAACGATGATGATAGGAAATGTACTTGTTACCTTATTCATGTCACTGTAACCCCTCTGCACAGTATCTTTGCAATAAAAAATAGATACAAAAAAAAGAAAAAAAAACCAAGAATAGAAAAATCCAGGTAATCAATGGCCTGCTGGTATTTTTCATACAGAGAAAGTACAGATGTCAAACACACAAAGAAAAGGTTCAGCATGCTTAGCCATGAAGAATGAAAATCAAAACCACACCAAGACTCCATCCTAGGCGGTCATCAACTACACAAACAACCCGGACAATGAGTGGTGAAGAAACCCTTCTAAAGGCGTTGGTGTAAATGTAAACAAGTGCAACCAGTGTGGAAGGCAATATGGAGAATTCCTCAGAAATCTGAAAATAGAGCTACCATATGAATCTGGAAAGCTGACAAAGCAACTACAACAGCAATAACCACAGAGACACCTTTGGAAACTCAGAACTTATTTCAGAAAATGGCAGGCTGTAAGATGAATACAATAGCAAATTACCTTGTTAGGTGGATGAAGGTGTGGAAAAAACAGTTACTAAGTGGGAAAATAAGCATGGAACACCATCCATGTATTTTAGCATCCCCGAATGAAATACTTAGACCCAATCTCATAAAGGAAGGGGCTGGAGTTAGAGCTCCCTGGGGAAAGGAACTGAATGGAGATTTCTCAAATACAGATGACCAACAGGTATGGAAAAATGCAGGGAAATTCGCCAGCGAGGAAATATAACTCTATAATATAACCCGTATGGTCTTACTCCAGCGTGAGCAGATAAAAATAATGCTCCTGAGGATGTTAGTGAAAGAACTCACTATTCAGTAGAAACTAAATTAGGATAGACATTATGGAGACTAGTAGAGAGGTTTCTGGCAAAAGCTGAAAATAGTCCCGTTCTATTCTCTAGGCTGTGCCAGAATTGAATCTACTCACAAAGGTAATGAAGTCAGCATCGCCAAGAAAGCCACAGCTCCATGTATATTGTGAAGCTGTGCATAAACACTTAGATTTGGAATACATCCGGGTTCTCATCAATGGATGAGCAGATGAAGAAATTGCAGAGTTCACACACACACATGCACACAGACACACACACACACACACACACACATACATACAAAAATTATCCAAACATAAAAGAATGGAATCTTGTTCTTTGCCTGAACAAGGAACAGAAGACATTATGTTTTGTGAAATAGGGCTGATAGAATCATGGCGGGTAGAGCGTGAGGAAGATGTGTGTGGATCTGTTGGCTGAAAATAAAGTGCAGGTGTTTTGGGTCAGTGTGTATTGTATACATGGGGGGAAATATTACTCTGGAACTCCAAGAGACACAGTTAAAGTGTGCGTGCTAGCATATGAGCACACTTTCAATGATTTTTTTTAAAACTTACCAAAGATCTGTGCAAAATCTGGTGAAGCAAAACTATAAAACTCACATGAAGGAAGTCACTAAGTCCACAGAAAAGCGCTACACATTCAGAGATGGATAAAGACTCTATTGGCAGGACACCATTTATTTCGTTGGGGTAGAACGGGAAGTGGGGGGGAGGGGTTGTTTTACAGAGGAAATGCAATCCCAAGCAGAATTGTGCCCAGCTATTGCCCGGATGTTGACTGACAAACTCATCTCATGGTTTATACCTGGAGCCACTGGCTCATGTCCAGTAACCATAGGTAATCAAGAAGATATGTTTCATAGCCAGCCCAAGCAGACAAATATGTCATTTTTTTCCCCATCACGAAAGTAACCAGCACAAAGCAGGGTTGGAGAAGTAATTCAAGTGGTAGAGTATCAACCACACAAGCAACCCAAGCAAGGGAGCACTTTCCTTGAGTTCAAACCCTAGTATGACATACATACCCACAGAAAGAGAAACAACAGTGAAATTTGTACTGGTATGGAAGCTGATAGGAGGCGAAAGAGCATGTAGATGTGAAAAAAACCCACATACAAAATTAGGTGCTACCTTAAGGTTAGGTGTAATTCTGTGAGACAGACAGTAGTACTTGTGAAAGAATAAACAAATGCTTGCGGAGTCACACAGAAAGCCCAGAAATTGATTGACTATAGTCAACCGATTGCCGCCAAGAAATACAACAGAGAAATGAGTCACGTTAACAAATGGGTTAGGCGCAGCTGCACATCCGCATACAACGCATAAATCTTGACACAGACCGTAAACCTTTCATCACAATTTGCTCAGTCTGGATCACGGGTCTGAACATAAAATTCAAACCCATGAAATGTGTAGGTGATAATGTAACGGATAATAGAGATGACTCTAAGTCCGAAAGTGATTTTATAACTCGGGCACCACAGATACAAACCCATGGAGGAGATAATCCGTAAGTGGGATGTCGTAAAAGTTTTTAAAAAGAGATCAGTCATAAAATAATGAAATAAAATGTGAAGAATATTGCCAAGGAAATAAGACGCCAGAACTGGAAGGCAATGTTTTCCAAGGCCAGGAGCCAGTGTGGCTTAGCCCTGTCATGAGACTGGAAAACAATCACAGTTCGAGGGCTCATGAAACTCCATGTTCAAAATAACAAGCCAAAGGCCAGGTTAGAGACATGGTTCACATTGTAGATTGCCAGCCAAGTCAACAACCTGAGCAAATACAAGACCCCTAAAAAAAAAAAAGGCTTACAAAGGCTTATCATACAAAACATACTCTTAAAAATTCAACAGTAACCAACTAAACAAACAGAGTAATTGGACAAGAAATCTAGGCAAATGATTTACCAAGGATATATCATTCCTTTCTTAGATATCATAATTAATGACAGGGAATGGAAGGTGGGGGACCCATAGAATGCTAATAATGAATAATATTATTTGGTTATTTTAAAGGAAAGTAGTTTTTACTCTTGAACCAATATATGTTTGATTTATTTTCCGAGCTCATGTAGACGTTTTCAGATTATTCAAATGTGTCTTACTTGTTTAGTAACACCATCATAAGAATTATCTGCTTTGAAGTTTGATGTGATACATTATACATATACTTAAAAATCCTAAAACATGAGATATCTCCTGAGATAAACGTACTTGATCATATTTTATTTATTTAAGATGGCAGCAAACTTCTTTGAAGAAAATTATTTAGGTCTTTTTCTGTACACTATTAAGGGAAACCAAGTTATATTTGTCTACTTTTCCTGAAGAGTGAACTGTAAAACAGAACTAAAAAGTGTTGTAAAAGGTGAAAGATTTGTGCAACCTGAGGCGAAATGTACTTGTTACTTTATTTATGTAACTGTAATCCCTCTGAACATCACCTTTCCAATAAACTTTAAACTAAAAAGAGGGTAGCCACTCTCTGGCTCTGCTTAAAATCATTTATAAGCGCTATTGGAATAATTTACTATTTAATCTATTCAATGGAACATTGTCTAATCCTGAAAAATATTTTGTGTGTATATCTGCACTAAAAACAATTCATATTAATTTTAGTAATCTCAGTCATATTTTCCAAGTGTATCACTTAGGATTTTCTAATTTACTAGCATT
This sequence comes from Dipodomys spectabilis, assembly GCF_019054845.1. NCBI lineage: Eukaryota > Metazoa > Chordata > Mammalia > Rodentia > Heteromyidae > Dipodomys > Dipodomys spectabilis. The sequence continues at coordinate 3,975,588 of NW_024870935.1, forward strand.
AATATGAATATAATAATGTTTATTTTTCTTCAATAGTTGTTACTTCACTTTGCTTCTCCAAAATGTATTTGTCTTGTTTTTCTACCATTCTTAATAAGATTTAGAAATGTCTCCTAATGGTGACTTCCTTCTCTATTGTAATTTCCTTTGTCTTTTCTCCTTATTTTGTTTTCTGTGAAATCATTTCTTCCTATATCCAAAGTCTTTCTTAATTTGAAAGCATTGTCCGCTATGAATTTTCCTCAGAGTGAGGATTTGTCCACAATTTGTAAGTTTTGATACCTAGTATTTTCTAATATCTAAGATTTGCCTGTAAGTTCAAGCTTTTGGGTGTGTTTTTTAAGTTCTTTAGAAAAGCCTAAGTTAGCTGGGTACTGGTGGCCTCTGTATGTAACCCTAGCTACCCAAGAGGCTGAGGAACAAGGATCATGATTTGAAGCCAGCCTGGGCAAGAATGACCCCTTGCGATTCCCTGTGCAATTAACTAGCCCAAAGCAGGGTAGGGGCTGGATGGAGGCATGGCTCAATGGTAGACCCAAGGTTTGGAGCCAGAGAACCCTGAGTTTGAGTCCCTCTTCTTTCTCTTACATTATGATCAGAGAAAATAAGTTCTCTTCACCCGTACCATTCCTAAAGGCTCTTACATTTTTCTAAAACATAAGAATGGAATTTTAGATCTGGGATGCTCTGTATTAGGCAGCAGTATACATCTTACCTAGTCTTTTGACGGCCGATTAATAATTCCACACGTGGAAAGGAACAAATGGGTTTATGAACTCCTTGTTCATTTCTGTGATCCTTTGTGGCCATTCACAGGGTAATAAATGAAAATCTAAATTCCTGACTCCCTTTGTCCAGGCTGATTGGTGTGTGCTTCCTGTCAGACCTGATGTGTTTGTTCATTCAGTTAGCTGCTGTCCTATTACTAGAAAGCCTTCTGTTTTTGCTGGTGTGACCAAGTGTTCTAGAAAATTCTGTGTTTCACATCGTTGCTCGACACTCAAAAGATAAACTTTTTTTTTATCTCACGCCTTCAGTAGTGTGGTTGTGTGTGCTTCTGAATCTCATTAGTACTCTGAGCTACATGATTATTTTCAATAAGGACCTTAAATTATTTAATTATCATTTACACTACCTGCTGTTTATTTAATATCTAGAGAATACTTGCAGTTTCAGCTGAAGTAAAAGAAATGACTTCATAATTACTGCTTTACTATAAAAATCAATGAATGGATGATAACAATTTGTGTTGTGGACAGTATAGAGATTTTATTTTCAAGGGTGCAGGGCACATGAATGCTAATTTGCACCTGTAAACTAAGCATTCTCAGACCCTGCCTGCTTTCTAGCTAGCTGATGGCTAATCCTGTCCTACAGAAGCTTGAGCCACATTCTTAAGCTGCTGACACCAACTTCATTGCAAACACATGTTCCCATGCAGCTCTGGGCACCTCATAGCTACCAACGCGATGATTAGAAAGCCAGGGTGAGATGTTCTTGTTTCTGTAGTGACACGGAGGGGAAGAGGAACGTGGGTGGAAAAGAAAACAAAACAATGCAACACAACATTCAAGCCTGGGAGAAGCAGGCTGTGTTCAACGTTGGGTTTTTAGTAACCCTGATTTCATTATGCATCCCTTCCTCTGCTTCACCCTCTGTACTTACTTTTCTCATAGAGGAAATGGAACTTTCTGACATTTCCTAATATATTTTTTAAGCGATAAACTGAAATTACCCCCATGGAAAGCAGAAATGTGAATAATAAAAAAAAATGCCGAATTTCTCCTTTATGAAGATGTGTCTCAAGGAGGAGGCTGACTTTATGACTTAGTTTTTCTTATGCAGCAGTGAAATTAGAATGCTTTGAAATGTTAATTATTTATCGTTTTAAATTATGCATCTTCAAAAAAATCAAAGAAACACATAACCTATGATTTATTATTCATTTAGCATGGAAACATCTTTCTGTGTGTCTGTTTCTTTCCTAGGTACAGACTTTTGGTTTTGATGTGAAACTTATCAACATATGGCTTCAAGTAGAATATGAACAAGTTCAATTATTTAAAAACTGCATAAACTCTCATTATTTATTCTCCAGTGTGATTTTATCATTTTATATATCTTAATGGTATTTTATGCCCATGCCCTTAAAGGCAAACATTAGATAAATAAATAAATATTTATGCACAAACAGATGCATGCGTACACTCATATAGGATATATATGCAGATACACACGTGACAATATGTCTACATATATCTCGCACATATATATCTACTCATTGACAGGTAAATATATATCTCTGTGTGTATATGCATATGTAGATCTATGCATATATGCCATATACATGTTTGTGTGTGTGTGTATATATAGATATTCAGCCTGTGATGTATACATAGATGGTATCTATATAAGTATATGAATTTCAAAATGTATTTGTATTTGTCTTTAGTGGCATGACACATCAAGTATGTCTGAGTTTGGGGAGAAAATTTACTGTCACTTGAGAGCAAATGAAGTGGCATTAATTATCTAGAAAATTGAAGTGGGTAAAGGGTTCTTTACAATAACGTAATTAGACATTTTTCTACTTCTGATAGAGAAGACTCTACATCCTTCATTCCATCCAATTTGCACAAAAGGGAACTCTGTACCTGGGAATGAGGAAAGCTTCCTCCTCGTTCTTCACAGAGACAAATTCCCTAACTACTGAGCAATGAGCAGTGCACCCTTCAGATAACTGTTGACACGTGTTTTGGCGGTCACCAAGAGAAGCAATTCAGGATTATCTGCACACATGAAGTGCCCTCGTACTCGAGAAATACGCTATGCATGCAAAATGCAGAACGAAAAATCAGTTTCTTACATGATAAGTTTCCCCAGTTTTCTGTTCAGTGCAAGAGTAGAAGCTAGAACCCTCTCTAGCTTGGCAACCTTATTTCAAGGGTCCCTTTTTAAAGAAACTTATTAAGTTCCATTTTATTGAGGAAAAGGGAACAGTGCACACATTTGTATGACCTGTCTCTATAGATGAACTTGGCCTCCTTTCAAAGAGAGACCTCCCGGCTTTAATTGGGGCTGGACATGACTTTCCTATGGTCTAATGTATGGAACACACTTTCTAAATCAAAATGGGACCAAGTGATTACAGATATGAAGTGTGTGTGTGTGTGTGTGTGTGTGTGTGTGTGTGTGTGTGTAAGCTAGCAAAACAGCCAGCACTATAATCCATTGTGAAATCCAGAATAAAACATATGTCTCCTGGTGCATTAAAGATGCTGAGCTCAAGCTTAAGAAAAACACTGTGATGAAAGAGGTTGTGTTTGTTTATTTTTGGTGTCCCCGAGAATTTGGGCAAGGCTCACCGTGTAATGACTGTACCGAGGATTGGCTCTGCGGGGTGAGTTCCAGGGTAGGACACAGAAGGTTCTCTGGGGTCCCCAGTGATTCCTGTCGGTGGCTTCCACATCTGGGCCAAAGCTGAGTGTCATAGCTGATAGTTTTGTACTGGCAAATAGAATTCCACAGACGGTAGCAGGATATCACTTCCAAGATGAGATGAAAAGTCCCTAGAACAACAGACCTGGGACACTCTATCTGTTCTACCATAGTGTCTCCTCCTGGACGTCTGATTCCTGCCCCAACAGAAGTCCATCATCTGCCTTGTCTTGTGTTGTCTTCTCTTATGCCTACATTGTCAGTACCTAACCTATATAAATTTGGTGCTGTCCGCGATTACATCTCAGAGTACTGTAATTTTGTTTCACCACAGATAGCCAAAGCTATTGGTAAAAGGTAACCAGTTATGAAAATACAAGAACGCTGCTATGCTAGAAACTTAGCGAAATCTGTTTTTAAAAAACGTACAAAACCCCCCGCATCTCTCCAGTTGTCCATAGAGTTGAAGAGTGCGGTGGTCATTTGTGCAGTTTCTATTAGCATGAAGTTTTTCTGCCGTCTTCCGTTCACTCATGAGTCTCTCTTCAAGTTATTTTTCCAGTAATGTGGCATGAATGAAATGGTCAGTATTTAAAGAGGCCACTGTAAGAACAACTGTATTTTATGAAGCACCTATTTAACTTGCCTTTCTGCTTTGGGGGAAAAAAAATGGAGATCTTACTTCCAATGGGTTCTTGCAAAAAAATAAAAAGATTTTCCTCATCGGAGAGCTTGAAAAGTTACCTTTGCCAGCATCCTGTCTCTTCCACCATTTCTTATTATGAAAGATAATAATCATACCTAACAATCTAGGACAATATTCCCTGCAGTATAAATCACTGTAACATTAAACCTTAATATTTATTTCCAGTGCTACCTTGCTACAGACAAGCCCATTAATGCTGCATGTAGCAACTCAAAGAGCGATTCCTCTATACCTGGGCGCATTAGAAAAGATTGAGAAAACTCTTTGTACACAAATCAGTTGAAAGCATAACTTATCTGTTACAGCGCAGGAAGATTAAACACAGGGCCATAAAAAATCCCTGCAATCACGGTAACTGGAGTCGAGGTGGTTGCTATTGCTTTAATAAATCCTTTAAGTATGCTCTCAATCTCCCTACAATTCCTAACAAAGCTTGTGTGCTGCCTACCTGGAATGTCCTGATGGTGAATATTTCATGTGGCTTAACCTTTCTCCGGGTCTGGGGAGAGGCAAGTTCTACTGTTTGCTGGTTCTGTTTAATAACCTTATTAGTTGAAGATGGATTTGTACTTTCAGCCTTTAGCCACCTAATTTCCTGCTACAGAAGATAAAATTTTTATTTTTCCAAATGATAAATGAGGTGATTATATTTCACAAATTTTAAAGCCACGGACCATTGAGCGAATCAGTCATTTTACCCTTATGGATGGAGTCTGAGGAGACAGGTCCTTGTTAGAATATCTGACTCTCCTGAAACTTCATGCAAGGATTTTTATTTCGGTACGGGTAACTGTGGGAAAAGCAACAAAAAAGTAACCCTTCTGGGAGACACTAAGTGAAAGGTGGAATTAAAGTAATTTCTTGACTTGTTCTTTCTTCCTGGCATCTTTGATGGAGTGACACCCTCCAGATTATCTAATTGACTTTAGGAGAGTGAAATGGGTGTGTGTTTTCAGTTCAGCAAGGTCTAACCTTTCGCTGCAGAGTTAGAAGATGGAGCCGTGTATCCGTCTTGGGATATCAAGGTCACGTTAGCTGCGGTATGGTACAGTCATGGAAGGAATCTACCTTGCAACTCCTCCGAACAGCTAACTTACGGCTCTCAATGAAGAGATTACCAAGAAGCAGGAATATGTGTTGTTCAGGGAGTAAAGCCAGGTCAAGGGGCCGGGCTAGAGCAAGCAAATGAGGAAGGATGGTAGATGACATCATGATGTCCGCTGGAACTAGGAAGAGTGAGGGGAAGGGCAGGGTTGGGAAAGATGAGGGAGAATGAAGAAAGGGGTGAATCAAGCAAGGCATGGTGCTCACCAACTGACAGGTAGAGTTGAAGCGCCTCTGTACAACTCCTTAAGGATAATAGCACAGTACTAAAGGGAATCAAGACATGAAGGTTAGGTAAGAGCTTTTCCTTGCCCAGTGTTCCCTGAGATCCTCCAACCACCACGTGATGGGCTTTCCTAGTGCGGGTGACTGCTGCCTTGGCATTTCTTAGTACCTAACCATCACCGGAGTGTCTGGGAAAGCATGCCACACGTTCACAGCCACAAAGCCTGCACAGTCAGTGTCACCGACGGGGCCCTCCTGTAGGAAGCCTGCACAGGAAGCAAGTCCACAGATCTCTGTGTTCATGGCAACAGCCTCAGAGCCAAGACTCCATCCAACCTTGGAGTCTTCTCCGGGCCATCCTCTTCCATCTCCCTGTGTTCTCATCCCAGGCAGAAGCAGCTCAGGGTTAACCCCTGGGCCTTTCCATTCAAACACCGCTACCACGCAAACAGGCTGGGTGGAGTGCACAGCTCAGGCCGCTGGCACTGCTCTCGGTGTTGAACGCTAACTGGAATCTTCATCACTGGACCTGGACACTCTATCACCTCCTCTTCCTTCCTCCTGCTCTTCCCGCCAACTGCACCCATTTCACACCTGAGAATTACACTTGTAGTATTTACATTGTTTGATATCTTTTAAATCTGGTCCCTTCCTAGTAAGGATTACCCAACACTTCTCGTTGTGTATTTGGTATCCTTCAATTCATTCATGTACTTTGATTTACAGAATTGCACACTCAGTAATTAGTTCCTGGGTCTTGTGAGTTTTTAGCCAGGGTTGGCCAAGAAACATGATCCTCTAGAAATGAGTCCTAGGTAGCTGAGACTCGTTGCAGGTGTGAGCTATGGCTCCCGTCCTCATGTGTACTCTTAGCAATACCTATGAGACAGCAAGCAAGCCCCCCCTCCACCCGCAAAGGTCTTTGGTACTCTCTTGTAGGCGTAGATTAATGGGGTTACTAATTCTTTCTGGTTTCCCAAGACTTTCTCCTGAATGTTCCATGTCCCGAAAACCCCTCTCAACACCAGGCAAACCATAGTTGTTGTTTTTCGTTCGTTCGTTTTTCCAAACCAGACTCCATTTCTAGATGAATGAAGCCATTTTCCTCGTGAATAGAACCAGAATGAAAGTCCTCCTGGGTGGGGGAGAGAGGTCCTGGAGGAAGGGCAGTCCTCCGATGGATTCCATACTAATGCAGCCATCGGGACTTGGGTGTGAGGTTCAACAGTTGCTCTGGAAAATTCCTTCAGAAGGTTCCAGGCTGGAGACAGATATCGTGTCTCTCGGCATGTCTGACACTGACAGTTTTCTTGTTTTTTCTTTTCTTTCTTTTTTTTCTTTTTGCTCCCGGAGTCTCAACAGACTGCTCTTTCTCTGATTAAACCCCAGAAGGGTTGTGTGCAAGAAGCATGTGGTATGAAAAAAAATCACGGGAAACTGGCTTATTGAGTCATCTCGACTGGGGGAGGGGGCAAGCACAAAGCCGTCTGTTTTACCATCTTTCCCTTTGACTGCAATCTGTCAAGACGTTCTTATTGACATTGCTGACAGATTTCACAACTTCTCAATCACTGTGGTTCTTTGAACGCCACCGTCAACATAAAGCCTTTATGTAAATCCCATCTTCTCTTCCGTGGAGAACTGAGCTGAACACCCATCCATCTACTGCCGAGAGATCGGGATGTGGGCAAGGTGGAGATGGGCTCTACTTCTGAGATGTTGGCTTTTTCTCTTTAAGGCTTCCTGTACTACTTGGCTGGAGACTCCAGGAGAAAGAGGAAAGCAGACAACTAGCTACATGATCTCTCTCCAGTTGTGTGGTCAAGTGTTTTCCTCAGTCATTTTTTGTTTCCCCTTCTCTGGCTAGGAAGTTTCTGTAGAGTCCGTACATGAATTCCTCTGGGGCACAGTGGACCTCCCCAACTCCTCTGTCCCCTCAGGAATTTGTTGTCCAATCACAGTGATGGCCCTCCACTTGCTAGCCAGGATACTCTTTATTCCCGTAGTCAGCTCTTGTGTCAAACACTGGCATGATGAGTTAGGTCTTGTACCCCAACATCCAGGCTTGAGATCCTCTTGATTTCTGGGCAACCTACTCCTTGAGTCCCTGCCCCCCCCCCCGCCCCACTCCCAATAGTGTGAAAACAAACCAGTCTCTTGACCCAACACCCTCTTCTGATTTCTGTTCTTGGTGCAGTCATACAATGAGCGCCCGGAGACAAAAATAAAAACACTCAATCAGACAGCAACCCTGGGGAGTAGATGATATCCTTCTGTTCTTCCCAGCACCCCATCTTTCTACGTGGTTTTATTTATTTATTTTTAATGCCAATCCTTTCCAGCTCATTGTAGAAAGAGATAACAGAATCTCCTGTCAATTACTGCTTCCCTAGAGAGTCTCTTTCCTCGCAGCATCTCTTCTGCACAGTTCTATCTGCGAAGAATAGGACTAAATATAGGAGGACTACCTGTGGCCAGAGCCATTTTGGGGTCCCCATCAGTAACCTTGAAGCTGGGGTTTTTGGAATGGATGCTAATTGGCATCTCTCCGTGGTCACCAATGGAGCTGTTACCAGTTATTGTTCACAATAAATCGCTGTGATTATCTCTCTAATTTCTGAAGATTTTTTTTTCCTCATCTCCAATTCCTGATGGTGATTTTTTTTTCTCACGATGATGTCCCCACCGCATGGTTTTTGCAAAGTGTAGTCTTCAGGTGGCTGGATTTATCCCAACAGAAAAGTGTATAGGACTTCCTTCCTGTGGTACAGTACAGTTTGGACACAGGAAGGTGTGTGTGTGTGTGTATTGGGCGGGGGATATCGTCAGTTCTAATCTTCTCCATCTCACTGGATGAATGACAAAACAGACATGCAGAACTTTTTGTGCAGATCACTAAGCAACGACTCTCCTAGACTAACACAACACAAAGCAGTGTCAGCCATATTGCTGCCCGATTCCTGAAGTTTCTGGGCACGTGTTTTTTATTTCTGTCACATGAGGGGTGATGTGAGAGATGAAACATGAATTCAAAAAAGCCGCATTTTCCAGCTGCTAGAATCCCTTACGTTCTTTTCAGGCCTTGAGTCACTAGAATTTTCAGCAAAGCTGCAGTTCACATGTGAAAAGGAGAATATTGGAATAAGTCCAGATTAAGTAAGAAGCCAATTAAATAGGTTTTTAGAGTCCTTGAGATACCACTTTTAAATGAGAAATGTTTCTAGTTTAATGAATCAAAAGACTATTTAGTCAAGCCTTGTGTGTGTGTGTGTGTGTGTGTGTGTGTGTGTGTGTGTGTGTGTGTGTGTGTGTGTTGGTGTTGGGTCTTGAACTCCAGGCCTGAGACCTACCACTTGAGCTACAGTTCCATTTCCAGGTTTTTGTTTGTTTTAATGATAAGAGTATGGCAGACTTTCCTTCACAGGCTGGATTTAAATATGGTCCTCAGAAATCAGCCTTCTGAGTAGTTAGGATCATAGGTACCTATTAAGTATATGTCGCTCATAAAGATTTATGTAGATTAGATGGAATCATACTTAACATGTAAAATGATTTCAAAATTAATCTTCCTCCATACTTCAAGTATCAGTTTGGGCTGAGAAACTGATATGTAATAGGAAAGGCTAGAGAATAATTTGTAGTAAAGTCAATACTAGAAGTAACTTCTAATTATGTCACTCAAATAGCACATTGTTTATACCAAACCAGAATTTACTTCAATAAATACAGTTGCATTTAAACAACATTTTATGGCTTCATATTAATAGTAAAACATGTTTTGTATGTCTTGTGGTTTCTTATTCATAGTTCTGTGATTCATAAGCCCCCCTCCCTCCCTGGTGGAATGTGGTTGTAAAACATTACACAAATAATAAGCCAGATAGATGCCTGTCATTGTAGCTACTCAGGAGGCTGAGATCTGAGGATTGTGGTTTGAAGC